>NC_090777.1:12797500-13997500 GCF_040054535.1 Antennarius striatus | reverse complement strand
TTAGCTAGTGTGTAGACAGTTTGGAATTTGGGTAGAGTTGGACATATTTTGGAGAGAGGTTATAGATAGTGTGGAGACAGTTGGTTTAAGAGAGAATCAGGAAATGGAACCTGCCACAGTGGATAAATTGTTGTTTTTTAACAAAAACCAATGATGTCACCAAAGCATAATCACTGGCCATACCTCAATGTTACAGAAGTACAATATATATATATATATTACATGCAAACACACCGGCAGTATGGAAAGTGATTATTTGGACATGAGGAAAAAGACAATGAACATGTGCAGAGAGGGGGAGGGTGGTTGGGGTTGGGAAAATGATTGTGCTTCTGTAACATTGTATATATATAATTACAATTACAATTGTCTTGCATACTTCTTTATTTTGCTCACAGTTTTATTCACATTTCACGTTTTCTGGTAACAGAAAACCAGAAAAGTACATGAACTGAAAACCAATAAACAAAAGACAAAGTCAGCAACAAATGGATATGGCAAAACAGAACATGGCAGATGCAGATCATCACAAAAATCACAAGGGAAAAACAGCTTTATATCCTTTATCTCACTTTATGATCTGAAACAGCTCTCCAATCTTTATGTAGGAAGTTAAACATTTTCAAAGGGAATCTCCGAGAGAACTGTACACTGTACATTCTCCAGCAATGAATCACATTCAGTGCCAGAGAAATGTTTCTGTCATATTGAGTTCAAACTGGAATTGATAAGAAACTTTTCTGATCCATTCAACAATTTCGGCCTTTGAGAGTTGCTCTTTTTCATGCAGAGTCCATTTCTCTTCAGAAATTTTTAACCGGAGGCCATACAGATAGAATGATTAGCAACTACTGGGTCTCTGCACATGAAACCTAAGGAGTTGCAATCAAATGTAGTATCAAGAGAACAATGTGGAGTTTGTGATCCCTCCTGTGACATGAAAAACTGTTTTTCATATTAACTATGCTTAGCTTCACATATATCTGTGAATCAACATCTTCACAGTCATTTAAAAAAAAATATTTTTTAAAATATTATCATGTCTTTTTAGGAATAGCAATGACCCCATTCCCATGAAAGTTCAAAATGCTAATGGAAAGACTAAAGCAGTGGTGGGCCATTAGGGCCAGCAAAGCCTTCTCTACTTGCCTAAACATCAACTGGTCTCAAGCTTTTTTTTGCCAATCTGAATGGGCTTGCTGCGTTCTTCTCTGGATCTCCAAAGCGCACACAACTCTTGGATGAAATTTGCAAGTGTTGTCTCCCTTACATTGCGCCAACACGATGGCAGTATACGTCTAGATTGGTGAATACAGTCTTTGAGGAGCAAATTGCGCTAAAGGATTTATTTGATCATATATTACACCACGCCGAATATGATGAGTGCACTGCACTTTCTGCAGATTGATTTAATGCATGTCTGAAGGATTTTAAGTTTTTTTTTTTGCTCAACACATTCAATGGGATTTTTGAACATGCTTGTGTGCTTTTTGCAATACTACAGACAAAAACGTTGGATGTACAGGTCCTTCTAAAAAAATTTGCATATTGTGATAAAGTTCATTATTTTCTGTAATGTACTGATAAACATTAGACTTTATATACTTTAGATTCATTACACACAACTGAAGTAGTTTAAGCCTTTTATTGTTTTAATATTGATGATTTCTGCAAAAAAAAAGAAAAACCAAAAGTCCCTATCTCAAAAAATTAGCATATTTCATCCAATATTTCCACAATCTATCTCAGGATCCAGTCACCTCTTCTGGTTGTGCAGCGTTTTCTGCCACACTTTTTCCTTCCCACAGACTTCCCACTGAGGTCCCTTGATACAGCACTCTGGGAACAGCCTATTCCTTCAGAAATTTCTTTGTCTTACCCTCTTGCATGAGGGTGTCAATGATGGCCTTCTGGACAGCAGTCAGGTTGGCAGTCTTACCCATGATTGTGGTTTTGAGTAATGAACCAGGCTGGGAGTTTTTAAAAGCCTGAGAAATCTTTTGCAGGTGTTTAGAATTAATTTGTTGATTCAGATGATTAGGTTAATAGCTCGTGTAAGGTACCTTTTCATGAAGCCTAATTTTTTAAGATAGGGATTTTGGGTTTTCAGGAGCAGCATGCCAAAATCATCAGTATTAAAACGATAAAAGACCTGAAATATTCCAGTTGGTGTGCAATGAATCGAAAATATATGAAAGTTTAATTTTTGTCATTACATTATGGAAAATAATGAACTTTATTATAATATGCTAATTTTTTGAGAAGGACCTGTAAGTTTTGTCACTCAGTTGAGCAAGCAAAGACAAAATTCAGTGACCTATATGAAGAAATGGTGTGCGTCCCAGGTGTTCCAGCTATGGGGAGAGGCCGGGGCATAGTGCAAGAATATCTGCGCGCACATTACCAAAAACTCCACCACAGCATTCTAGACAACAGTATTTCCCAGATACGGAATCGATTTCAGCACCACAGCATGTTGATAGTTCTCTCCCTCCTGGACCTCCAGCACTTTCACAAATGCAGGGGAAACATTTCCGCAAGCAGCCTTTTCCACCTTAATGCAGAGCCATGGAATACCGTTTGATTTCCCTGACTTACAACAAAACTGATCTTTGATCTTCGGATCAAAAATCGGAATGAGAGTATGGGGTAACTGTATGCATTGGCCTGTTTGGCTGTAACCATCCCTGTGTCCCCTGCTTCAGTTGAACGCTCATTCTCGGCATTGAAGCATCTAAAAATGTAAGCCAGAAATATGACCGGACAGACACGGCTTTCAGTATTAGCCTTCATGTCCACTGAGGAAGACTAGCAGATGGATCTGGAATGTGAAGGTAAATTGTTCGACAGAGCCATGGAAGTTTTTTTGAAGAAAGAAAGAAGGATAGATTTCATTTTTAAATAAAGATGCACTGTGTGGGTCCACGTTGGTAAATGTAAACATTTTATTTGTATTTTTAAAGGTTTTTGTCATGTTTATTAGTTATAAATAATTGGTAACATAGTTAAATGTCAAAAATACAAAAAATAATTGATTTTAAATTAGCCGGAAATTAAGTGTTGTTTGATTAGTCTATATTAATGGTGATAAAATACAGTATATATGTGTGGATTCTTAAACCCTGGTGTCATGCTGATGTTATTGTGAGGCATATTTTAGGTAGAATAAATATGATGTCACTGAAGGCCTAAGGTGAAAATGCAGGGCCCGCCACTGGACTAAAGCATATTTCGTGAGTTCAGTCCTGGTGAATAATGCATCGGGGTTCCCCACACGACAACGTGAGGTCCGTCACAATCAAAGAATATATGTTTGATGAAGCCAAAATGGCTCCGTAAGTGAGAGACATGGACAAAAGTGAAGACCGGAGCTAACTTGGCTAGCGGCCCGAACTTCCGGGTAGACGCCGGAAGCGTGACAGTGTGAAGTTTTCAAGTGAGCTTATTCAAATATATTTGGGCAGATTAATAAAAATGTTGTTTTGCTGTTTTGCATAAATCGTGAACCTGTATTTTTAGATAATTAAGTTTTTGAACCTCATTTGGGAGTATGGTTGATGTACTGGACCTTTTCATATTTAATATCCTTTTCAAAAAAAAATCTACCACATATAGAATGCTGGCTTTGTCTAGTGGTCTTACAGTTGTTGAATATGTGTAAACAGGTTATATAAGTTAGAGTTTGATGAATATTGAACACAATTTTGCTGAGCTGAATATCAAATCCTAATCGCTTCATTATCTATTCATTAGTTATCTGATCTCGGATGTCACTGTCCACAGATGGAATATAAACAGCATGTAGTTCTGAAACAAATGATTTGGCTAGCGGCCAGTTTGATTGGTCTTACTTCATGTCCGTGCCACGGAAATGCTTGTTTAGATTTTAATTGGCTTCCCGACAGGTACATGCTTATAGGCCACATTTCCTTTTATGGTGACTTCCCTGAAGTGGCTGCATTTGTGTTACATTGCATGTACCTACAAGTGCACTACCATGCATCCCTGAAGGCTTTAATGATATTTGCTTAATGAAAAATGCCTCAAGAAAGTCTGTCCTATCTCATACACATTGAAATTGCCTATTTAGAATGAGCCCCTCCCTCAGTGCCAGTTCCCCCAACTACTTACTGTATGTTTTATGACATATAAACAGAGCCTTACCACCAGTGTGGACCTCATTGTCAAACAAACCACTGGTTCTGATCTGAAATGTCATACAAATGTTAATTAAATGTTAATCAAACATGTTAAGCACAGTAATGTCCCCGGGATTGGGAAATGATAGTTCTATATTTAGCTGATATGTGGCCTATTTTGGAGGTCATTCCTCCCTCAAGGTCCCTTTTCCTCTCTCACAAAGAAAAGAGGAGTTGAGGATAAGACAAGGGTGGCTTCATGCTGCAGAGACAATATTTTGACCGCCTAATTAAAATGAATGTCAACTCTCCCCCCACTGAAAAGTGCATCAATCTCCCCCTGCGATCAGCCCAGAGTGAGTCTTACCCTGTCTTTGCTTGCCAGCAGTGCTATTCGTCTCCAGACGGATGCTTTGCCCTGGCAGCCTGAGAGGCAGCGGTGATGATGTTTGCACATCTAATGGTTTCCATGTGGATGGCCTACTCATTTGCAGGCCCTGCTTCAAATATAGAGACGTTTATCCACAGACTTCAATTATCCTCAAATCAAACTGCAGTTGTATACAGTAGTAAGTGGCATTTTGAAGATATTAGAGGCTAAACAAGCTGTAGTAAATAAAGTGTAAGTTGATCATTGTTCCACATTGTACAGTATTTTGCAAATAAAGTAAAACAGGTACAAAATCCAACATTGACATTGTAAACAGTGACAAAAATCATAAATTATTATATCCATCGCCGTGGTAATGTGATATGGATGTGTGTGTGTGTGTGTGTGTGTGCGTGCGTGTGCGTGCGTGCGTGTGTGTGTGTGTGTCCGCCTGAGGCTATCCCCAGTATCACAGCAAACACATAACCAGTTGCACATTAATTACTAATCCAGAACAATGTTCTGTTTTTTGGTCAATGAAAGCAGCTTTAGCTCCTCTAAGTAATCGGAGAGCTGCGTATACACACACACACACACACACACACACACACACACACACACACACACACACACACACACACACACACAAGAATACAGGTAAAATCCCATCTTTCATTAGTTTGTGTTAGCTTAGCTCCCTTGTTATCCACAATCTGTCATTGTCCATGACGATTTTCGGAAAACACAGCTTTAGCAATCCTAGTAATAATAATAATAATAATAATAATAATAATAATAATAATAATAATAATAATGATAATAATAACATCACCGCTTTGAAGCAGGATGTACACAATGAGCCACGAGTATTTGCTCAGCAAAGGCTGAGGAAGCAGGTCCACGCTTAGCGCCGAAAAATCAACCGTAATATCATGAAAAACAAGAATGCTAAATACAAGAAGAGTTAGATCGACATACGTAGCAGCAAAGTTATTGAAAGTTAAAAAGGTTCCAGACTATGCCAATTGATTGATCTATAATGAAGACGTGTTATCAGTGCCGCAAGTAAACAAACGCTTGAGAACACGCGGGGGACGGTAGTGTTGATCGGGCAGAGGGGGGAGGGAGATAGGGAAGGCTCAAAGGGGAAGGGTTGGAGATAGGGAGCTTTGAGCTATGCCCCATTAAAACAGAAGACGATTTATCAATATTCAATCAAAGTTATTGAGGACCACGAATCACTTTAGGGCAAGACATTTCAAATTCAGTGTAGTTGGACATCAGGCAGCTGAATGACATGGATTTAAGAAAAAAAAACATAATATGGGACCTTTAAAACATCACCATAGCACACAATGGCAGCACAAATTGATTAATTAATTACACAATTTCCTTTGAAGGAAGTGTCTGTCTATCTGTTTGTCTATCTGTCTGTCTGTCATCTGTCTATCATCTGTCTATCTGTCATCTGTCTGTCTGCCTGTCTGTCCATCTATTGATATCCGTCCGTCCGTCTATCCATACATCTATCCAATTCATTACAAATAAGAAATGTAAATTCTAACATGTGTAATAATTTTGTGTATTATTTACAACATAATGATATGAATATTATCATTTATTGAGTTTCCGTACTGCTTTTTTCCACATACAACCCCTGTGGCCCAGTGGTCACAGGGTTTGCTGGAGCCTATCCCAGCAGACTTGCATGCAATAGGAATGAAGATGTTCCTTACATGTTTCCAATACTTTGCGGATAATGAAAATTATGTTAATAAATATTCATTTGACTGAATTATAACCTCATGTTCAAGTGTTGCTTAACGACATTAGAAAAAAGTGTCAACTTGACATTTAATGTTAATAGTAACTTTGCAGGGTTTGCCAAGTTAACCAAGCAAATGACCAAACAAGCAAAGATAGATTATGTTGTAATGCCTACCATCAAATGAAAGAATTTGTAGCACATACAATTTTGAACATAGAGCATCCTCTGATGACAGGGTTAAAAGTTGGCAGGGTTTGCTGGGTGACTGATGAAAGAACCAGCGAACCAACAAAGTGACCATGCATAGATCCCATAGCAAAATGTAAAAGAATGAGCACATTCTCTAATTGGCCTGAGCAGAGAACATGCATTTCATCTCCTTGAAGATTTTTACCATCAACTATCAAGAAATCTGCTACTGTGATCTGTTCAGCTAACCATTGCTGTTTGGCCTTGGTGAGCGAAATATGGCATAGCAGCCTGCTGGGTTTAGACTGCTTGCGCGAGTGATGAAAAAGTGAATGGTTTAGTGCTTCTTAATGATCTTGGTACATGTTCCCCTCACATCCTCCAGGGCATTTCATTGTTGAAAGTAAGTAGCCGGAGCTGTAGGCTGGTGCCTGTCACAGGGTCTAGGCTGAAATAATGACTTGAGTGGCCAAACATACTGAAGATATTGTAATAATTGACAGATTCTGTCTCCCATCAATGCTCACATCTCTCAACAAATGATTAATACTTTCTGTACTTTTGAATGCCTTGAATCACTGAATGTGTTGCCATTATCTTTGAATGTCATGATTACAATGTTCCTGCAAGTTGCTTTATTGGTACCTTAATCACAAGCCTGCCCATTTTTAGGTTTAAATGAGCATAGATATATCAGTCATGAATTGCTGAGCTTTAACACTTTTTCATTGAATAATCTGAGTGCATTGGACTGGTTGTATCTGTGCTACTGGGTCTTCTTATCTACTGGGGAATGGGGTATCAGCTTCCTTTTGTAACCCTGTTAAAATGTATTCATTTAAATTAATAACTTACTAGGTTGAATAATAAGTTAGATAATAAATATCAGTTAATAAATATAAAAGGTTAACATATTAATAAATATAAATATAATAATATTTTAAGTTAATAATAATAATAATAATAAAAGACCTTTATTGTCCCACAGTGGGGAAATTTGTGTTTTTGTGAAGAGAAATGTTATGTTCATGTGTTACTTACTGTACTTATGTTGAAATATGTGTTCATGTTCAATGTATTTGGGTTTTGTTTTGTTTTTAGAGTGTTGGGGAATGACCGCATTGTTGGGTCAAAGGAGACGAGAGAGAGAGAGAGAGAGAGAGAGAGAGAGAGAGAGAGAGAGAGTGAGAGAGTGAGAGAGTGAGAGAGTGAGAGTGTGTTTTTGGATGAGCAGATGATAATTTATGCAAGAGTTCAACCCGAACTACTGTAGAAGAAAACGTGGACAATAGTTTTGTCTATTGACGGGCAGATGAAGCCCCATGAAGCATTGAAGCCTTTCATCCCAATCGGTTCACGGTGGTTCGGAGCTTCATGAGGCTTCATTTGCTCTAGTACGACATCTACCTGGATGGTAAAATATCAGGTGGCATGAGTTTGAAGTGTGCGGCATTTTGCAGAAAGCCTGTTAATAAAACTCAGGAAAAAAAAGAAGTATGCAAAACATGTATAGTTTAGTGATTATAATATATATAAATATAAATATATATAAATATATAAATATAAATATATATATATATATACACATACATACACACACATACATATGTATGTATGTATATATATATTTATATATATATATATATATATATATATATATAAATAAATAAATAAATAAATTAATTAATTCCCTCTCACCCTTGTGGGGTGGTATCTGTGTGTCATCCTCAAGCTCGGGTCCTCTACCAGAGGCCTGGGAGTCTGAGGGTTCTGCGCAGTATCTTAGCTGTTCCTAGGACTGCGCTCTTCTGGACTGAGGCTTCAGATGTTGTTCCAGGAATCTGCTGGAGCCACTCTTCCAGTTTGGGGGTCACTGCCCCAAGTGCTCCTACTACCACGGGGACCACATTTACCTTAACCTTCCACATCTGTTCCAGCTGTTCTTTCAACCCTTGATATTTCTCAATCTTTTCGTGTTCCTTCTTCCTGATGTTGGCATCAGCTGGAATTGCCACATCTATCACCACTGCTCTCTTCTGCTCTTTGTCCATCACCACAATGTCCGGTTTGTTAGCCAGTAGCTGTTTGTCGGTCTGGAAGCTGAAGTCCCACAGGATCTTAGCCTTGCCGTTCTCAACCATCTTCGGTGGTATGTCCCATTGGGATTTGGGTACTTCTAGTCCATACCGGGTACAGATGTTCCTGTACACTATCACAGCTACTTGGTTGTGCCTTTCCATGTATGCTGAGCTGGCAAGCATCTTACACCCTGCTACCACATGCTGGACTGACTCTGGGGCTTCTTTACATAGCCTGCACCTTGGGTCAGATCTACTGTGGTAGATATTGGCCTCTATTGCCCTTGTACTTAGGGCCTGTTCTTGTGCTGCCATGATCAGTGCCTCTGTGCTGTCTGTCAGTCCAGCTTTATTCAGCCATTGGTAGGTCTTCTTGATATCAGCCACTTCCTCTATCTGACGGTGGTACATGCCATGTAGGGGCTTGTCCGTCCATGTTGTCGTCTCCTCCTCCTCCTCTTCCTCCTCAGGTTTCTGCTGTCTAAGGCATTCACTGAGCAGTTCATCTGTTGGGGCCATCTTCCTGATGTACTCTTGGATTTTTGATGTCTCATCCTGGACAGTGGCCCTGATGCTCACTAGTCCTCGGCCTCCCTCTTTCCGCTTAGTGTACAGCCTCAGGATGCTGGACTTGGGGTGAAACCCTCCATGCATGGTGAGGAGCTTTCTAGTCTTGATATCTGTGGCTTCTATCTCCTCCTTTGGCCAGCTTATGATCCCAGCGGGGTATCTGATGACCGGCAGTTTATACATGTTGATGGCTCGGACCTTGTTCTTGCCATTCAGCTGACTTCTCAGGACTTGCCTTACTCTCTGGAGGTATTTGGCTGTGGATGACTTCCTTGCGGCCTCCTCATGGTTGCCATTAGCCTGTGGGATTCCAAGGTATTTGTAGCTGTCCTTGATGTCTTCTATCCTGCCCCCTGGTAGGTCAACCCCTTCAGTTCTGATCATCTTGCCTCTTCTTGATACCATCCGGCCACATTTGTCTAATCCGAATGACATCCCTATGTCGTCGCTGTAGATCCTGGTGGTGTGGATCAGTGAGTCAATTTCTCGCTCATTCCTGGCATACAGCTTGATGTCATACATGTAGAGGAGATGGCTGATTGTTGTCCCGCTTCGGAATTGGTATCCGTAGCCACTCTTTGTGATGATGTGACTGAGGGGGTTCAGGCCTATGCAGAACAGCAGTGGTGATAGTGCATCCCCTTGGTATATGCCGCACTTGATGTTAACTTGGGCAATTGGCTTGGAGTTAGTCTCCAGGGTTGTCTTCCACTTCCCCATTGAGTTCTTGATGAAGGCTCTTAGTGTCCTGTTGATCTTATACAGTTCCAGACATTCCAGTATCCACGTGTGTGGCATTGAGTCGTAGGCTTTCTGGTAGTCAATCCAGGCGGTGCACAAGTTGGTCTGCCTATTCTTACAGTCTCTGTGTACTGCTCTGTCCACCAGTAGCTGGTGCTTGGCTCCCCTGGTGTTACTACCAACTCCTTTCTGTGTCCCACTCATGTATTGATCCATGTGCCTACTCATCTTAGCTGCCATGATGCCTGACAGGAGCTTCCATGTTGTACTGAGACAGGTTATTGGCCGGTAGTTGGATGGGGTAGATTCCTTCTGTGGGTCTTTCATGATCAGGACTGTCCTGCCTTCAGTCAACCATTCTGGGTGCAACCCATCCCTTAGCAGCTGGTCCATCTGTGCTGCTAGACGCTCGTGGAGTGCTGTCAGCTTCTTTAGCCAGTATGTATGGATCATATCGGGGCCCGGTGCTGACCAACTCTTCATCTTTGACACTCTTTCTTGGATGTCTGCCATTGAGATGGTTACTGGTTCTTGTTCTGGGAGGCAGCTGTGGTCAGTCCTTAGGTCCACTAGCCACTGGGCATCGGTGTTGTGTGATGCTACTCTTTCCCATATGCCCTTCCTGTATTTCTCCACCTCAGCTCTTGGTGGGTCTGGCCGGATGCTATTTCCCTGCCACTGAGAGTACACCTTTGCTGGTTGAGTGGAGAAGGTCTTGTTTATTCTCCTGGCCTCAATCTCCTTGGTGTATCGCTTCAGTCGGGTAGCCAGAGCTGTTAGTCTCTGTTTGGCAGTTTCGAGTGCTTCAGGTATGGAGAGCTTGCTGTATTTCCTGGGTGCCCCTTTATTCACCACGTTCCCCTTCTGTAGCTCGGCTAGCTGGCTGACTTCTCTCCGTGTCGCCTTTATCTTGGCCTCTAACCGTCTCTTCCATGGAGGGTATTGTTATATATATATATATATATATATATATATATATATATATATATATATATATATATATATATATATATATATATAGTATATAATACAGGCAAACCTCGGTTTCCGACAACAATTTGTTCCAGGAGGCTGTTCGAATAGCGATTTGTTCGAATTCCAAATACAATTTTCCCATTTCAAATTATGTAAATGGTCTTAATCCGTTCCAAGACGCTAGGAAATTACCTGTTCTGGTAATTCAACATGTTATGTCATTTATATATCAAATTGTATAGTAATGAAACATATCAAAGAAATGTAAAAGAAAGAAGCAAACATGAGAAAGAAATCTGGTTAGCCCAAGATGCAAGTTATCGTCGTCTTTGGGACCGAAGTTCACGGTATCGTAACTCGTACCATAGGCAATGGAATGCAAATTAAGTGAAAAATTATTGAATACAGTGAGGGGAGGCTGGTTGGGGTTGGGACAATGATTGTGCTTATGTAACATTGAGGTATAGCCAGTGATTATGCTTGGTGACATCATTGGTTTGTATTTAGAAACAACATTTTCTCCAATGTGGCAGGTTCCATTTCCTGAATCTCCTAAATTGACTCTCTCCACACTATCTATACCTCGCTCCAGAATATATCTAACGTCATCTAATTTCCTAACTCTCGCCACACTATCTAACCACAACTCTCCACCGAACAACCACATTCTGAATGGAGTGTGATCGCTTTATATCGGTGTTGGAGCGCGTGTCGCTTGCCGAATCAGTCACGTGGTATCGGCCGTGTAGCGGGGTGTTCCTGTGATGGGAGCGTCGATACGTAAGACACGCCCGAAGCCTCGCTGCCGGCGATGCTTCAGAAGTCATCATTTACAGCTCCTCCCATCGATGAAGCAAGCCTTGATTCGCGCTTCGCGGGAACACCCCTCTCCTGTTTGGCCCTGTTTGGTTTCAAAACAAAGGCTAATGACTTATTTTACATACAACCTATAATTCTCAAATCAACATTAGACTAACACTTTGGGGGGAATTTGTACAAATAATTATGTCTTATAGAAGACAATGACCACAACAAAAAGTTTTATCATATAACCCCCTCATTCTTAATGTTTTCTGTGCCTCAGTGTGTAAAAAAGTTTAAGTTTATATCTACTGAAATATAATGTAATGCAGTTCTGGGCATTCCTACCTCGGAGAAGACCTAGGACAAGCTGGAGGGAATACATATCTCGGTTGGCCTAGGTACGCCTCGGGATTCCTCCTGAAGAGCTGGAAGAGATGTTGCCCTGGTGACCCAGGCCCCATATAAGCATTTGAAGATGGATGGATGGATGGCTATGCAATAGATTTGGGCTTACTTTGTAGTGCTCAGAGTGAGTAAAAGGGCCTGACCCTATTGGTAAATTTCCTCTCCCTAGAGGCCCACAGCAAAGTCACACATCTAACCACCTCCTGCTCAGTACCAAAAAATGCCTCCACACACAAGTTGTGGTTTCTTTCTCCTGTCATTTGATCACGGAACTGCCTATTTCAGTTAAGCCTTTTCATTCTTCAAAACATTGTAGATGTTTTGTGTACAAGGATTACAAGCATAGTGTGAATTTTCTGCCCTGTTTTAAATGAAACTATTGTCCTTGTTTACTCAAACCACAACTAAAGAACCTCTTTGAGATTCCATAAATCATATTGTTTGCCAGCCCAAGCTGTCAGCGCTGCATGCAGTTCATATGTAGATCACCTCATTTCAAAGCATTTCAAAACCACTGCAATGACATTCATGCCTTTGAAACACGTTTCAAAGGCAAGGATGTTCAAGTGTCAGAGGTTTTGGCTCAGGTTTTTCTTTCACTTTCCTTCTATTTTCCTTCTTGTTTCATCAGTGCAATTTTGAACATATTGTATTTCTCTTTCCTCTCTTTGTGTGTGATGAGTACTGAGTGTGGGACAGATAAGAACTGTCTCCCATTCTGCAGGTTTCTCGTTGAAGAGGCTGTTTATTACATCCCACGAAGCGGTGATGTAATTGTCATTGTGTTTTTGTACGTCAGTCCGTCCACCAAATATCTTCACAACTGTTGCAGGTAGATGAAACAAAAAGCACATTACTCAAGCGGCAAAAGGGATGAAAATGAGATGATGACTTTGACCTTGAGAAAACTAGGTCAAGATCAAATTATAACTTTTCTAGATTTCTTTGCACATATGTCAAGAACTGGGTAAGATAGAAAAACAACACAAAAGGCCTTATATTCAGGGAGGCAAGGGGATGAACATCAGATCACAACCTTGTTGCATTCTCTGACTGCCTTGTTTTTCCTTTGTGCCATTGTCTCTGAGCTCACCTGGCTTTTCTATCATGTCTGCCACTGAATACACTCATTGAATAATTTGAGAAGTGTTTTGAGTCATGTTAAAATGTTTAATTCTTTCCCGAACACAAACAATATATTAATTGCCTTGTGATTTTGACTGACTCCTCCCTATGCCATAAATGGTCCTTCTCGAATTAAATCACTAACAGAACATCACTACTTTGAAAATAGGCTTGTTTGATTTTTTTATGTTAAGGACAATATTAATTTAAGCCCCGTGTGCTGGAAGAACAGTCAGTACCTCAAGAAGTGATATATTGCTATCTGTTTCATGGCTGCTGTATATAGAGCTACGAAACAAAGAACCAGACACTCCTTTTTCCAGATGCATACAAAATCAGTAGTCTGTCTGGAAGGCAGTTCTGTATTTAATTTTTAAAGATGTGGCACAAATTAAGCAAGAATTTCTGGCCAAGTTAAAAATGTATGCAGGTTTTCATTTGTTGAATTCATCTTGGAGTGAAAACATTTGTAGTTTTTGCAACTTCGCTCTCTTGGCATGCAAAATGTCAACTCAATTAGTTTTTCTGAACCTTTGACTTCAGACTTATATTTAGTTTGTAAGCTACAGTTTGTAAATATAAGTATTAATTTGCATGATGCACAATCTTATCCTCATCCAAATAAAAAGGCAGCAATGGTTTTGTATAAATTGTTGTATAAAAGCTTAAATGACCCATGTTTTTGTTGACAATGGGGCCCATGATGACTATGTAATGACTTTAATCCATTAGAATTAAATTTTAAGAACTTCAACTTTTTTGAAAGCTGCAAAACATCTTAAGGACCAAAATGTAGTGGATGGTAGGGTCAACAAATATAACTTTAAATGCAGAAAGTTTTTTTCTGAAAACAATAGTGTGACCCATCTAAGGATGCTCTGAAAGACAGTGATGCCATGCATCTCAACACTGTAGCAGTATACCCAAATATAGAGACTGAAAATAAATGCTCATGGTTGTATGAAGAGCTTTTAAGAATAGTTAAGCATTTTTTGATCAAATTTTACTGTTATTGTGCACAGCAGTTGAATGACAGATGTCATGGTTTAATAGCACTTTAAGGATTTATTTACTCTTTCATTCTCCTCAAAAACTACTAGACAGCTCGTGATTTGCATAATACCCCCTAATAGACTCTGCTTGACATTTACAATAGCAATGATACATGAATGGCGACCTATAGTACAGGATTATGGCATTACAAGTAAATAATGTAGTCTGGAACAGTGGGAATTGTGAATCACTATATGTTACATGTAATTTAGTCATTTAGACTAGCAGGCTCTTTGTATTCCGCAATGTCCTAGCTATGATTGATTACAGTAGTCGAAGGCTGACTAGCTTATTAATCGATTCTGCAAAACCTGAGTCCCCTGTGCATGATTACTTTTCCTTGGATGGCTGCATGGAGTAAAGGTGCAATGGCAGTGATTGTAAATCACATTCAAACACAACAAAGCTGCTCTGAAACTCCATGTGTGATCGATACTATTTTGACCCATCATGTATGACCATGGTGGTGTACAATAGTTTCAAATATTTTTAGCTACCATCTATTAGTATCTTTCCTTTAAATTATTCAGAAGTTAGTTTTGTGCTATACTGCATTTGATCATTTACATTTTCATTTCAGTAATAGGGACCAAGGATCAAAGCGCCAAACTTCCAATCAGTAGAGAACTGAACTATTCCAACTTTAATGTGTATACAATTCTGTTAATACGATTCTTAAGTCTGACGCAGTGGTCGGCTGTACTGTTATTGTCGCTGACATGCAGTGGGCATGTCAATCTTGAACTGGATTTTTCTTAAAATTATTTTTAACTCGATGCATTAATTTTAATATTTTAAACTATCCATACTTTAGGTTTGAAAATTCACTAAAAAAAGATTCACTTCCTGCAACCTAGAGGACCCTACTGCTGTATGTGGAGGAATTGTAACTTTTACCAATTGAAATGAGGCTTCCATTTGTGGGGTCGTTGTAAAATGGAGTATGAATGACTAGAGTAACACCAAAATTTAAGATTGAAAGTTTTATTAATTTACTATTTTGAGTTTGTTGCATTATACATTTCTAATGGCCTGCTACATAATGTGTTAATTATTAATTTATTATAATGAGACATTCTGAAAGTCTTTACGTATTCCAGAGACCTATTCAACAATCTGTTGCGTCATAATGTAGGAAGAATCACAAAAAGGATTGGCATCTTCTAAATTTTCATTTGGGCCAAGCAAAGATGGCAATTTATCTGAGCAGGAAGAAAAAGGTTTAAGGTTTGTCTGGCTGCAGTGCAGAAGCCATTATAAGAATGTGTCAAGCAAGGATAATAATTGATTTTTAACTATTTCAGAGCTATGAATAATTTAGACACTTACAAACCTATGGTGTGTCAAAGGTGTTTTATGTTCTGTGTTGAATGAAGAATTTTTGTTGAGTCAGTGGTTGATCCAATGCATATTTTTTGCTTATGTTCCTACATTTTATATGGTTTGCTTTTTGAAATGTGAGTTCCTGTTTAGACAAAGGTATAAAAGACGATTGTAGAGAACGGCTAGTTGTCCATAAAAATATTGTGTCAACGTGATTATCTTGTAATTTGGTCTTCATGAATAAACATAATTCTAAAAATCCAAAATTAAAAAAAAAAAGGGTCATAATGTGCAGATAAAATGGTTTTATTATGTTTTATGTATTCCTGTAGTGGCAATATTATTGCTGAATTGTCTTGATTTATTAGTGATTTTAAATTTGTTGTTTATATAAGACAGACATAAAAGCAAGTATTCTCCTAAATCCATACTTGCTCAGGCAAACACAAGAAAAATGAATTGCTTATACAATGTCCCCAATCAGAGAAAGTGCCCGGGAAGCTGTTCAAATAGTGGCAAACAAGGCATTTACAGTACTTCAAAGAAACAGTATTCTCTTTGGACTCATAAAAGATTGTATCCATATATTAACATAATACTGAACATGTGAATGCCGTCTGAATGCCCTCTAATGAGTTACCTTTTCCCATCATACAGCTGTCTGCCACCTCCACATCCCGAGCATCTTTCATGCAGTGTATTCGCTGGGGAATTTGGTTCCCCTTCCAGGAGCCTGCTGACTGGAAACGGGAAGAGGTACAGCTTTTTTTGCAAGGAGGTGCAAAGCCAAACCCTCTGGGAGTTATGGTCTATAGCACTCAGCCATCAGCCGAAAGTCAGCTCCCTGGGCCACCCTTGGCTTCAGACACAGCTCAAGTAAGTAGTAGAAAGGACCATCTCTGTCCAAGTGACAAAATGTAAATACTGCTTTGAAAGGTATTGATCCCAGCACCCTTCATCAATCTCAGTTGTTTCTCTCAGACGTGAAAAGCTATCACATTATTTAGATTGTTTTTGGCAAGATGCTGTATATTGGGATACTTTTTAGATCTCTTTAATAGTAAGCCTCAACAGTGTACCTGTGGAAGGTCATATTCCACTTTCCTTAAAAAATATGCTGTGCACCATTTTCAAAAACACATTTTTACTTGAGGTCAAGCCTTTCCAGAGAATCCGCTATGCCAAAATCACTACACATCACGGCCACATATCTCGCTCTCTTATCTCTTTAGTTCATGTGTGTCCTTTTGTGCAGAATCTTGACTAGTCATTCTCAAACTGATGTGACTATGACTGAAATGTATGAAACTTTCTCTTCACAGGTGTCAGAGGCAAAAGATACAATAACCTTTAGATTGGTGTCCAGCCTGGAGAGAAAGGCTTCCAGTCCTAAGACATCTTTGAGGAGGGAACAGGAGAATTTAACAAGTCAGAGAAGATCACTTTTATCACTTTCACGGGGTAAATACAATTTAAATCATAATGGCTTTTTAAGCAAGTCATCATTACTTGGAATGGAGAAGGAGTTCGGTACTATGAAGGTTAGAGTTTCTCTCCTGTTCACTACATTAAAAGAAGCTTCATTCTGCCTTCAGTAGAGCAGTTTGTTTACTAGTCCCCAAAATGTGTGGTGTGTTTCTGTTGTTGTTTCTGTGTTGTTCTGTGGGTGCACCTCAAGTTTGCAGAAACACCCAGGTGTAATCAAAGTTGTAAGCAACAAGCATCAAATTAGCCTTGCTCTGCATGTAATAAAGCCCCCACCTCAGCAATGTTATCTCAATTGCGCCACCTGCTCTCTTAAAGATTAACGTGCTTCATGATCGTGGTCTGAAGGGACTTCAGCAATAAATTTGTGGTACTGGGAGAAGACTTTGCCTGAGCATTAAGGTCTCTTGTTCTTGAACAAGCCTAATTTTGCACCCCAATGTTTGTGGCTCCTTTTGGCGGGTAACTTTGGTCAGACCATGGACAACAGCACATTCTTCCATGAATTCTTACTGAACAACTTTTATTCCTGCCAAAATTCGTCTTTTGTATTTTGTGTGTCAAAATCATTCAGAATCTGAATTTAATCAGGAAACTGTAATTGATCTTCACAACAAGCGGTTCACCTCTCCTTGCTCTTACTTTTATGGTACTAGCAGTAAGAATAATGGCCAAACCTAAAAAAAAACCAATAGCAAACAGGCTCCAAGTTTAATTTTAATTTAATTTTTAATTGTAATTATAATGAACTGTAATGATCCCCGGAGGGGTTTACTAGTAATCCACTATAGCACACTGGTGGAGTTGCACGCATATATACTGTATAGTATATACGTTTTAATAGACTATGATTTTTCCTTGAAGTAGGTGCATTACAGCTAGCATAGTCAGGCATCAGGCCATTGCTAAGCAGGATTTCTACGTTATTGTTTTTTTTTCAATTTTATTCAATAATTCTCCTACTGGCTCTCGATAGGCACTAATTAAACATAAATTACATTTAAATCAAACACTATTCCCACATAGTACCAGACAAGGTTTCAACACAATATATAGGTAACTGAGACTGAGACTCACCTGCTACACAACCTACATTTAAGTGTTCTGTACTTAATTTGAAGTACAAGTAATATATCCATAGTAGGTTCAGATTGGCCTTCATGTAATATGGTGAATGTACAAATGTGTCACTATATTTGTGTATACATTTTGAACAGAAGATGTTTGTTTGTCCATTTAACATTCTGCTTGATGGCTTCCTTTATTTAAAACATACATTTCCTTTTTTTAAAAAACAAAACAAAAAATACATCCACTGGTTATTTTACACTCTCAACAAGTAAGACATCCATCAAGTTAACAAGGTCAGAATGAAATCTCATCTATTTGATATGAAAGAGGACTTGAACATCCATATTCTTTAGGGTTTTGTATATGACCTATCTAGCTAATGTCATAACGCTGCTTTGTTTCAAATGTCTTCAAACCTCCTTGATTGTTTTTTTGGTTTTATGTAGAAAATCATCAAATATTTAATACCTTTTCCCACTTAATTTAATGCATCCATGATACAGTAGCAATGATAATCTGTTTTTATATGGAAAGGATATTTTCTTACAGAAAATAGTCAGTGTACATTTGAAAATGTTTTTGTAAAATCATATATTGACCGCTTTCCTATCAATACCAGTTTTCAGTTTCTATAAGTGCAGTAATGAAGAGTATTACCTGCTTCAAACCAGGAACCTGCTTTTTCATCTCATATCTCATAAGGGTTTATTTGTGTATACCCAACGGCTCAATTTCTTTAACAGGCCTTTTCTGGAATTTCTGATTTAAATTTCACTTATTGTGCATAGATAAATGATGTGTGACTGTGTGCATCTCAACGCTTGCAGTATGAAAGTCCTTCATTTAAAACAAAACTGCTGCTCTGGACCCGTCAGTGAATTGATAAAAGTGCAGTAAAAACAAACCTACTGAATCCTAGTGACAGCTTTTTCTCCAAAGTGCAACATGGTTTTATACTTGATGATCTACTGTACTAATAATGCTCTTATCTTACCTTGGTGTGGAAGAATGGATTTAGGTGAGCACACATGATTGGTGCAGAAAGCAGACTTTTGATAAATACTATTGATAACATTGCAGTGCTCTCTCAAGATGTGTGTGTGTGTGTGTGTGCGTGTGTGTGTGTGTGTGTGTGTGTGTGTGTGTGTGTGTGTGTGTGTGTGTGTGTGTGTGTGTGTGTGTGTGTGTGTGTGTGTGTGTGTGGTTCAGAATGAAGACCCTTGTCTTAAACACAGTGTAGTTTTAAAATATGCTTCGGGTGAGACTTTGTAAAAAAAACAGAATAGCATTGACAAAAAATAATTTACCTTCCTTTGCCTTGCCTGTTAAATTTTATCCTCTCCTGGGAGTGTAATGAGCTCCCAGGCCTCATGCTTTCTAGCCAATTTTAGACATTTTCAATTGATTTTCTTCCATGAGTCAGCTGCTAACTGATATTTGCTGGTTTTTAAGACTTCCAGTTGTGGTTCCCACATAAAATTTGTTAACAAAACACAACGTAGCCCTGTCTTTCTGTGCCACTTTTGTAGAGATGTCACATTTTCCTGTGTTTTTACTTCCCCTGCTGTCACAAAGGTAAACAAGGCAGTCAGAAACTGCAACATCCCAAGACACCCCTGAAATCTATATTTTACACTGACTTACACATGTTTGTGCTTCTGGCTTCCTGAAAATGTTGCGTTTTGTTTTGTGATTATATCTCATCAGGTTTCAGAGATATGTGATGGGAAGATGCAAAGAGTACTTTGAAGAGTTAATGAACGAGGAAAATGAGAGAGAACAAAGACTAGAAGAGGTGACTGTTGTGGACCAGGAAGTAGCAAAGATTAATCAGGATGAAATGGAGGGCATTGAAGAGGATGAAGAGTGGAAAGCCACTCGGTCCTGATAATATAACTGTGGGGGTATGGAAGTGTCCAGGAGAGGTGGCAGTAGAGTTTCTGACTAGGATGTTCAACAGGATCTTAGATAGTGGAAGATGCCGGAGTAATGGATAGAAGTGTGCTGGTGCCCATTTTAAAAAACAAGGGAGAAGTGCAGAGTTGTGGCAACTACAGAGGAATAAAGCTGATGAGCCATAAAAGTAAGGGAAAGAGTAGTTGAAGCTAGACTAAGGGCAGAAGTGAGCATTTGTGAGCAGCAGTATGGTTTCATGCCAAAAGAGAATACTACAGAATCAGTATTTGCTTTGACGATGCTGATAGAGAAGTAAAAAGAAGGCCAGAGGGAGCTGCATTGTGTATTTGTAGATCTGGAGTAAGCTTATGACAAGGTGCCCAGAGAGAAGCTGTGGTATTTTATGAGGAAGTCTGGAGTGGCAGAGAAGTACTGTATGTTAGAGCGGTGCTGGAAAGGAGAGGAATGAAGGCTAGCCGCAGTTAGACAGAGTACATGTGTGTGAATGACAGGGACCCAAGTGGAAGAGTGAGGTTACAGGGAGAAGAGATCAAGAAGGTGGAGGATTTTAAATACTTAAGGTCAACAGCCCAGAGCAATGGAGTGTGGAAAAGAGGTGAAGAAGGCATGTACAGGCAGGATAGAACGGGTGGAGAAAAGTATCAGGTGTGATGTGTAATAGTTTCAGCTGAAATGAAAAGAAAGGTGTACAAAACTGTGGTGAGACCAGTGTTGTTGTTTGGTCTAGAGATAGTGTCACTGAGGAAAAGACAGGAGACAGAGCTGGAGGTAGCAGAGATGAAGATGCTGAGGGTCTCTTTGGGAGTGACCGATCAGGAATGAGTACATCAGAGGGACAGCACATGTTAGAGGTTTTGGAGATAAAGTCAGAGGTCAGACTGAGATGGTTTGGACATGTCCAGAGGAGAGATAGTGAATATATGGGTAGAAGGATGCAGAGTTTTGAACTGCCAGGCAAGAGGCCTAGAGGAAGACCAAAGAGGAGGTTTATGGATGTAGTGATGGAGGACATGTAGGTAGTTGTTGTGAGAGGATGCAGAAGACGGAGTTAGATGGGGGCAACTGATTCGCTGTGGCGACCCCTGAAGGGAAAGGTATACAGTGTGCTGTCATTCCTCGCGGTTAATGTGTTCCATAACCACACGTAATTAATGAATTCCGCGATACAGTAACAAAAGTATTTCTTATTATTTACTGTAACTTAAACTTTTATGAACCCTCCCCATACTGATATTAAACCACCTTCTATCTATTACCTTTTCCCACACTCTTATCGACTGTTGAAAGCACTTTTATGTCTCACGGAAGTCCGAAAACTCACAGGATGTAGCGCACTTCTGGATGCCGTCAGCCAATAGAATGCGCATACGGTATTGCTGAATGCCTTCCAAAATGCTGCCATGAGTACAAATGTGGAAATTTAACATTTACCTAGTTTTATGTGTTCACCCCTGATGACCTTGTGAGTGGTTTAATATTTTCATGCTATATGCTTTAAATTAGGCCAAAGAGTGACATCATGTTGGTGAAATGGTAAACATTGTGGCCTCTTTAGTAGGAAGGCTCTGGGTTTGAATATGTGAATACTACCGTATGACTGTCTGCATTGCCATTAGGTAAAAAGATACAATAATGGTGTATGCTAGGTAAAAACAAATGACTAATTGCATATGTGGAAGTAAGTATTCATCTCTATTGTAGATAGATAAATATATACTTTAATAATCCCAAGGGAAATTCAGGGTGACATCTGCTCACAAGAGATACAATAAATACACATAACAGTGACTGGCACAACATTAAAGAAGAAAGAAGCATTAGATGTAGACGATGTAGGATCAGAAAACGTGGATGAACCGAGCTGTAAACTGACACTAAGGACACCACAAACTATCCCACAGAGCATCCACAGTGTGTCCCAGGCCCCCGTAGTCTATCCCTTCTCAGCCGACCTTGATGACCTTGCGGTTTCGGCCCCCCTCCTTCTGAGAGAGTGGTTGTGACCCCTGATGGCGTTAGGCACAAAGGAGGTCCTGAGTCTTTCAGTGGAGGTGCTTGGTGACAGCAGTCTGCCACTGAAGGAGCTCCTCTGCTGGGCGAAGGTGGTGTGCAAGGGGTGGGTGGTGTTACCCAGGATCGATCTAAACCTGGAGATAGTCCTCCTCTCTAGGACAGTCTGTACAGAATCCAGTTCCTGACCGATCACAGAACCAGCCCTCCGGATGAGCCTGTCTAGGCGCTCATGTGTTTAATTGGTCATGGGTGGGTATATTAGCCTTAATGACTTGGTTTGTGCTGGTCCTGAGTTGGATCTAATTTCAGCTTGGGTAAGTATTTAAATAGATGTTACTCCCTTTTGCTTATATGATCAAGTGTCAATGTCTTCTAGTCACGATAGGCTAAGATACGTAAGATCGAGGCAGCTTTAGACACAGATACTCAGTAAATTTGGGTGCCATATATTTGCACATTTTAATGTTTTTCTCCTCAGTGCTAAGCATCTTGTGCATGCTTGTATCACTTCCTGCACCTTTGCTGCTTTGCTCAGCCGTTAAGGAGGACTCTCGTTGATCAAAAATAAACAGCCAATAGTACATCCATCCACTAATGAGGTGAAACACATTTGCCACCGGCTCTGGGCAGAAAAACAAGAAAAATGAGGAAAAGGAAAGCTCTTAGAACAATATAACTGCAAAGAGGTGGATGCCAGACCACATTTGTGGCAAAATCAGCCAGTTCTACAGTGTCCACTCTGTGCATTTGTACTCTGAACAGATGGGCACTACAGTGAGACACCCCAGGCAACTCGAGCAAATTCCAAAAAGGACAGCCAATCTGAGTACAATGGTTGAGAAAGAGTGGGAGACAAGGCAAGGAGATACAAAGCCTTTTAATTAAATTTCAAATACCACAGGAATAACAATTATTGGTCTTATTTTTATTGGTATTTGTTTGGACTCTGTTGTCCAAGTCTTATAGAACAGGTCTTATCTCGGAAATATTTCAGTACTGGCAGATGGTTAATTTATACATTGTGATGTCAGCTGACTGCAGATGCAGTCCACAAGAACAGTGATTTGATAACATGACATTTAGTTGTCATTTTCCGGTCACATGCTAAAATTATATCAAATGTTTGTATGAATGGTCTAACACCAAGGTTGTTAATTTAGCTCATTAAACATTGAACTGTAGTTTGCATATAGCTAAGTATTGCAGTTAAAACTCCTACAAGAACACTCATAAAAGTGATACACACTTGACTCTTTGCTGTATCATTCCCATTTTTATTTTCTTTACCTTCAAGAGTTTTCTTTTGCTTGTCTTTTTAGGTCAAAAGCATGTTCCATCAGATTCTCCACCAGGATCTCCTCAAGGCTCTGGGGTAAGACACCATGTCACACTCTAAAAGAGCAAATATGATAAAAAATTTTGTTTTAATGTCTGTCTCTCATTTAGCTTCTCTTCATACTCACAATTCTTTCAAAAATATTTAAAATGGTCTGTCAGGAAGTAAAAAAATACAACATTGATTAATGTGATCATCTTATAAAATCATTCTTATAAAAGCAAATAAAAAACAGTGGTTTATTTACATTTCCAACAGATAACATTAACATGGTGTATAATTGCTTAAAATATCAGGTCCATCAACTCTTGAGAAAAATGTTTTTTGCTGATTTTCCTACGATTTTCTTCTGTTTGTCAATCGTGTACCATTTTGATTTTATTCTTTCATTTTCTACCGCTCCATCCGCCGTAGCGGGTCACGTGGAGCTGGAACCTATCTCAGCTGGCATAGGGCATGAGGCGGGGGACACTCCAGGCACGACGCCAGTGCACCGCGGAGCCACACACACACAGACAACCATGCACACACACACACACGCACACAAACACACACACACACACACACACACACACACACACACACACACACACACAGACACACACACACACACACACACACACACACACACACACACACACACACACACACACACACACACACACACACACACACACACACACACACACACACACACACACACACACACACACACACACACACAGGCAATTTGGGACCAGCCAGTCAATCTGAAGTGCATGTTTTTGGAGGTGGGAGGAAGCCGGAGAACCTGGAGAGAACCCACGCAAACATAGGGAGAGCATGCGAACTCCGCACAGAGCGGGACTCAAACCCGGAACCGCCGTGTTGTGAGGCGACAATGCTACCAACTGCGCCACAGTGCTGTTCCTATTTTGATTTTATTGATTAGTGCAGATAGTCTTTATATAGTTCCTTTCTAGTTGGTCTGATCATTCAAAGTTATTTGCAGCACAGGCTACCATTCAAGCATTTACACACTGTTTGCTGCACCTCCTCATCAGGAAAACTATTTACTCCATCACTCACACACACAAATGGAGCAGACACTTGGAGAAAGTCAGGATTCATTGTCATGTTTACCCAAACTGCCTGCAAAGAAAGTGTTTATAGATGGATAGAATGAATAAAATGCAATTCATGAATTAGAAATAAACAAAAGATTAGTTTTGTGCAGGAGCCCAAACTGTGTAAACACCAATAGAAAGGTGAGTTTAAATCCTCCTCAAACAGAAATGGTTTATCAATAAACAACTATAAACAGAGCAACTGTATGCCTTTTAGTATGTGTTCTTAATGTTCATAGGTTGATGATTAGGCGAAAGCTTGGGTTTTTTTCTCCACACAGTTCAGGTAAGAGAGTTTGTGGTTGCCTTCAGTGATATTTGACTTCAAGAGTTTCCCACAAGTCCAGTTAACTTGTGGGAAACAAGTCAACTGGATCTGACATTCCAACATTGTCAATCTAACATTTACTGCATTCTGTCCAATAAACTGCAGTAAAGTCACCTTTTAGTTATAGACACACATATAATGGGTATATTACAGAAAACACTATGTAAAATACATAAAGCTATGTTTTGCCGCAAGTTCCACATATTGAACAGTGCCAAAATTCAATGATTGACTACTGCAACTGAATAAGATGAAAATGATTTAGCTTTGTTTTCTGACCTGGAACACACAAGCTTAACATAAGCTGACACCAGAAAGCCAAACAATGAGCTAAGAGGTTTGTTTTAGTATGAAGTGAGTAGTAATTATCAGAAACTTTTCAGAAGTGAAATGTGCCTCACATATAAAACATTTCATACAAACTTAACACAATAATAGATTTGTGACATTTAAGACCTTCAAGAGCTATTTTGCCATTTTATTAACTAACTTTAATTCATATGTAATAAAAAATGAGAAATTCATCCCTTCACTCCCTCAATGTCCAGCTGTTATTTACGTACAGTATATGTATGTAAAAGTAGGAATAAGAAGAGACTCTCATTTGATCTTTTAGTACAGTTCAGCAGAAGTAATATATTCATAGCTATTTGATTGGCCTTAGGGTAATATGGTGAATGTACGAATGTGTCACTCCATATTTGTGTGTAAGCTAAAATGAAAATTGTATTTGGTAGGATGGAATTTGAAAGTCTTCTTTTTAGTTTAATATATATTTTATAAATAATCAGTTTTATTATTCACTATTAGCTTGCTTGTGCTCAGAACTGCTATACAGATTAGAAAAAGAAAGAAATGGCTCCTGCTGCACATTCTGCGCACAAAAAGTAGATAATGTGTTCATAAATTTGTGAGGAAATATACCTTTTTCCTTTGTCTTACTCTGGAATATAGAAACATTAAGAAACAATTTCTTTGAGCTTTCAACTGCTCTCCAGTTCTTAAGCAATATTTGTCAAAACATGAGAATGTGTGAGTGTGTGTGGTTGTTTGTCTTTTGTGTGGCCCTGTGATGATCTGGCATCTTGTCCGGGGTTCACCCTGTCTTCTTCCCGTAGCCAGCTGTGGTAGGTTACAGCAAACCCTTGACCTGCAAGTGGTATACATGGCTTCTGCAAGTGACTTGTCTATAAGAAGATGACTGAATGAAGAATATAAATGGATTCCAATTAACTGCTGACCTAGAGAGTTTCTAACTGGGTGACTCGGTGAAAAAAAACCTCTTGGTGAATGATCAACACAAAGGTCATCTGACTAACTCACAGCCATGTTGAGCATGGCTGGTCAACAGAAATTGCAGATCAAGCCTACATATTAATACAATTATCTGGAAAGACGTTTTCCAAAACGTCTCGCTCACATTATACTAATATGACTTGGTGGGCCTGGTTTGTTTTAGAGTAGAGGGATCCTTAGTCATATTTTCTTCAATTTTTTCATATTAATCAAAGTGTTGATTAATATGTATGCAGCAGAAGAGTGTGCCTGTGCATCTGTTGAAAGTCTTTGAAAGGAAACAAAATATTTCTGTCTGCCATGGAACATTTAAATCATCACAGAAATCTGGGAAAGTAGAAGTAATACTGTAATGATGATAGCAATCATGCCTAAATTGCATCAAATCAGATTAAATGTCACATTAGCATGGGTGTAGCAGCTTCCCACAGGCGGTTGATATACTGATCAGTTCTCTTAATTCAAATGCACCATAATCATCCATCCATTGAAACTAAGGTGGGCGGCGATGAGTGACTCATATTCTGTTCCTAATAAGATACAGCACATCAAACATATGTATACCAACAGTGTGCATTGCTCTGTGTGTGTATATTGTGTGTCTGTTCACTCTGGCGGAGCTCAACTGCAGAGAGTTACTGTCATTCCTCAAAGTGAGCAGAAATGAAAGAGGAGACTGGGAGGGGTGATGGATGCTGTTTTTTCTCATGAGGCTACACACACACACACACACACACACACACACACACACTCACACACACACACACACACACACACAGACACACGTTATGCAACAGAATGGAGAACAGAGATTAACTCTGTTTCAGAGGTAGCTGTGTAGGCCAGAATGAACCACATGAACTCAGCAAATCAACCTTAATTTTGATAACGTAGTGAAGGCGATGGAAATCTGTAAATTGGCAGCTCCCAATGGGTAGCAAGATATAACTGTGTTCATACTGGGCAGCTCATATTGCATAAGGGAGTAATATGTATATTAGAATATTGTACATATTGGTAGGGTTCCAGTCCCGCTCTGTGCGGAGTTTGCATGTTCTCCCCGTGTCAGCGTGGGTTCTCCCCAGGTTCTCCGGCTTCCTCCCACCTCCAAAAACATGCACTTCAGGTTAATTGGCCGGTCCCAAATTGCCCGTAGGAGTGAGTGTGTGTGTGTGTGTGTGCGTGGTTGTCTGTCTTTGTGTGTGGTTCCGCGGCGCACTGGCGTCGTGCCCGGAGTGTCTCCCATGACTCACGCCCTATACCAGCTGGGATAGGCTCCAGCTCCCTGTGACCCGCTGTGGCGGATAAAGCGGAAGAAAATGGATATACATACTTAAAAAAGAATCTGTTTCCCTTTTAGTATTCTTAATAATACATCAAAAGATTTCCAGCGTAAATAACTGACACTTAATGGTATATCATATTTCCATGGTTTAAGGGTTCAACTACATACAGTATTTTCTAAATAAAACAATTAGCACCCACTTAAAGTTAACTTTAAGTGACATATGTTATTCATCATTATGACAAATAGAAGAAAAAATAAATGTTTTATGTCATCATCCTTTTGGTAAAAAAAAAAGCTTAAAATTGAAACAACCTTTCACCACACAGGTAACCATGATACTTTTGGTGTTAATCGCGTCTACAATTGCACTGTTTCTTATGACTGTTAAGCTGTTTGGCCCCAGTGACGTATGACGCCCACGTAACCACTGAATGCGGAAGCTGCTGCGGCGCAGATTTTAAGCTTTTTTGACCAAACGGATGATGCTACACATAAAATGTATTTTTCCTTCTATTTTTCATAATGGTGAATATCGTGTCACTTAAAATTAACTTTACTGTCCCTTTAAGATAGAGAAAGAGCTCGATTAGAGGATGTAATTTTTTTCATAGTGACACAAATGAATATTAATATACAATACAGTGGCACATGAAATGGAAATGCATAATAATGAAACAACTCTGAGCAAGTTGAATGGGATTGAATGCAGAAAATCAAGTATGGAAAATTGCCTATGTTTTTATTTTTACAGTGGTTTTCTAGCATGAGTTGCCCCACCAGTTTAGGCTATATGACATGAATGTGCTTAGATTGAAGAAGGTTGAGATGCTTGTTTCACAGTAATTTCTTTAAACAGCAAAATGAAAAAAATGAAATAATTGTAGATTATTATTCATTTAAATCCTTTCTGTAGTCTTGTGAAAGGGATTTATGAGTTTAGATTCTCTAGCCTGGATGGAAAGCTGTTCATCCTGTGTCCAGCAACAACAGGTGCTTTCACAAAGACATGAAAGTCACAGGACACTTCTTTCAGCAAACACCAGGCAGACTGTATAAATTTCCAGTAGCTACCGACCACAAGTATTTTGCTCCAAAAAAGAAAATACAGCAAAAAACTCATCAAATGTGATTTTTGTAAATCTAATCCAAGTCTAATGCCAAGTGCTGATTTATCAAAGACATCTTTCCTTAAAATGGCTCTGTAAATAAGCCGTATCCTCCTGCTCTGTCTGTAAGCATTGCTGGATCCGAAAATTTTCTCTGGCATGCATAAATTATTGATCTTTGACACTTTGTTTGCTGTCAGGCAGAATGATAAAGATCCTGAGTTATTTATACATGTTTGGCAGACCACTATTGTTTGTTTCCCAGTGTTGATAATAATATATGTTGTGGTCGTGTTTCAGGGTCATGTTATAGTGCTCTGGTGACCCCTTATAGTCTGGTACTGAAAGAGTTACAGGCAAAGTAATGTTCTGCCTGACCCAGACCTTGTTGGCAGAATTAATGGATCAGTCTCTCTCTCTCGCTGTCTCGCTCGCTCCCTATCGCTCTCTCTCTCGCTCGCTCTCTCTCGCTCGCTCTCGCGCTCGCTCGCTCTCTCTCTCTCGCACTCTCGCTCACTCTCTCTGTTGGCAGAGTAGGACTATACATCGGTCTTGCATTTGATCCAAACGTAGAAGATCAAGCACCGAAACAACATAAATCGAAGACGCTCTGCTGCTTTTCCCCAAGTCACCTACACACAACTGTTTTCATCTGCGGGTGCAAGGCTTTTTTATTAGACATGCCCACAAGCTACAGACAGCGGGCCTTTCAATCAGCTCCAAAACAATCAATAAACATAATATACCATGATATAACATTAAGTTTGCCGCATCATAAACACAAAATAACAAACATTTAATAATTGGGATCACCAACTCAACTTTCTCTCTCTCTCTCGCTCTCGCTCGCTCTCTCTCTCTCTCTCTCACACACACACACACATACGTGATGTCCTATCATTTAAACAATAGAGGACATCTAAGAAAGTATAAATCTTTTTCAGCACACCAGTCCATATGGTTTACTTTTAGAAACGTAGGGGGTAAGTATAATACGAACAAACACGCTTTTGTTTTGTAAATTAAATCTTGGTATATTGAGGAATACCTATATAATCAAATTGGGGATACTAATTTTTATGCCAGGGAGTAAATGGGGGGATATATGGCATTGATGGGAGCTTTGTAAAGAACATTTCTTCCGTTATACACAACATTATTTAATTTAATTTAATTTAATATACTATTTTTGATCCCCGAAGGGAAATTAAGAATACACACTCTTGTTGGCAGTTTGTTGAACCAGTAGTCGCTGACCAATCCCATCTGGCAGCCTTTTAGTGTAGTTTTTTTTTTTTTAAAATTGTACTAAAGACTAAGGTTTTGTTTTTAGAGAATGGGGCTCAATGGCCTGTACACGTTATAACAGAAAATGTGTCACTCCAATCTATGTAACAAGCTAGTGCTTGAGTTCAGTTCAGTCTTTTTTATGAAGCAATGACTGTCTCTGTTCTTCTTTTCCTCTCAGCTTTTCCCTTCCCTTCCCTGTCTTCTGCATCCTCTTCTCTCACACCAACTACCTTCATGTCCTCTTTCACTACATCCATGAACATCCTCTTTGGTCTTCCTCTACGCCTCCTGCCTGGCAGTTCAAAACTCAGCATTCTTCTACCAATAAATTCACTCTCCTCTGGACATGTCCAAACCAGCTCAGTCTGGCCTCTCTGACTTTATCTCCAAAACCTCTAACATGCGCTGTCCCTCTGATGTAATAATTCCTGATCGTATCCTTCCTGGTCACTCCCAAAGAGAACCTCAGCATCTTCATCTCTGCTACGTCCAGCTCTGTCTGCTGTCTTTTCTTCAGTGACACCGTCTGTAGACCAAACCGCTGGTCTCACCACAGTTTTGTACAACTCTCCTTTCATTTTAGCTGAAACTTTTCTATCACACATCACACCTGATACTTTTCTCCACCCATACCATCCTGCATGTACGTGCTTCTTCACCTCTTTTCCACACTCTCCATTGTTCTGGACTGTTGAGCCTAAGTACTTAAAATCCTCCACCTTCTTGAGCTCTTCTCCCTGTTATCTCAATGTTCCATTTGGGTCCCTCTCATTCACACACATGTACTCTGTCTTACTGCAGCTAACATTCATTCCTCTCCTTTCCAGGACAAACCTCCACCTCTCTAGCTTCTCCTCCACCTGTTCCCTGCTCTCACTGCAGATCACAATGTAATCTGCAAACATCATAGTCCATGGAGATTCCTGTCTAACTTCGTCTGTCCATCACCATAGTGACGGGGCTTAGAGCTGATCCCTGATGCAGTCCCACCTCCACCTTGAACTCCTCTGTCACACCTACAGCACACCTCACCACTGTCTTAGAGTCCTCATACATGTCCTGCACTGCTCTAACATACTTCTTTGCCACTCCAGACTTCCTCACACAATACCACAGTTCCTCTCTGGGCACCCTGTCATAAGCTTTCTCCAGATCTACAAATACACAATGCAGCTCCCTCTAGCCTTCTCTGTACTTCTCTATCAGCATCCTCAAAGCAAATACTGCATCTGTAGTACTCTTTTTTTGGCATGAAACCATACTGCTGCTCACAAATGCTCACTTCTGCCCTTGGTCTAGCTTCCACTACTCTTTCCTGCAACTTCATTGTATGGATCATCAGCTTTATACCTCTGTAGTTGCCACAACTATGCACATCTCCCTTGTTCTTAAAAATGGGCATCAGCACACTTCTCTTCCATTCCTCAGGCATTTTCTCACTATCTAAGTTCCTGTTGAACAACCCAGTCAGGAACTCTACCGCCACCTCTCCTAGACACTACCATAACTCCACAGCTCATTAGGACCGAGTGGCTTTCCAGTCTTCATCCTCTTCAATGCCCTCCTCACTTCATGCTGGCTAATCTTTGCTACTTCCTGGTCCACAACAGTCACCTCTTCCAGCCTTTGTTCTCTCTCATTTTCCACGTTCATCAACTCTTCCAAATACTCTTTCCATCTTTGCATCACACTACTGGCACCTGCCAGTAGACTTCTGTCCCTATCCTTAATCACCCTAACCGGCTGCCTGTCCTTCCCATCTCTGTATCTGTCTTGCCAACCTGTATAGATCGGTCTCTCCTTAATGTTCAACCTAGCATAGAAGTCATCATAAGCCCCTTGTTTGGCCTTTGCTACCTCTACCTTCACCTTACGCTGTGTCTCCCTGTAATCCTGTCTATTCTCCTCAGTCCCCTCAATGTCCCACTTCTTAGCTAACCTCTTTCTCTGTATACACTCCTGTACCTCCTTATTTCACCACCAAGACTCCTTATCTACTTTCCTTCCAGATGAGACATCAAGTACTTTCCTACCTGTCTCCCTGATCACATTAGCTGTAGTTGTCCAGTCATCTGGAATCACCTTCTGACCACCCAGAGGCTGTCTTAGTTCCTTCCTGAAAGTCATGCAACATTCTTAGTTTTTTAGCTTTCACCATTTCGTCCTCTGCTCTGTCAGTGTCCTCTTCATCTTCCTCACCACCAGAGTCATCCTACACACCACCATCCTATGCTGTTTGGCTACACATTCACCTACCACTACTTTGCAGTCACTGATCTCCTTCAGGTTACATCGTCTACACAAGATGTGGTCTACCTGTGTGCTCCTACCTCCACTCTTATAGGTCACCCTATGTTCCTGCCTCTTCTGGAAGAAAGTATTCACTAGAGCCATTTCCATCCTTTTTGCAAAGTCAACTCTGTCCTTCTGCGTTCCTCTCCTGGATACCAAACCTGCCCATCACCTCATCACCTCTGTTTCCTGCACCAACATGTCCATTGAAGTCTGCACCAATGACAACTCTAACTTCTAGGTATGCTCTGCATCACTTCATCAAAGTCAAACCAGAATTTCTCATTCTCTTCCAGCTCAAATTCTACCTGTGGAGCAAACATACTTTTTAGCTTCAGACTCATCACTCTATCCAACACTCTTTTTACCTCCAGGACATCCCTGACAAATTCCTCCTTCACGATACTTCTTACTCCATTTCTTTTCCTATCTACATCAAGATAGAACAACTCGAACCCTGCTCCCAAACTTCTGACCTCGCTACCTTTCCACCTGGTCTCCTGAACACACAGTATGTCTACCTTCCTCCTCTGCATCATGTCAACCAACTCTCTACCTTTTTCTGTCATAGTTCCTGTCAACATTAAAAGTCCCTTTTCTCAGTCCCATACTCAAGGCGTTCTTCTTCTCTCTCTCCCTACGAACACACTTTCCTCCTCTCCTTCTTCGACCAACAGTAGTCCAATTTCCACCGGCACCCTGTAGGTCAACAGCCCCGATGGCGGTCATTGTTAACCCAGGCATGGACCGATCCAGTGTGGAAGTTACAGGTTTGTTTCGCATGTTTGATTTGGCAAAATTTTACGACAGATGCACTTCCTGACGCAACCCTCTGTATTTATCCGGGCTTGGGACCGGCACAATAAGACACTGGCGTCCTCTTGCGGCTACAATGACTGTCTCTCTGCCCCTCAAAACTGCCGCCCACTGCATTTAGTTTTTCATGCAATGATGCGTACAATGTCAGCAGGAGCTTTATCAAAAGGTAACTAAACATCTAGTTTTAAAATCATTCAAGTTTGTGTTTTATTTAGGTATGATGTCTTTATTAAAACTCATTCAATCATTTCATTGTTGAATAAAATACAAAACCTGACAGTACTTTAAATATCATCATAAGTATATTTTTCTACATAACATTAGATAATACTTATACATACATTTTATGTTCACATATAAAAAACAGGGCGGCACGGTGGTACAGTGGTTAGCGCTGTCGCCTCACAACACGGCGGGTCCGGGTTCGAGTCCCGCTCTGTGCGGAGTTCGCATGCCCTCCCCGCGTCATCGTGGGTTGCCTCCGGGTTCTCTGGCTTCCTTCCACCTCCAAAAAAAAGCATGGCTCCGCGGTACATGAAAATGTATGTATATAAAAGTTATTTTCATTTGGATTAAATATTATTTACAGTTGTATCAGTTTGCATAAGCAATATACAGTATACAATGAAGAAAGAAACAGAAGAAACACACCTTATATACCCTTCTTGGGGAACTTATCTTTTCACTTGTACTGATGCACTTTTACTTTATGAACATGCATTTTTACAGTACAGTATTTTCTGCACTATAAGGTGCACCGGATTATAAGGCGCATACAATAAAAATAAATATATTTAAAAAACTAGTGGCTGTACTTGCACTATCCGGCCACTAGCTAGAACATTCCTGACGGAGTACCTTTAGTCAGCTGTGAATGGCCCTATTGTTATTTCAATGAAGCCATTCTGATCCTCATAAAAGAAACCTGATCACTTGATCACTTTGCCATCTTTGAAAGAAGTCAACACGCATTTTAAAAAATCCTGGCATTAAAAACTGGTTAAATTCATTACGAGTGGACCACTCAGTTTCAACAGGGTGGATTATTTCCTGATCTGAAGTTAAATATTGTTTTAATCGATCGGTAGTCCAGTCGGAGGTGAGGTGCAGCTATTTGCTGCTGTGTGTCCTAAACAATTTTTAACTAGTTTTTAATGTCAGGCTGCTAATTTACTGGCAAATGTGACAGTTTTACTCTTGGAACCGACTTTAACGTCGGTGTCTCACCGCCGTGAATCTCATAGCACGTCGCTGCAGACATAATACACAAGCCTAAATACATCCCTCCACCGCCCGCCCAGAGCTATCAACTACATTTGCAAATCAATTGCAGCACACCAGGCACCTTAGTCTAGCAGTGACTCTGGTCTTGAAATTTCAGAAAAGGCTTGAAGTTCAGCTTTGAGGGTCTTTCATTCACTTTATGCCAGTTTCTCTGTGTGTTTCCGCAAACTAATTCAGTCACTAGAATCCAGATTAAGCACAATGGCATTTTTTAGACCAATTAAGTTTAAAGTGGGTTATTTCCGGAGCCACAGTGGTTGGAAAACACTGAGATCAGTCAGTCAGTCAAACTTTATTAATAGAATTGTTGAAAGTTACTTATGTCTTGCTATGTTATCATAGCTGGTAACCAGGGCTCAGCAGGCTTCTCTGCCGTCAGACCAGCAGTTCAGTGAGAGCCGCCACTTTGGCGACGCCCCTTGACGACCGTTGTTAGGGGCCGTAGGCCCGAATACCTTGTGAGGGTGCGCCTGGTTGCGGAGTGTGGCATGACTACTGGCCAGACTGCCGGCTTTTTTTCAGCAATCTTGTTTTTAACACATACTGATATTAATATTATTCCATATATAAGGCACATTGGATTATAAGGCACACTACGGGATTATGAGAAAATTATAGGCTTTTAGGTGCGCCTTATAGTGCCGAAAATACTGTATTTGTTAGTACAGGCCCCTGAAACAAGCACAATACCAGGGGCCTGTACGCATGCAGTTAATACAGACATACAGTAGTAGGGGGCAGAGTGATGGGTAGCAACTTCTGGGAGCGCCCAAGATGAGCAGCTACGGCGGATGGCGTCTTGCTCAAGAGTGCCTCGGCAGTGTTCAGGAGGTGAGTTGACACCTCCCACTGTCAGCTCACACTCCCGAGGACGGCTGGTCGGGAGCGGGAATCCAACCGCCAATCTCAAATCATGGGACGCCTGCTCCACTGACTGAGCCACTGCCGCCTCCGACTGAGCTACTGCCGCCGCAGTAGCTCAGTCGAGGGTGGCAGTGAGATATTAATCATTGAAATTGTTATAAATGGTTTTAAAAAGGAGTTAACATTAATTGAAACTTAAATGATATGACCTTGGCGTGAAATGAAAATATTCATATACAAAACACATAATGCATACTGGACTAGGGACACTCCTGGAAATCTCAACCACTGATGTGTTCCTTATGCGAATTTCAGCTGTCAGAGCTAATCCTGACTTTGGTCTTAACTCCCACAATGGCCAAACCTTGCGTGTTTATTTCACCTACTACAGGGGCATGTAATTGATAATGGACTTGAAGTTAATTTTATGAACTGATTTGTGATTCGTTAAATAGATAGATAGATAGATAGATAGATAGATAGATAGATAGATAGATAGATAGATAGATAGATAGATAGATAGATAGATAGATAGATAGATAGATAGATAGATAGATAGATAGATAGATACTTTATTAATCCCGGAAGAAATTGTATATATCCACTGCTCAGGCATTACATAACGAATAATTAATATTAATTTGGTTTTTGTATTTGTAACATCTTACTCAAACCTGTACAATATTTTTTCTGTACACTTAGCATGTTTAAACACTTACGTCCAATCACCGTTGTTCACATGTTGGCTTGGTTTTTCTCAACGTTTCCTCTCTCTTTAACAAAACTTTAAGAGTAGAATTTTGTCTCTGGTTTTATAACTCGTATGCTCTTCCTTTCACTCTCTCTCCCTCACTCTCTGTGTCTGCCATGCTCTCTCTCTCTCTCTCTCTCACACACACACACACACACACACACACACACACACACACACACACACACACACACACACACACACACACACACACACACACACACACACACACACACACACACACAGTAAACAATAGAGGACAACTAAGAAGGTATACATTTCACACACATCTTCGTTTTGCATACTGTATATAAATGTGTATCAAATGTGTATAATCCTATGGAGATCGGCAAACACTCAAGCAGGTTCCGTGAAGCCATAGTGTGAACATGTGATCTGTTTGGCTGTCAGGACTCAGAACATTGGCAGCCATACCAGTGCCACTACTAATTGCGTTCTCTCTGTGTAATCTCAGGTGTGCTTGTTTGTGTCAGATTTTCACATGCAGTGACTGTGGTGTGTTTAAGACCTTTGGTGCAGGATGTAGTGACTTAACATGGGATCACAAGCATACATGTGTGTACATTTTCATACAGCTACATACATTATCAGGTGACTGTAAACAGATTTGAAGGTCAATAGCTGAGTTAAGCTCAAATGCGTTTTGTTACAATATATTTTACAAGATGTTATACAGCATGTATTTTTACGGTGTTCCTATTGCAAAGCTACTGTAGAGTAAGTTCTTGATGACAAACTGGGTTGATTTCCAAAACCAAATGTTACTCATCCAAAGTTGTTTAAGTCAATCCACTGGACGTTAAAGTTCTTGAAGACGTTTTGTCTCTCATCCAAGAGACTTCTTCAGTTCTGAAGGTGGCTGGTCATGTCTCAGCTTATTTATCCTGTGGGGTTTGGTCAGTGCTATTCACATTCCAACAACCCGTCTGGCTCCTCAACCATTGTTGATGGGGGTGTCGAAGGGGGTCGTTGAAATATGAGCTTCACCTTTGTATGCTTATGAGGGTCATTAGCATGAGACACATCACCTGGGCTAATCTGCCGAGACAATCTTTTTGGGAGTTTTGAAAGGACATGATTGTACATTAGAGAAAGGTGATGTCGCAGACCATCCCCCGTGTTCAGAATGGCTTCTCTACTCTGACATGGATGGCCTCTTTCAATCCTCTCTCAAACCATTTGTCTCCCCTGTCCAAGATCTGAACATCGGTGTCCTGAAATGAGTGTACCTCTTCCTTGAAGTTAAGGAAGACTGCAGAGTCCTGTCCTGATGAGTTGGCTCTTCTGTGTTGAGCCATGCACCTGGGTAGTGGTTGTTTGGTTTCCCCTATGTAGACATCTGAGCATCTGAACGTCTTCAAGAATTTTCTTAATGTCAAGTGGAATGACTTAAACAGCTTTGTATAAACATGACCTAGATGAGAACGTACTTTTTGGAATGTGAATAGCACTCACCACACCCACAGGGTTAATAAGCTGGGACATGACCAGCCACCTTCAGAACTGAAGTCGTCTCTTGGATGAGAGACGAATCGTCTTCAAGAACTTTAACGTCCAGTAGATTGACTTAACCCTTGAAAACCGATTAAAATGGCTATACACATTACCTAATCGGGTCACAAAAAGGTAGTCTCATAAAGGTTTTAAAAAAAAATTATACAGAATTGTTTTTTCAATGCATCTGATCTTTTCCATTACTTCAGCCCTATCCATAAATATAAAGTTTATTATATTTTTTGTTATTATATATGTTTATATGGAATTTGCCATTAGAACCCTGTTTTTCTTCCAGTGGGAAAAACACAAAATGTGGAATATTTCCAAAAGTTAGTGCACAGTTAAATACTTCTGATAAAGATATGACAATCTTGACCATACAAATAATTGGTAACATTAACTTTAACGCATTATTAGTTTGTGGTACAATAATTTTAACTTTTATGAACACATTACCTGATTGAGTCACAAAAAGGCCGTATCTTAAAAGTTTTAAAAAAATAATGCAATACAGGAATTTTTTTTTCTTTCAATGCATCAGATCTTTTCCATTACTTCAGACTTATCCATAGATATAAAGTTTTTTTTATTATATAGGTCTATATGGAATTTGCCATTACAATCGTTTTTCTTCCAATGGGAAAAACACAAAATATGGAATATTTTGAAAAATTAGCATACAGTTTAATACTTCTGATACAGATATTACAACCTTGACCATGCCAGTAATTGGTAACAATATTAACTTTAATGCATAATTAGTTTTTCGTACAAAGAGAATTTTACAGTTTATGAACGCATTGGTTAACGGTCCAAAACGGGTCATGTCATAAGATTGTATGCGCCTCGCCATGACAATATGTCCGGTGCATGACGAACAAAAATATGCGACCTTTATACAACTATTTACTGTATTTTATTATACATATAAGCATTTTAACATTCATTAAATTTCAAACATTTTCGAACATAAAATTTGTGTAATGCATGCCGTGGTATGGTATGTTTAGTTCTGCGCGCGCGCGTGTGTGTGTGTGTGTGTGTGTGTGTGTGTGTGTGTGTGTGTGTGAGAGAGAGAATGTTCACTAACATAAAGCAGGGCTCACAGACGATCTTGTAATGCATCTTGCATGCATGTCTGTGACACTTTACGCATCGGCTCCTCACTCTTCCGATCAGCACACAGTACGCAAGCCTTCCGTGATTTAGAAGGTCCCAGCTGTGGCTCCTCCCCTGCCTCGTCTTCCTCGTGATTGGCCCGGCCCTGGACTTCATGGACCAGGCTGGCTGAAAACAGTGCACTTGGCATTCAGCGTCGGTTCTCCATGGCTGGGGTGACGAGCGATGTGCCGAGCTGCTCTAAAAAAAGGACGCCGTTTCGTTGACTTGCAGCTGTTCCAGCCAGGGTCCACAGAGATGAAAAGAATGAAGGCATTGTAACAAGAGACATCGAGTAGATGGTAAAAAAGACACATGGGCCAGGGGAGCGTTTGCCGGCGGCAGAAGTAGGTGCCACAAGCCTGCGCAACATAAAAAAATGACATGAATACATTTTCACACATCCCTCTTGATAAATATAAAAATATTCAACGAAATAAAGTGCATAGGCTATTGCTATATCGCACAATCAAACGTAGTGAGTAACAGTAAATAAATACCAGTAAGTGAAATAAATAAGTGATGCGTAATTACCTGGTCCAGGTGGTCGACCGCTACTTTGCAGCAATTGTAGTCTATTGTTATTTGTGGGTTTTTTTTCCCCGATTTCCTGGACCTCTGGCTCCCGATGTTTTGTGCTCAAAAGAAGCACGTTTTTGTTTTTTGGGGGATATAAGACATGATCGCCGCTGTTTTGTGTCTAGGAGCTGCGTTGGACTGCATCGGACTGCAAACATGCAGAAACTGCCTGATCTAAACGGAGGTGTCGCTTCATTGCTTGTCTCTGGAGAAATGATAAGTGAGCCAGACAACTTGCCTGGATCATTTATCTACTGTAGCTTCTTTTGATCAAGCAAAATTTGCTTGATCAAAAGAAGCCTCCGCTCACCTAGTGGATGGATGCAAAAACATTCATTTGCAGGTGTGTAAACACAGACCTGCAAAAAAAATCATGTCCTCTTTCATGTCCTTCTGTCACACCAACTACCTTTCATGAAGGTAGTTGGTGTGACAGAAGAGGACGCAGAAGACAGGATTAGATGGAAGACACTGATTCGACCCCTGACGGGAAAAGCCGGAAGAAAAGGAATAAACACAGATGGTGGGTTTGTGTCTGGGCTGTGGGGTCAATGTGGGCGCAGTGTCTTGCTGCAGACAATGAAGATCATGTTTCATTATAACATGTCAGCATTATTGTATATAGTAATATAATATACATATATAATATATATGCTTATATGAAAAATATGTGGTTATAATCGGAGTCAATTGGACCATTTTTGCCCCACTAAGGTAATGTGTATACACAGTGAAAACCTGCTATTCTATACACTTCCAATGACAGGCACTAAGGAATTTAGAAAATAAAGTTGAAAGAAAATTAGTGGCAACATTTCATATAGTTAGCCTTTTAATTGACTGATTTATTGGGAGAGAAACACATAAAAACAACAAAACAACTTTTGGTACTAAATAGTTCTGAAGGGTTAAACAGCTTTGGATAACCATGACCTAGATAACTGAGAACCTACACAGACAAATATGTTACTGTGGATACCACTGATACCATTTCTGTTAAATGTTCAAGTAGGGCGGCACGGTGGTGCAATGGGTAGCACTGTCGCTGCACACCAAGGCAGTTCCAGGTTCAAGTCCCGCTCTGTGCGGAGTTTGCATGTTCTCCCATGTCTGCATGAGTTCTCTCCGGGTTCTCTAGCTTCCTCTCACATCCAAAACACACGCTTCAGGCTAATTGGCCATTCCAAGTTGCCCGTAGGTGTGAGTATGTGCATGTTTGTCTGTGTCTGTGTGTGGCACCACAATGCACTGGCGTAGCGCTCACAGTTTGTCCCACCTCACGCACTTAGTCAGTTGGGATAGGCTCCAGCTCCCCATGACTAACGCAAACAGATGAAGTGGTCAGAGAAAATGAATGAGTTCAAGATATAACATTTCCTTGTGCTTCATCATACTGTAACAGAGGAGTCACTTATTGGCTATAATGAAAATAATGTCAATCAGTGTGACGTGTATGCATGTCTGGGACACCATGAGTGAACACCTATACATCCACTGTTATATATTAAAAAATGCTTGGATAATGTTACTGAGAAGATAGGCATTATCCCAATAGGAAACAGTGGATGACTAGTAAGATGGAACAGCTGCTGAGAGCATGACACTTGGTCTTCAGGTCTGGAGACATGGAGCTTTACAGCTCGGCCAGATCAAACCTGAAGAAGGACATCAAGTGGGTGAAGGCAGCTTACGCCAGAAAGGTTGAGGGACACCACAATGAGGTGAACCCCCGACGTGCTTGGCTGGGCATCTGCAAACTTCTTAATATGAACCACTCCATTGCTCCCACCACCAACTCAGACCTAGTAGAAGAGCTAAATCTCTTTTTTGCTAGGTTTGAAGTTGGAGAGGAGTTGATGAACGTGGAAAATGAGAGAGAACAAAGACTAGAAGAGGTGACTGTTGTGGACCAGGATGTAGCAAAGATTAGTCAGGATGAAGTGAGGAGGGCATTGAAGAGGATGAAGAGTGGAGAGGCAGTCGGTCCTGATATACCTGTAGAGGTATGGAAGTGTCTAGGAGAGGTGGCAGTAGAGTTTCTGACTGGGTTGTTCAACAGGATCTAAGATAGTGAGAAGATGCCTGAGGAATGGAAGAGAAGTGTGCTGGTGCCCATTTTTAAGAACAAGGGAGATGTACAGAGTTGTGGCGACTACAGAGGAATAAAGCTGATGAGCCATACAATGAAGTTATGGGAGAGAGTAGTGGAAGCTAGACAAGGGCAGAAGTGAACATTTGTGAGCAGCAGTATGGTGTCATGCCAAAAAAGAGTACTACAGATGCAGTATTTGCTTTGAGGATGTTGATAGAGAAGTACAGAGAAGGCCAGAGGGAGCTGCATTGTGTATTTGTAGATCTGGAGAAAGCTTATGACAGGGTGCCCAGAGAGGAACTGTGGTATTGTATGAGGAAGTCTGGAGTGGCAAAGAAGTATGTTAGAGCAGTGCAGGACATGTATGAGGACTCTAAGACAGTGGTGAGGTGTGCTGTAGGTGTGACAGAGGAGTTCAAGGTGGAGGTGGGACTGCATCAGGGATCAGCTCTAAGCCCCTTCTTGTTCGCTATGGTGATGGACAGGCTGACAGACGAAGTTAGACAGGAATCTCCATGGACTATGATGTTTGCAGATTACATTGTGATATGCAGTGAGAGCAGGGAACAGGTGGAGGAGAAGCTAGAGAGGTGGAGGTTTGTCCTGGAAAGGAGAGGAATGAAGGTTAGCCGCAGTAAGACAGAGTACATATGTGTGAATGAGAGGGACCCAAGTGGAAGAGTGAGGTTACAGGGAGAAGAGATCAAGAAGGTGGAGGATTTAAAGTACTTAGGCTCAACAGTCCAGAGCAATGGAGAGTGTGGAAAAGAGGTGAAGAAGCGTGTACAGACAGGATGGAACGGGTGGAGGAAAGTGTCAGGTGTGATGTGTGATAGAAGAGTTTCAGCTAAAATGAAAGGAAAGGTGTACAAAACTGTGGTGAGACCAGCGATCTTGTTTGGCCTAGAGACAGTGTCACTGAAGAAAAGACAGGAGACAGAGGTAGAGGTAGCAGAGATGAAGATGCTGAGGTTCTCTCTTGGAGTGACCAGGAAGGATAGGATCAGGAATGAGTACATCAGAGGGACAGCACATGTTAGAGGTTTTGGAGATAAAGTCAGAGAGGCCAGACTGAGATGGTTTGGACATGTTCAGAGGAGAGATAGTGAATATATTGGTAGAAGAATGCTGAGTTTTGAACTGCCAGGCAGGAGGCCTAGAGGAAGACCAAAGAGGAGGTTTATGGATGTAATGAGGGAAGACATGAAGGTAGTTGGTGTGAGAGAAGAGGATTCAAAGGACAGGGCTAGATGGAGGAAATTGATTTGCTGTGGCAACCCCTGAAGGGAAAAGCCGAAAGGAAAAGAAGAAGAAGAAGAAGTTGGAAAGGAGCAGGATGCCCCCATGATGCTGCCCCCTGACACCGTGGCCCTCACTGTGGGAAGGTGCTCCGTGGTATGAACTCATCAAAGGCTGCCAATCCTGATGCCGTCCAGGGGAGGGTGCTGAGGGGTTGTGCGGAACAGCTAGCAGAGGTCTTTACATCTATCTTTAACCTCTCACTGGCCACCTGCACAGTCCCCAGTTGCCTGAAATAGGCCACCATTGTGCCCGTCCCCAAGAAGTTGATCAGCAGCCTCTGGCTCTAACCTCCACAGTGAGGAAGTTCTTTGAGAGGCTGGTCCTGAGGCACATAAAATCTCCGCTGCCTCCCAGTCTTGATCAGCACTAGTTCACTTACAGAGCCAACAGGTCCACTGGTGATGCAATCACCACGGCCCTCCACACAGTATGTGTACACCTAGAACACCCTGGCAGCTATGCGAAGATGTTGTTCGTAGACTTCAGTTCTGCCTTCAACACACTTTTTCCAAGCAGACTGTTGTCCAAACTGCGTGGTCTGGGCATTGACGAGCACACCTGCTCATGAATTGAGAGTTTTCTCATGAGCTGCAGGCAGTCAGGCTGAGGGGTTACTACTCCTCAGCCCTGGCTGTGAGCACTAGGGCTACAGGGAGGAGGTTGTGAATCTCACCACACGGTGCTCCCTCAACAACTTGGCACCGAACTCCTCAAAAATAAAGGAGATGGTGCTGATCTTCAGGAGGAAAAGGGTAGATCACCTGCCTCTTCTAATCCTGGTGGGACAGGTCAGCAACTTCAAGTTCCTGGGAACACACATCTCAGGGGACCTCACATGGGGCACTAATACCAATGCCCTGGTGAAAAAGGTGCAACAGCACCTGTACTGTCTAAGATCCCTGCGAAGAGTAAACATGTCCCAGAACCTGCTGCTGTATTTTTTTTACAGGTGTTCTGTGGAGAGCATCTTCACCAACAATAAGCTGGTATCGTTTAACAGCTGCTCTTAGGTTGACAGGAAGGCTCTGGAAAGAGTCAGGAAGTCAGCGCAGAAGGTCGTAGGTGTAGTTATCCTCCCTGTCAGACATCCACAACACCAGATGTCTGCGTGGGGCCACAAGCATTACTAGTGACCATTCACACCCCGCCCACACTCTGTTGTCACTGTTACCTTCTGGGAAGAGGTACAGGTCCATGAAGGCCTTGACCTCCAGACTGACCAACATGTTTTACTCAAGCGCGATCAGAGTACTGAACACAGTACTCCGAAAGGAAGGATTTACATGTTGGAAGAGCCCTTTGCTGCACAGTACACCGTACAATCTGGAGGGCTCATTGTAAAAATTTTCTCATAATTGCTTGTTTTTTGTACCTGTGTCTTGTTTTTGTTAGGTTTTTTTGTTTTGTATTTTTTGTTTTGTATTTAGTTACTTTATACTTGAACCTTTTGCACAGTGTTACACTTGTGTATGATGACATCAAAGGCATTCTATTCTATTCTATTCTATCTAGAACATCTCCTGTATTACTTCTAAATATGTTTCGCTACAATAACTTTTCCTCCTAGAGATTCATTTTGTTTAAATTTATTTTTTGCATTTCTAAGCACCCTGAGCGCATCACATTGACACCCATTATTCATTCACTCCACAATCACACCAGTAGTGGAAAACTACATCTGTAATCACAGTTAGAAGTGTGTTGCCCGAGGACACAACAGAATATGACCAGGATGGAGCAGGATTCAAAACACCAACCTTGAGGTCATTGGGATGACCCAGTATACTGTCTAAACTATAGTTTAGATTTAACCATAGGGCATTCATTAATAGAAGACCCACTGACAGACTTATCAGTAATGCCATTTTTAACATTCTAGCCTTGATTCTCTTTTACTTAACACAATACACCTAGACAAGATGACTATTAGAAACTGTTCTTGAGGGATCTAGTGGCCAAATACAGTTGTGTTCAAAATAATAGTAGTCCAAAATGAATAACCTGTTTTTAGTAGAAATTATATTACTGCATGGCTAATAATATAACCAGTTGCTGTAGTAGGATCATAGAAAACCAACAGAGCCAACATGCATGATATGTATGATTCGGAGTCTGTGGAATTGAATAATTAATTGAAAGCGCGTGTTCAAAAAAGTAGCAGTGTGGAGTTCAATTAGTGAAGTCATTCAATCTGTGAAAAAACCGGTGTCAATCAGGTGGCCCTTACTTAAGGATGAAGCCAGCACATGTTACTCATGCATTTCTCTCTGAAAATCTGAGAAAAATGGGTTGTTCCAGACATTGTTCAGAAGAAAAACGTACTTTGATTAAAATGTTGATTAATGAAGGGAAAATGTATAAAGAAGTGCAGAAAATGATGGGCTGCTAGGCTAAAATGATCTTCAATGCATTAAAATGGAGAGCAAAACCAGAGAGAGGTGGAAGAAAATGGAAGACTAACATTCGAATGGATCGAAGAATAGCCAGAATGGTGAAAACTCAGGTCCAGGATGATCAAAGACGGTCTGAAGTTACCTGTAAGTACTGTGACAATTAGAAGACGCCTGTATGAAGCTAATCTATCAGCAAGAAGCCCCCGCAAAGTCCCACTGTTAAAAAAAAGACATGTGCTGAAGAGGATACAATTTGCCAAAGAATACATTGGCTGGCCAAAAGAGAAATGGAGAAACATTTTGTGGACAGATGAGAGTAAGATTGTTCTGTTTGGGTCTAAGGGCCGCAGACAGTTTGTCAGACGACCCCCAAACACTGAATTCAAGCCACAGTACACTCTGAAGACAGTGACGCATGGTGATGCAAGCATCATGATATGGGGATGTTTCTCTTACTATGGTGTCGGGCCTATTTATCACATACCAGGGATCATGGATCAGTTTGGACACATCAAAATACTTGAAGAGGTCATGTTGCCTTATGCTGAAGAGGAAATGCCCTTGAAATGGGTGTTTCAACAAGACAATGACCCCAAACATACCAGTAAGCGAGCAGCTTCTTGGTTCCAGACCAACAAAATTTAAGTCATGGAGTGGCCAGCCCAATCCCCGGACCTTAATCCGATAGAAAACTTGTGGGGTGACATTAAAAATGCTGTTTCTGAGGCAAAATGAAGAAATGCAGAGGAATTATGGAACACTGTCAAATCATCCTTGGCTGGAATATCTGTTCACAGATGCCAGAAGTTGGTCGACTACATGCAACACAGATGTGAAGCGGTTCTCAGGAACGGTGGCTATACAACTAAATATTAGTTTAGTGATTCATAGGAATGCGGAATTCTGGATATTTTTCAGTTTATACAGTAAATATTTGAGTTTTTAAAGTAAAATGCAGACACTGCTATTTTTTTGAACAGCCCAATCTTCATTTTTCTTCATTTTCTGTTAAGCAATTAAAGAATTTCTTCTTTTTCATGTTTTGATTTAAAATATAATGTGCAGTGTTCCCAATGCATGGAAATAAAAATCATTACAAGGATTTTGGGCTTTACTCAATTTTTAAAACAGACTGCTATTATTTTGAACACAACTGTTCCTGTAAGATTTCACACATTGTCAGTGCTCTCACAAAGTCAGGGCAGACTTGTGGGTCTTTTGCATTTAGAGTACGAAAATGCCATTTGCCTCCATATACCTGCCTGGAGGTATCCAAACTTGTGAGTAGACCTAGAAGTATAATACATGTTATTTTAGAATGACATTGTCTCAGGATTTCTCTCGAGGATCTAGAGGTGGTCTGGTAAAGGGAACTTGAACTACTCTACTTCATGAGCTGTTAAATTACATGTGTAGCATAAAGCACAAGAGATTGAAGAACAATTGTGATTATACAGTGCACCCTTGTTGTTTGCGGTTGAGGAATCCGCCATCAAGATCTTATTATGTAAGGTAACTTTAAACGTTAATGAACCCTCCCCATACTGATATTAAACCACCTTCTATCTGTATTACCTTTTCCCACACTCTTTTTGACTGTTTAAAGTACTTTTGTGTCTCACGAAAGTCTGAGACTGACAGAACAAGCGCACTTCCGGATGCCGTCAGCCAACACGGTATCACATGACTGCTGACCAAAAATCCGCAATGAGGTGGAGTCACAATCAATGATGATGAGTCACAATCAAAATAATAAAAGTGGATCATGTGCATTGTTTCTCTGCAGCTTTCACTGTCTCAGCTAGCAACTTCTTCCAGCTACCCGGCCATCAGCCACTCCAACCCTGGGTTGCCATGGCAACAGCCATTTTCTTCTGTTCTCCATCCCTCCACTTTGGCATCAGCCCACCAGCTGTCTCATGTCGTAAGATTTCCACCCCCGTATGCTCACTCACACACAAACACACACACATGCTTGCACTCACACATATTAAGCAATAAAGACCAGAATGAGCAGTCACATATATGTTGCACATTCAGACAGAAAAAGGCACATTATGGTGAGCTTTCATAAATTCCAAAGGATGTACAGAATGTCAGACAATTAAATTTAGTGACACACCTTGACAGCGTTTTGTTCCCTGTATTACATTCATGGACGCAAACACCCACACACTCACATATACACAGACAGAAACATGTTCATAAAACCTCTTAAATGAACACAGCCTTGCACTCTCTTTGCTCAGGAGTAACTAGAGCTGCTGGAGGTGCCTGCACTGCTCTATTTTATCTTCAGAATCAAAAGTGATGTCATTCTTTTACATACATTTTCAAATCTTTCTACAAAGTTTACTTCAATTTACATAATTCTGTAACCTGCATCTCAACAATCAACTTTTCCCTCCTGGAAAATATGGCATGCCTTATTCAGAAATGGTTTGAGTAATGATTTATCTTTTTCCATATTTAGCTGCCTCTGCTGTATCATTTCCCCATTTTGAAATATTTGTCATAGCCCTTTTAGTTGGTCCACTGCAGTTGCACTTGCTTGTAGAGTACAGGTTAAAAGCATGTTAAAATAACTTGGTGGAGATTTATTTTAACCACTGTTCCACCAAAACATGCAATGACTCTCTATGAAGCTTAATTATGATAACAGTGTCAAGCATACTTTGTAACACAGCTGCGTTTTGTAACGGCATAGGTCCAAGTGAAGTGAGGCAGCATACAGATAATAGTGGCTATATTATCCCGGAAGTTATTTGACTTGCTTGCAATTTCATATGCCTGAATTGCAGGAGAGGATAATTATTGCACAGTGTATACTGCGCTGAACTTAATATTTGAATAATTTCCTAATATAACATGTGCAGGTTATCCGCACATTGATAGGTGTTAGCTGATTGGAATCAGAAGATTAATTTTGTCTTTAAGAGCTGTCTTGCCTTTCCTAATTTAGACCGTGTTTATCCTTGAAATTAACATATTTGGGAATCAGCCCATTGCAGAGCAATATAATATTGCATGGAACAGAAATAATGACGTAATCCTTGGAGAAACCCTTAATCATTTATTTTGCTTATCTAAATCAATATGCCTATCCTTTTATGAAATTCCTTTATGTAAAACACACATCATGACATATTCCTGGTGTTTAGATAAATGATGGTGTGAACTCTTGTCCTAAAGCACTGGATAGTGGAAACCTTTGCTCCTTATGGTGCCAGTGATCTTCTTCATGCTACATATGCAAGTCAGAAAACTAATAAGATATGTAGCAAAATAACATTTCAATTGCATGTTTTTGTAAAATTAAATGTAGAATTGCAGGGTGGATTTCAAATATTGTCAATTGGAATACATCTTGCATGTGATAGTAACATGGAACAAGATAAGATATAGTTTATTTATCCCAAACTGGGAAATTTAAATGTTGCAGCAGCATTCAGATACACAGAACAAACAGAAACAGGGAAACAGAAACAGGATACAAATAGAATGGATATGATGTGTAATGTCTCCCCAAGTTTGTCTACAAGTTTGTTAACATACTACACTACCCCAAGTTGCCATTCTGCCAGACACTTTCTGGATTTGTCTGGGTGCCTATTGACCTCAGACACTTGATAAAGAAGTTCAGAAGTTGTTGCTTGTGGCCACAAAATAAGCATTTTAACATTCAAAAATACCCACTGTGATAATGATCATGCATTAGAAGCCACACCAGTGACATGAAATATGTTTCAGTTGTTTTGTCCGTGTGTCTCCTGGCCATCTCCACTGAGCAATTTTAACAATAGTTACTAACATAACATTATTGCCTGTCCATGTTAAGCACTATTGTATGAAGTATAATTGAAATATTAATGTTTATATCTGGACATCTTATTTTGCTGCATGCTTCTGTCTGCTAGCTTACCTGCTTGGTATTAAACTGCTTTTACACATTGCTGCAATTCCAACATACCATCTTTAATGGGTTTCTTCCAAATTTCATTCTCAAAATCCATGCAGCTTAAGCTATGAATCATATTGCAGGAATAATCCAGGATCTGAAGATGAAGCTTTATTGTAGACAACAAGAGAGTCAAAATGCAATATGGCTAAAAAAAGAAGAAGAAAAAAAGCACAATTCGATTGGGTATTCAAAGAGTAGGTATTTTTCTGGAACTGTCAAAGCAACCCATCTCCTTTATAAGTGTGTACAGTTTAATTACGCTGGAGTCAAAAGTTCAACACGTCTTTCATTTTAGTATATTTAAAAAAAATTAAACTATGTTGTCTTCATACCCATTGAATTATTTACTATATATCTGTTACTCCTCAACAGACAAACATTTGACTTACAGACATTTGAAGATAAGAACAAACGTCTGCCACCATATCTGACTAGTTCCCCTTTCTGCCACAATCCCAGCTGAGCAGCACCACTAAGTTTATGTATCTCCAGCACTCATCTCCCCATCCTGTTTTTGTTTGTTGTTGCCGCTCTGAGCATTTCAGTTTGTACCTTGGATACTTGACTGTTTATTTTGGATGATAAAGAAAAGGCTAGTGAAGATAGTGGTAGTGGTGTCAGCTCTGTCTGTTGGCATCAATAACCCCCCCCTCCGCTTCCTTCACTTGAGAGTAGGCTACATGCTAAATACTGCAGTGCAGTGCAAACCTCGGTTTCCGACCACAATTTGTTCTGGAAGGCTGTTCGAATACCGATTTGTTCGAATTCCAGATACATTTTTCACATTTAAATAATGTAAATGGTCTTAATCCATTCCAAGACGCTAGAAAACTACCTTTTTTCAACATAATATCCATCCATTTTGTGCCGGTGTAACCGCGTACTATGTTATTTCATATTGTCATTTATATATCAAATTGTATAGTAATGAAACATGTCAAAGAAATGTAAAAGAAAGAAGCAAACACGAGAAAGACAGAAGGAAAAAAAAAACCATCAACGTAATCAGGTTAGCCGAAGGTACGAGTTACCTTCGTCTTTTGGACAGAAGTTTACGGTACCGTGACTCGTACCATAGGCAATGGAACACAAATAAAGTGAAAAATTATTGAATACAGTAAACTAAAATAAAAAGCACATTACAGTTAAAGCATAAGAACAATAAAGATAAGAATTTTTATCTTTGTGGTGGTGAGCAGTTGGCATATATTTGAATGTTGGAGAGGGACAGGGGGAGAAGGATGGATGTTACTGCATTTGTTTCGACTTCCAAATTTTGTTCGACTTCTAAAACAAATTCTGAATTTTTTGGTCGAATTCACATTTGTTTGATGTCTCAAGCGTTCGAAAACCAAGGTTTGCTTGTACTGTGAAGTGGATCATCAACCTCAACAGCTGACTCTGGCTCTTGTTGGATGCACTTAAAAGCTGGTTGAGAGCTCCTTGACATTTTTTTTTCTCCTCGAGGATTAAATTCTAAGAACTAAACAAATTCAATTTACTGTAACATCATATTATGTGCTTTTAATGGTTTTTTAGTCATTTGAAGAGTTATATTTTTGTGGCAGACAGATGTGAAGTTGAGTGAAATAACGTAAACTTGTTTATTATATTTCCGTGTATTTTTTTGGAAAATCAATATACAGTATAATTGAGGGTGACTAAACTCAAAATGACCTGCACTGGATTTTTATGCGCTTTTGTAATGTTCTGTTATTGTTTCTGGTAAGACTTAGGGAATAGTACTTTTGTATTTAAAGTAATGATGGTATTTAAATGGCCTCAAATGACGATTATAGATTGAAATTTGATAAATAACAACTTACGAACGACTTCTTGGAACCAATTGTGTTCCGACGTTGAGGACTACCTCTATGTGTTTTTCTTCACGTCGACATAAGTTTGCCACAAACGGCATGGGTTTGTTTTGAAAAGTCAGTTATAGAAGTTTTAAATCTACTGTATTATACATACAGCTGTATTTATTAATGTATGTTTACTGATCCACCAAATATTTATTGTGCTTCTGCCAAGTTCAAGTCTTTCTTCTTTTCCTTTCGGCTTTTCCCTTCAGGGGTCGCCACAGCGAATCAATTGCCTCCATCTAACCCTGTCTTCTGCATCCTCTTCTCTCACACCAACTACCTTCATGTCCTCTTTCACTACATCTATAAACCTCCTCTTTGGTGTTCCTTTAGGCCTCCTGCCTGAAGTTCAAAACTCAGCATCCTTCTACCCATATATTCACTATCTCTACTCTGGACATTTCCAAACCATCTCAGTCTGGCCTCTCTGACTATCTCCAAAACCTCTAACATGTACTGTCCCGCTGATGTACTCATTCCTGATCCTATCCATCCTGGTCATTCCCAAAGAGAACCTCAGCATCTTCCTCTCTGCTACATCCAGCTCTGTCTCCTGTCTTCCTCAGTGACACTCTCTAGACCAAACATCATCTCTGGTCTCACCACAGTTTTGTACATCTTTCCTTTCATTTTACCTGAAACTCTTCTATCACACATCACACCTGACACTTTTCTCCACCCGTACCATCCTGCCTGTACACGCTTCTTCACCTCATTTCCACACTCTCCATTGCTCTGGACTGTTGACCCTAAGTACTTACTTTTGCCAAGTTCAAGTATGGAAGTTTAAATATTTGCATGTTTTTCCATTTACAATTTTAGTTACCTGTGACATCATCATTAACAATCCAGCATTTATCCAGTATGAGGTTTGTTGAGGCAATTCATCTGTGATTAAAAAAAAACCAAGTACTCTATACTGTAAAACCTTTGTTATCAGCTACTATAGCCAGAAGTGAGATAACAATATATGCTAAACTATAATGTAATGGCAGCACTATCTGAGTCATAAATAATAGCAGTGTATGATACATTATAACTTGAGTCCACTAGCTGTTAGTTATGTTGCTATGAGATTCTGTGTCAAATAACTTTTGTTTCAATCACTGTTTGTGCTTGCATGTAACTACAACAGATATACTGTACCTCTGAAAAGAAGCTCCTCACATCATACCGTAGGTTGACAGAGCACAGAGTCATTATTTCCATCCTGTTAAACATACTATGGTTCCACGCCATGCCATGGAGTCCCCTTTGGTTACTAAATTGCAGACTGTTTGATTGGATGACGAACCTTGATGCATATGTTGCAGCATGATTTTGATTGAATTTATTACCAGCATGTTTGATGGAAAGCCCCATAATGCACAACCATGCGTATCCTCTGATGGGGCATCTGAACAATGTGCATGTATTAAAGACCAAAATACAAAAAACTCCTCACACGAAATGATACCATTAACACCCCTTAGCTAATTAACTGTGCTCATCCCCCTCCATCTGTGTCTGTCAATGAGAATACGGAGGAGGTGACTGCCTGCCAACAAAACTACTGAATTGAAACAGAAGTATTTCAGCTATTTCTTTCTTTTCATAAACACCAGATATTTTTATGTAGATAGTCACAGATATGTAAAACAAGATAAGCTGTACAATGTCATCAGATCACGCCACAAATTAAATGCAAGCCTGCCTTAATATGAAAATAAATCATTTGTTGTTGGCAATTAACGCATCATTTATAATGGTACAATAAAAACATAGCCTTACATTAATGGCTAACACTGTGGTCATTTTAATAGTAAGAAGAATCATGAAAGTTAAAAAAAAAAAAAGTATGTTATATATGGACTCTCGGAAGTAATGTGGAAATAGCTGTTTAATCACAGCAGCATAAGAATATCTTTGAAAGCCTCTGACAGACCCAAGCAATGCTCATATATGTATGTGAGGTATGTGTTAGCCAGACGACAAATTTAACATTTTGGTACTTCAAAAGAAATTCCTGAAATTCAATAAAAGAGTTATCTATTTCTAATCTACAGTATTTATTTTTATCAAAAACACTTGTCTTTTTCTTATCAAATTCCTTAACCAAAACCAGACTGAGAAATATTATATATTGCTGGTATTGAACTCAGATTTAACAAAGAAAATAAAACAAGGAGATGGGCGGTCAAACACTAAGTTAATTCCTGCTAAGCCTGATTTGTATGATAGAGAAAAAGGTGGTTATTTGAGTTTTTAAGTTTACTACTTGCAATGAATCCAGAGTTAGAGGTTAGAATATAGTACTGTCTGTTGTTGTTTTTTTTCTAAGGGCACACTTTCTGAGCTTATTCATCTTTTTTACAACCTTCCCCAGGTATTCTGCCCTTCAATGTCTTAAGAGATTGCATTGGCAGACTTCACCGCTCTCTCTTGGTGATGTATTGTCCCTGTGTCAAATTTATTTCTATGGCATTTTCATAAGCCTGTTGGTTTTAGAGGTTTACACAGATATCTAAAGACACAAATCCAGATAAAATCCAACGTAGTGAAGGAGTAGCAATAAAACAAAATACATTTACTTCTTGGAAAAAATCACAACATTCAAAACAATGGACAATAAGGAATGATTTTGTGACAGTCAGCTGGATTGCTCAAAGCCACACCTTTTGTCTCGGGTGTCTCTTAATTTTTAAAACGTTGTAATAATAATAATAATAAAGCATTGTTTCCAAAATTATGAATTTATACTCATATTTTATTACAGAACATTGTTTTACAGTCAATTTCAAAAAATAATCCACAAAAGTTATTTCCTGCTGTTTTTTATGTTGACACCAATTATTGTGTTCCATTATTATGAAGATAGCAGATTTACTGGCTAAATTAAGGTTTACACATTAAAGGACAATGGTTTAATGACAAATAAATATTATGTCATTCCACTTTCTTCCAGTCCTCCCCAGGTGTCAGCAGTATTGTCCACTTGGAAATGGACCTTCAGCAGGAAAGAGTTGTCTCACCTGCTCAGGATGAAGGAGACCAACTTCAAGAGCTGACTTTCACCCCTGTCCATGCCCCTGTCATCAACCTGGGGATGAATATGTCTGGGTGAGTCTCATCTTTTGACTTTTCCAAAATAGACACATATTTATTCAAGAACCTCCATGACATTTTTTTTTTTGTCAAAGCAGCCATGAACAAATTTGATCAGGTTTAAAATGACTGCCAAAAGTGTTTTCAAAAAATATCATGCTGTGAGTTTTGGAAGCCTTTTGTTTTATCTTATTATATGTGATGGGAAAATGGAAAGAGTACTTTGAAGAGTTGATGAACGAGGAAAATGAGAGAGAACAAAGACTAGAAGAGGTGGCTGTTGTGGACCAGGAAGTAGCAAAGATTAACCAGGATGAAGTGAGAAGGGCATTGAAATAGATAAAGAGTGGAAAGGCACTCGGTCCTGATGATATACTTGTACCTGTAGAGGTTTGGAAGTGCCTAGGAGAGGTGGCAGTAGAGTTTCTGACTGGGTTGTTCAACTGGATCTTAGATAGTGAGAAGATGTCTGAGTATTGGAGAAGTGCGCTGGTGCCCATTTTTGAGAACAAGGGAGATGTGCAGAGTTGTGGCAACTACAGAGGAATAAAGCTGATGAACTATACAATGAAGTTATAGGAAAAAAGTAATTGAAGCTAGACTAAGGGCAGAAGTGAGCATTTGTGAGCAGCAGTATGGTTTCATGCCAAAAAAGAGTACTGCAAAAGAAGTATTTGTTTTGAGCATGTTGATAGAGAAAGGCCAGAGTGAGCTGGATTGTGTTTTTGTAGATCTGGAGAAAGCTTATGACAGGGTACCCAGAGAGGAACTGTGGTATTATATGAGGAAGTCTGGAGTGGCAGAGACGTATGTTAGAGCGGTGCAGGACATGCATGAGGACTGTCAGTGGTGAGGTGTGCTGTAGGTGTGACAGAGGAGTACATGTGTGTGAATGAGAGAGACCCAAGTGGAAGAGTGAGGTAACAAGGAAAAAAGATCAAGAAGGTGGAGGATTATAAGTACTTAAGGTCAACAGTCCAGAGCAATGCAGAGTGTGGAAAAGAGATGAAGAAGCATGTACAGGCAGGATGGAACGGGTGAAGAAAAGTGTCAGGTGTGATGTGTGATAGAAGAGTTCCAGCTAAAATGAAAGGAAATGTCTACAAGACTGTGGTGAGAGCAGCGATGTTGTTTGGTCTAGAGAGTGTCACTGAGGAAAAGACAGGAGACAGAGCTGGAGGTAGCAGTGATGAACATTCTGAGTTTTTCTTTGGGAGTGACCAGGATGGATAGTATCAGGAATGAGTACATCAGCGGGATACCACATGTTAGAGGTTTTGGAGATAAAGTCAGAGAGGCCAGACTGAGATGGTTTGGAAATGTCCAGAGTAGAGATAGTGAATATATGGGTAGAAGGATTTTGAGTTTTGGACTGCCAGGCAGGAAACCTAGAGGAAGACCAAAGAATACATTTATGGATGTAGGAAAAGAGGACATGAAGATAGTTGGTGTGAGAGAAGAGGATGCAGAAGGCAGGGTTTGATGGAGGCAACTGATTCGCTGTGGCGACCCCTGAGGGGAGAAGCCGAAAGGAGGAGAAGAAGAAGTTGTTTTATCCCCACTATATATTTGAACAAGCTTACTTGGAAAAGTCTCACGCTGTCACCAACTCCACCCACTACCTGTCAATCAAGCACCCAACCAATCACAGCGCTCAACCAATCACGGCACATCTGCCAGAAGGAATCACGTGAACATTATAGGGTAAGGCGTTTGCTTCGTTAGGAGAAGAAATAACTATACATGGACGTCCCAGTTAATATAATGCCATAACTGTTCCAACAAATGTCATGTTTTTGAGCAGAGAGTCCAAACAGCAGGAATGACACAGAAAACGGCAACAAATTCTGAGTGAAACTAGGTGGCTAGCACCAACAGTCTGTCCAGTTATGGTTTCCGTTTGGAATGGGACAATCAATGTAGTATCCAAAATGCTCCTCGGGCATCTGACAATAACAGTCTTTAAGTAACTACATACAGTTTTGTTCATGTAGTCAGCTAACAGAACTATCGTTTTTCTAAAATTTCTTTTACACTTGTTCTTTTTACAGGTGCCTTTTCCTTTAATGGTAATTGCTTTCCTAATCTCATGATTGGTTAGCTTTCTTTATGCTAACATTCATTAGGCATTGCAATGCCCGCCCAGCGCAATCCATGATTTGCCAACACAAAGTCGTTACATCATCACGTCAATTTTTTACTATGTTGGGTGAGCTTGGTTTATAATGCCAATATATGTTTTCATATGTTTGGTATGAAGATGGATATTATTGTTTTATCATGGAACTTCCACGGGTTCCTGCTAGTCTTATTATAGTCTAATTCATTCCTTCTAAGTGGCTCTTCCGAGAATACACAACACAGCTATCATAAAACATGGTGGACGTTATTTCCTTTAAAATATTTTTCATGCCATCCTTTTTCATGTTTCCCTCTTTACCACTAAATCAACATCACTCATGTAAAGGTTAGTCATTTGCATAAACTGATCTTAAACCAATAAACTGAGGCTGTTGTTGAAGGCCAACAGTTATCACTAATCCTTTTCCAGAAGTCAGTGAACTAGCTACTCAAAAGTTTTATTAGTTATCGTTAAGTAAGTTGAATTACAGTTAAAAACTATAGCTGTGAGATAGTACATAATGGCTGTCATGATGTGTAGAACTGAATTACAGTTTCCACTTTAGTGTAGACATTGTGTTTTAGATTATTCCAGACAAGTTGAAAAAGTTTGATTTGGTTGGCTGATTTCTAAAGGAAAACATATTGACTGCAGTTTGCCACGTGGCTAAGATCTTCTTTGCAGCAAGAAAGGGTAACATCATTAATTTAATCCAATAGCGGAAATTCATGTTTAAATATTATGTTAACATGCTAATATTTTATGTTGGTCAGTATTTTGCAGTAAACCCTCGTACAATTTGTTATTGCCACAGTATTTTACCCTCAATCGTCCAGTATTGATCGGCTCACTAATTGGCAGCATGTACTCACTGGTAGTATTGTAAAGGAGAAAGCTCAGCCAATTTAAAAAAATTGTTCAATCAGTTTTGACATCCCACTTTGGGTAATTGTCTCTGTATTGTTTCATAGTGTGAAAATTCAATATTAAATCCAATTTTAAGGAAGAGGTTTTGACATTGATTTAAAGTTACAGAAGCACTAAATTGTAGTCACAGTTTACTTAGCTAATAAAGGAGCCTGACGGGGATATCATAATGGCACTAACACAGTCTGCTCTGTTGTGGTGGGACACTGAAGGAGAGATTACACCCTGCAAATAATGGGGAAAGTAACTCAGAAACATAGCATTGCTTTTGTGAAGAAAAATGAGCAGCTGGCATTGTGACAGTTTGCCAATCCCAGTGTTTGGATCCAGATACGATGCTGTTCAGTTCAGTGGGTTGAAACATCTCTGTCTCTTCACTCGAAGCCAAAACATCTTTTGGACTATTTTCCGTGTGGAATGACCCACTTCTATGAGAGGAACAATGACGTCTAAAGTTTAATTGAAGTTGCTATGCATATCTGATTGGCCCCTTTTGAAATAGAAATGATGGCTTGAATATTAATCCACCCAGGCTAAATTAAGACATAACTTTGAGCGATGGAAAAGAGAGGAAATGCATGAAATTGATGGAGCCTCCAAGGAAAAAACCCCATAGACTGAATTCTTCACTCTCAGTGCCTTAATTAGTTTGATTGAGGCTTCTTTCTTTCTTAAATGTGATGGTGCGGGCATAACTGTTTACCTACTGGACGCAGGCGGCGTTACTGCTACTGTAAAATAAAACTATTTTGTTCTTTTCACTGTGCTCACACTTTGTGTAACCATCTGTGCACTGAGTTTATCATTCCCAGAGCCTTTGTTGTCAGTTTTGAAAATATAAGTTATGGATGTTACCATGCTTGTTGAAGAACAGGTGGCTACCATGATTAGAGATAACTGTCAATCACTTTTGTAAATCCTGAGGGAGCTTTTGCGCCTGTTCTCTCTGCCATTACAGTTCTCGTGGTGCCACTGCTGGACAGATATTGCTGACTTCCTCGTACAGTTTAAACATGATTTTACTGAATATTTGTCAAGTCCAACCCAGTATCGAATTTCAATTATTACTCAAGAGGATGAAGTAAACTCAATCTTCCTGAAGATACATATCTTGAGTCATAATGGAACTGATCCAAGATAAACTGAGTGGGCCTGAAATAGTAAAGCATATTTTTTATAGATCCAAAAAACTCCCTCTCATCCACAACCAGAATGCCAGCTGCCGATGAACCAGGGACCAAACACATTACATTCTGCGAGTCATAAAGCATCAGTAACGTCATTTGATGCTTGATGTCTTTTCAGCTCAGTCACTATTCATTCATGCCATTAATGAGTCCTTTCAATTTTTCCTTTAGTTCCTACTCAGTCAGCTCCAGGGGCACACTGGCCCACCTCTATTCTGCTGGTTTCCCTGACATCACCGACTGTAATGGGCAGGTGGCGGACATGGTGGATTCCACAGAGCCATTGGCTTTTGACCTGCATCGTGAAGAGACTGACCTCCTACAGGGCAATCTGCTGATATTCCAGTTTCTGGCATTTAGCAGGTGAGGCCTACTTTGATCGGTCAACAAGCATTGACTGATAATAACGCCTCACGTATTGCACAGCACATTTACTGATTAGACAGATTAGATGAAATTACATAGATTAGACCTACAGAGTTCATGTTAACATGAAGATCTGTGTTCCCAGAAATGTCTTACACTGTTTTAATTTCAGACAATTATTCAACGGTACTGATCCCACCTGATTTCATACTGAGCTTCCTCCATTTCATTCTATATATAGTAATGTAAATATTATTTATGTGTTTTGGTTTAAAGCCAAGCACAATTCCCTGCTTAGCTTGAGATTTCTTTTTTTGTGTTAAATTCAAGCCAAAAAAAAAGAATGCATTTCAATCATGCAACCATCAATTTCTTTCATTTATACTCATATGTCAAGTACAAGACCATTCACAGCACACAAACACACAAATCTATGAAAATGCAAACTAATATCTTGTCAGCATGGGCTAGAGTGACTGTCAACAGCCCATCATAAAAACCATGGAGGTAGTGTCCCATCTGTCAGGGGCTGACAGAGGAAGGGGACTGTTGAGGGATTGGTAAAAAACACATTAGTCTTTGTGCAATTTGATAAACTTAAGTCACATCTATCTTGTTCATCATAGATTTAGCACCATGCTGCCATATCTTTCTGTATACACACAATAAAAGTCATTTCTCCCCTCGATGAGACATGACTGCACTGCTGTTCTCAGTGTTATGTATGAACATATAGATCTGCTTTCAATTCAAAATACATCGATACTCAGTAAAACACGTCAAAGCATATAGGTCCAGGAATTCCCAACATCCAGTGACTTACGTCAGTTTTTTCCTGAGATAATAAAGCTTTTTAGACCTTTTGGGGTTTTTTTTGTCCTTGATACACACACACCTAGATTAACTATAATCAGTCATTCTGATTAAAATTAATTGATGGCCAAAAAGCTTTATTTTGTTATATTCTAAAGAGCGGAAAACTGATTTGCAACTGATTCGCTGTGGTGACCCCTGAAGGGAAAAGCCGAAAGGAAAATAAGAAGATTCTAAAAAGCGGAAAAAATATTCTGACCCGTGACGTGAATGAAGGTTGAAAATGTAATGGGGTCTTCCTGGTTGATATGCAACAATCATATCAGGTTTTATCAGTATCTGTCTCACAATTTGATTTTAACAGAAATGGAAACCATTGCAAAAAAACGGAATCTTGTCATTATTGTGCAATATTCAATCTAAAAACTGGTACCTGCAGAAGATCTAACTGGAGGAGCAGTAAAAGTTAGTAGATCAACATGTCTTGACTTTTTGGAATTTTTTTTCTTTCACCCATCCATGTAGACACGAACAGAGGGATAGTGTCCATCTCACATTTCTTTTATAACATAAATTTCACATATTAAGACAGACAGCTTGCAAACAAATCCCTTTACACATGCATTCACTCATTCACTCATTCATTTTCTGCCGCTTCATCTGCCATAGTGGGTCACAGGGAGCTGGAGCCTAACTCAGCTGGCATAGGGCATGAGCCACTCCGGGCACGATGCCAGTGCACCACAGAACCACACACAAGGACAAACCACCATTTACACACACACTCACTCCTACGGGCAATTTTAAAAAAGAGGGGGTCGTCTTATATTCGGGCCAATACGGAATATAAAGAAAAACTTGCTCAATTCGTACTCCAGGTCCAACTCTCACACACCCCAGTAAAGCAAAAATGCTCCCTTTATTTATCCTAATGCCCCTCCCCCTGGCGGACCAACAATAATTACATGGGGTTGTTTTACAATAACTGGTATAATCTACAGGGAAACAGACACAATTATTACTACCATGCTGTACAAATAAACCAGAAGAGAATAGAACATATATGCCCATCATATGGTTGCGTAAACAATTATCAAAACAACGCAAAATAGAAAACAACCCAATATTATACAAAATGGGCTGGCCTAACAGAGCGCCACAATGTGCTGTTTAAGCCTTACCCAGGTAGTGCCTCGGTTCGGCCCCTGAACCAGAGGTGGACCAACTCAGCATCCGCAGTCGAGCGTCTTTTGTACAGTTCTGTGTGGCTGTAGGAAAATGCGTAGGCGCCGAGTGTACACCCTCGAACAAACTACCTCCACAGTGTGTATGTTAAGGTCTGCATGTGAGCAGGACCACGCTCCTGTGGTCCTTCAGGGGAATAATGAGAGCGCTGCCACGGCCTTTCTCCTGGGCAAGCGAGAGAGGCACGAGTGAACGGAGATGGATTAAGCGGTCTCTACCACTCCATCACAGTGTTTGGGCACATTTGCATAGCCTAAATAAGAAAAGAAAATCATGAAATAAATATTTTTTCATTCCTCAAAAGGTTGAAATAATTGATAATACTCTGAAGCCCCAGTCCTAACAGATTGACATAACGGCTCTCATTTTTTGTACCACTCAATAACTGCACATGGATACATTTCACGCTTTTTTCAGCTTTCTTTAACTTGCCTCTAACCTTAGTTCAGCAGAATGATCAGTAATCACAATACTGCACCATTTATTCCATACAGGCTGACAATTAAGTCACTTTCTTTTCTGATGGCCGTTTGTAAGTTTACAGCAACCAGTATTTAAAGCCTTTATTCAAAGTAAAGTTAAACAAACATGATATTTGAAGATCAGAAAGTATGATTTTACATTTTTTCATTTCATCTATCATTTATCTGAAGGTGACCCCTCTTTGGTTCACTGTTGAGCAGGTTGGGGTTATCTTTGCAGATAAGGCGTACCTTTTAGTGAAAAAGAGGTGCACCCAAGAATGTAATATGTTTAGCTTTCAACCTGGTGCAATAATTATCAATACTATCTGTTTACTGAATGAATATTAATGTTGCTTCTTGTAGAGCTCAGCAGAATCTAACTGTTTCATAGCAGAGTGGTGGGCTGACTGAAAGGTCACCTACTGGTCTTATACTTCTCTTTGGGCTCTAATGGGCTGCTGGTGGCCATGTCAGGTCTTATCATAACTCATCATTTTTCATCGGTTATTCTCATATAAGTGATTGTAGACCTGTTTGTCAGAGTGACATACAGTAGAAGGAGAAACTACACTGGTGTATGCTACTGGCTCATCAGGACTTTTTGAAAGCCATCAGCTGCTGAGAGTATGTTTGTATCGATATACGTGTATTTTAAACATCACCTTGAGGGTTGTGTTTGCCCCAAAGGAAATACAAAACACCAGTAGTTTGTTTTCTTTTCTTTTATAGTCCAAAGAAGCAATAAATGAATATGATTCCCTGTTTGTTAAAAGAATATACATTTCCGTTTCCGTGAGTCTTGGATTGCTAAACAGATTTTTTTTTTGGATTATCTGAGGTATTTTATTGGCTGAGAAGTGTTTTACTGTCTTACATTGTTTCCAATGTTTACCAACCATTAATTTTGATACATGCTCATGACTACTCCCACGGTAATCAAATAACAGTGCAGTTTTTAATTAATAATATCAACGGTTTAACAGTAACGTGCACAGTTATTTACATACATCATTACTGTTTTACATTCAAATGATATGCTATAAGTGATTGTTCTGATTGTTTAGCTTGTTTCATCCCCTGATAGAATTCCAATGCCGGGTGTTGGTCCTGATTGGCCTGACAACATCTACATCACCTTCCAGTTTTATCGCTTTCCACCAGTCACATCACAGCAGCTGAAACTGTTGACCAGTGATAAGGCTAAGAAGAGACCTGGTGATCTACTTCCCTGTATCCTGGCCTCTATCAACCGGGATGGCGTTGTCACCTCTGGTAAGGCTCCAACATTGCAAAAATAAACCTGCATTTCTCCATAAAATAATCAGCCTAAAGTTACTGGGCCCGTTTCACGAAGGCAGGGTTAACATACCCTGAGGTAAATCTGTGGTTCTGGGTTGCTTTACCCTGAACTTGGAAAAAAAAACAGGGATTTTGGTTTCAGAAACGAATATCAGTTGGTTATGGTTATATTGACCAGTGCACGTGTGACAACAAGTGGCTTTTTTTTCTTTGTATTGCCAAGTTTTTCACCAGTGCACCATGCAACATCTGTCCCCTGAGTAAAATATCCTATATAAGTGAATAAAAACAAAAGGTGTGCACCTATTGAATCAGTAGATGCAAAATCCAAGAATATATTAAGTTTTAGGTCTAGTCTCTTTGATACTTGATTTGTCCAAACCTACTCCTAAGGCCCAAGCTGTTTTTTAAAATGCATGTTTTAATTACTTTTTGATATTTGGGCCTATTGGAACCTAATTAACCTTTGGAACCTTTGATCTGATGTACTTGTAGAGAAAAATTATGTCCACATATGTGGACTCTGGGTCCGAACTTCCAAAAAAACACAATTAAGTCACCTTTATGCAACAGAATGAAAAACTCTTTATTTTCAACTTGAACACATCTGGTTTTTTCCTGACTGCTTTTGTATGCATTAATAACACATACACACATATTTGAACATGTTTTGAATATCATAGAGTAAAAACAATATGGTAAAATTCCGTTTTTTCCTGTTTTGGACAGTTAAAACTATTGAAACAAAATATAATACATTCAAATAATTCTTAAAACATTTACAGTTGATCATGCTACTAATGTGTTTAGAACATCAAGTGAACAAAACAAAAACACAATGATTATTACACACGCACACACACACACACACACACACACACACACACACACACACACACACACACACACACACACACACACACACACACACACACACACAGAGTAATACTGTGAAAGAATACATGTACACTGTATGAAAACTGTACCTGAACCTGTACTCTCTGTCCCTGTCTATGTGTGAAAAGCAAAGTAACAGTTGCGTTCGGTTTACAGGCACAAGAACATTTTACAGGTCACACAACGCACCCGGGTTCTTCCAGTGCAGCGTGGTTGTCTGCAGCGCATAGCATTCTTTAGGCCAACCATCTCTGGGAGATGGGCATTAGCACTCCTGCGGACTGAGACATGGGGCATCTTTGTCACATGAAGTTTTACCCCTTGACTTGAATCATCTTCCTCTGATTCCCCTGACATGTCTGCATCTGCACTATGATGCTGGGCCAAGAGGCACTCTGCCACTTCCGTATGGAACTCAAGGAACCCGATGGGTCTTGTCTTTGGTCCAGCACATTTCTGGTCTTTGCGGTAGAGCAGCCAGCTGTTGGCTAATGCCAGATCTGTGAAGTGCATGCACATCCATACTGTCCACTTGTTTGTACAGGCGCCCATGTGATAATAACTTATTATTCTGTCCATTAAGTCAACACCACCCATCTTCATGTTGTACTTACGGACAATGCTTGGCCGTGAGACAGTGACATATTGTTTCAATTTCTTGTCCCAGCGCCGGCAGGTGTCTTCAGGCTGTGTACCATGGGCAACAGACATAATCAATACTGGTTTGTTGTCATACCACTTCACTACACACAACGTTCCAGTCTTCAGCAGATACCTCTGATGAGGTACCTCGTCCTGCATTCTTCATGGCTTTGTTTGTTGGTAACTTGTGGTCTGCTCCAGCGAGTCGGTTCTTCATTATTGTGCCTGTTATGTACCGCTCCTTCTCCATCATTCGCTGAGCACATTTGATGGTGGTGAAGAATCGGTCACAATAGACTTTTGTGCCAGGTTGCAGAGTTTGACACAGGCGGTCAATGACCAGGCTTCCCAAACCCAGGCCTCCTGGTTCTTCTACCTTCTCAATCAGTGACTGTTTTCCTTGATAGAGCTCAAAGTCAAGCACAATGCCATCTGCTGTAGCACAAACTAAGTTCTTTATGCCAACTGGATTTGGCTTCTTCGGCAGATATTGTCTACATGGACAGGCTCCCGTGAAGGGTATCATCTGCTCGTCGATAGATGTGCAATCAGGTCGATTCAGGGACTTGCACCCGCACAGAATCCGATCCAGAAAAGGCCTAACCTTCCAGAATGTGTTCATCCTCCTCAGGTCTTCAGATCATCATCAATAACTACTTTTATTGTCCCTCTCAATTTGAAGAATCTTGCACACGTGAATCTGTCAGCGATGGCAGTGATTCTCAAGGATTTGGACCAATACATCCTAATGGTTGGGTATCGGATGTAGGACATCAAAATACAGGCACCAAAAAAGTGGTACACCTCATTGACAGACATGTTGAGTGGATACCCACTCTTAGACAGTGACATAGCATTGGTGCATTCTGAAATCTTTTTCAGTAGATCTCTTATCTATGTGCTGTTCAAAATTGTCTAGTGGGGTCCAGCCACGTCTGTCTAGATCACTTTCGTCCTTCTGCGGATACTCTGTGAGGCTTGGCATCAGTGGAGTAGCCTTCCAGCGTATTCCACTCTTTGTCAATGAACCTGTGAACAAGTGTTGCAAATAAGCATTTTGCTTACAAATAGCCCCAAAGCCCTAATTACACAAAATAAACAAATATCTATTGGGTCTTGGCTAACCATTATGTGCATTACAGAGGCGTTTACGTCCTCTGCTGTGCTCAGTGGGCTCAGGAAAGGGGTCCTCATCATCACTACTGTCACCCTGACCCTCCTGCTGCTTTGCTCCTGTGGTGATGGTTGGTAATTTTCATCCAGGATGTCATCGTCGTTGTCAGACAAGTCCAAATCCAAATCTCCATCACCAAGTAGCTCCAAAACGTGTTGCACAGAATAACGCTCTTAATATAAAAACATGACAAAATCAACTACAAACAAATGTCTTTCATGTAGTTATGCATTATTTATTTGTAGATTATTTCAGTGCTACTATGTACAGATTTTAATTGCGCCAGAGATACTTTTTCTCATTATACATGTGTGCATGGTTACAAGCATATTAGCTGTTTTGAGGAGCTTCAGTCCATGACTACACATACGTGTACGTCATGTGTAGTGACATGCTACGTTCTTATTTTTTACACTTTTTCCTCAAATTTGCTCTTCATGACAAATTTACAATGCTTCTCAGAATCAGAATCAGAAAAGGTTGACTGCAGTGGGGAAGAAGCTGTTTTTATGGCGTGAGGTCCTGGTCCGGATGGACCGTAGCCTCTTGCCGGAGGGGAGGGTCTGGAAGAGGTTGTGGCCGGGATGAGAGGGGTCAGCGGCAACCGATCACCTTCTCCGCAGAACGGATGACACGCTGCAGCTTGGCCTTGTCCCTGGCTGTGGCTGCAGCAAACCACACTGACATGGAGGATGTGAGGATGGACTGATTGGTGGCAGTGTAGAAGTTCACCAGCATCTTCACAGGGAGGTGAAACTTCTTCAGCTGCTGCAAGAAGTACATCTTCTGCTGAGCCTTCTTGGTGAGGGAGCTGATGTTCTGCTCCCATTTGAGCTCCCGGGTGATGGTGGTGCCCAGGAAGCGGAAGGACTCCACAGGGGTCACTGGAGTGTCACAGATGATGACGGGGGGGAGAGCAGGAGGGTCTTTCCTGAAGTCCACTATCATCTCCACTGTTTTAAGAGCGTTGAGCTCCAGGTTGTTCCTGCTGCACCATGATACCAGCTGGTCCAACTCACTTCTGTAGGCTGACTCATCCTCATCAGAGATGAGGCCGATGAGGGTGGTGTCGTCAGCAAACTTCAGGAGTTTGACAGACTGGTGACCAGATGTGCAGCAGTTAGTGTACAGGGAGAAGAGCAGAGGGGAAAGAACGCAGCCTTGAGGGGAGCCAGTGCTGATAGTCCGGGTGTCGGAGACATGCTTCCCCAGCCTCACGAACTGCCGTCTGTCTGTCAGGAAGTCCGTGATCCACCTGCACATGGAGTCGGGCACGTTCAGTTGGGAGAGCTTGTCATGGAGCAGAGCTGGGACAATCATATTGAAAGCAGAGCTGAAGTCCACAAACAGAATCCTGGCGTAGGATCCTGGGGAGTCCAGGTGCTGGAGGACAAAGTGTAGTGCCATGTTTACAGCATCGTCTACAGATCTGTTGGCTCTGTAGGCGAACTGTAGAGGGTCCAGGAGGTTGCCAGTGATGTCTTTGAGGTGGGTCAGGACAAGGCGCTCAAAGGACTTCATGACCACAGATGTCAGAGCGACAGGTCTGTAGTCGTTAAGTCCTGTGATCCTTGTCCTCTTGGGGACTGGGACAATGGCTGAAGTCTTGAAGCACGCTGGTATGTGACAGGTCTCCAGTGAGGTGTTGAAGATCTGAGTGAACACCGGAGCCAGCTGGTTGGCGCAATGCTTCAACGTGGAGGGACAGACGGAGTCTGGGCCTGCAGCTTTGCGGTGGTTGAGTCGTTGGAAGAGACTCCTCACCTCTCCTTCATTGATAAGGAGAGGTGTGGGGAGGGGGTGTGGTACTGAGGTGTGGGGCTGTGAAGGACCCAATGAGACAGTGGGGGAGGGGATGGGGCTGCTGACCAGTGGCTGGTCGTTGATAGTGATGTCTGTCCCATTGTCTTTCAAAACGACAGTAATAGTTGTTAAGGCTGTTGGCCAGACGTAGGTCGTTGACAGAGTGGGGGGCTCTAGGCTCGTAATTGGTGATGGCTTTGAGCCCTTTCCAGACAGAAGCAGAGTCATTAGTTGAGAATTGTTCTTCCATTCTCTTACCATATGCAGATTGTGCTCTTTTCACCTCCTTACCAAATCTGTACTTGGCCTCCTTGTATCTGTCTCTATCCCCACTTCTGAATGCAGCCTCCTTCTCTGACCTGAGCCTTCTGAGTGTGGCTGTGAACCAGGGTTTGTCGTTGTTGTAGCTAACCCTGGTGCGTGTTGGGATGACGATGTCCTCACAGAAGGTGATGTAGGACATCACAGTGTCCGTGTACTCATCCAGGCTGTTGGTGGCAGACCTAAACACATCCCAGTCTGTGCAGTCCAAGCACTCCTGAAGTTCTTCCATTGCATCACTGGTCCACTTCTTGGAAGTCCTAACAACAGGTTTGCAGAGCTTTAATTTCTGCTTGCAGGCAGGAATCAGATGCACCATGATGTGGTCGGACTGGTCCAGTGCAGCGCGGGTAACAGCGTGGTACGCACCGCTGATGGTGGAGTAGCAGTGGTCCAGGATGTTCCCTTCTCTGGTGGGGAACTTGATGAGCTGCTTGAACTTTGGGAGGTCTTGGGAGAGATTAACTTTGTTAAAATCCCCGAGGACAGTAACCAAGGCATCCGGGTGTGCATTTTCTACTCTCAGTATCTCGTCGGTGAGCGCGCTGCGCCTCACGCACGTTAGCTTCCGGTGGGATGTAAACACCGACGAGAATGAATGAGGAGAACTAACGGGGCAAGTAGAAGGGCTTGCAGTTGATGATGAGGGCTTCCAGGTCCGGGGAACAGTGCTGAGTTAGTACTGTCACATCGTTGCACCAGCCATTGTGGATGTAAAAGCAAATTCCACCTCCTTTCGTTTTGCTGGAAAGCGCCGTGTTCCTGTCCACTCTGTAGATATCGTACCCTCTCAGGTGAAGCGCAGAGTCCGGAATGAGATCGCACAGCCACGTTTCCGTAAAGCACAAAACGCAGGACGTGGAAAAATCCCTGTTTGTGTTTAGCAGCAGGCTCAGTTCGTCCATTTTGTTGCAGAGTGAGAGCACGTTAGAGAGGAATATCCCGGGGAGCGCTGTGCGTAGTCCACGCCGGCGGAGACGCACCAGCGCACCTGAGCGCTATCCTCTTCTGCGACGTGTCACCTTGCTGCAAGCCTCCTTGGTCAGAATTGGCAATAAAACTGCAGTTGAGGCCAGGAAAGTCGGAAATAAATCCTCCGGAGTAGTAGCTCTGATGGCCATGAGATCTTCCTTGGAGTAGTAGCCATAAGAGTGGCAGAAAACCGAATTAAAGCTCAAAAGAAGAAAAACGAGGGCACACCGAAACACCGAGGCAGCCATCCCCGGCGCCATCAGTGATCTAATACAAACTGTATAAATACCTAATAAAAATAAGCCATAAAATATGATAGGACATCTTACCTGATCGATATTTGCGTCGGGAGTCACCACTTGAAAATTCCGCTGTGTTTGTCGCCATTTTGTGTTTTGTTAGTAGTATGTAGTATTCTTCTGAGACCACAAGATGGCAGTGTAAACCCGCACACATGTGTCCAGAACACTCGCAATTCCAAAGTGCACACGCTTCTGAGCAAAAGAGCTCACAAGAGCTAGAAAGTGTTGTCCACGTATGTGGACACTGGGCCTCAGGAGTTTTAATATTAGAGTCCCTGCAACTGCCCACAGTGTTAGTGTCTTACATTTGCACAAGCTAATGTGTAGAATGTTTAATGTCCAGATTAAAGCCATAGTCACTGTCTGCAAACTGCAAACTAGTTCCATGATACTGCATGATGTTCTTTGATGCTGCAGCACATCTCTTTCAATCAGTCTAGCGGGTGCTGATTGATGTCAAATCTATTCATGTAGCAACTAATGAAATGGAAGCAATATTACAGCTTCTGACAGAGCGTGGCATTGAATACACAAACAATCTCTTCCTTCGTTCCAACGCCTACCCATATCCTCCATTCCCCAGACACACTATCTAGTCTAACTCCATCAATATTTCTCTGTCTCTGTAGGTCAATATCAGTTAGTGTGTTCTTCCACAAAGCTCTCCTATTTGGACAGATGCTTGTTTAAGGCCAGGACCATTTATGTTTTTTTAATAAATGAAACAGTAGCATTTTTTTTTCTTTTCTCTTTTTTTTTTTGCAGGGATAATTACGCAGTGAGGGAGTAGTTTGTTCAGAACTGTTCTTGGTGCTGAATGGTTATTAACTTTAAATGTCAAAATCTGACTCAGAGTTTTTGGATATCACCCACAATGTACAAATACAAGCTTGTATGTCTTAATATTTTTGAATGATATTACATAAGGATTAGATAAACCTGGCTGACACAGTAAATTCTGTTGTGTCATTGGAATTAGCTTATTATAATATTAATATTGGCTTATTACATTATTATGTTATTATACAGTGTTTAACATATTAATGAGGTCATGTTGTTAATATGACCAAAGAAGGAAAGCGGCTTCAAGCTTTTTTTTCTTGTAAGGTCATCCTACAGGACAAATCTTCATCTATAGTAATTATCAATAACCTTAGCTCTAATCTAAACCACCAGCACAGTAAGATTCCATTTTTTTTCCAAGCAATGGTGAAGTAGTTCATTACACCTTTGCTCTTCTTCTTCTTTCGGCTTTTACCTTCAGGGGTTGCCACAGCGAATCAGTTGCCTCCATTTAAACCTGTCTTCTGCATCCTGTTCTCTCACACCAACTACCTCTATGTCCTTTTTCACTACATCCATAAACCTCCTCTTTGGTCTCCCTCTAGGGAGCATCCTTCTACCAATATATTCACCATCTCTCTTCTGTACATGTCCAAACCATCTCAGTCTGGCCTCTCTGATTATCTCTAAAACCTCTAACATGCGCTGTCCCTCTGATATACTCATTCCTGATACTATCCATCCTTCCTGGTCACTCCCAAAGAGAACCTCTGTATCCTCATCTCTGCTACCTCCAGCTCTGTCTCCTGCCTTTTCCTCAGTGACACTGTCTAGTCCAAACAGCATCGCTGGTGTCACCACAGTTTTGTATACCTTTCCTTTCACCTTATCAGAAACTCTTCTATCACCCATCACACCTGACACTTTTCTCCACTCATTCCGTCCTGCCTGTACATGCTTCTTCACCTCATTTCCATACTCTCCATTGCTCTGGACTGTTGACCCTAAATACTTAAAATCATCCACCTTCTTGATCTCTTCTCCCTGTAACCTCACTCTTCCACTTGGATCCCTCTCATTCACAAACATGTACTCTGTCTTATTGTGGCTAACCTGCATTCCTCTCCTTCCTCTTTTTTGGCATGAAACCATACTGCTGCTCATAAATGTTCACATCTGCCCTTAGTCTAGCTTCAACTACTCTTTCCCATAATTTCATTTTATGGCTCATCAGCTTTATTCCTCTGTAGATTCCAAAAGTCTGCACATCTCCCTTGTTCTTAAAAATGGGCACCAGCACACTTCTCCAGTCCTCAGACATCTTCAATACTATCTAAGATCCAGTTGAACAACCAAGTCAGAAACTCTACTGCTTCTTCTCCTAGACACTTCCATACCTCCACAGGTATATCATCAGGACCGAGTGGCTTACCACTCTTCATCTTCAATGCCCTCCTTACTTCATCCTGACTAATCTTTGCTACCTCTTGGTCCACAGCAGTCACCTCTTCTAGTCTTTGTTCTCTTGTTCTTTCTCATTTTCCTCGTTCATCAACTCCTCAAAGTACCCTTTCCATCTTCCCATCACACTGCTGGCACCTGTCAATACACTTCCATCCCAATCCTTAATCACCCTAACCTGTTGCACGTCCATCCCATCTCTATCTCTCTGTCTTGCCAACCTGCATAGATCAGTCTCTCTCTCCTTACTGTCCAACCTAGCATACAAGTCATCATAAGCCCCTTGTCTGGCCTTTGCTACCTGTACTTTCAACTTACGCTGCATCTCCCTGTACTCCTGTGTACTCTCCCCAGTCCTTCCAGATGACACGCCAAGTACTGTCCTGTCTCCTTGATCACACTAGCTGTAGTTGTCCAGTCATCTGGAAGCACCTCCTGACCATCCAGAGCTGTTGTAACTCCTTTCTAAAAGTCATGCAGCACTCCTTTTTCATCTTCCACCATTTCCTCCTCTGCTCTGCCTTTGCCCTCTTCATCTTCCTCACCACCAGAGACATCCTACACAACACCATCCTATGCTGTGTGGCTACATTCCCACCTACCACTACTTTGTCTCTGATCTCCTTCAGATTACACTGTACACACAAAATGTAGTCTGTGTGCTCTTGCCTCCACTCTTATAGGTCACCCTATGTTCCTGCTTCTTCTGAAAGAAGGTATTTACTATAGCCGGGAATGCTTTCTTCCAGATGGTCGTTGACTTTTTGCAAAGTCACCACCATCTGTCCTTCTGCATTCTTCTTTTGGATACCAAACCTGCCCATCACCTCCTCATCCCCTCTGTGTCCTGCACCAACATGTCCATTGAAATCTGCACCAATGCCAACTCTCTAACATCTAGGTATGCTCTGCATCACTTCATGAAAGTCCAACCAGAATTTCTCCTCTTCCAGCTCATATTCTACCTGTGGAACCTACCCACTAACAACATTGAACATCACACCTTCGATTTCTAGCTCCAGACTCACACTCTTTTTACCTAACAAACTCCTTCAAGATAACTCCTACTCAATTTCTCTTCAGATCTACACCATGATACAACAACTTGAACCTTGCTCCTATAAACTTCTAATCTTGCTACCTTTCCACCTGGTCTCCTGGACACATTCAACGTCCCTGCTCTCAGTCCTATACTCTTGGCGTTCCTCTTAATTTCCTCTGGGATTATTAAAGTATCTATCTATATCTCATCCTATGAACACACTTTCCTCCTCCTATTTCGACCAACAGTAGACCAATTTCCACCAGCGCCCTCTAGGTGAACAGTACAGATGGTGGTCGTTGTTAACCCAGTCCTTGACCAATCCAATATGGAAGTCATAGATTTGATTTGCATGTGATTTGGCAAAAGTTTTATGTCGGATGCCCTTCCTGACACAACCTTCTGTATTTATCAGGGCTTCGGACCGTGACAATAAGACACTGTCTTGTGCCCTCCTTTGGCTACATTGATTAAATATTTGCCACTCTTTGATTACCTGACTCAACTAATTCAATCAAGTTTAAGTAATCCGTGATACATACTTCCGGCTGTCAAGCAGACGTCTTTCTTCTGTCTCCTGTTGTCGCTGTCTCTCTAACTCATACCCAGACTGACTCACTTATTATCTGCAAAATGCCGAAAGGAAAAGGAAAATCGGAGGATACTAAAGACCAGATGGTCTCTAAGAATTAAAGAGTGAGTTAAAGAGCAACTTCGATAAATTAGGGAGTGACTTTGATAAAAAGTTGGAAGAAAAGCTAAAGCCGGTGCTAGACGCCTTGGAAGAAATGAATGTCAAAATGAAGAAAATGCAGAAAGACATGGAGGAAAAAGACAGAAGAATTGTTGTCTTGGAACAGGGACAACAAAGAATGGATGATTTGCAACAACACATTCATATAAATGATGTGATCATCACAAATTAAAATTATGCCGAGGAATTACAGAAATGCTGTGAACAGCGCTGACATCGAATCTCTGGAGCAACAAGTGAGGTCTCAACTGAGGGATCTGGAGATAACTATAGATCCAGACTGGATCTATAGTTGAGACATGTTACCCATTACCATCTGGAGGTAGGAGACCACCTGCAGTGCTGATAAAATTCAACAATCGTAAACACAAAATTGCTCTTCTGAAACAAAGCCTCAAACTGAAAGGAAAAAAATGTCTACATTAATGAGAATCTCACAAAAAAGAATGCTGACACCGCTAAAAAAGCTCGACAACTGAAGAAGAATCGGCTGATGGACAACACCTGGATGAACAACTGCAGGATCTTCATCTAAACAAAGGGGCTTTCTCCGGACCAGATGAAAACAATAGTGATCAGGAGTGCAGAGGAGTTGGTGAAATATGAGCAATAAAGATGGACAAGAATTGTTACTACACCAAAGTTCAGTACAACAGAGTCACTTCAATATTGGGAGCTCTACAATTTTGACACGTCAAGTATTTCATTGAACAGTTGAAAAAAAATCCTCATCGATGTCAGAAACATGGCCTAATAAACAAAAAACAAAAACAAAAAACAAACAAAAACAAAACAAAACATGTATTTGTGATAACATGGGATAACACTAACTTTGAGACTTTAAAGAGCATATTGATATCTTTTGACATATAATACCATGAAACTGTTAAGTTGTCCGTAACAAACTGGTTAATTCTCGTAAAAACACTGTCTGCTGAAAGAGGTGAATATGATCATTATATTTGTGTTGAGAGCACTGGCATGGCCAACGTCTTGTTTTGACTATCCATGATGTTAACAAACCTTGTGTTCCTAGGAAGAATGTAAATATGGTCATATTCTAGGGTAAAATGCTATTATCTGGAAGTGGATAAGGGTATGGACGTCTGTCAAAATTCAATGTATGAACTGGCTGAAAACTTTTAATGTCTGGGTTTGTTGATTACATATTCTAATGAGAAAGATGTTTGTTGATTCTGGGGGACTAGAATTTCACAAGCCTATTGGCTTCTTCCCATCAGCCCTTTTTTTTCCAGATGTTGATGTTCTAAATATGATGAAGGTGTCAAGTCTGTTATATTAACATGTCCGAAAAAAAATAAACTAAAGAATAGTTTTAAGCATTCATGCTTTTGCTCAGAGTCAATATAAATGTGTGTGATTTAAATACAGTCAAACACAGAATACATTATTCTATTGTATTTTTTAAATATTTTTTCCAAGGTTCGCTTCTTAACCAGAGGCAGCTCTGTCTTCTGCCCCCCCCCCATGCATTGTGTTGAGATGAGCTGTTATAGAGGATAGAACAAGCAGTCATGTTCTGTTTGATTGTCTTGCCATATAACTTTTTTTTCTCCTGTAAAATATTTCTATTCTAACATCTTTTTTCTACTCAGCTTCTCTGTTCATTGACATCTCAATGACAATGTGGCCTCCTTCTGTGCAAACTGACATTTTTAACTTTGTACAATTTGAATTGTTTTTGTCAAGTGTTTCGCTTGCTTTGCTAACCCCACACTTGAAGGGGTGTACCAACACCGAACATCAAAGGCTGGAATCCACTCAAAAGAGCTGGTCGTTGTTCCTTTTTTATTTTCTTTTATTTTTCTTTACAACCTTTTTCTTCAATAGTCTTCAGCAGCAGGTGAAAAAAATTAGACAAACACCACATAATTATAATTTTGTAAGACAGGTTATAATAAATCAAATAATTATCAGACCCATAATCAATAATTATAATAACAATTAATAATGTTCAATTATCAAAACCCTTTCACATTAACCATTAACCAAGTGCATGAAAATAGATTTAATTTTCTCCCTTTAAGTTAAAACAAAAGTAAATTATGTCAATGTAAATGCATCAAAATATTATGAAATACATGTACATGTTTTTCTTTTAAACCATAGAACCAATGAATTAAATATTTTACTACACCAACATACAAATTAAAAAATAATGAATCAACCCACAATTTTGACCCAGGCTTAGATACACATTTACATCCAAAATCGATTATAAAAATTATTTTTTTCAGTAAGTCACTTTTTTAGCAGCCCTAAACTTGCTATCTGCAGATAGAGAGAGAGAAAAAAAAGACCTGTTTATCCCATGCCCTCACTAGCAGGCAATGAACCAGCACAGTTATGTCTGCACATCAAATACTTTAATGGATTAAGCAGACTGCCACTATATTGTATTCGGACCAAGCAAGTTACACTGACTCTTCCTCACCAGCCAACATTTACACACAGCACCGGGCGCTACAAATAACTTCACCCACACCTCAGATACCTCGCATCCACACATAAAAAATAAAAGTGTTCTTACCAGTGGTCCGTTCAGCTCTTTGTTAGTACTTTTTGCACGCGCTGTGGGGAAACTAAACTTTTCTGCTTCGCAGTGGCGTCGCTTTTTTCTGCTCGAATTGACACAGGTGAGAAATCAACATGCCCGCGCGCCAGCTGATGAGCCCGGAGCGCTCATCGCTGCAATTATACACAAATATACGTAAACTACTTTAAATGCGCAAACTGAATGGCCGAACTATACCAAATTACACACAAACTTTATTCGGGACTACCAAGGCGAACACGGGTGCGGACGTGCTCTGCCGAGTACTCAATAATAAAAATGCAATATTTACAACTGGGGTTTGGCTGATTGTGCGCGCTGCAATACTGCCGTGGTTACGCGCACGCGCATCAGTTGACGAAGCAGCTGTTCGCTGCTACAGGTTTAAGCAGGAAATCATAATCATCAAAAATTGTTTAAATTAAAAATTTTGAATTCCTGCCTGGGCTGTTTAAATTATTCTGTACGTAATTTCCCCAACAGCCAGTCTAAGTGATGTATTATAGTGTACCATGTATTTAGGATTATGAATTACAGCCCATATCCAACCACACACCTATTTTCATTGGATTCCTGATTAGGATTCTTCTACGGACTAAGTGGGAGGGCACAAGCAGCACATGGTTGACATGCCTTTTACTCAGTTGGTTTTTGATGATTCTGCTGAACACAAAGCAGAACAAGAACCAAGGCAGTCACAGAATGCAGCATCCCGCGACAAGGCAAACACAATTCTGAAGTCTGCTTTCCCCTGAATTCAAAATTTTACCCTGACCTACTTGCATCGGTCATAGATCAAACCTAGGGCTCTGATCTACTGTCATTGATCAAAGCACTAGCTTTGATCGATGGTCTTACTTACACTGGCCTTCTCCCTCATCTTTCTACCTTATCCGGCCGGTTCCTGAGAGTACAAAACTTGAAATTTGACCTTGTTTTCTCAAGGTCAAGGTCATCATCTCGTTTTTATCCCCTTTGTAATGTTTTTTGTTTCATCTTTCTGTAGCGGTTGCGCAGATATTTGGTGGACTATGTAATGGACGGCCGGACAAACACACAAACGCTTACAAAACATCACCGCTTTGAAGCAGGATGTAATCACAAAACCTTCTTTTGAATTTTAGCCCAATTTTAGCCCAATGAATTCTGATATTGTCATCTTGGAAAATGCCTGTGCCTTTGGAGAAGAAATAATCCATTGATGGAATAACCTGGTCATACAGTATATTCAGGTAATCAGTTGATCTCATTCTTTGAACACACACTGTTGCTGAACCTAGACCTGACCTGAACGGGCATATTCCAAGATGACAATGTCAGGATTCATTGGGCTAAAATTGTGAGGGAGAGGTTCAGGGAGCATGAGACCTCATTTTCATACATGGATTGGCCACCACAGAGTCCGGACCTTAAACTGGTTGAAATTCTTTGAAAGAAGAATCTCAATGAGTGCTGGAGGTGGCTTTACATAGTGGTCAGACCCCATCATCATAAATGCAAGATCTTGATGAAAAATAGGAAAAGAATATCGCATCACTGGATGGAAATAACTCTTGCGATATTGCATTAACTCATCAAAACAATATCTGAAATCAAAGCTAAATGCAGTCCAACAAAATATGAGAGGGTTTGAGTTTTTTGATGGCAACATTTTTTTTTGGCCAGGCAGTGTATATTTCCCTTTATCCTGAGCAACCTGAGGTCTTTCCAACTAGCATAACGAAAACATATGTGTGGTTGAACAGGATTTTTTTTATTTTTTGTTCATTCACTTTTTCTTAGCTCCCCAGTTCATCCTTCTAATAGTTTGATTTGAAGTTTGAGAACTTCACAGAGTAAAAATTAACTGGTTTCTAAAGATCTGATTATGACAATGACAAAATGGTTTTATTTTTATTTTTTTCGTTGTTGACAGTCGGCAGTATTCAATTGATTGATTGATTGATTGACAAATGTACCCAGATACTTGAGGAATACGTTGAATCATGGGGATTGCAATAAGAGACAAATATTAGCCGTCTTAAAATCCAGTCGATGCCAGAGATGTTAAGCAGGGGCAAAATATCCACAAAAACCATGAGACAGACTTCAAATAAATTTTGCACATGCTTTGTTGGGGCCTTTGTAGTGTGCATTTCAGAATTTCTTCAATTTGCTTCTATTTACATTTCTGGGAACATTAATATTTTTAGTAATTTTCAAGTCATTCTGCTATCCTTCTACTTTTTTTCAGTTTAAGTGACTTCTGTTGCCTTGGATACGTTTTTTTTTTTTGGTTTAGTTCTGATATTCCTTGAACTGTCATAGACTTCCATTTGCCAGAATTCTTGTGTTGTTGAGAGTTTCAGATCCCAGCAGGATTTTCAACCTGCCTAGTCTGCTGTGTACAAAGCAGGCAGGCAGGCAGGCTTTCCAGGTTGGTGGTGGTGATGGTGGTGGTGTTGGGGGGCGGGGGGTGTCTCTGTTCCTCATCTGCAGACCTAGTTATACACATGCACACAACCTGGTACAACCCTTGGGCCAGATCTGTCAGCTCTTCCCTTCGTATAAGCTCAAGCACACACAGCACAGTTTCTCTCTCCCACTCTAACCCCTCTGTTCTCTTTGCTGACCATCTTCGGCACACAAGCCCAGAGCATGCTAGTCCAAGTAGAGAGAGCTGTTGGATTGAGGGAGAGGTGAACATTTCTGTATAGGCTAGGGTAAAGAAAGATCAGCACAGATATATACAGTAAAGCTGCAATGATGTTTTCTTTTTTCGTGAATACTATCAATCAAGTCTGTTGTGGCCTTTTTTGGTGAAAGTCTGCTGTTGGGTGCTTTGGATGTAACTGGTGATCTCCTAATCAGGATGATTTCTGTCATCATCCGAGATATCTGATCCAAGAAATTATCCACTGTGGGTGGATTTTCCTCAGCGGTCTGTGAAACCTTTACTTTTACCCACCTCAGCTTGCTTTCAATAGTTGCAGTTCCCTCAGATTAGTTGTAGTTTTCCCATTCACTGCAGAGGGTGAGCTTCTCCTCGTGGTCTAATTGGTGTTTCAGAAACACTTCAACTGTAAGTGGTATAAATTAGAAAGTTACCACAGTATATTTGTTTCTTTGGATCCCACAAGAGCAGCCAAAGTCACCTGTATGTGATCACCAGATTACAAGCAGTTGCTCACAAACGCATAATGTATCTGTGTGTGCAATTTGATAAAGTGGGTGAGGCTTGCTGGTCTCTTAAACACAGCAGAGCTGTCACCACAGGTCCTCATTACTTCATTTTTATCCATCCAGCTGCTTTCTCTCACGTACAGTGTATGGGAATAAGGACTGTGCGAGCTTTGAAAGGAAGCTGCTGGAGAGAATTCTGGAAGTCGCTTACGTACATGGACCCACGCTCACACCTTTAACACATACAGTATATAGGGTATGGTATAGTAAGGCTTCTGGTTTGTATAAGGCGTAAGGCAAACTCCAAATAAATAGGAATGATTGCTTGTGGAAGAAACTGGATTTTGGGGGCTCATTAAAATTAGCTATCCAAGGAGCAATATGGCTGAAAAATGGCTCTCAAGCCATGATGAGGACTTCTGTTTGGTAGAATAAAGTTGTGATTATATGGCATCCAGTTCTAAGTACTCTGTGTTTTTTATTGGGTAAAGTGTCATCATCATCATGAATTATGAGAATCCTAAAGTGCTTAAGATTTTGTGAAATGCTCCCCCCTCTGGCTGTGTTGGTCTCAGGCAGTGTAATCATCAGACCTATTAACTCCCAGTTGATGGCTGCTGCACCAGTTAAGATTTTGTCCACAAGGATAACAGCTGGTTACAGATATTATAATTATCCTTCAACCCCTGTAAATGGAAGGAAAGGATACAATCAGATTTATGTGGAGCTCCTTTGTTTTTTGTTTTTTGTTTTATTTATCAACAGTGGAGATGCAGGTTTTTTGACTTCTTATAATGATGTTGCAAATTCTTAACTCATGACATGTCAGTGTGTTCTTAATTCAGTAGATGGCTTATTTCCATATTAACAGAGAAATGAATGAACAAATTAATTTAATTGCAGCTATATTATTATTATTATTATTATTATTATTATTATTATTATTACTGTATTGTTGTTGTTGTTATTTATTTATTTAGCACTGATGAAAGTGAAATATGTTGTAATAACATGTCTGGAAGGAAGAAAAATAAACTGAACAAAATAAATTGTTAATTGTTATTCAGTCATTCATCTTCCAACCACTTCATCCGCTGGAGCGGGTCGTGGTATTATTATCATTATCATCATCATTATTATTATTACATATACTGTATAACACCACCTTCCAGCTCAATACTCAAGACTGATTTGATCGTTATGAATAGTTCATTCACTATATATGTTGGGTTTGCTTGTGTTTATGGTTGCGTCAGTAGACTCACTTCCAGTTGGAGCTGTGCACACTCATACATCTTACTGGTGCCTATTTTAGGTAAGTACTCTTAATGTTGCCCAGGTCAGAAAGTCGTCGTCTCTCTCATGTGCTATGAGGCTCAGTTTAACTGAGTTGCAACAATCTGCTGGCTGTGGTTTTAATAAATACTTTTAAAGGTAAAAAAAACACAACTAACAACTTTATTTTACTGATTTAAATTCTTGTTTTGCTCCAATAACATTACAATACAAAAAATAAAATCTCTATATGACAGTTATATTGAATATAAGGGCAGCTGATAAGCTAGAGAGGGGACTGTCTGGATTAAAAGAAGATCAAAATTGCAGACAAATAAGATTACATAAAAATTATTAGCTACACCGTAATTCACTGTGAACACTTTTGCCACTAAGGCAGCCATAAACACATAAGTATACCACTTAAAGCAAAGATGTTGGGCTGCTGTTTTGCGTTATGCTAACACAGAACTGTCTGTCAGTTGTGTCTCGTGTATTTAAGGCTTTTAAACACCCTGTGTACATGGAGTCTCCTTTCTCCTTGCTCAGACTCTCCAGGCTTGCAGATGCAGTTCAGAGTAGATGAGACCTTCCTGAAACCTGGAGAAAAGAGGTTGTTTCCTGCGGTACTTGGCTCTCCACACCATGCACATCGATATCTGGGACAGTGACTCATTGCTTCTCATTGGTTCTACTGCCATCAACCTCAAGGTAAAAGACTGATTTATTAAATTGCGATGAAAAGCATAACTTGTTGCCTTATTTCAGTAAAAGCTTAACCTCTTTTACACACCTGGTGTTCAATACATGAAGAGTTAAGCCTTGTATATGAAAAAAAATATATAATCATGACACACCTTCCCTGCAGTGCGGTTATCTGCAGCATGTGTCATGAATTTATGCAGCCTTGTAAATTGTTTTAACACATTTAGTAGAGCAAGCCAGGTGTTGCGGAGGAAAATACTGCTGATAATGGAATGACAAATGCAAAACCATTGCACTCACAAGGTTTTTTTTGGTGCACAAAGCAAGAATTACAAAATAGCTGAATGAGATAGTTTCCAACAGTGTGTGTCTGTTTATTTGTTTTATGTAAGTAAGTGTTGTGTTTCATCCTCATACGAAAGACAAATTACAGATTAAAGGATTTTTAATTACAAACCTTGTCTCTATTGTCTACTGACTGGACAGAGTTTACTGTATGTGTCAAACCTTATGTGTAATTACGTGGTTTTGCAACCTGATATTTGTAAAGCATTTAATGAGAGAATTAAATAGTTTACAGGTTGCCAAAGCTATTCTGAGCTTCGCTGTTTAGAAGTTCAAATCACACCTAGTCGTTTCATTTTCTTTATAATAAAATTATTTAGTTATTTCATCTCCTTTCTTGAGCTGTGATTGTATGTTCAGTGAGATGATGTGATGTGCTTTATTGATCCCAAACTGGAAAATGTAAAATACAATGCATGCTGTCATTAAATGTATGAATGACTTCCTTTCTTTACACTTTGTTTTGTTGTATCTGCAGTACATGCTGCGTCAGGGTAAACTAGCAGTGCAGTCTCTTCATGAGGTGGAGGTTCTGACCACCAATTTTATGGGAGAGGACCCTCTGCTGATGAGCACAGATGTGGGTCAACCATCACCCTTCAGTCCTATGACAGTCCACACTGTTGCCAGGGGCCGCTTGCACATACGCACAGGCTGTATAGGTATGATGCACTCTTTTGTACAGTATTTCTAGAATTACTGGATTCCCACTTTGCTTACCAAATACAAGCATGACTGCGGCTGATATAAAATAGCCAGACAGACGAAGTAAATACAGTCAAATCTCTTTAAGAAAAACACTAAAGGGTCTAAAGAACAGAAGTCAAATTGTGCAGGTTGGTTACTTACAGAAAAAGCATATGAATTCAAGATTGGTAGTGACCACGTTAAAGTACACTGCTTTAAAGATTATACAGTGGTACCTCTACTTACGAAATTAATTGGTTCCGGAAGAAATAACATAAGTAGAAAATTTCGTAAGTAGAGTCGCGATTTCCATGCAAATGCCCTAATCCATTCCAAGCCCCGCAAAATTCAGACAAATGTTTTATAAAGCATAAACATGCATCAAAACATGTAACAAATGCATGTTACGATTAGATTATTACACAATAAATGTGAGTTGTGCATAATGTAAAAAACAAAGAATAGAGTAAAGAATAAAAATGATGGTCATTTACCTTTTAACTGCTGCCTTAAACTCCTTAAACTTCCTTTTGTTTTAATTACCTGGTGATTGTAGATGCATTACGGCCATATTCTTTGGTGAGATCAACCAAACGCATATTCCCTTTTTCATCCTTTTCTATAATCTCTTGCTTAGTTTGTATGGACAAAAAAACTATGTTCTTTGTCTTTTCTTTTCCTCTTTTCTCCGTCACTTTCTTAGTGTCCGTAGCGAAGACTCAAAAATGTAATATATTTGCGCAAAACTATCAGAACACCTCACGGGTTGAAGGCCGAATGACGACGACCCTGCATGAACATCGATCTAGCTCCACACAGGGGTCCCTCTTAGCCAATGGGATGCTGCAGGAAGATACTAGGTAATAGCCAATGGCAGAGCAGCTATGAGAATGTTGCGTTCAGGAACGTGTGGGAGCTGCGAGTATCAGCCCATACTGTATTTTTACCTTTCGTAAGTTGAAATTTCTTTCGTAACTAGAGGCAATATTTCCCTGTTTGAGGCGTTTCGTAATTAGAAAATTTTGTAAGTAGAGACATTCAAAGTAGAGGTACCACTGTACTACCTTAAACAGAACAATTACAGGTTAAGCATCCTATCCTATTTTTGCTGAATAATGCCCCCCCCCCTTGTCTGATGTGGGTACTGTTTGATTGTTATGTAAAGTACCATGTGTCATCTGTAATATATAGTTAATGAATACACTTTTCCCTAAACGAACCAAACATATTAAATCAATTAATTAGACAATACTTTACCTGCTATCGATTGTAGATGGGTTGCCTTTCAGAGAACACTCGATGTAAAACAAACATAGCAAAAGAAGAGCCTGAATTTGTCTCTCAATCAAAAATCTTGCTTCAATTTGACTGATCTCTTTCTAACACTGAAATATTTTCAAAAGTATTTTATATTCAGGTCATATTCCATACGGAAGTTCTGACTATGATATAATATTGTGTATTCACCTGTATTGATGCGTAGAGATGGGAAATGACACTGATTCCCAGAGTTGTTGAAGGTTCTCATTTTCTTGAGGCGTGCAAGCTTGCAAAGCAAAAACTGGGAACATGAAGTATGTTGACCCGATAATTCCAGAGTAGATTTCCTTTTTCCTGTGCTTTCATCCATTTTAGGCCTGTCCTTACAGTGTAATGATAGTTGACACCTTTTTTCAATTATTTGAACAATACTGCTTGTTTAAACAATACTCCATAAAGAGTTTGTGACTATCATCCCTTCAAAACTCTGTGGCTTTTAGTGTTTGTACTAAAAGTTTCAGGGATGATTAGTCAAAGCAGGCTAAGAGCTTTTTGGGCGTGCTGGGGGATGATGGAGGTTCTGTATGGTATGTAAATTCCAAACAGGGCTTTTTGGGCCTGCTTCCATTTGTCGCTGCCTTTCATGGTTTTGTCTGTCTTTACACTTTATCACTGTCTTCCTGTTTTGTCTTATTGATCCACTTACATCTTACGCCCCAGTCTGTTTTCTTTCTTCTATGTTCTCCCATATATTGTCTTTGTGTCTTTCCCGCTTTGCAGTTGTCATCAAGCTGTAATGAATCTGTGCTCTTATTTGGTGGGTGGTGAAGAATGTTTAGGTCAGTCATTATTGCTCACTGTGGGAGAATCAGAAGTTACTCATAGTACAACAAATGACTTTGATAGGAAATTTGATAGGAAGGAAGGAAACACACACACATACACACACACCTACAGACACACACATACACAAATACGTGCATGTCAAATCCATGACAGGCCCAGAACATGTGTACCCATGTAAACATGTGGTTGTATAGATAGGTGTAGCAGAGTGTTAATAAGTTGCAATAAGACAAGCAGAGTATATCTTCAGGTGAGAACACATATTTTTGTCATTTTCAAGTTCAATAGAAGTTTCACAGGGCTTCTGCATGGATTCCGTAATCCTTCTAAATCCCTATTTGATGGACTCCAAAATGCATGCTGGTCAAGCTGAAAGGTAGACTGTATTTCTTTGTTGACACTGCAGATCCAGCTCCTTGATTTAAGATTGACTGGTGGAGGAAGGTTGCAAAAGGGGTTGATGTCTCAGCGGAACAGAGCTTAAGTGTATGGAAGTGTGACAAGAAGTCACACTCATAGAGTTTCTGATGTGAAAATATATCTAAGTAGCGGGATTGTGGAATTGTGGCATTCTGGAGGCAGCTGACAGGTACAGGCAGGCCAGGCGTACTGCAGCTCGAGTAGTCGCACAGGCAAAAACTAGGGTTTGGGAGGAGTTCGGGGAGGCCACAGAGGAGGGCTGTCTGTCAGCCTTGAAGAAGTTCTGGCAAACCATTTGGCGCGTCAGGAGGGAAAGTAGTGCACAGCCAATACTGTTTACAGTAGAGGCGGAGCTGCTGACCTCGACTGAGGATATTGTCGGGCAGTGAAAAGAATATTTCAAGGATCTCCTCAATCCCACTACCATGTCTTACACAGAGGAAGCAGAGACAGGTTTTAGAGGTGGACTCGTTCACCACCCAAGCTGAAGTCACCGAGGTGGTTGCCAAACATCTTGGTGGCAAATCACCAGGGGTGGATGAGATTCGCCCTGAATAACTCAAATCTCTGGATGTGCAGGGACTGTCACGGTTGACATATCTCTGTAACATCAAATGGCAGTTGGGGACAGTACCTTTGGATTGGCAGACTGGGGTGGTGGTCCCTCTTTTCAAAAAAAGGGATTGGAAGGTGTGTTCCAACTATAGGGGGACACACTTCTCCCGGGGAAAGTCTACTCCATGGTATTGGAGAGGAGGATTAGACCTATAGTCGAACTGCGGATTCAGGAGGAACAATGCGGTTTTTGTCCCGGTCATGGAACACTGGACCAGCTCTACATTCTCCAGTGAGTGTTTGAGGGTTCATGGGAGTTTGTCCAACCAGTCCACATGTGTTTTGTGGATCTGGACAAGGCATTCAATAGTGTCCTTCGTGATATCTTGTAAGGAGTGCTTTGGGAGTATGGGGTTCGGGGCCCTTTGCTGAGGGCTGTCCGGTCCCTGTATGACCGAAGCCAGAGCTTGTTTCGCATTGCCAGCAGTAAATCAGACCTGTTCCAGGTGCATGTTTGACTTCGGCAGGGCTGTTCTCTATCACCAGGATAGGCAGCCAGGATCTGGAGGGAGTCCAGTTTGGGGACCAAAGGATTTAATCTCTACTTTTTGCGGACAATGTTGTCCTGTTGGCCTAATCAAACCTGGACCTTCAGTGTGCATTGGGACGGTTTGCAGCTAAGTGTGATGTGAGTGGGATGGGGATCAGCACCTCTAAATCCAAGGCCGGACAAGAGTTGGTATGCCCTCTTCAGGTTGGTGAAGAGTCTTTGCCCCAAGTGGAGGAGTTTAAGTATCTAGGGGTCTTGTTCATGAATGAGGGAAGGATGGAACGTGAGATTGACAGACAGATTGGTGCAGCTTCCGCTGTGATGGAACGTGAGATTGACAGACAGATTGGTGCAGCTTCCGCTGTGATGCGGTCGCTGTATAGGTCTGTCGTGGTGAAGAAGGAGCAAAGTCACAAGACAAAGCTCTTGATTTACTGGTCAATCTATGTTCCTACTCTCACCTATGCTCATGAGCTTTGGGTCATGACCGAATGGACAAGATCCCGGATACAAGCGGCTGAAATGAGTTTCCTCCGTAGAGTGGCTGGGCGTACGCCTCCCTTGGGATATGTTCCGGGCATGTCCTACCGGGAGGAGACCTTGGGGAAGATCTAGTACACGCTAGCGAGACTATGTCTCTTGGCTGGCCTGGGCACACCTTGCGATACCCCCGGAGGAGCTAGAGGAGGTGTCTGGGGAAAGGGAAGTGTGGGCATCCCTCCTGAGACTGTTGTCCCCATGACCCGGCCCTGGATAAGCGGTTGAAAATGGATGGATGGATCTAAGTAGTGGGTACTCCTGTCAGAAACAGCACTGAAAAAAAAAAAAAAACCACATACCCAATACACACATTTATAAAGTAGCTAATGGATTCCGTTGGAGGAGGCATAAGACCATAGTAACATTAATGTCTGTATCAAATGCTGCAGTAGAGAAAAACCAAACATTTCATCAGCACCAAATATGGCAACTGTAGAAGAGTTTTAGATAAATCAAATAGACAAATTGCAGACAGATAGATAATCCTGGTACTATATTATGAAAATTTGGCTCAATTACGTACCAGTTCACGTTTTTGACTATAGACCAAAATATTAGGGTTACATAAATCATGTTTAAGGTATCATGTTTAAGACAGATACCTTGATCATATTTATTCATATTATGTTCTACAATTTAATCAGTTCAGTTGATTGATTTGGATGTGGGACGACGTGTTAGAACCTGGAGAGAACGCGTGCAGACACAGGAAAAACATACAAACTCCACACATCAAGGAATTGAACCTGTGCCACCATGCTGCCCCATGTTGGCAGAGTGGGTCAATTTTTCTGTAAAGCATAGTTTTTTTCTTGTCATCGTAAAGGATGAAAGAAAGTGACTTAATTAAAATAATTATGGGATGTGAACATGTGTGTGTTTGGGGCGGTTTGCAGTGTGGGATCTTTAGGAAGAAAAACATTGGTCCCATTCTGCGAACTGTAGGAGCAGATGAAAAGTGTAGAAGCCATGACGACCGCCTGCTCATCCCATGAAAGTGATTGACTGGTGTATCCAGAAGAAAGCTGCAATGCTTTATTGATTTCATCTGCTAAATCCACATGAACTCTCAGTGGAAAATTAAGCTAGAGGCAGGGGAAGAGAGACATTAAAGAGAAATGTTTAACCATAAAACAGTTCAAAACTGTTCAAGAGCTCAACATTTGGAAGCTGTTGGTATTATTACTTGAGACTTGACTCAAAGCAGAACCATTAATATCTGTGTGAAAATTTGTCCCAGAAAATATCAAACGTTGAATGGTTTTAATAGTCCCTCTTGTCATTATGAAGGGAAGCCCACCTCTTTTCCAAAGATATTTACTGAACTAAAAAACAACTGTGCCTTCATTGTGATTCTGTAAGCTTACACTTGCCCTAAAAAAAAATCATTGTTGCATTTCCTAGAGATGTATTTATTTGTTTCTGGGAATCTGCTTTATAATTTTCCTGCCAACGTTCAAACTTAGGGATGGCCGTGTTTTGAATCACTTTATCCACAATAAGCTTTTGTACATTGATATGTACTAACCAATTTGCCAATTTATGCGCCCTGGAGAGAGCTAAATATTTGTGGGACATTCATTGTTGGCTTAGTGACCCGTTTCCATATTCCGGCAAATTCTATGTGATTTCAGATTTCAGAACAGTTGTCTCATGAGCTAACAACAAACTAATCAGCTTTCTGCACCTTACATCTTAAAAACAAACACTGAAACAAACAACGTAGACAGGAAGAGTTTTGTTCATTTAAAACAACATCACACAAGATTTAATAAATTAGCTTACATTACTGCTTTTTAGTTATTAATTAATGACATAATAATAGTGAGAGAGAGAGAGAGAGAGAGAGAGAGAGAGAGAGAGAGAGAGAGAGAGAGAGAGAGAGAGAGAGAGATACTTTATTAATCCCGGAGGAAAGTGTTATTAATAATCATAACTACTTAATAGTTTGGAATATATAATGCTATGACTGAGTTATATTGATGTGGGTAAACACATTAAGACAGCAGTGCCAAAGCATCATAATAATAATAATAATAATAATAATAATAATAATAATAATAATAATAATGGTGGCATTTAGGGTTGACCCGAGTACTCATTTCAGAAGAGTATCAGGTACTCGCATTTTTGTCAAGTACGAGCATGCTATGAGTAACACTTGTCAATATTCATGCTTGTTAGTTCATTCATTAATTTTTCTGACCGCTTCATCCGCTTGTGTGCTTCACGGGGAGCTGGAGCCTATCCGAGCTGGCATAGCTGAAGGAAAATCTTCAGAACTGACCGTCTTCACGCTCTGTGATTTGTCAGTCAGTCAGACACAGTGCCCGCCCCTCCCTACAGAGACACTACAGACTTTCTGCCCCACTCTCGCGCAAACACAGATATTGACTGATCTCTCTGTTCATGGCTTCACTGTAGGTCATGTTGCTTTCTTTAGGTTTTCTTCTGCTTTTTTCTATTTCGGTCTATTTAAGGTTACTTGGTGAACTTGTTTCTTGTTTTGTTTTGTTGCACATACGCGGTGCATTTAACCAAACAGCTGAAAACTGCTTGTGTCCCATAGCCTCCACTCCAGTCCTTTTTTTTTTTACCTGCTTGCTCGTAGTATGACACTTTCTCACTTCAGTTCAAATTAATCATTTATATACTGTATAGATATTTTAACTGTTACATAGTGCGCACACACACACACACACACACACACACACACACACACACACACACACACACACACACACACACACACACACACACACACACACACACACACACACACACACCTTAATAAACTTTGTTTAATTTTGTTTGAAAAAAATGTCAAGAACATTTGGTGGTTAAAATAATAATTGAAAAGTTTGATCATAAAAAGAAAAAAAATATGGAAAAAAATGAAATTTGTATTGAGTATGATCATTGTTGTTCATACATACTTTTTAGTTCATAATTTCTTATTTCATGCGTTGTATTCATTAATGCACTTCATTTTCTGAGTTCATAAAAACTTTTTCTGTATATAGTTCCTTTGCTATTGTGATCAAAAGCATTGAATCTCAATTCTGAGGCTGTTCTGTAAATATTCATTCATACACTTAAAAAAACCCACTTAAGAATATTCATGTTCTGAGTTCATGAAAAAACTTGTTCTGTATTTAGTTCTGTAAATAGTTGTCTTACTTTTGTGATGAAAAACATTGTTTTGAATCTGTTCTGTAAATATTTTTAAAATAAACAAATATAGCAACTTCTGATCAATCCATGACAATTTCAGACTTAAAATAATGTACCAATTTAAGCCCCAACCATTTCCGGTCAAACTACACTCACTTCAGTTTTATGCCCTGCCCATTCCGAGTACAGCTACAGATACAAATAATTTAGATGGTTGAACAGATACAGATAGTGGTGTACTCGCTCATCCCTAGTGGCATTGTTTATAACTTTATTCTTACCAGCATAAAAACAATTATTTAGAAAATGGTGATATGATGATGTATTTGTGACGTTAGATTGATGATAATAACAGAACTATAAGCTAATGTTTTTTCAGCATTTATGTTTTACTTAGAATACGTAATACCCCAAAAACTAAATTCTATCTTAATTTAACATTAAACCAAACAGGAAATGATTACCCGAAGGCAGTTTTTTTACTGCATTCAGGGTAATGATTGTGAAATGAGTCTTGTGTCCCCAACTGCATATATTAATACTCATTCTGGTCATTTTAAGTATACAGTATGTGCTCATTCAGCTGCATGCCAAAATGCAGTGTGATATGAGTACTCTAAACAGTCTAAAGGTTGATATACTGTATATCAGTTGGAAATAAATAATTACTTGTTTGTTTGATTTGTCACCATTGAACTAACCATATTACATTGTAAATTGTAAAATTTAAAAATATATATATTTTATTTTTTAAATTTTCATTCAGTTTATTTCTTTCTTTCGAGACATGTCATTACAGCAGACTTTAATCACTTTTGCAACATCAACAACATCCGAAAAAGAAAAATAGGGTTGATGGGCATAAGCCATTTGGCTTGTAAAATACCCGTCCCCAGATCCAACAACATCCCTCTCATTATAACACGTTATCAACCAAATTCATACAATAAATGTCACATTTTTCAGTGATATTTCTCCCAGGCATAGCACATATGTACTTTAATAAGCCATAACAATCCGAGTTATTAACCATCATTATTTCAAAAGTATAACCTTGCAAAGTCAAGTTTTTAAAAGCTTTTTTAAAGGCAGATAGAGTTCCTAGACTCCTAACTCCTATCTCAGAATGGCTTCATTGAAATAACAATAGCCGTTCACAGCTGACTAAAGGTACTCACAGTCATGAATGCTCTAGCTAGTGGAGGGATAGCGCAACTACAGCCACTAGTTTTTTTTAAATCTATTTAAGTTTTTTTAATATATGCGCTTTATAATCTGGTGCGCCTTATATATGAAATAAATCTTAAAACAAACAATGTGCGCCTTATAATCCAGTGCACCTTATAGTGCAGAAAATACTGTATACACACACCCATGCAAACCCATGCAGGCACGTAACATTGTATTATTTGTGAAATATATTATTTTAGGAAATGTGAAACATTACATAAATAATTTACAGAGTGAAACATTTATAGAGTGAAACTTTAGATCTATGGCATCAGTTATGACTTCTATCGTTTCTGTCAGTGCTAACGCAGTGGAATGGTTCTTCCTGAGGCTGTACTGGCTACAGTCAAGGAGATGATGCTTTGTTATGAATTTATCCCGTCTTTTGTTGAACTGCTTCTCTAGAAATTTTGATAACGGTGGTAGAATTGAAACAGGTCTATAATTTTTAAATTATTAAAATTGTTAAAACTTATTGCTGCTATCCTCCTTATGTCATTTTCCTCCTTCTTTATGCAACGAACCGAAGACTCATTTATTCCATAATAGCCCCCGGCAGCCGCATACCATCTACCTTCCTTCAGCATGTCCAGAAGTTTTACTTTTTCTGCGATATTTAGCATTTTCTCTGCCTTTTGGGCTCATTGTCAGGTACTTTTGCCGATGCAGAACGTTTTTTGACATTGTGGGTTTTGTCACGGAGTAAATTTGCAAACTTAAATTGGCAAGCTGTACAGAGACGAGGTGCCTAGACTGTTTACGTTGGTCAGTCCTTTAGCCAATCAGGATGCAGAACACAACGCACTGTTAAAAAAAAAGCTTTAGAAAACTGCACTAAAAAAAATCTGTGAAACAGCAAATCCGTGTAAGTTGAACCGTGTTATAGTGAAGGTCCACTGTACTTTGAAATCCCTTTGTGGCTGGCTTTAGTTTGTTCTTCACGCTAGTAAATCAGTTGTTTGTTGTAACCTTAACCTTAAGAACTGCCAGCAGAACAAAGAGGGCGACCAGGTGGAGTACTGCCGAGTAGTGTTATTGCCATATAACAAACAAACTTTGTTCACACTTAGTCTTCTCTGAACAGGCACCACAGAGATATGAATGCCCTTTTGAGTCTTCTTCGCAACACAACCGCAAATATTCTTTCATTTTAATGACGAGGACCACCAGCTCTCTCCATCTGACAACAATCTGACAGTTTGATTCAGCAGCTAGGAAGAGATAATATAACTGATGGTAGGAGCCATCTCTTAGCTCTTAAGTTGGTATTATCTGGTAAGTCCAATGATGATTGTGGTGATTGTTAATTAATAAAAATGATTGAATTATTAAATATCACATTTTTTGTTCCTGTGTAGTATTATGAGTTAGCAGCACAGTGTTCATCTTATCTTGTTCTTGCAGGCTTATTTTATAATTCTATCCATCATCAAAGCAGTTCTTGACACAAAAGCAAGCAGCCTGAAAGGCCCATAACGAGGTGGTGGGAATGAGATCTCTGTGGCTCTATTATTGATTGGAGATGTTTATGTGATGGCAGAAGTAATGTTTTCACGGTTATTTTTGGGAAATATAACTCAAACAAATACATTCGGCTGAGTTGTGGTGGCTGGGGAAGGGTGATGGATGATGAGGGGAATGCATTGGGATGGCAGACGCCTCGCCCATTAATCTGCAGAACTGCACTGTCTGACTGTTTGCATGGCAGCATCAGCTCCCCATTACTCATTTAGCTTCTGCCCATTATCAGTTTGTTGATGAAAGAGTTTGCCTCTGAAAGATGTGGAGGGTACTTTTGCCTCTCCTTCTAAAACACCGACAAGCTCACTGATGTGTCATTCTGGGTGGTAAAGCCACTTAATTGCTGCACTCACCATGTTTCAAATGAGCATTCCTGAATGGTGTTTCCCAGAGCCTCTTAGGAAATGCTAAAACATCTGCAATTGAGCACCCTGGTAGTGTATGTAGTGATGTTTCACAGCCTAAAGTTGATGGGAGTAATGGGAGCATTTTGTCAAAGGCCAGTGTAATTTAAAGAACCATAAACTTTAGTTTTAATTACTCTCCAAGTCAGCTGTTGTAAATTGTACCTAACTCATTCTAAGCACTGGCCTCCATGTACCTATAAATTTCACAAAATAAGTCTTTCACCCTATGATATTTGAAAACACAAAGATGGTCCATGCCTGCACGCTGGTGTTCTTAAGGGGAGTAATTATCTGTCATACGTCCATTGACAGGTTTTTGTTTGTTTTTATATGTAAAGCACTTTTCAAGCCAACCCTTCCCACAGCTGCTTCACTATTCAAGCTTAGAACAAAATGAGTGAATGTTAGGAGAAAATCTTACATCACGACTCACTGTATTAGTGTGAATGCACTCTTGAGTAGCTAATCAATAATTTGTTTGTGAAAGGAGGTTGGAATATGATGATGTTTCCATTGGAGAGAATGACCAGTCAGATTCAAACTGAAGGCATTCCGGTGAACACTCTTTGCTTATCCATCCAACAATGGCATACATAAAGCTTCTGCGATAATGACCACAGAGGTCCAGAATCAATTGAATAAATCAAAAGAAACACATAAAGTGATGTGGTGAGCCCCCAACTCACAACATCTGACAACCCAGCAGTCAGTTAAACTGTACAGATGCAAACACTAAATATTTATCAGTATGACACTCATTAAGCTCTCAGTTGGAGACCTCTGTGGCATTTTCAGGCCATGATAATAAGCCAAGGTTTAACCTGAAACACATTCAGTTTGACCTGTTACAAAAAACTAAATTATACAAAAAAATATGTATATCCAGTATGTATATAATACATATATTAAACATATCCATTTATTTATACATTGTGTTAGTTTCTGAAAATGTGTTGATCCAGTTTTAAATGTGAGTTTGGTTTGTCAATACAAGAAATTGCAAAAAGTCAAGCATCAAGCTGGAGTTACACAAGTTTGCCATTGTCACTTCTGTCACTGATGGTCCTGATTGTTACACAAAGACATCCTCAGACAAGTGCAGTTCAAACAGAAAGCAACACTAATAGTCTAACTAGATAATACGCAGAATGTAAATATTTCTGACAAGGCAGCTCATATTTAACATGTCATTGCACTCGAAGGAAAAAAAATCCTGTAATTGTTTGATCAACACAAAAACAACAGTGTGGAAACACAATGGTTTTGAAGTTATTCAAGAAAGAAAGCAATAGACCAAAGATAATTTTCTTCCAGATGTATATTAGTAACTGGAAGACTTCTTAACTATCATACTTATACAACATATCAGTCTCTGCTAAAGGGTCAATAAAATTGTATTTCTTTTCATACATTTTCTTACTTTCACATCTGTAGAATTATTATGTTATCTTATAGAACAACATTTAAAGTTTTAAACATTCTGTATTAGTTGGATCCAGATCAGACTGTAATGTGTAGTTACTTATGGGGATGACATTATATTATATAATTTCATCAAAAGAAGAGTTATTTGAGATACAAGCCATCACATTATCCTTTTTTTTTTTTTGACATACTAGCAAAATCTGAGATGCGAGCCATGATTTGGGACATCAGTGCTGTTTGGCAGATGGATACAATATCAGATGAGACCAGATCTCATTCTTTCCCATGTGTTGGCAAATGGGTACATACGCTGAGACTGGATCTTATTCTCTGACTTTTACCTGACTTTGCATTTCTTCTCATACTTTATCATTGTTTACATACGTTATTTAATTATGCATAGACAAAGTATGTATGTCTCTTGGCGGATGTTTTTTTTTTAAAAATAAGTTAGAGGGCTTTGGGGCTTTTTCACAAGGCTGGAATGATTTTAGTTATTTTAAATGGGGAAATGTTTTTGGACTTACGAGCTCAGTCACAGAATGGATTAAACTCATATCTTGAGGTACTACTGTACTTTTAAGTTTTTAAAAGCTATCATTTTGCGTTTTTGCAGAAGCATACTGAACTACAGTACACGTATCCACTAGAGTAGCTATCTTGTACTGTTAATTTGTGTTCAAAGTCATTTCCCTTTTGCTATTAATCATTCAATTTTATGACTCAGGAAACACACAAACAAAACAGGTACTGTTAAAGCCTGCAGGTGGATCACCTATTTCTTTAATTGACTGTTGGTGTCGCTGGTTAGAAAGAACAAAAATGACCTGACAATAATCAAAAGCTTTGTTTTTGTATGAATACACAGGTTGATTTTATGAAGGAATTTAAAATAGGTTCAACAGGGTGTTTATTATCTAATTAAATACTAGATTTCAAACTAATACCTGCATTTTCTTCTACAGGTTGCCCAGCTGATCCCAGAAGAAGGAGAACAAGAGACATGACACCACCTAATTCACACATCATCATTCCACAAAAAGTCCCAGTTGGTTTTAGAGGTGGAAGTCTGTCTTCTAGAAGCGTCCTTCAACTCAATGGCAAGCATTTTAATTTATACTTCACTGGATTACTCCACTCACCTATCAACACATGTCAAAATATATACTGTACATGCATATATTTTATGGAGCTACAGTATTAGTGCCTTTTATTTCAGCTGTGACCATGCTGACTGAACAACTCATCCAGATCTCTTTTCCCATTTTGTCTGTTGGCTGCACCACTGAACTGCTCAATTTTCAGCGTAATTAAACTTGCCAAAGCATCTCTAGTGACCACAGTCCTTTTTGTACTGTGTCTGTGTGTATGTACAATCGAAGCAGTGAAACGCACGCACAGGGGAAAACTCTTTTTTTCTTTCCGCAATTAGAGATGCTGTCATCAGTCAGGCGGTTTTTATTCCTAATATATTTTTATTCCTATTTTGACTTTTTTTAGAATCGTTCATGATGAATTTTTGCTAATAGTACACACCATTCAAATATACAAATAAATGACATGTTAAAGGATACATGAACAAACATGTATGAACAAATATGTGTATGTTGTCTGAATGCATGTGTTCAACTCAAATATTTTTCCTAAACATTTCCCACAGCTCTTATTGCTGTCCAAACACAGTCTGTTCAGTGTTGGATTTGTTTCTTACCTATCTCACCCATTCCTTCATCCATCTCTCTTTGTCACAATGCGCTCCTGGTTTTCCCCTCATCCGCCCAGCTCTACCTGCCTTCCACTCCAAACTCATCAGTGCAACTGCCTTCACCTGTGTTTCCTCACCTGATTATCACCTGCCGGCTCAGTACATATACCCTCCCATTCCTCTCAGTCTCTGCCAGATTGTCTTTGTGTCATGCATAGCTCTCTCGTGTTGATCTCCGGACTGCTTCCTCGGTTACGACCCTGCCTGTCTTCGACCCGTCTTCCTCGTCTCTGCCCCGGTATACTGACAAGCCTTCTGTCGTTGACTACTCTGCCTGCTCGTTCCCTGTCTGATACCTGTCACCTGGGATTCCTGGTTACGGAGACTGTTTGTCTGGAATATTGCTGCCATTCTGTGCTAACCTCAGAATAAACTGTTAGACTATTCCTGATCTGGTCTCAGTCTGTGCTGTACGTGGGTCCTACCTCTGACCCGTTACAGTACAATCTGGCCATAAATGGATCCAGCACAGGTTGATCACCGGATCTTCCGGATGGAGGACATGCTTAACCAGCTGGTTGCGAATTTCGTTGCGGCTGCAGCAGAAAACCAGCAGGTTCTGGCACAAGTTCGGTGTGATGTAGCAAGTCTCCACGCCCGCACCCAGGCCCTGGGGCTCACACCGTCTGTCTCACCGGGAGCCACGTTCTCGTCACCTGCCTCGGCGGGCGCTGCTGCTCCGCCGTCTGCCTCAGCGGGTGTCGCCGGCATTCCACCTTCGATCCGGGAGCCTAACGTGGGAGCACCGGAGCGTTATGACGGCGATCCTGCCACCTGCAACGCCTTTCTCTGCAACTGTTCCATCATTTTTTCCCTCCAGCCGCTCACCTTCTCATCGGAGGAGGCTAAGGTGGCTTACACCGTCAATCACCTCACCGGGCGGGCACGTCTGTGGGGCACTGCGGAGTGGCAGAGAGGGACTCCCGCCTGTCGATCTTTCCAGTCCTTCGCCGACGAGCTCCGGAAGGTTTTTGGTACTGGACCTCTGGGGGCCGACGCCGGACGAGAACTGCTGGATCTGGTCCAGGGCAGCCGTTCAGTCACGGATTACGCTATAGACTTTCGTACTACGGCCCCTCTGTGTGACTGGAACCCGGTCGCCCTCCGTGATGTTTTTTTGCCGGGCCTGGCTGGATACATCAAGGACGAGCTGGTCGCTTATGAGCTGCCGTCAACACTGGAGCGCCTGATTGAACTCGCCACCCGCGTTGATCTGCGCATCCAGGCACGCCGGAGAGAAAGACGCTCTGAGCTCCAGCCACGCTCTGCCCGTCCCCGCAGTCCTCCTCGCTCCAAGCCTACAGCGGCGCCGACCTCTCTCCTGTCTGCCTCAGTCACCCCTGTGTGTGAGGGGGATCCGGAGCCGATGCAGCTTGGCCGCACCCGCCTCTCACCTGAGGAGAGGGAGAGAAGACAGCGCTTGAACCTCTGTATCTACTGCGGTCAGCCAGGACACTTCGTCAGCCGGTGCCCAGTAAAAGCCAGAGCTCACCAGTGAACGGAGGCATACTGGTGAGCTCCATCGCTGATCCCGCCTCCTCTGAAAGGCCAAGCATCACCGCCAAGTTCCTGCTGCCTTCTGGTTCCCACTCCATCGCCGCCCTCCTGGATTCTGGGGCTGATGGGAGCATCATGGACGAGAACCTCGCTCTTCAGCTGGGACTACGCCCGGAGCCGCTGCCGTCGCCCATTGCAGCCAGAGCCCTGGACGGACATGTGCTGGGGAGGGTAACATCTCAAACCAACCCGGTGCGCATGCTCCTGCCAGGGGGGCACGGTGAGAGCATCCAGTTTCTGCTTCTGTCCACACCTAACCAGCCCGTCATTCTGGGGTACCCCTGGCTCCGCCTGCACAATCCTAACATCGACTGGACAACCTGCTCCGTTCGGGAGTGGGGCGCGACCTGCCAGCGGACCTGTCTCGAGGCGTCGTCAGCTTCTTCTGCTCCTGCTTCTACTCCTGCTCCTGACCTCACTGGGGTTCCAGCTGTGTACCACTGCCTAAAAGAGGTATTTAACAAAGCTAAAGCCACCTCCCTGCCGCCACACCGCCCTTATGACTGTGCGATTGACTTACTACCGGGCACATCACCTCCCAAGGGACGCTTGTACTCTCTCTCTGCCCCTGAGAGAAAAGCCATGGAGGTATACATTAAAGACTCCTTGGCGGCAGGGATCATCCGCCCCTCTTCTTCACCTGCTGGCGCAGGATTTTTTTTCGTAGAAAAGAAGGATAAAACACTGCGTCCCTGCATAGACTATCGTGGACTTAATAATATCACGGTTAAGAACCGCTACCCCCTCCCGCTCCTCTCCACGGCTTTTGAACTGCTCCAGGGGGCGACGGTGTTCTCAAAACTCGATCTGAGGAATGCGTATCATCTGGTTCGCATCCGGGAGGGAGATGAGTGGATGACTGCCTTCAACACCCCGACAGGGCATTACGAGTATCGTGTGATGCCCTTCGGTTTGACAAATGCCCCTGCAGTTTTCCAAGCCCTGGTGAACGATGTGCTCCGAGACATGTTGAATAAGTACGTCTTTGTGTATCTGGATGACATCCTGATCTTTTCCCGCAGCCAGGAGGAGCACGTCGTCCACGTCAGATCCGTCCTCCGCCGCCTCCTGGACAACGCCCTCTTCGTCAAGGCGGAGAAGTGTGAGTTCCATGTACCCTCAGTCTCCTTCCTGGGGTACATTATTGCCAAAGACTGCATAAAGATGGACCCTGCTAAGGTTTCGGCTGTAACCTCCTGGCCGGTCCCGGAGACACGCAAGCAACTGCAACGTTTCTTGGGTTTTGCCAATTTCTACCGGCGCTTCATCAGAGGTTTCAGCTCCATTGCATCTCCCCTCTCGGCCCTCACCTCATCCAAGACCTCCTTCCGTTGGACCGATGCAGCTCAAGGAGCCTTCGACACCCTCAAGACTCGTTTCTCCACTGCCCCCATCCTCCAGATTCCCGATCCAGAGCGCCAGTTCACTGTGGAGGTGGATGCATCCAGCGTGGGGGTGGGGGCGATCCTGTCCCAGTGCGCCGCCAAAGACCAGAAGCTCCATCCCTGCGCCTTTTTCTCTCGCCGTCTCACTCCCACAGAGAGGAATTATGACATTGGTAACAGGGAGCTTCTGGCGGTAAAGGCAGCCTTGGAGGAGTGGCGCCATTGGCTAGAGGGGGCCAATGTGCCATTCATTGTGTGGACTGATCACCGCAACCTGGAATATATTCGCTCGGCCAAGAGACTGAACTCAAGGCAAGCCCGCTGGTCACTGTTCTTCGACAGATTTAATTTCACGCTGTCCTATCGGCCAGGCTCCCGTAATACCAAGCCAGATGCACTGTCCCGCCGATTTCCTGAGAGCCCGGATGAAAGGCCTGAACCCTCCACCATTATTCCAGCCTCCTGCCTCGTCGCTTGCGTCACCTGGGAGATCGAGGAGAGGGTGCGAGCAGCCGCTGAGGATCAGCCCGGTCCTAGTTCCTGTCCTCCTGACCGCCTGTTTGTTCCGGCTAGGCTCCGTTCCGATGTGCTCCAGTGGGGGCACGCCTCCCGGCTCACCTGTCATCCAGGCATTCAGCGCACTTGTGATGTCCTGCAGCAGCGCTTTTGGTGGCCTTCGCTGGAGGAGGATGTCCGTGGCTACGTCAACGCGTGTCCTGTTTGTAACCAGAATAAGACTCCTCGTCACCCACCAGCCGGCCTCCTGCACCCCCTGCCTGTCCCTCATCGCCCTTGGTCACACATTTCCCTGGACTTTGTTACCGGTCTACCCCCCTCCAGGGGTCACACTGCCATCCTCACAGTGGTAGACCGGTTCAGCAAAATGGCACACTTCATTCCCCTTCCCAAGCTTCCTTCTGCCAAAGAGACTGCCAGTCTGGTCCTCCAACACATCTTTCGGCTCCATGGTCTGCCCACCGACATCGTCTCTGACCGGGGCCCCCAGTTCACGTCCATCTTCTGGAAGGAGTTTTGCAGTCTGCTGGGGTCCTCGGTCAGCCTCACCTCTGGTTTTCACCCCCAGTCCAACGGGCGGACTGAGAGAGCTAACCAGGACCTGGAAACCACGCTTCGCTGTCTCACGGCTGACAATCCTGCTTCCTGGTCGGAGCAACTCATCTGGGTGGAATATGCCCACAACACCCTCACCTGCTCCTCCACGGGCCTTTCCCCCTTCCAGTGTGCCTATGGGTATCGGCCGCCACTCTTTGCTCACCAAGAGAGGGAGGCGGCCTGCCCATCGGCTCAAGCCTTTGTCCGTCGTTGCCGGCGCACCTGGGAACGAGCACGCACCGCCCTCCTGAAGTCTGCTGACCGCTACGCTGCCGCCGCCAACAAGCGCCGCAAGCCTGCTCCCGCCTACCAGGTCGGCCAGAGGGTCTGGCTCTCCACCCGTGACCTGCCCCTCAAGGTGGAGAGTCGCAAGCTGGCTCCCAGGTTTGTGGGGCCCTTCCCCATCACTCGCATCATTAACCCGGGAGCGGTCCGCCTGCAGCTTCCAGGGTCCATGAGGATCCACCCAACTTTCCACGTCTCCAAAATCAAGCCTGTCCGGGTGAGTCCTCTTGTTCCCCCTACACCACCCCCTCCTCCTCCTCAGCTTGTCGATGGTGGTCCTGTGTATGCTGTCAAGCGCCTCTTGCGCTCTCGCCGCCGTGGACGTGGTATGCAGTATCTGGTGGACTGGGAAGGTTACGGTCCGGTGGATCGTTCCTGGATTCCGGCCCGGTTCATCGTGGATCCTCGGCTCATCACAGACTTTCACCGCCTGCATCCGGACCAGCCTGCTCCATCCTCCATCCCGTCCCCTGGGGGACCTGCTGCTGATGGGCCTGCCGACCCACCGGATGATGGTGGCTCGGATGTGGACACTTCCTCCGGCTCATCTTCCTCTTCTGCAGACGACGATGTGGACTCCGCTGTCTCAGAGGAGTTTTAGCCCCCCTCCGGCCTCCCCCCTCCCTCCCCGCTCAGTCTGGGACGTCTGGAGCCGTCCCTTGAAGGGGGGGGTCCTGTCACAATCCGCTCCTGGTTTTCCCCTCATCCGCCCAGCTCTACCTGCCTTCCACTCCAAACTCATCAGTGCAACTGCCTTCACCTGTGTTTCCTCACCTGATTATCACCTGCCGGCTCAGTACATATACCCTCCCATTCCTCTCAGTCTCTGCCAGATTGTCTTTGTGTCATGCATAGCTCTCTCGTATTGATCTCCGGACTGCTTCCTCGGTTACGACCCTGCCTGTCTTCGACCCGTCTTCCTCGTCTCTGCCCCGGTATACTGACCAGCCTTCTGTCGTTGACTACTCTGCCTGCTCGTTCCCTGTCTGATACCTGTCACCTGGGATTCCTGGTTACGGAGACTGTTTGTCTGGAATATTGCTGCCATTCTGTGCGAACCTCAGAATAAACTGTTAGACTATTCCTGATCTGGTCTCAGTCTGTGCTGTACGTGGGTCCTACCTCTGACCCGTTACACTCTTTCTCTCATACGGTGGCATGGGATTAAGTTAAACCCCCCCCCCCCACTGCTTGGTGGGGGAGGTGTGTTTAGCGGTGGGAGACTAGGTGGGTTATGACAGCGTGAAGGCAGACTCTAGAATGAAAAAATGGCTAGTAATTTTTTTTTACCAAATTGAAAAGATACAGCAGGTAGTTGAGAGCAGGATGGTGATTAAGAATACAGTGCGCCCTCGTTCTTTGTGGTTAATGCATTCAAGGAACCACACGCAATTAATGAGTTCCGCGATAGAGCAAAAAACTATCTAATTATTCACAGTAATTTAAACATTTATGACCCTCCCCATACTGATATTAAACTACCTTCTATCTGTATTAACTTTTCCCACAGTCTTATTGACTGTTTAAAGCATTTTTGCGTCTCACATACGTCCCAGACTAACGGAACCGAGGGCATTTCCAGATGCTGTCAGCCAATAGAATGCGCGTATGGTATCACGTGACTGCATACCAAAAATCTGCGATGAGGTGAAGTTGCGAGCTTTGATGCGGGAATGCGCGAGGGCGTACTGTGCCTTCATCCCTATCCTGTACCTCGCTAGCCTGATTAAAACGGTGATCTTATCGAACGTTCTGCCGTACCTCAGCGACGAGCTGCTAGAGAAAGAGCTGTCACGACATGGTTGGCTCCTGAGTCCTATCAATATGTTCCTGGTCGGTAATACCACTCAGGGATGTTACGAGACAAGTTACGATGATCCCTAATCGGACCAATGAAGAGCTGAATTCCATGCTCACGTTTACGATTGATTACTATGATTACACGGTTTATGTCACCAGTAAGGGCATGAAATGTTTCCAGTGCGGATGGGAGGGACACCTCATGCATAACTTTCCTAAGGGAGAGGGTGACCGCTGGCTGCTGGCCACCGAGGGGCAGGCGCCTGCTACCGCGGGGAGCCAGCTGTGGGGGCCGCAGAACCAGTGGTTGCAGCTACTTACGCGGCTGTGGCGACATCCGGCGCTGCAGCCCGGGCTCTGAGGCCGCGGCCTTGTGGGTTTCTAACTCCTTTCCCCACTGGGTCACCGGCAGCAGACCCAGTGCAGCGGAAAAACACGAAAGATACAGGTGACAGTGCAAAGGTTAAACAGCAGGGAACCGCAATCCCTCTGATAGATTCCAGTAATGGGGTGCTGAGATCACAATTGCAGCCTTGTGAGTTTTCTACTCCACCCCCTGTGGAATTGCAGGCCATCAACCCAGAGGTCGCGGGTGACAGCACAAAGGTTAAACAGTCGCCGGCCATCAACCCGAAGCCACAGAATAGCACTCAGGACACGGCACAGCACAAAGGATGGTCAAAGTGATGTGGTGAAGGATGAGGGGGCCAAAGAGACAGCTGCCATGATGGTTAAACAGTCGACAACTGCCAACCCGGGGCCACAGAATAACATGCAGGACCGGGATAACAGTACAGAGGATGGACAGGTCAATTTGGTGAAGGCTGAGTGGTACAGAGAGACAGCCGTTAGGATGGTAGAGTCTCAGCTGGAGAAGTAGGAAGAGGATGATGATATTGTGATAGACATGGAATTATTACAAATAGCTCTTCAAAGAAAACACACTAACACAAATATGAATAAAACGAAGAAAATAGCTAAAGAAACACCTCAGATACCTACTGATACCAGTCGCTCCGAGATTGAAAATAACAACAGTCTAAAAGAGGCCGTAACAGAAAATTAAGATTCGCAAAAGAAAAAAAACAATCCTGCAAGACACAAAAGGTTCGGGGGCCAAAGTAGAAAATTTATTTCCTGAGATCAACAAGTTTCTGGTTAGCAACGGCTTTTATAGAGTTAAGATAAAAGTGACCAACCATTGAAGAACGAATAATTATTATTTATTTTTTTTAGTTTTTCTGCTTAAAAAAAACAAAACTTCTTTTTTTGTTTGATTAATGTTAAAAGGTTAGATATGTTTCTTTGTTCAGGAAACACACAGTACTATTGGAAATGCTCTTTACGTGAATCTCTTTTGTATTTTGTGTTAACGTGATTATCTTGTAATTTGGCTTTTATGAATGAATGTAATTTTAAAATTCAAAATCAAATCTTCCTTTTCCTCTCTCTCTCTCTCTCTCTCTCTCTCTCTCTCTCTCTCTCTCTCTCTCTCTCTCTCTCTCTCTACCTTACTCTCACCTTTTAAAATCATATAATGGATCTAATTGTTTTTACTGGCAGTCAGTCATAACAGCAGGTCACAAGTAAATCTGTGTTGTTAGAGTAGAGTGGACTCAGACTTTGTCATGTCTGTGTGGCTCTGAAGGAAATGGTGCCACCAGAAACGATCTAGGTAAGTGATAAGAAGACCTGGTAAAGATGTATTAGGAAAAGTTAAATAGAGAAAAAATAAGTATACAAAAGGACTTATTTATAAGCTCCCACTGCAACTCAAAGTAAAAAAAAAAAAAAAAAAAGAGCATAATTTTGTTCTTGCATAAGTGAATGTATTTACATATCATATATTTCTGTTTAATTAATTACACTAGCTTTACCAGTACTGAAGGATGTTAAGCTGTTTGCTGATGGATTAGTTGAGCTGCTGGTTTGATTACATTGGTTACTTTTATCATTTTCCGTTATAGATGCTGAGAGAGCTCAGCACAGTGCAGCTAAATTAAACTTGTGAAAACTGAAACAACACAAGTTTTTGAATCAAACACAAATGTCTGTAAACCACTCAATAAAAGGAAAATCAATTTTAGCTTGAAAAAAAGCAAAACAAAGTGAAAGCAAATAACTTGTTGCCACTATACACAACTGAGGAACACAACAATGATAGGAAAAGAATAAAATATAGTGCCAATACCTTAAATGATAACTACACCACCAAAGTTATCATGCCTCTTGGAATAAATTGGTTTCATATGCTTGTGTTTTATACATGTGCAATAGTTTGTTTCCCAAAATATGATTTGTGTATACTTTCAAAATACTAATGCTATTTGTCTTTTTTTTCCTGTGTTACATATTTTTCCAAACCATGGTGTACTCAGCTTTTCTCAGATGGTGACATCCTTTGAGGCTACTACATAATTTTGGCAATAAGAGGCTCAAGATATAGAAAATATACTAAAAACAATGCTTATATTAATTTATTATTTTTACAAATATATGTAGTGAGAAGCAAAGAATATTGTGTCAAAAGAAACAGAAGTCTTGGAAGTTCATTTTTAAAAGAAATCTGATTTTGGTCCAATTTGTCCATCCTTTAAATACATATCATATTTCTTATTCTCTCACATCCTCTCACTTTTCTTGAATATCTCTTTACACCACTTTTCACTTTATTTTAAGGGTCACTATTTACTTCTATCAGATGTGTGACCACTTTCAATTAATCTTCAGACTACACAACTAAAGTAAATATGTTCAATATTACAAAAAACACCATGTCTGTGTGGGTTCTCTCCGGGTTCTCCGGCTTCCTCCCCTCCCCAAAAGCATGCGCTTCAGGTTGATTGGCCGTTCCAAATTGCCCGTAGGTATGAGTGTGTGCGTGCATGGTTGTATGTCTTTGTGTGTGGCTCCGCGGTGCACTGGCTTCGTGCCCGGAGTGTCCCCTGCCTCTCGCCCTGTGCCGCCGAGATAGGCTCCGGCTCCCCGTGACCCGCTGCGGCGGATATAGCGGTGGTAATCTGAAGATGACTGACTGAAGATTACAAAAAACAATTTCAGGGTAGAAATATTTTCTTAGCAGTAATCCAGCACATTCTCTCATAAAAGCTCATTTGTATGATCTATCTAAGATGAGAATGGATTGTTGAGTAGTAGGTGATTCAAGTATTTTAAGGTGTCGCTTTTGAATGCAAGGGATACTTATCCATCGAAGTAAAAAAAGTTTTTAAAAAAAATGAGGAGAAGCATTTTTTCAGCAGCATGTATTAGTAGTAGTTTGCCCCCAATGTAGTGTTAATTGTTTGCATTTTCACTGTGGGTAAGTAAGCTATATTTTCTGGTTCTGCATCCATACCCAGATCTGTCTCAACCCTGCACTTTTAACATTTAACTAGTTTTTAAACATGTAGTATATGATCAAAATTTCAAGATTAGATTTTATTCTGTTTGGTATATAGATTAATGATTATGTTCCGTTTCTCCCTTGCAGCTAAGAACACTGCACAAGCACACAGACAGAAAACAGATGATTCATATCGTGGGTTGTCAATCAGATGTGGGATCAGAACAGACAACATCGTGCCCCAGGAGCACAGCTTGAAGAACTCTGACGGTAGACGCCACAAGCTCGACTGCATGGCTACCATGCATCAGCTGGAAGGCAAGGAGGAAGCTGAAGCAGCTATGGTCACGGTGAGGTCAAATCTACCAGTTGGTCAATGTGGAGCCAAGAATAGCTGCTTATTGTACAATTTCCTCCGGGATTATTAAAGTATCTATCTATCTATCTGGAAAACAGAGCCACAATAGTCTGTCCTAGTATCTTCATTCAAATCTGAAATGGGCAGCAACGACTGAACAAGAGGTTTACTCTAGTTCTGAAAGAGGTCATGAATGATCCTAGGTAGAGGCATGAAACAGACTACCTGTGTTACAATTCTCATGGTGATGTACTCTTAAACTCATCGTGTTTTAGTGGCTCTCGAGGAAAGTGTTAATTGTTCCTCTACCTGAGGGCACATCTTGTAGTTTCAAGGATGGATGCACATGCTCAATGTGATTTTGGCTGTGTTCTGAGTCTGCCTGAGACATTTTACACATTACACTTCCTCTGGTAAGACCTGTGATTTAGTTATTTCACACCCTTATAACAGCCAAAACAATGTGCAAAATAGGGGTGTGCTTGCTAAGAAACATTATTTTAAGAGAAGCTTTAAAATTTAATTTGGATTTGCTGTCAAGACTGAAAGTAACATTATAATTTAGTAAATTATCTGTTCTCTGAGGGCCCGTCACCACTTTCAAATATCAGTTTTATTGTCATTCTGTAGTTTAATAACACTGATTTTAACTGAAATTTAGATGTTTCATTTGTGTGTAGACATGTGCGACCAACTATAAATCTTATCTTCTTGCAGTTCATTGTTACTCTACATAGAAATAGAAATCCATAACTTGTGACACATAACAGATTTAATGATAAATTCCATTTACTGTTTTTTTTAAAACTGTAAGATTGTCCTAAAATGAAAATCCCAACATCACTGGAGATATAAACAGAATTTGTTTTCATTAACAGAAAACATTTTACAATAATCAGGTAAAAATGAAACCAGGAAACTAATCTGTAAATTGCTGTCACTTTTTAAAATAAAAATATTGAGATTTTTTTTGAAAATGTCTTTTAACATTCGTTGTTCTTTTCCGTTAGGGTCGGATTAAGGAAACCCGTTTGGCCAAAAAACCTCATATTAACTCCATAGAAGATGACAGCAAGGCACAGGGCATTAGCAACATGCTGTGCCAGGCCATCACCACCGAGCACCTGATCTATGCTAGCCTGGGCTCTGCTGAGTACATGGAGTTTGTCCTTAGAAATCCTTTCAATGTTCCTCAAACGGTCACCATTCACAGCGATGATCCTGATCTGAGGTAAGACAAACACTGAGGTGGGTGATGGGTGTGTCCTCAGCTTTAACAAAGCAGTTGAGAGCTTGGGTTCCTGTCTGACCTATTATCACAAACTGCACTTCAACTGTGATTTTAAATATTCATAGAACCTTTTTAACATTATAATTTAGCAATATTGCATCATCACACTTGACCCTTCGCAATGTGACAAGTTTTACATATTCCTTGGATAATGATACCATTTTGGCACCCAAGGTTTACATGATTGAGGGAGACTTAACTGTAAAAAGCAGCTAAGCAAAATTAAAATAATTTTCAGCACCAGGGAATAACTACGCCCTTTTCTAAATCATCATTCCATCAAACATGGTGTCCTTGCACTGAATTGACTCGCCACCAGCTAACCCATAGTACCTCTGTTCTGTGAAGCTATTCATAACTTTCCAAGCTTTTTCAATAGGTCTTTGTCATTTCCAGTGAGATTTTAATTTTGTGAAATCTCACTGATAGAGACTAGAGAGCAGTTCTTCTACACTAGAATACCCTGATTCAAATCATAGATGACCTTCTGACAACCTGAGGAATATTACTGACATTTTTCATCTTTAGTGTATAATTAAAAGATTCTCTGAACTTTGAACAGAGGTCTCATTGTGGAATCGTCTTTTGGATAGATTTCCTCAATAGATTTTTGTCAGGGCTAGAAAATGACTGGCAGAGGAACCCAAAAGCACAACAGACAAACAGGCAGGTCAACAGTCACAAAAGGGTTTAATCAGACAAGCAGGGGTCTGGTACCGGATAATCAGTCCTACAGGTAGATGAATAAGACAAACAACATGCTAGCGGGCAGAGTCCAAAACCTGGCGGGGTCATACACAAGAGGCAATCCAAAAACCAGGCAGACAAATCCGGAGAGGGGTTGATGACAGGCAGGGTCCGGGAAGCAAGCAGACTCAATTACAAAATCAGCATAAAAGACAGGAATCTAAGGCTGGAAGGTCAGGGCGAAGACTAAACAATCTGGCAGCAAGCAGAGGGCTGAGCTGGGATATCAAGAGTAGAGGCTGATAGGGGAGTGGCTGCAGGTGTGTGGAGAGAAGGCAGGTGAAGGGAATGAGCTAAATGCTGATGAGACAGAATCTGGAATGACATAATAAGTCAATGATACGAAAACAAAACAGAAACTATTAGACAGGAGATGTGACACATTTTGCCGTTGAGTTCCTCAGTAGTGTTCTTGAAAGAGTACATCTTTTTTTAAAAAATTGGATTTAATGAAAACATTTCAGAATACATCAGTTTAGTATTTATAAATTGTTTCAGGATGCCTTTTAGTATTATGAAGCATATTATAACCTGTATGGTTCTTGCAGTTCAGGAAAAAAACAAAAAAATAAATACTGTAAAAACATACATTTTCTCAAGGGTTGAATAAAGAAAATATTTGTGAAAGGAACTTTTATTCTAATGTTCCCATCCCTGATGATAGGTGCATTCATTATGTATGGTAATTAAATAAGACTTTGTTGATAACAGTGCTTTATGGATTCTGCTTATCTTTCTGGTTGTTTATCAATTTACTTAATGATTTCTAATAAAAGCGCTGAGCCTCTCTGTGTTGCGCTCACATTACACTCCTGATAATTACCTTAGATAACAATGTTTCAGCATATCACTGGTTCTTCCAATCAAAATACAAATCGCCATTTGAAAGCTAGCACAACAACTAAATGCGTCTGCTTTCTTTGTGAAATGCTGTGGACTTTTCTGTCCTCTTTATTGTAATTTGCTTTGAATAGTTTGTAGCCTTGGATAAATGTCTATTATGTCATTGTTTAGCAATGTCAAACAAAGGCCTTACAATACAAAGAACTGATAAAGTTCTCATCTAGAACCAGTTCTTTCTTCCCCTGCCTCTCATTTATTGTGAGGCAGTTTTGCATGTTTCACTGTTACCATCAAAATCTGAAGCGTTAGCATTAAATTGTCAATATGATATGTGTGTTTGTTGAGGCTATGAAGTTTGTGTTTACATCTGTGCCTGTGAGGCTTGAAGTAGTTTTTATTACAGTCTGAACACATCCTGTATGTATGTGGTGGTTGCTTTATTTGCTGTTCATTTAAAAAAAAAAAAAATGTATATGAAACTGCATGTTTTGCATACGAAATTCTTCACAAATAAGGAAGATACATTCAGGTTTTGTTACTGAATTTCTTGCAGCTCTTCTTAGAGATAGTTGGTCTATTAGGAAAGAGGATTCTAGGTCCCCAAACAGCACAGTCAGCTGTCCTTGGCACAGATGCAACACATTGCTAGAAAGATGCCAAATAACCCTATAATCCTCGAATAGAAGCCACTATGACTGATGTTCGTGAATCACAAGTTCTCGGTATCCGTGTCCTGTTTGTTTCCTTCGATTAGTGTCATTGTTGATCTTCCCAAACTGAATCTTTTGTAATGGATTCTGCTCATGCCTGAGCTTTGGATTAACATATATCACACTGATCAACAAAGGCTGGAGTGTGCCACAGATGAATCATTATGGCATTAGCGTGGCCACAGAGCCTACCAGCTTTAATTGAGAGTCATCCATCCTGCATCTGTCCTCGTTGGCTTGGAACCCTTTTAGTTTATCTCCTGAGGACGAAGCATGACATCAAATTGTCTGCCACTGCCATGAGTCAAAAAAATGTAAATGACCAAACACAATTCTGCATTTGATGAATTTCTAAATTCAGTTTAACTCATACCAGAGTTAACACTGCTCAGATCAATTTTTATACAATGGTTCTTACTGCAGATCTGTTTTTCTGGATGTTGTCTCCATGGAAGATATGCAGAAAAGATTTAATTAATACAATATTTAACAAACCACTATTAACTATACCAATGTCACAGTTAATCAAAATGACGGTTTTCTTTGTATTATCTTTTCTCCGAATGCATTTTTTAAAGTAGGTGGATTTTCTGTACTAATTTCCATACAAAGACACAAGACACAACACATGTAAATTGATGATAAACCTTTAGAGTCATTCAGTCATCTTCAGATTACCACCGCTGTATCCGCCGCAGCGGGTCACGGGGAGCCGGAGCCTATCTCGGCGGCATAGGGCGTGAGGCGGGGACACTCCGGGCACGACGCCAGTGCACCACGGACCTTTAGAGTTCTTTTCTATAATTTATAAAAGCCCGTAGCAACACACAGTCTGTGGGAGTGAGGTCAAGGATGCATTTGTTGGCATGTTGGGGATATTGCAATGGTCACTGATTTTTTTTTTTAAACCATATCCCACATAATCGATTGCCTCACATGCATCTGTTATTGCAAAATTCATAGCAGAACTTGTCTAACCCTTTTGCCCTCCATGGGCATGTTTGTACACTATTTTTCTGTTTTTTTTGTTTTTGTTGTGTTTTGTTTTGTTGATGTTACAGTTTGTGACAAATTTCTACAGGACCTTTCATGCATTTTGCACCCTCTAGACACCTTTTTGGCAACAATGGACATGCACACAAAAACTGCTGTGAAATCATTGTCAAGTCATTTTATTCTGCTTGTCTTTCCCCATCAACCAGACAACTCCTCAAAACAGCTAAACATGAAATCATTTTCAGAATGTTTTTCCTGGAAATCTGAATATACAATTTTGAACCAGGCATTATTGAAAAAAAGCACAAAAAACTATAAAATAAATAATGCGGGAATGGGGTTTGTGGGCCCTGGGATAAAGCATCTCTTCAAAGAAACATGTAACACATCCATCAAAAGATGCCCTTTCCTGACCCCATGTTGATCAATACCTGTACATGTCTTAATATTCTCACACACATGTGAGTCTGCACACACTCACACACAAACAAAAATGTCTCATTTATTCATTCATTTTCAATACCTGCTTTTTCTGCTGTCGCCGGGTTGCTGGAGCTTATGCCAGCGGACAGGGGGCATGAAACAGGGTACACTCCGGGTGTGATGCCATTGCACCGCGGAGCCACATGCAGACAAACACGTTTGGTTGTTTTTAGTTTTTCTCAATTTGGTCAATTGATATACAATAAAAAGCAGAAAAAAAAAATATTAATGTATGATGATTTTTACGTCTGTTTTTGCTGTCATGTATGTGTCCTAAAGGTATTGAATTTTAGAAGTGTTAATGAAGCAACATTCACAGGCCTTTTTATGTCTGCTACAAAACACGTATAACCCTGCACAAGCTAAATCCTAAAGGCTAAATTGAACACAAGTGAACACATTTTTTATTCCTGAAGATGTTTCATGTCTCAACCAAGAGATTGAGAAGCTAGGTTTGCCTCTCAATGAGAACACTCTGGATTTCAGGATGAGGGTTTGAAAGTTTGTTTGTGTACAGCAAAAACATGAACCCAATGCATTGTTTGTGTCTCGAAAAAAAATATTGTTATAAAGTTTGATATACTGACAAGGTAAAAACAGAGTGGCCAAACTATGTGGTGTGTGCAGTGTGTTTGTGTTGATTGTAACTTCTCATTTAAGAGCCTTCTTCCAATCTGAGGAAGCCTCTTGGATGAAAGACTAGTTGTTTTACTTCTTCCCTTAGGATTACAAGGGAGAATCTACAGAGATTGCATGAACTATAGTTTGACCAGTGCACCGAAGCTACTATTCTGTTTCTACCTTGTTAATATTTCAACCAATGTTTCAAAAATTGCTGTCCTGAGAGCATAGAGAAGAACTTGAGTTTGGTCTTTTCTTCTTAAAACAAACAGAAAAGTCTCACCCTTACACTGAAATCCAGCATGTGCCTTTGTGGAAAAGAGCTTATTTAGAGGCCAGGCTATCTGTAGCTTTGATGTCTGCAGTGGATTGACAATTTAGAGCCCAGGGGCTCCACTTCATGCTGACGACATGTTGGATTCCTGTTGCAATCCATTTCTCTTTGCTGCCTTTGGCCTTTGCTACGCTCGGCCATACAGATCAACTTGTAAGCCATGACTGCTGCCTTTCAGAGAGACACAGAGAAACCACAGCTGTTGTCTATCCCACTCCCTTCTCAGTATTTCTCCCTGTAACTGTTCATACTGTACTCTGTGCTTTCCCAGCCTGGTATTCACTTCATTGTCTGTCATGATATGCTATTCATCATCTTTATTTTTTCATTCTTTCTTTTTACCTCTTTATATGTCAGGCTGTTTGTCTGCATCACCCACTGCCTTCTTCTTGTTTATTATATTCTACTTACTTTCTTTGAAAATTATTCAAACTGTTTTTTTTTTATGGATATGCCTACTCTCTCTTCCTCTCTCTCTCTATCTCTGTGTGTCTTTGTTCAGAAAACGCACAGTACTATTGAAAATCCTTACGAGAATATCTTTTGGATTTTGTGTCAACATGATTACTTTGTAATTTGACTTTTATGAATAAACTTGTTGTTAAAAATCAAAATAAAAAAATCTCTCTCTCTCTCTCTCTCTCTCTCTCTCTCTCTCTCTCTCTCTCTCTCTCTCTCTCTCTCTCTACAAGTGGGAATCTTGAAATAATTTCCATGGAATTTAATTATTGAGGAGAAATCCTCCTCCTCCATACCATGCTGGAAGCCTTTGATGTTTAAAGTATCACTGGTTTTCATAGGTTTTGGGAAAAAATGTTTGTGAAATGTGTGTGAAATGTTTGCATTATATGAGTAGAGAAAATAGTGGAACACAGGATCTCCCTCTTTTGGAATAAATCATTGCTGTTGCTTTCTGTTAGTCATTTGTTTTAGATAGGACTGAGGCTTTCTTTGACCTTTATACACATTTAAACATCATTGTTCATATTGATTTTTATTTATTGAAACCTTCTAGTAGTTATTAAAGGAATGGAATTGTGTTTATGTACTGACTCCTCAACCATGGAATTAGTGCTTCAGCTGAATAGCATTGCTAGAATGATGTATTTGTACAAAAGGGAATTGTTTTGTTTTCAATGCTTTGTTGGAGCCCTTTTAAAGATTATTTGATGTATAGGGAACATGCTTGGGAAATAATGGAATAAATGGAGTGTAAGAATTTACAAAGTTCAGATCAAGTTTCATGAAGCAGATCAGAGTGAAAATACACAAAGGACTGTTTCAGTTTCTGAAACGCATGAGGACAGTAAAATGAAGCTGTCCCTCTCATCATTTCGTACCAAAAACTACTTTCAAACATTCAGTGGATCCAGAAATAGAAAGAGTGCAGATAGAGGCAGAAGCTGGGTAAGTATGGGCTACATATCATAATGACAAGAGAGGAACCATGACTTTTTATTTATTTCTTGTTTTTCCCCTGTATTTACTGAAATATATTTAGTACTGAAGTATCCAGAAGTCCAGAGAGCAGTGCAGTGGACAATCCAATTTTCATTATCACATAACAAATCCAACTCTGATCGTGGAACGAATCCCTTTTAAGATAAAAGAGCCATGTTTCATCATCATCCTGTCCTTTAATCTTTCCATCCAGTGTCATCACGGATACAGAGGAGTGGGGTTACTTCAAAGAACTAACCAAAACTCCAACTCCTTTGGAGGAGAACATGTTCCAATTGGCGGAGGGCACCCCAGGTCCCAGAATTTACCTCCGGCCCAAAGAGAGCATCAATATTCCCTTGAAATACCAGAGCTTCCTCTGTGACCACACCATGGCCCCACAGGTATAGTGAAGGGCAGACACTGATGGAACAGTTAGCATGAGTCATGTTTTTAATCCATGATGGATTGTCATTTTTGTTGCAGTAACAAATGTTCATCTTGAACCCTTTGAACCCATTTCATAATTTTTTTTGAATTGATTGGACCTGAGTCATCCAAAGATGTACTTTTGCTCTGGGAAAATGATAGAAATCATAGACAAAGTGATAAAAGCTGAAAATACAGAATAAATGTATTTCATATGTTAAACACAGTGTCTTGCTGCTTTTTTGTATATGAATGTATTTATATAGTTATTTGCTTGCTGATATGCAATTATAATATTTTCTTATGTATGCTGCTGTTGGGCAGATGACTAATGCAACTAACCATTGTGTCTATAATCAAATTCACACAGGGACCAAGCTTCCTGCCTCAAGGCAAAGGTTCTCAGGTGTCCAAGAAGAGTCTGTCCAATATCCTTGCTGCCAAGACTATCAAGGTACAGAGTATCCTAATTATGACTTATAAAACATGTTTCATGTACTAGAACATCTTTATTTTTTGTTCAGCTTGTAGCCTGTCAGAATCTTGGCTGGAATTATAGTAATCTATGGATTTGAGACGCATTGTGGATGTACATAGTGTTTTTTCTGTAATGATAAGAACTTACGAATGCTTAAAAGTTTTTAGCATTATAGGGTCTGAAAGTGTTCATTACAGACCAGTGGAGGAAGATAAAGAGACCCACACACTTCAGAGATGACTTTGAGTCGACTTAAACTTCCTGGTACATACAGTAAATCAGACATCCAGTGTATACATACACTCTCAGACAACTCTATAAGGAGTGGCAGTGTACCACCTCCTTACATCTCCTCTTGTCACTGCTCAGACACAAAGACCGCTTTGAAGTGTCAGCTGTTTAAAAAAGTTGCACTAGCCAGACAGGATTGTCAAAAAAATTATATGGTGGAAATCACTTTTATCTCTCTAAACATAGTTTATCTCCTCCAACTGGCAAATGTCAGCCTCGAGAGTTAAACTATCTTGCAGTGGAGGACAGCTTGACACGTGGGGCTAATCTACTTTAAATTAACCATGCATTTAAAATATTATATTATCATAGAATTTTTTCTACTATTAGATGCACTCACTCACCATTTATAATTTGTAGGAAGTTTAAAAAAGTGAGAAACATTGTGAAAGGGCATACTGAGTGTACTTCAGATAAGACAGTGCACTCTGTACTTTCCTGTAACATAATGTGCTCAACAGCCTCTTTCTGCTGCAGCTATCAAAAAATACTGCTCCTCATGAATTCACTAGATTCATATCCTACCAGCCTCCACCGATGTCACTTTAAATCCAAAAAACAAAAATATAAATGTATCTTTTACTGTAAGCTAACCTGCAGTATCTAGAAATACCAATGCTTTTCATGTAGAATACATTGCCTTGAATCCTTTCCATTGCACAGAATGATGAAATATCTGCTAGTCTCACAAGAGTGTGTGAACGTACTGGTGTGTATTTGTGTGTCAGTGCCAGAACTGCTGCTCTGGGCAGAAATCCTGTCAGGAGGTCAAAGAGGTTGGGTCTGGATCAAATATGTGTCCTGTTAAATTGACAAGACTCCAACAGCGAAGCTGTCAGGATGCCAGCTTTGGCACCACTGTCAATCATCACACATCACTTGAGTCAGATATGAAGAAAGAAAAAAAGAAAGTCCACTTTAATAATCCTCAATGGGGAAATTGTCTTTACACTCATACATACATACAGTTACATTCATATATACATACATTGTTGTGTACGGGCCCCTGAACACAGCACACTTAATTACATAATTGTAGGCATGCAATTAAAGCAAACAGTATATAGGGGGGAGGCAGAGTGACGGGTCGCGAATTCAGGGTGCGCCCTAAATGAGCATTTTGTAATGGGGATGGTGCCTTGCGCAAAGGTGCCCCGGCAGTGGCTGGGAAGGGAACTGACCTCTCCCACTGTCAGCTCACAATCCGAGGATGGCTTGGTGGGACTACTCCTTCAGGTCAGGATGGGCACAAATTCCGAATTATCAATGATTTTAATGGCTGCTGCTTGCCAAAGATCAAATTCTGAGTTTGTGTATCGTAGACCACAGTACTGAAGTTAATTTAATCGTATGGTCGGCAGCTCCTGACAAGACGTTTAAAAAATGTAGTTAAAATGAAGCTCCTTTTAATTTGCCTTTTTAGGTTGTAACATTTAATAATGTAGCCACAAGAGGGTACAAGCCAGTGTCTTATTGTGTAACCTTTAATAGAATTTCTTGCAAAATGTATCTTTGTATATAGTGAAGGGTGTTGAAAATAATGTCACAAATTGCCAGGGCAGACTCCATTTTCCATTTTTATGTAGAATCATTGCACACTAGAACTTGAAATACGGTGCCTTCCGAAAGTATTGGCCCCCCAAGAACTTTTTTGACATTTTACTACATTTCAGGCTTCGAACTTAAAGATAACAAACTGAAAATATTTTTCAAGAATCAACAACATGTGAGACAGAATCGTGAAGTGGAACCAAATTTATTCAACATTTTATATTGTGTTTACAGATAAAATACTGAAAAGTAGGACGTGCAAAAGTATTGGCCCCCTGTTGTCTCAGCTCAGCTAACCGACTCCAGAAGTTCCCTGATGACTTCTGAATGATCCAATGTAGACCTAAATGACTAACAATGACAAACAGAGTGCACCTATGTGTCAATTGGTCTTTAAATGCACCTGCTCTGTGATGGTCTCAGACGTCTGTAAAAGGAACACGAGAACAAACAGCATCATGAAAACCAAAGAACACACCAGGCAGGTCCGAGATAAAGTTGTGGAAATGTTTAAAGCAGGAATGGGATATAATAAGATTTCACAATATATAAACTTCTCCCGGAGCAGTGTGCGAGCAATAATATCAAAATGGAGAGAGCATAAAACTACTGCAAACCTACCCAGACCTGGCCGTCCCTCTAAACTTTCAGCCCAAACAAGGAGGAAACTAAGCAGAGAAGCAACCAAGAGGCCCATGATCATGCAGGATGACCCGCAGACATACACAGCTGAGGTGGGACAATCTGTCCATAAGACAATTATTAGTCGTACTCTGCATAAATCTGGCCTTTATGGAAGAGTGGCAGGAGAAAGCCATTTCTTAAAGAAAACCATAAAAAGGCCCATCTGGAGTTTGCAAGGAGCCACATGGGAGACACAGATGACATGAGGAACTAGGTGCTCTGGTCAGACGAGACCAAAATTTAATTTTTGAGGCTGAATGCGAAATGTTACGTTTGGCTTAAGAGTAACACTACACATCACCCTGAAAACACCATCCCCACCGTCAAACATGGTGGTGACAGCATCATGCTCTGGGGGGGCTTTTCTTCAGCAGGGACTGGGAAGATCGTTAGAGTTGATGGGAAGATGGATGGAGCCAAATACAGGGCGATTCTGGCAGAAAATCTGTTGGAGTCTGCAAAAGACCTGAGGATGGGGTGGAGGTTCACCTTCCAAAAGGAAAATAATCCAAAACATAAATTCAAATCTGCAATGAAATGGTATAAAACTAACAATATAAAGGTGTTAGAATGGCCAAGCAAAAGTCCAGACCTCAATGCAATAGAGCATGTGTGGAAAGATCTGAAAATTGCTGTGAACAAACGATCTCCATCTAACCTTAAGGAACTTGAGCTGTTTGGTAAGGAGGAATGGGCAGATATTTTTGTCTCAAGATGTGCAAAATGTATAGAAACATACCCAAAAAGGCTTGCGGCTGTGATCACAGCAGAAAGAGGTTGTACAAAGTATTAACTCAAAGGGGGCCAATAGTTTTGCACGTCCTACTTTTCAGTATATTATTTGTAAAGACAATATAAAATGTTGAATAAATTTGGTTCCACTTCACGATTGTGTTTCACATGTTGTTGATTCTTGAAAAATATTTTCAGCTTTTTATCTTGAAGTTTAAAGCCTGAAATGTAGCAAAATGTCAGAAAGTTCTTGGGGGGCCAATACTTTTGCAAGGCACTGTATGTAGACACCCAGACACTGTTAATCTGTTCTTGCAGCAGCCTCCACTCCTCTGACTTTTCAAAAGATTTTGGAACTTGCCTCCAGGAATTTGCTTCCTTTCAACCAGAAGTGCTTTAGAAAGGTTGAAGTAGGTGAATGGTTTGGTCCACACTTGGTTTTCCAGTTGATCCCAAGGGAATTGGTGGACTTAAGCCCTGGGCTCTAAGCAGTGTGGTCAAGAGCTGTATGGGTTTGTTACGTTTACTTTAAAATAGTATGAATAATTGAGTAACTCCTCCCAAAGCATCCAGTTTAAAATTTAGATATTTTCTCTTTATGTTACGGAAACATAATTACGTAAACATAATTGTAATCCCCTGGTCGCAGGGGAGCTGGAGCCTACCTATCACAGCTAACACCATCACAAGTCACCATCAGTCTGTCACTGGACAAGTCAGCAATTCATCACAAGGTGCACACATATCTTAAGATATGAATATTCACAGGAGCTTTCATAGGAGCGTTCCAATTTGAGTATATTTACATATGTTTGCATATATGTATATGTCAGTAATCATATACAGCCATTTGTAATTAGCGTAGGCTGGTGTGTATGAATGCATTTATGTTGCTTTGCACAGAACCTTTGGGCTATATTAATGCAGCACACTTCAAAGTATATTCAGCAGGTGTGTGGGGAGTTGGACGGAAGACTGTGAAGCACAATGTACATCATTGTTATCGTATTCTCTGGTGAAATTTTAAAACACATTTGTCATTGGTTGTTTCTGAAAATAAATAAATAAATAAACAGCTTTTGTTTCTGTCATGCTGTTGAGAGCTGAACAGCCTGAGGAAGAGAACACAATTATTCCCAATTATCGATGTAGGTATTCTCAATGTCCTTCTCATATAACATGCCTTTTAGGGTTCTCACTTATATAGGAAACAACCTACAAAAAAAGAGGACATGAAAAACATGAAGTAACGAATAAATGTGTTGGTTTTTAAACAATCTCCAATGTTAAAAACTCACAATGATGGAAACTTATGAAAATAAAGTTTGTTATAAAATGCTTAAAAGTTTCCAACCCTTGAAAGAGTTTGAGCATTTCTAATCCTCTGTAATGACTTAAAAGTTTCAGTGGATGCAACATAACACAGTGAGCGATATGCTGACCATTCACCTCTACTCCACAGGTGACATTCAAATCAGAAGACAACAAGCCAATGGCAATATGCCAAATAAATGTGGAGCCAACACCTCACGTTGTTAAGCAGACATTCCGTCTGTATCAACCTGAGCTCTGCTTCCTCAAGAAAGCCATCCGCCTGCCACCATGGCATGATCCTGCAGGTAGTACAGGTTTCTACAGTTATCTCCCATCATTCGTTACTCCACATTACTGCACTGTTTTGGTGTTAGTTTGAGCTCATCTTAATTAGGTATACTGTTCTCCTCTCCTGGAGAAGCAGAAATGCATCCATGAATATGCACAAATACATATTTTTGGTACACGTGGTGGATAGGAATGATGTATTCAACCCTTATTTCATTATGGTATCACAAAAATATCAACACAAACAATCTGTCCGGACAAAAGTACAATAATGACAGAGAGGCATCTTCCACTGAAGGAAATGAAAAGCAAGAACAAAGGAAAGGGATAAAATGAAGAAAACTGAAGTATGTATGCTATAAATACATTCTAATATAAAAAAAGTTCACATAACTTCACACTGTTATATCAATAACTAATAATAGCAACAAAAGAAAAAAGTAAAAGCTGAAAACAGGAATAGAACATAAATATACAATGCATTTCACCACAAAGAGCCATTGCACATTGTTGTTACAATAGATATTTATTCCTTAAAACTGTTTAAAAACACTTCCGAGGGATCATCATGGAATTTTGACAAAGGCCAATTTATAAAAATATCTAGCACTTTCCTGCCTCTCATGATACTTATAAAACAAGCAGATACTGTCCCTTTCTATTTATTTTGTTCATACTTTATTTTTTTAGTTCATAATTCTGGTTTGTAAACCTCACAATTGTTAACAAAGCTGAAGATGTTTTGTGGCAGCCATTGTTCATTTATTATTCTCAATTCTTATCAGATTATTTATGGTAGAACTCTTGTCTCTTTAGATTGACACAAATGTATTATCTTATAAAACAGGAATTTTCTCAATGTTTATAGGTGGCATATACAGTATGATTTAAATGTATAGTATTGGAGTGAATAGGTTAAGTCAATGAAGACACTTCAGCTCCGTACTATCAATGCTGTCAACTCTATTGTTATAGATGAATTGCTATCTCAACATATACCCCTTATTTGGTAGAGATCTCTGCATGTTAACCTTTTCATCTCTTTCTTTTCACTTTTGGGTCATTGAAGACACGGATAACAGAACACTCGTTTCTGTACGCTGCAGTGACCCTAACATTATTTGCCAGACAAGGATGCAGGTGAGTTGTGTGCTTTATTAAATGAAGGTATTGTCCCATATTTTTCCTTTACTTTATTGCAATATATTTTTAACTCTGTTTCTTTGTGTCAGGTGCCAGGGGAACCTCAGGATGTCTACCTAAAAGTACCAGGGTGTCCAAGTCCCAATATTAAAATGTTCTTTGTGATGGTTTTTAGGTTTGTCTTATTTACTGAATTGCCTTATACACACATGCACACATACAGTGCAGCCTGAAGAGGCATTCTATTTTGAGCTAATTAAATTGTTCATGCATGCTTGAATTAATTAGATGGTCTAACTGCCCGAAGTTACAAAATCCATCCTCTTTTTTTCTAAATCTCCATCTTAATCTGTACCATATTTTAGAAGAGTTAGTCATGTAGACCAGTGTCATTACTTTCTTCATTTAAAGTCACTCACCGCTGATATGATGACAAATTGACAGGTTGAAAATTTACTGTCAAACTACTCTTCTATAGATCAAATGTTATAGCAGAAAATCTGTATTTAAGCAAGAGGGAAAGATTGACTTAGACCAGCTTTACTTGAATGTCCCCTGACCAAGTTCCTGGGGGTCTAAAACTGTCAAACTACTCTTCTATAGATCAAATATTATAGCAGAAAATTGGTATTTAAGCAAGAGAGAAGGATTGACTTAGACCAGCTTTACTTGAATGTCCCCTGACCAAGTTCCTGAGGGTCTAAAAGTTACTTTATAATACATAAAAAAACAACAACAACAACAACTGTTAGGATCCATAGCATGAAGCCTCAAAGGAAAACATACTATAATACTGTGTATTATAAACATCTTTTGCATAGCAGTGACAACTTGTACATGCTGAATTTGTCATTACTCAGCACCGTTAATTCAATACTTGTGACATCGTTTCCATCTTCAAAAACATAAATTACATGAATTCTAGTGCAAATTTCCCCAAATGCTCCTTAAGTGCTGTTGTCACAGAGCAGGGTTGAGTAGGTGACTAAATCGCCTCCCACTCACAGCTCTCAGAGTCAGCGAGAGCCACTGAGACTGACTTCCCTTCTTCTCAGCAGTGAGTGGGGGTGGAACATGATAATGCTGCTGCTTATTAAAATGCTAGCACAGCCATAGATCAGCCCTCCTCATCTCCGACCTCATGCTACTCCCACTGCTTATGCAGGGCACCTCATCTTAATTGTTGATGATGTTTTTCTCTGTAGTGACAAGTGGATGGCAGCACCCTCCCAGATCTGGCAGATTTACGTTCATTTCCTGGAGCGAGTTGATGTCAGTTGTGTGACTGGCCAACGCACCTGTCAATCACTGGTCCTAAGGGGGAAACAAGCCATTCGCAAGGTCAAATGTTTCTCATCGGACCCCCTAGAGATCAAGGTACACATCTTGAACACTTCAATTCTCCCTTATTAACATTATTATTACACTGTCTGAAAGAAATCAGTGATGCTGTATCACACACAGGTTCATAGTAGAGCTCACCATCACTCTTCTGGTCAACACTCACCTTATCAGCCTTCTTCTAGTCAATGCTTGTCAGTGGAAACAAAATAGACAGAAAACACCTCACCTAGTACTTGAATCATAGCCAGTCTGATTTATATTTACTCTTATTGTTGCAATGAGGGTCCATTATTATGGGTCTTAATTCTGTGTGTCAAAAATCCTAACAGTCACCAGGATCAAAGAATATCCTCTACCAGCTCTAATCTGGTGTGTTATAAACACTTCAGCAGAAGAAATGTCTTGCTGCTTTTAGCTGCTGCTGCTCACATTTTCGATCAAGTCTAAGTAAATCATGATCTATTAGGATTTAGTCTGACTGTCTTCAGTTCCTTAAGATTCTGGTAGGTGCTGTTTGGATTTTGGACTCTTGAGTGAAGGGTTTTATGTGATAATGCCAGTAATTGACTACCATTTCCATCCTAAACACATTGTAGTCGTTTGTTGTGTTTTTGCAAACCTTCAGCATACTGCATTTAAAGCTGATCCTCATTTTATTTTCTGAAGTATTTCATACTTAATGATTTGTAAGACCACATCTGATAATTTCACATCTGTTTTCTGTATTAGCACATTTTAAACTGCATATCCAAATATGATTTTCCCTTTGTAGCAGGAAACGGTGGAACACAACATTCTCTTTTGTTCCTGCCCAAGGTTAGAATTGAGGTCATTATCAATAATTTACTAAAAATTCAAATCTTCAGTGCAATGGATGTTTTTCTGTCATTTTTTTAAAAAATTCCCTCATTACTTCATGGAAACATTTCAGTTTTGGACACAATTTGAAATAATCTGGAACTTATCTATGCATGCATTCTCTCTGGAACATAAAAATGGGTTGTCAATGTCAGATCGCCCTCTATTTTAAAAATGGATGACTTCGTCTATATAACTGGGTATTAGGGGAAATGGTTTGACAGCGCTTCACTCAGAGCCACAGTAAAAAGTGCATCGCCTATTACTCACTCATTTTGCACGAAAAAGTGACTGTCACAACCACCATGGTTGCATACAGACACAAACATTTTCTCCCGGAAGAAATGGGGTAGTGGCTGAAAAAGCGACATGTTTTTTTTTTTAAATATTTCACCGTATGCATCAGCGGCTGCTTTGATCTGACTCTCGGCAGGTTAGCTCACTGTTGAATTCATCAGAGGAGTCTTACAAAACAAGATAAAGCTCATCGCCAGAGAAAAAGCTTGGCTTTTCTCAGCAGATTGAAAAGGAGCAGCATAGTAAATCTCATTCTTGCATCCTTCTGTCTCTCTGTCACTTCCCCGAATCTCTCTCATTTCATTGTCAGTTGCCTCTCTTTATCTTTTTCACCCACCTCATTTGCCCTTTCTGTCACCCGCTCTCTATTTTACTCAGTAGATTTCACTTATTTTCCTGTGTGAACCTCAAATTCCAATTAATTTTGTTCTTTTGTGTACTTTTTACCTCTACTGTTAAAAATTGCCTCTCCTATTGTTCACCTTTGGCTGTCTTTTTCTAGTTCTCACAATCAAAACCATTTCCACTGACTTACTGAAAGAAAACCAGTCAGCTTGAATCAACCACTCCAATACTCTGTCTGTAGGTGGACCCGGAGGGCGCCTTCGTTTTACCTCCCTCAGCAGTGCAGGAGCTCCAGCTGAAGGTGCAACCATGGCGAGCAGGCAGCCGTTTCTTTTTTGTGAATGCAGTGGATCTGGAGCATAGGCGGCTGGTCACTGCTTGGCTGTTATGTCTCAGTATACACCGGCCCGTTTTGTCCAAGGTACACATATTATTTCTGGCGTTAATGCTTTTAATGATCATATCTGTGTTGTCACTTTGCCATCAGCATCACTTAAAGTTCTTGCACTGCAATTTTCACAGATCTAACAGGTTAACCATTATCCAATTGTTGAGGCTAACACTCAAGAATACTGATATGAATAGCTCAACCAATCGAAACCTTCATTGACTGACTTTCAGTAGTATTTAAGTGGTCTGATGATTGCAAGGGTCAGCTGAACACTCCTTACAAATTTAAGGTTGAGAACTGTCGAAACTGGGCGGCACGGTGGCACAGTGGGTCAGTGGGTAGTGTGTGTGTGTGTGTGTGTGTGTGTGTGTGTGTGTGTGTGTGTGTGTGTGTGTGTGTGTGTGTGTGTGTGTGTGTGTGTGTGTGTGTGTGTGTGTGTGTGTGTGTTTGTAAGTCTCTATGTAGCTCCGTGGTGCACTGGCATCGCACCCGGAGTTTGCCCCAACTCGCACCTTGTGCCACCTGGGATAGGCTCCAACTTCCTGTGATCCGCGCAGGCGGATGAAGCTGGTAGGAAAAGGAATGAATGAATGAATGAACTGTCAAAACTGTATCTGTTGACTGCTAAGTGCCTGATTATTCTGTACAAGCTTGTTAGTTTAAAAATTAATATACACCTGATACATGTCCATGCAGGCATTTGAAGTATGTATGCCAGTTGATGGTGGCCATGGCAGCTCAAGGAAAATAACTTACACCAACCCTTACAATAGCAGCCGCACATTTCTGCTCCGCTCTGACCATCCAGACCTGCTTCAGTTCAGAAAAGATAAATTCCAGGTGAGTCAAAGAACGTAAGTTACCCAGTTCCTGCTCTCATGAAATTAATATTTTGATTGATACCAGGGGGAACCTTTTTATAGATAAATTATTGTCTTTATTTGTGAATCAAGACATGCACAGGTCCAGATCCTTGGAACTGTGCATGTCATGCAAATCAGTGTTTGATTTGATCAACTTCAGAAATAAAAATGGGAGATTAAAACTGTTTGCAACACTTTTACCAAACCTAATAATCTATTTCAAAGGCATAACATACTTCAATTTACTTGTTATTGATGTCACATTTTCAGATTTTTTTAAAAATTTTTACTCAAAAACTATTGTGTTCATTCTGAACGAAATGGAAAAAGAGTGTCTTCCTTTGTATTGTACATTAAGTTATTACAACGTTGATGAATTAAGGCAACTGAGATAAAGAAAACGTCCACTGTGGAAATACATGGAACACAGATAAAGAATGCTAAGAGCTAATGCTAAAACATTTAAAGGGGCCCTATAATGAAAATCACACTTTTTCAGGTCTCTACATATACTTAGTGGTCCTCCCTAACCCGAACAACTCCTAGAATCTGGTAAATCAACACTTCTTGCATCAATAAATATTCGGGGTTTTAGGAATTAATGGACCGGACCAAATCAAAACGATCGGATTGCTAAAATCGCCTTTCGTGACGTATTTGCCTTTTGTGACGTAATTTACGTCACAGACTGCGCTCTTTGACTGACGATATTGATTGGTTGACATGCCCAAGGGCATGGCAATCCCCGGAGGGGGAGTTCGTTCAGGCAACGGTAGCATTGTGTTATAATGTCCTAGCTCAGAGCTACACAATGACAAACTGTTGGACTCAGTTAGCATTTGGCTAACTAGTTAGAGGTCCACTTCAGTCACATGAGTGAGCGTGTGGTTCGTGATCAGGATACAGTAGCGGTGTGTGGTAACGATCTGTGTGTGAGTGTGTGTGTGTGTGTGTGTGTCCGCGGGAGGCTCTCCCCAGCGTCACAGTGAACAAATAACCAGTTACACATTAATTACTAATTCAGAACAATTGCTTGTTTTTTGCTGAATGAAAGCAGCTTTAGCTCATCTACATGATCGGAGAGCTGCATGTATCGACACACACACACACACACACACGCGCGCACACAGAAATACAAGAGAATAACTTGGTCTTACCGGTAAAATCTCATTTTTCATTAGTTTTCATTAGCTTAGCTCCCTTGTTATCCACAAGCTCTCGTTGTCCATAACGATTTTCAGAAAACACAGTGTAATTATCTCACCGGCCGGTCTGATAATGTTCACACAATAAGCCACGAGTTTTTGCCCAGCAAAGACTGAGGAAGCAGATCCACGCTCAGCGCCGAAAAATCCACCGTTATATCATGAAAAACAAGAGTGCAAAACACCAGAATTAGAGCGAAATGTGCAGCGGTGAAGTTACTGAAAGTTAAAAAAGTTACCGACAATGGTGATTGATCCGTAATGCCGGCGCATTCCAGTGGTAAACAAACAAACATGAGCACACAGGGGAGGGCAGTGTTGATTGGTCAGCTCACATGGAGGAGGGAATAGGGAAAGCTCGGGGGGGGGCGGCTGAGAGCTACGCCCCATTAAAACCGGCCGTCACAGAGCAATGGAGGATTTATCAATATTCAATAAAAGATATTGAGGTCCGCGGATCACTTTCAGGCAAGACATTTCAAATACAGTGTAGTTGAACATCTGGCAACTGAATGACATGAATATGGGGCCTTTAATGATATATAACTGTTTCCAGAACCAGAAATAATTTCAGAAGATATTTTATGTTTATGATATTTAATCAGTCAGAAGGTCGTTGGCACTTAGATTCTTCAGGGAGGTGGTTATTAAAGAACATCGTATCTGAGTGGCAGCAAGATACGTACATCCAGTCACTGGTGGTGGTGACACTGATGACAGTGATAAAATGGTTGATCTGCCAAGACCAGTTAGTGATCTTTAGACTTGAAGATTCTACTGTAAATGTTTTAATATTTAAAATGTAACCTATTTGAATATTATTGTCATATTATAAAAGCATATTTTTGACTATACGTGAGATTTGTCCCATCTATAATGCTATTCATGCCCGTTTTTCTTTTTCATTCATTCATTTTCTTCTGCTTCATTCTCCGTAGCGGGTCACGGGGAGCTTTTTTTTAAAAAAAAACAAAAAACAACAACAACTTGATACAGTATATCTTTGAATATGTGCTCTTTGAAGTGTTACGCTGTATATATTGGAGTCACACAGCAGGAAAACATATTGTGAGTGCCTGCTAGCTACAGTGACTGCTCTTTTCACTGAAAATTAGTTTTTGTTGCCTCAGATGATGTTTTGTGAGTATGGTTAGATTCCTTCTGTTAATTTTTTTTTTCTCCTCCACTGTTCACAATGATACCACTAACTTTATGTTCATCAGTTTATTGTTTTATTAATAAAACTTTTTCTATATGAGGCTCTAGGCTACATTCATGCTGAAAAAATATTCCCACAAAAACATAGAATTAGTATTAAAAATGCTGCAATCAAAATTAGAAAAATCTAGTTAAAAATTATACGTTACCACATCAATTCTACTTGAAGTCCTCTAAAACCTACCATAAATGGAGATTTTGAAAAAATAGGTTACTTAATTAGTTGATGATAGCAATGACAGAAGAATCTTAAAGTCATCTTTATCTGCGCAGTATGTGACTATGCATTGTGCTGCCATTGCTTGACTGTCTATCCATGCAGTTATACATTTAATCATTCAGTCATTCATCGTCTACCGCTTCATCCGCTGTGACGGGTTGTGGGGAGCTGGAGCCTATCCCAGCTGACTGAGGGCGTGAGGCGGGGAAAACTCCGGGCGCAACTCCAGTGCACTGCGGAGCCACACAGAGACACAGACATGCACGCACGCACACACTAAACTCCCATGGGCAATTTGGAACGGCCAATTAACCTGCTGAAGCGGCAGAGTGACACAGTAAAACTTAAGAAAACCTTTTGACTGTCAGATTGTGCAGAAAAATGTCTTAATGTCAACTGTAACAAAAAGGAAAGTGTTGATGACTTTGCTGTCAGCTTGACATGTAATTAATAGGCGTTGCTGAATTTGGCTTCTCAAATGTAAAGCTCATTTGTCAGATGACTGAAGGATTTCAGATCAAAACAGGAAGAATACAGTGAAGTCATCACTGTTGCTCATTTATTGTTGCCTTGTCAGACCCTGTGTTTTAAAGGTAGAATCACACACAGACTTAAACTCAGTGACGTGCGGTGAGGTTCATGGCTGGTGAGGTATTGATTTCATTATAATTAGATTAAAAGACATAATCAGAAAAATATTTCTTTTCAGTGATCTGGAGAAGGCCATTGAGGAATGTTAACATTATAATAATAATAATAATTCAAACTTTATTGATCCCCAGAGGGGAAATTCTCTTTACACTCTCAGTACATGCATTTGTGTTAGTTTTTAGCACATCACACAGTGTTGTGACCAAGGCCCCTGAAACACAGCACACTAGGGGCCTGTAATCATGCAGTTAGTCCAGGGGAGGAAGAGTGACGGGTCGCCCTCGGAGGTTGTGCCCCAATGAGTAGCTTGTGGTCGGGACAGCGCCTTGCTCAGGGGCGCCTCGGCAGTGGCTGGGAGGTGAGCTGACACCTCCCACTGTCAGCTCACACTCCAAGGGATGTCATGGCGGGAGCGGGAATCGATCCACCGATGGCCGGGCGATCCGTCTTCAAGACATCTGCTCTACCACTGAGCCACTGCCGCTCCAAATCATTATCATTATTATTATTACTATTAGTAGTGGTAGCAGTAGCAATAGTATTAAAAAGAAGCACTTTTCAAAAGTACTTTACAGAACAAGATAAAATAGCACACACAGTATATCTAAAAATCCCAAAACACACAGTAATACACAGTCAGGATAGCCACAGCACAATATAAGTAAAAAACAAAGAACGTAACCACGATGGATAAAAATGCTATAAAAAGAAGAATATGACTTTGAAACTCAGATTTCCTCAGGAATGAGGTCTACAGCTGCAGAGCTCTAATTGAATTCACCCAATTGCCTTATAAAGCGAGGCAGGCTGAGGGAGATGTAAGGAGAGGTCCATGCCTGAAGAATGCTGATAGCTTCTAGACTCACAGGCTGCAAGTAAATATATGCTATCAACAGCAGCAAAACCATGTCAAGTTTTAAAAGTGATTGATATCTATTAAAACATGTTCAGCACTTGACAGGTAGCCAGAGTGGCATTAGGAGGATTGGGGTTTTATGATGCTGGTATCTGTCTGGTTCCTCAGTGTTGATAGGCTGTTAAGAAGAAATGGACTTTAATAATCCCCTTTTGAGAAATTATTTTTCCACTTGCTGACTATATTGTATGTACACACACACACACACACACACACACACACACACACACACACACACACACACACACACACACACACACACACACACACACACACACACACACACACACAGACAGACAAGGGACCTGTAACTATGCAGATATAGTGAGATGTAGAGGAGCGGGCAGTTCCTTCTTGCTGCACCCCAATGACCAATTTATAAGGGAATGGTGCCTTGCTCGATGGCAGTGGACCGAGCTCCTGCCACCCCACATTTATGAGACATAGCTTTGATAATACATCCTTAAAGCAAACACTGACGGTAGTCGAGACATGGTTTGATGGTAGGAGAGATGACCTTTTCAAGGTCTGCTTGAGATAAAAAGCTAATGATTGTACTACTTTCTGGTGATTTGTTTGTCAAAAACAAAGGTCAGTGATAATACCAACATTGTGTGCTTGACATTTGAGAACAGATCTTCTTACGTTCTCTTTCAGGTAATCAGTCAGGCTGGGGAGATCAAATAAAAAGGACCTCACATTAGGACATAATGTGTATGACACACTCCGGGTTTTCATAATCTTGAGCCATAACGAGACAATTTTTCTGTGTAGCGATTATGGGCGTATCAAATAAATGGTTGTTGTGTGTAATAATAGAAACACTTCTATAAATGTGTGTCTTTTAAACAAGTGGAAATATCAATATAAAATCATGAAGGACCAAGAATTGGCCCCTGGTGAACACCACTTGAAATGTTTTCAGAAACTTTCTCCCAAAACAACAAATAAAGTATTTGATAAAGTACTTGATACCAGTGGGTTTTCAGACCCGTTATAGGTTTGTCATTATTGAAAATATAAAATGCAAATTACATACACTGTATCTCCAAGTGACAACTATTTGAAGATTTGAAGAGAGCTGTGGTATCAATCGGTGACATGCCTATGGTTGCTCCACCATGGCACTCCGCTGGCTTTAATTTATTTATTCATTTTTATTACCATCTTACTTAGAGTCTTTTGAAATGTGAAAACCTTTACAGTTATTTAGACCTAATTACTGTAGAAGTAAGATTTTTTTTTACTGTGTATATAAATGCATCATCGAGTGACAGGCCTTCTGGATGTTGAGGATGGCTGCATCTGTTAAGTGTTGTTAGCTAAGAGAGAAAGAATAACAAATTGAAGAATCAGTGAGAACTAACTTGATGTGTTTCTGTTGTGTTGACTGTCCAGGTTGGCGGTGGAGAAAGTTACACCATCGGACTACGGTTTGCCTCCAGCCAGAGCCCTGGCTCAGTAGAGATATTGGTCTATGTGAACAACCTGGAGGAGAAGACAGAGGAGACTTTCTGTGTGAAAGTCAACTATTCTTAAAACTCGGTTGTTCAAACACTCGCTACAAAATGCTTCTTGACTGATTTGTCTTTAATCTATATTTTCTGGGCAGTTGCTTTTCTGCTCTACTGTGGAGTTTTGTACCAGATTTCATTTAACATGTTTTAAGCCCTCTTTATTTAATATTGTGTTTTGAGTTATACTACAATTTTAGGAAAATTCCATTAAAAGATTTTATTCCTGAAAGAAATGTCATTCCATGAAAGAAACAAAGTTTATAAAACAGCATAAAGAAACTACAATTGTGTGATTGTTTTGGGTTTTTTTTTTCTTTTGTCTTTTTCATCAAAGTAGAATGAAGCTGTATCTCAAATATGATCAGTCCCCACAAATGTCCTGCAAATGATTACCATGCAAAGACAGGCTGAGGGTTGAAGGCAATAAAATGTTATCAACTTTAATTACTCAGCAAACCCACTTGAACGTCACTTGATGACTGGGTTTTAATCTAAGACAAGCCAGGGGTCCACTCTCTGTGTACCTTTGCCTCCCAAACAACTTATACTCATCACCATCATTATTAGAAGCAGTGTTGTAATGAGGTATGACTTTCCAGCGAGGCACGCGTTTCGTAAGATTGCCCTCATTAACATCAGAACCCTATTAGAGCCCTCCATAGTCTCTCTGTCTTCCTCCTTTCTACTGCATGTCTTGCTGTCTGAAGTACATGCAGTGAGAGGATGTTAGAGATAAGGCTATCCACTTTGTGTTACGTAACAGAGTTACACAATCCTCCCCTCAACCACCTCCCCTTTGCTTAGAATGCAAGCTGTAAAATAAGCCTCAGCACAGCAGCGGAGGCTAATAAAAAGAAGATGGCAACGAAGCCTGAGCACTTCATCGTTACCTTCCCCAACATCTTTTCTGTTGCAGAGGTTTCTCTGGTGTTCATATTTTATGTTAACAGCTTTCAGCAGTGCACATTACAGCTGAAGTAATTTTTCTTCCCTCTTGTTAGCAGCTGTTTGACACTCAGTTATGCTGTAAGATGGTCCCTGCAAAGTGAATACTTGGTAAAAGACGGCTCATTTTATCTTAAAACAATGCTCTTTACATGTAAGGTGAAAGGGTTATATATTGATAGAGTTAAGGTATTCTTTGTCAACCAAAACAAACAGGAGTCATCAACATAAGATATCCAACATGCCTTCCATTCCCCTGGTGAGTATCGAGTCGTCAATTGTTTTGGATATACAGTATGCTATATACAGTGTATAATATAAAAACAAAAAACAAAACTCAGTCACCTTAAAATCATCTTCGAATGGCAAACTTTATTTAAAGCGGAAATATCAAAGCATTAAAAATCCAGCTTTTTATCATGGTTTATCTGTCATATTTGGTGAAGCCAGTTCATAAAGTTTTAATCCAGACAGAAAGTTCAGCTGTTTGAAAAAAAAAATTAAAAATACAAAATATAATGCAGTAAAAAGGTCTGGCTTTCATGATGAGCTAACTGGCAATCAATATGAAAACAAGGATGAAGATACCCATGATCAGACTGAATTTACATTTACTTCTTTATTAGAGGTTGGAATGATTCATAAACCAGCAATTTCTCATCAGCTTCATTCCCTCCCTCTCCAATCAGTAGTATGTGAAAGTGATATTTTTTTCATGCAGTAATAACAGTACTTTCAATGCACTTGCATTCCTCATTTAATGCTATCTACCCATTTGTCCATTTTCTTGTAGATGAGAGGTCATCACGTTTACAGCCGCTTATCCACCTAATGGGTCATGGGTCTGCTAGAGTTTGTCCCAGCCAGCTATTGGCGAAGGGTGGGGTGCACTCCGGACGAGGCACAAGTTCATCGTAGGGTCACACAAAAGACAAAAGGCATCCCACGACACCCCCTGAATTCAAAATTTTAACCTGACCTACACATTTTTGTGCTTCTGGCTTCCTGAAAATATTTCTTTTTGTTTTTTGATTATATCTCATCAGGTTTCTGAGATGTGTACCTAAAAAGGTATAAAAGTGAAAATTTGACATAGTTTTTAAGGTGAAGGTTGTGATCTAATTTTCATCCCCTTGCCTACCTCAATATATCATCTTTTGTTTTGTCTTTGTATCGTATCCGGTTCTTGAGATATGTGCAACAAAATGTACAAAAGTTGAAATTTGACCTTGACCTTGTTTTTTTAAGGTCAAAGTCATCATCTAATTTTTATCCCCTTTGCCGCCAGTGTAATGTGTTTTGGTTTTTTTTGTTACATCTTTCTACCTCTAACGGTTGTGAAGATATTTTTGGTGGACAGACGGACGGACGAACACACAAACACTGACAGTTACAATACATCATGTCTTCACAAGATCTAACAACTGATACTGACATACTGACAATTTTATATATTTATAAAATAGAATTTTATATAATTTTATATGACAATGTTATAATGTAACGAAAAAATATTTAATAAAATTGCAGTTATCAATGATAACACATTATCACATTAGTGATAATGTGACAGCTGTCATTTTCAGATGCCAATCAACAACCTGCAAAGCTGCATCAGTGTCATCTACGTCTGCACTCTTCATTCCACTGCCTAGGTTTGATGTCTGCCCTCCTGCGTACCAAGTTCAGATCATGTCTCATCCAAAGGGCAGAGACTTAAAAAGGTGAAATTCTTCTATAAGCTTCAGCCAAATTGTTTCAACTTGTGGATTGAGGAATGGTTTCTGTGACTCATTTCTTAGATCAAATAATCTTTTCTCTGAATAGAGAAAAGATTGCAGTGAGGTATATCTTCTTGATAAACACTGAATACCACGTGTGTCTTAGTTACATCCCGCGAAGCGGTGATTCATTGTAATTGTCAGTGTTTGTGTGTTTGTCCATCTGTCCACCGAATATCTTCACAATGGTTGCAGATAGAAAGATGAAAGAAAAAGCACATTACTCTGGCGGCAAAGGGGATGGAATGATGACCTTGACCTTGAGAAAACTATGTCAAGGTCAAATTTCAACTTTTGTACATTTTTTTGCACATATCTCAGGAACCGCATACGATAGAAAGACAAAACAAAAGGTGTTATATTCAGGGAGGCAAGGGGACAAAAATTAGATCACAACCTTGATCCTGAAAACTAGGTCAAGGTTAAATTTTAATCAGCACTTGCGACTTCACCTCATCTCGGATTTTTGGAAGGCAGTCATGTGATACCTGCTGTCACATAGACTGCTGTCACGCAGCGCCTCCACAGAGCGGCTGAGGTCCTACTTCGTGCCCCATGCCATCAGGGGGTACAATGACTCTAGCAGGAGGAGCCGGGGGGAGGTGGCGAGGTCAGCACACGGTTGAATGGAGGGGAGGAGATGGGATGTCAGCCTGTGCTGCCGTATAATGGGGCCAAGGTGTGATGTTGTGAAATTAGATAGTGATGCCTTATATTGTAAGAAGGGTGTACCCACCATGTGGGCCTCCTGCTAATTTTCACTTCCACTTTTTATTTTTATTATTTTATTTAATTTTATACTGTTTATATTTTAGTTTTAGTTTAGTATATGTCCTGTTAGTGCTGAATGTGTCTGTTAGTGTAGTGTATGTCTTGTAGTATGTCCTGTGGTGTCAGTGTTTCTTTTTCTCCTGGTATTTATTCAGTATCCAGTATTTATTCATTATGTAATGTTTGAGCAGTGGATATGTGCAATATCCTCCGGGATTAATAAAGTATATATCCATCTATCTACCTTACGCGCATTCTATTGGCTGACGGCATCCGGAAGTGTGCTACGTTCTGTGAGTCTCGGACTTCCGTGAGACACACATGTGCTGTAAACAGTCGATTAGAGTGTGAGAAAAGGTAATACAGATAGAAGGTGGTTTAATATCAGTATGGGGAGTGTTCATAAACGTTTACATTACTGTAAATAATAGGATAAATAGTTTGTTGCTCTATCGCATAATTCGTTAATCGCGTGTGGTTGCTGGAAAGCATTAACTGTGAGGAATGACGGTGCAATGTATACCTTTTTAGGTACACATCTCTGAAACCTGATGAAATATAATCACAAAACAAAAAGCAACATTTTCAGGAAGCCAGAGGCACAAAACAGTGTAGTTCAAGGTAAAATGTTGAATTCAGGCATGTCGCGGGATGTTGCAGTCTCTTACTGTCTTGTTCATTTTGTTCTTACACCTTCCCCATGGCCTCTTTCTTGGCTGTCGGGCAGGAGATGATATACAGCTATTTCATCGCCAAAGCTTCCCTACCTGTGTTTGAAGAGCATTTCATGCTGCCACCGGTGCTCATTTAGACAAAATAATGCAAAGGCTCTCGTGGGGATGAGATAAATATTCCGCCCATAGCATTTTTAACAGCTGTAGCCTTCAGCTTCAACTGCGTGGTTGTTCTCTGAGATGAGGGTGTTGCATTGCAGACAGCCTGTTAGCTGTGAGCGTCCAGTTGGTGATGGTTCATATGGAAGAAACCTCTCCTCACAGCAGCTCACAGTCTGTTCAACTTGTTAGTATAGATGGTTCCCCCTGGCTGTCCAGTGGAGAGGGTGTTGAATCCCTGTCTGGAAGGGTAACTGTTGTTACCCTGATTTGAAAACAGGCCTTCCTGCTTTGTGTTTGTAGGATCAGTTTATGTGCCAGGATGCTCAACATCTGCAACATGAGTGGTAGTGTTGAGCCGGATACTCGTTTCATACAAGTATCCGGTACGGATAACGCATTTTTGACGAATACGAGTACTATACGAGTAAATCCCGTTAATACTCGTGATCGGACTGAAAGAAAATCATCCTGACTGTTTTCACGCTCTGTGATTGGCCAGTCACACATACTTCCCGCCCCTCCCTACAGACTGCAGTTACAGCGGAACTCGTCCCTGTCCAACTCTACGGCACACGCAGACAATTACTGATCTGTCTGTTGGTGGCTTCACTGTTCCTCACGTCTTTCTTCTTAGGTTTTCTTCAGCTTGCCTCTATGTCGGTGTTTGATTACCTGGTGAACTTTCTCGTTGTTTTTTTGTTGCACGTACATTTAACCACCGCCTCCACTCGTCTCTTTTTTTTAACCTGTTTGTTCTAAACTCTGTTCAAATTAATAATTCTATACTTTATAAATATTTTAACTGAGACATAGCGCGGCATACACACTCACGCACGCACGCACGCACGCACGCACGCACACACACACACACACACATCAACATTATTTAACTTTATGTGAAAAAAAATGGCAAGAACATTAGGTGCTAAAAAAAAATAATTGGAAAAAAAAAATCCAGTTTGATTTAAAAAAAATTAAACTGGAAAAGAAGAAAAAAAAAGAAAAGTTTTGTTCAGTATGACAATTCTTGTTCATGCATACTTCTTAGTTGATAATTTCCTATTGCATGCACTTCATTAATGCATTTTGTGTTTACTCGTTTACTATTGTGATTGAAAAGCGTTCAATCTCAATTCTGAGGCTCTTCGGTAAATAGTCATTCATAGACTTAAGAATATTCATGTTCTGACTCAGTTCCATAAAAAAACTTGTGATCAATCCAAATCAATTTTAGAATTAAAATAATGTAGCGATTTGCATGCCCACCCATTTCCGGTCAAACCACACCCACTTCCAGTTCAAGCCCCACCCATTCCGAGTACAGATACTGACACAGATAATCTAGTTGGTTGAACAGATATAGATACAGATAGTGGTGTACTCACTCATCCCTAATGTGTGGAGCAGACAGAGATACAGGTATCACAGTGGTTTCTAAGTATAAGATGAAACCTAGCAACCAGCCCTACTCATGTGCACTGCTGGTCTGGATAAGCGCTCATACAGACGAGGAAATTTATACATCATGTGATATTATTAGATTTCATTTTGACTCATTTACTCTCATCCCAACAGAGAAGTTATTTCCTTAAGAAAATAAAGATAAAGAAAATCTGGCTCTTATTCCCTAACACCTGAATCAGTGATGTCACAGATTATCCTGTCACAGCTGTTCAAGATAAACCACCTGCTTTAGCACAACTGAGCACAACATGTTTGAAATTTTTACTTTAAAATTTGAAATCAATATAACCACTGGAAAGGATTCACACATTTTAGCAATTAAACAAGTTTAAGTAAGAGAGAAATGAAGGGAGAAAAAAAATAAAGCATCTTCCTTGTTTTATCTTGGAGAGGATAACTAAATTCATTTTCTGTCACTTCATCCGCTGTAGCAGGTCATGGGGAGCTGGAGCCTATCTCAGCTGGCACAGGGCGTGGGGCAGGGGACACTCCAGGCATGATGCCAGTGCACAGTGGAGCCACACACAAAGACAAACAACCATGCACACAAACAGTCACTCCTACGAGCAATTTGGGACCGCCCAATTAACCTGAAGCGCATGTTTTTTGAGGTGGGAGGAAGCCGGAGAACCTGCAGAGAACCCACGCAGACACGGGGAGAGCATGCAAACTCTGCACGGAGCGAGACTTGAACCCGGACCTGCCGTGTTGTGAGGCGACAGCGCTATCCACTGCGCCACCATGCCGCCGAGATAGAAGAGAACTTGATTAGATTATAAATGAAGTGCCAAAAGAATCTCTGAACAAATTGAAATTCAATTACCTCGTTACCTCTGCAGGACTTTCGTTAAGCCATGACTATCAAACACAAGAGAGGAATGTCTTTGCTGGGGCTGCGTTACAGTTCCTATCAATGCAAACACACCCTTACAATAGATTTAAGGCAGCTCTCAGTAGATTGCAGCATTACCCATACAGCACATTCCCACCTTTGTTTCAGCACACCCCCTTTCCTCTCAGGCAGTAGTAAATTATTAAATTGGTAAACAACAACCTCAAATCTGAAATTATCATAAGGCACAAATAATGCTGCTTGTTTCAACAACACACTAATAAATAAGAGAGTGAAATAAGCTATCTGGTCCATGTTTCATCTTTTCTCCTTAAAATAGATCAGTTAACTTTGTTTCTAGCTGCTCCTCTGTTGTGTATGTAAACACTGAGCATATAGTGAATTTAATTCGGATTTAGGTCAGGATAAAAAGGAAGATAAACTCAATTCTGCAAAATGTGGGTAGAAAACTTCCCATGCATTGCCCAGTTTCCCCCTCTCTCTTATTGCTGCTGCCTGTGTGTATGTTTCATGCTGTTTTTCCAATTTCCAAGTGGTTTGAAGATCAAATATATTTTATATTGTCATCATCAACTTTAAGATGCTCAAGTCTGATGTTCCTGTAAAAAGTTGTGGTGTGAGGGTAACCTAAAATTAACTGCTGCGTTTAGGGAACATGGAATCATTTTTTTTAAACAGAAAGCAACATTCAGAGATACAGAAATCAAACGGACAATGTACTGTCCATCTACTGTAGGTTTTTTTTTTTTTTTTTTACAAAATGTAAAACAGATTCAGCTCTTACTCATCAAACCTGTCTGTGCACAGCTGATATTTTCATGTTTTTTCAGGCGTACTCACTGAGTTAAACCTGGACACACTAGTTCAATCTGGTTACCACTGGGACTGCTTCTAAAATATTTCTTGAAAAACCCTTTCATGATATAGTAAGCTGAATGAAGCAACATATGTCTGAGTGAAATATTCTTTTGAAAGGCTTCATCAATAGCAAAATTGTGGGCTACATCAACTTACATTCCACTTATATTAGTAAAAGTGTAAATGCTGTGTCTTTTGTCTGAGTGAACAAAACACAATGCTGTTTTCCTCTGTAAGAAACCATTAGAACATACTGAAGGTGACTCAGATCTGTATTCAGCATTCAGTACTGATATTGACTCTATGTTAATGTCGAGATCCACCTGATAAAAATGGAGTTCATGAATGTAGTTTATTTTTAGACTGACTAATGGAGCAGCAGGTTTCACAGAGTATGTCACATTATTCTGTCTGTTTTTTATGTGGCTGTCTGCATGCTTTTAAACATTTTTTATAATTATATCTGCCCCCTCTACTCTGTTGGCTTACCGACTGATTTCAAGTAATAACAACAATTGTTACTTAATGCCAGATCACATAAACTCTGGTGTGGTGTCATTGTCTCCAGATGATGGTGTGATGAATTTCAACTTGTGTACAGGTTTAGTGTAGTGGGCACATTGTTGACGATCCTATTGTGCTACATCACGAGTCACCCCAAGGACAGGCTTGTCAGTGTGTTTTTCATCTTTTCCAACACATCAGTATTTTGGAGTGTGATAATTGGTCCTATTAGGAACCTGTTTCAACTTCAGAGAGTTGCCTCAGTCATAAAATATTAAAACCAGCAGAGAGGCTGCAGCTCAAGAATCAGAAACCATCTTATCCTTGTGATTACACATATATACTGGATAAATGTAGTATACTGTATACAGTTTTTTTAGAACTTTTTTCTTTTTCTTTTTATATACAAACAATATACAGTGATACCTCTACTTACGAATGTCTGTACTTTTTCTACTTAAGAAATTTCTCAGGAGGAAAATATTACCTCTACTTACAAAAGAAATTTTGAGTTACGTAATGTAAAAGCACAGTATCGGTTGATACTTGAATCTCCCACAGGTTCATGAACGCAACATTCTCATAGCTGCTCTGCCATTGGGTATTAACTATTATGCATCTTCCTGGCATCCCATTGGCTAAGAGGGATACCACTCCACCTCTGTGTGGAGCTAGAACGGTGCTTATGAAGGGTGTCGGCATTCGGCACATGACCCGTGAGGTGTTCTGATAGTTTTGCGCAAATATAATAACTTTTTGAGTACGTATTCGCTGTGGACCCCAAGAAAGTGACGGAGAAAAGAGGAAAAGAAAAGACGAAGAAAAGAGGTTTTTTGTCCGTACAAACAAAGCAAGAGATAATAGAAAAGCATGAGAAGTGGATAGGTTTGTTTGATTTCGCCAAAGAATATGGCAAAAAATCTACAATCGACACATTATTAAAACAAAAGGAAGTTTAAGGAGTTTAAAGCATCACGTGGGTGGTTGGAGAAGTTCAAAAGGAGAACTGAAATTCACTCTGTTGTTCGGCATTGTGAGATAGGAGTGCATGAACCAAAGAGGGCAAAAAACAATGAGGACAGCAGTTAAAAGGTAAATGAAGGTTACATGTTCTAAACAAGCAGTGCTATTCATTCCATTATTTCTTCTTGCGGCTTGTCGGAATTTACATACCTGCACAACAGTGCTGTCTGTTCAATATCGATCACATCACACAACCCATCACGTGATCCTGCAATTTCATCTGTGCTGTATGTCATGCATATATGGTACATTTGACAATAAAGCTGACTTTGACTTTAATTGAGTATGCTGGAGTTGAATTAATGTCCTTGATTTGCTAATTGGTAATGTTGCGTGTTCTTTACCTTCACTGTCTTTGCAGAGAAAGTGGGATGAACGAGTACACCACTATCTGTATCTGTATCTGTTTAACCATCTACATTATCTGCATCCATATCTGTACTCGAAACGGGCGGGGCTTAAACCGAAAGTAAGTGTGGTTTGACCGAAAATGGGTGGGGCTTAAATCGTCTCATTATTTTAAGTCGGAAATTGAAATGGATTGATCAGATATTGCTATATTTATTGTTTATTTTAAAACTATTTACAGAACAGCCTCAAAATTTAGATTCAAATCAATGTTTTTGATCACAAAAGTTGGAGAACTATTTACAGAAGTTTTTTATGAATTTAGAATGTGAAAAAAAAAAGAGATATGGACCATCTTAACAGACTCATCTGCAGAGCGGGCTCAGTGGTCGAGCTGAGCCTGGACTCTGTGGAGACCCTTCTGCAGAGCAGGACCATTTCTAAAGTCAGGGCTATCATGAATAATACAAGCCACCCCCTGCACACCACCTTCTCCCAGCAGAGAAGCACCTTCAGCGACAGACTGCTGTCACACAGCGCCTCCACAGAGAGGCTAAGGTCCTCCTTCGTGCCCCGTGCCATCAGGGGGTACAATGACTCTCTCAGGAGGAGAGGGGGGGAGCTGGCGAGGTCTGCACGCGGTTGAATGGAGGGGATGAGATGTCAGCCTGTGCTGCAGTGTAGTGGGGCCAAGGTGTTGTGATGTTTTGATATCAGATAGTGACGCCTTATATTTTTGACCATTGTGAGAGATATTAGACAGATATTAGATATTAGATGTTGTGATATTAGATAGTTGTGATAGTTGTGATATTAGATAGATAGATTTTGTGATATTAGATAGTGATGACTTACATTGTAAGAAGGGTATACCTTACCCACCATGTGGGCCTCCTGCTAATTTTCACTTAAACTTTTTATTTTTATTTCTGTTATTTTATTTTAATTTTATACCGTTTATATTTTGGTGATAATTTAGTTTAATGCTACTTGTGTCTGCTAGTGTAGTGTATGTCTTGTGTTGGTGTCAGTATTTCTTTTTTTTATCCAGTATTTATTCATTATGTAATGCCTGAGCAGTGGATATGTGCAATTTCCTCCGGGATAAATAAAATATCTATCCATCCATCTATCTATCTCAATGCAATAATGAATACAATGCATGCAATAGGAAATTGCGAACTACAAAGTATGCATGAACAAGAATGGTCAAACTCAACACAACTTTCTATTTTTTTTTCCTTTTTGATGTTTTTTTTAATTTTATTTTTAGGATCAAACTGTTTTTTAAAATTATTTATTTTTACCACCTAATGTTTTTGCCATTATTTTTTCACACAAAGTTGAACAATGTTGATTAACACTAGAACTCCCAAGGCAGTCATTTTGACTGCTTTCAAAATTTGCAAGGTCATAATTTGATTTAAAAAAAACAACCTTATTTACCAATAGGAACCTGACTTTTTCTAATTGTGTGACATTGTTTGATCATTGAAATTCCAAAAACACAAGAGATATCTGGGTAGTGACTGCTCGGATATTATTTGTATCTCATTTGGATTAACAGTAAAATATCCAGGAATAAATTGGTGGAATAGGTAAAACACATCAGCATATTAAATGAAAACTATAAAGATTGAGTGTTTTATTAATATAATTGACATAACATAGCTTCTCTGGAATTACACATCCAAATTCGAACTTCGAAAAAACCCCAAATGTAATTCTGTGAAATAAACACAATTTTATTCTGCTTTAAAATACGTTATTATTAACTATTATGAACAATCCAAAATGCTGTGGTGGCTGCCAGCCAGCTGGAGACACTGATGTCACAATGCCAAGATGGTTTGCATATGGCTCCCAATCACTCATAGTCAACACAGGTAAGCTCTACCTTCCTTTTGCAGCTCCCACTACCTTCTAACATTTGACACAATTATCCTTTGCTTTATTTTTATTACACATATGCTCTATTTTTTTTTACACATTCTTCACTTGCCACTGCCTTCTCCTCTCTATCTTCTGCTGCTCTAAATGGGGCTCTTGCACCATCATTTGTCAGGCTTTTGCTTTCATGTGTCCTGAGCAAAGTTCCTTTACCAGTCACATTATGAAGTTCATCTGTGACATCATCTTATTGGTGCACTTCTTGAACAGGATCAAAGCAGTTATGACAGCAAGGTCAAGAATATTATGAAACACTATCAATGGCCATCATCGTGTAGGAACTTACACTGAATATTTCCTCCCCGTTTGATCAAGCACATCTACTCCAACCTTGGTTCTGTTGTGGTACTCTACGTAACAGTCTCCAATTTAGCCTCGTGGCCAGTTGTGTTGTTGACAGCTCTGTGGATTGTGATTAGAATGGAGATATTCTTTCCTTGGTTAACATTTATAGACTGTTAGGGTTGCACTGTCACATTTCAGCACCTCTTTAGTGTGCAGGGCCCTTTGCTCCTCTACAGATGGAGGAAGCTCTTGTCTACTCTTATTTACTGGACCAAACAGGCTGGTTTTCTGGGCCTTTAGTGCCTTGGAAAGTTCAAGAGAAGTAAAGAAGTTATCAGTGGTGAGATTTCACCCCCTCAACACAATTTGCCTGTGTTGACTGGGTGTTTGTGAGGCATAAGCAACAACTTAGCGTTGTAACATCAGTGTCTCCAGCTGGCTGGCAGCCATCACAGCATTATTGAATGTTCATAATGGTTAATAATTTTTATTGTTATCGTCTCATGATGACACCAATCTATTTTGAAGCAGGATACAATTGTTTTAATTTCACAGAGATACATTTGTTATTATTTCACAGTTTGAGTTTGGATATGTAATTGCAGAGAAGTTATGTTGTGTCAATGAAATAAATAAAACATTCAGTCATTATAGTTTTGATTTAGTGTCGTGATTTGTTTTTATCTATTCCACCAATTTATTCTTCGACATTTTAAATGATAATCCAAATTATATACAAATATTTTTCAAGCAGTCAAAATCACTGTCTATGGGAGTTTTAGTAGTTGCAAAATTCTGGGAGGCCGAGTGTTAAGGTGTGTGTGCGTGTATTTGTGTGTGTCTGTTTGTGCATGTGTGTGACTGAGTGACTGTGAGATAGAGATAGAGAGAGAGAGCATTTGTGTGTGTGTGTGTGTGTGTGTGTGTGTGTGTGTGTGTGTGTGTGTGTGTGTGTGTGTGTGTGTGTGCTTTGTAACAGTTAAAATATCTATACAGTGTATAAATCATTAATTTGAACTGAAGTGAGAAAGTGTCAAACAAATAACAAGCAGGTAAAAAAAACAAAAACAACTGGAGGTGAGGCAATGACCGATGCGACACAAGCAGTTTTCAGCTGTCTGGTCAAATGCACTGTGTACGTGCAACAAAACAAAAAAAGAATCAAGTTCACCAAGTAACCTTAAACAGACCGAAATAGAGGCAAGCTGAATAAAACCTAAGGAGAGCAACATGAGCTAGAGCGAAGACACGAACAGAGATCAGCCAATGTCTTTGGAGCAGCGACACTGGCTGCAGTTTCTGTGGGCAGGGGTGGGCGCTGTGTGTGACTGGCCAATCATTGAGGGTGACGACATCAGTTCTGAGGATTTTACGAGCACAAGTTTTGAAGTTTTATTCGTATCGCACTCATATTCGTAGACGTACCGGATACTCGTCTGAAACGAGTACTCGGCTCAACTCTAGTTGGAACCACCTTATCCACAGCGGTAACTCCGGTCAGAGAGCAGACACCACACAGGGAACAGTTGATTTCTGGCATTTAATCAGTAACTTGCAGTATTACAGAACATGACTTCGTGAACGACTTGGTTTTGTAGCCATAACTCTGCACATCTCCCTTGTTCTTAAGAATGGGCACCAGCACACTTCTCCTCCATTCCTCAGGCATCTTCTCACTATGTAAGATCCAGTTGAACAACCCAGTCAGAAACTCTACTGCCACCTCTCCTAGACACTTCCATACCTCCACAGGTATATCATCAGGACCGACTGCCTTTCCACTCTTCATCCTCTTCAGTGCCCTCCTCACTTCCTCCTGACTAATCTTTGCTACATCCTGGTCCACAACAGTCATCTCTTCTAGTCTTTGTTCTCTCTCATTTTCCACGTTCATCAACTCTTCAAAGTACTCTTTCCCTCTTCCCATCACACTACTGGCACCTGTCAATAGGCTTCCATCCCTATCCTTAATCACCCTAACCTGCTGCACGTCCTTCCCATCTCTGTCTCTCTGTCTTGCCAACCGGTATAGATCAGTCTCTCCCTCCTTACTGTCAAACCTAGCATACAAGTCATCATAAGCCCCTTGTACTCCTGTCTACTCTCCTCAGTCCTCTCAGTATCCCACTTCTTCTTAGCTAACCTCTCTCTCTGTATACACTCCTCTACGTCCTCATTCCACCACCAAGTCTCCTTATCTACTTCCCTTTCAGATGACACACCGAGTACCCTCCTACCTGTCTCCCTGATCACGTTAGCTGTAGTTGTCCAGTCATCTGGGTGCATCTCCTGACCACCCAGAGAGCCTGTCTTAACTCCTTCCTAAAAGTCATGCAACACTCTTCCTTTTTTAGCTTCCACCATTTCGTCCTCTGCTCTGCTTTTGCCCTCTTCATCTTCCTCACCACCAGAGTCATCCTACACACCACCATTCTATGCTGTTTGGCTAAACTCTCGCCTATCACTACTTTGCAGTCACTGATCTCCTGCAGGTTACACCACACAAGATGTGGTATACCTGTGTGCTCCTCCCACCACTCTTATAAGTCACCCTATGTTCCTGCCTCTTCTGGAAGAAAGTATTCACGAGAGCCATTTTCATCCTTTTTGCAAAGTCAACTGCCATATGTCCTTCTGCATTCCTATCCTGGATACGAAATCTGCCCATCACCTCCTAATCACCTCTGTTTCCTGCACCAACATGTCCATTGAACTCTGCACCAATGACAACTCTCTTACTTGTAGGTATGCTCTGCATCAATTCATCAAAGTCCAAACAGAATTTCTCCTTCTCCTACTCACATCTTACCTGTGGAGCATATCCACTAACAACATTGAACATCACGCCTTCTATTTCTAGCTTCAGACTCATCACTATCTGACACTCTTTTTACCTCCGGGACATTCCTAACAAACTCCTCATTCAAGATAACTCCTACTCCATTTATCTTCCTATCTGCACCATGATAGAACAACTTGAACCCTGCTCCTAATCTTCCAGCCTTGCTACCTTTCCACCTGGTCTTTTGGACACACAGTATGTCTACCTTCCTCCTCTGCATCATATCAACCAACTCTCTACCTTTTCCTGTCATAGTCCCAGAATTTAATGTTCCTACTCTCAGTCCTATACTCTTGGTGTTCCTCTTCTCTCTCTTCCTACTAACACACTTTCCTACGCCCCTCGACCGACAGTAGTCCAATTTACACTGGCACCCTGTAGGTGAACAGCACCGATGGCAGTCGTTGTTAACCCTAACGCCTTCTAACCCATTTTAATCCTAACCCCTTCTAACCCTAACACTTTCTAATCCCTTCTAACCCTATCCCCTTGTAACCCTAACCCCTTATAACCCCAACCCCTTATAACCCCTTCTAACCCTAATCCCTAAACACCTTCTAACGCCTTCTAACCCCTTCTAACCCTAACATCTTCTGTCTAAAAAGTCTGAAACACTGCTCTGGTGGTGTAACTATCTTGCTCCATCTAAATCTTTGGCTGGTGTAGTTCGTTTGACGCTGACGTCATGGTATGTGAAACGAACCAAAACACTGCGCTACAATTGGTTGATTTATCCCAAAGGTGGAACTGTGTTAGCTGATTAGCCAGAACTCCCGTAAGTCTGTTGATCCATGCCCCGTCTCTCAGTCAGGTTGATGGGGAGGACAGTGGAGTAATAGATTTAGTGGGGATGGAGTAGCGAACAACCTACACATCTATTTAACTTTTTATTTCAATTACCACCCAGATGACGGATTTCAATGTCTGATTTATTTATTTATTTTTTTCAATTTCAATGTTCAATTTCAAAAACTTTCAATTCCCGTCTAATCTGTATGAACTCATATACGTATATGCACATACAGTATATGTGTACCTACAAGCACCGGACCTTCTCCACGCACCACTGGTCACAACGCTGCTGTTGTTTATTAAATAGAATGTGGAATCGTGGCTCTCTCACACAACTTGCACGGTCTGACAGCGTGCGATCCAGGACAAAATGGTAGTGCTGATGGCAAGGAGTAGACTTGACCTCAGGTGGCCAGGGATGCAGGCAGTCTCACCCAATTGGTCAGGACTCATGTCACAGGCTTCATCACCCACCCACTGTGCTGCCACCTAAACGCCACTGCTTTCTAAAGCCAGGGCTACAATTGCCTAGGACCCCACAGCACATCTGAGCTGTTCTAAATGGTGCCTCACTCAATTTTTAAACATCACAATAATGTCGATAACGTAACAAAACGTAGGAAATTTACAAATATACATTTCGTTTTTTAAAGATTTTTGCTATGAGTAGAATATCTATTTTTTTCTTTTAAGTATTTTTTTAAATTTTGTGATTAATCTCCAGGTAGGTGCTAAAGAGCTGCATGCAGCCCTGGAGCCCTAGGTTGCCAACCCCTGGTCTCTATCTAGAGACATGGAATGTGACCTTGCTGGAGGGAGAGGAGCCATAGCTTGTGAGGGAAGTTGAGAGGTACCGACTAGATAGACAGTGCGCCCCCTCATTACTCGCGGTTAATCTGTTCCACGGACCAATGTGAACAACAAATTCTGTGGTAATTTAGTTGTTATGAACCCTCCCCATACTTTTATTAACCCTGCTGTGTCCAGCCAGTGTCCCTTCTGTCCCCTTTGTGAGACAGTCTTTCATGCTTTTAGTGAGTGTGGGAGACTTGCAGTGCTCTTCAATCGTCTAACGAATGTTTTTAATCTGTTCAGTGAAAATTTTAGTATCAGGAAATTAATCTACGGTGCTGGGTACAACAAATCGAATCAAAGAAAGTGGCAGCTTTTAAATTTTATCTCTGGAGAGGCAAAACTCGCAATTTATGTGACCAGGAAGAGGAGAATTGAAAACAATACTGTTCAAGAAGCAGCTACTGTTTTTTGCTGTAACATCAGATGTCGCTAAAAACTAGAATTTGGTTTCTATAAAATGACAAAAGACCTAAATAACTTTAGGAACATATGGTGTCACAAAAATGTCCTATGCACTTTAGTTGATGATCAACTCACTTTTGCAAACTTCCTGATATAATGCACTAATTTTTAAATTGTATTTCCTTTCATTTATTGGTTTTTAGTGTTTTTGAAGCACTTTAGTTCTTTCATCTAATGAAAAATTGTAAAATGTTCTGAATGTAATTGAAGTTTTTTGCAAAAAAATCTTCTTCTTCTGAAGCACTTTAGTGCTTTCATCTAATGTAAAATTGTAAAATGTTTGAATGTGATTAAAGTGTTTTTGCAAAAATCAAAAAATCTTCTGAGTAGCAACAGAAATTCAGCAAATGATGGTGGACTGAACTTTCTTTGAGCTGAAGTTCTGATATTAGGGTATTATCCCAGCAGCCTCTACAAAATTGATTCAGCGGATGCTTATTCACTTCACTTTCAGGGACTCCACCTCTCCTCACAGCAAGATTTAGTGCCACCTATAACCGCTGCAGGTAAGTAGATGGTTTTTCTTCTGCATCCTGAAGAGTGTCCATACATTTAGCGTATAACTCTTCCCCATCTTGCACTGTACCGTAGGCTGAGTCCAGCTGCTCGATGTACGGTACATGTCAGCTGATAGATCAGGACTCAGATGTTTCACAATATCTGCGGCAGGCGGCAGTAAGCCGTCAAGGATGAGACGTGTCCGCTGAATGTCAGAGATGGCTGGGTCTTTTATAATCAAATCAGCTCCAGAGCGCCAAGTGTCATAGTCAACCTCATGTTGTGGACGTGGCACTCGTCCAGAGAAAACACGGAGCCGGTGAAATGAACGCGTGTGCATGACAACATCCTCACTTTTTACAATGTGTTCCACCACATATCTCTGGACCTCAGGTGGATTTAGATCTGTAGCAGCAATGTTAATAGAAGCGCCGCCTGGTGGCCGGGTCTGCCACGGGGCCTGGCCGGGCTCAGCCCGAAAAGGCAACGTGGATTCTTCCCACACCTGTGGACCCACCACCCGCAGGGCAGACCGATGGGGTCGGGTGCGCTGCCATATGGGTGGCAGTGACGACAGGGGGTCACGACGGACTGGACCCGGGCGGCAGAATTTGTCTTTGGGGACGTGGAATGTCACCTCACTGGTGGGGAAGGAGCCGGAACTTGTGTTGGAGGTGGAGCGTTACCAGTTGGATCTGGTGGGGCTTACCTCCACGCATAACCTCGGTTCTGGATCCAAACTCCTGGATAGGGGTTGGACCTTGTTTTACTCCGGAGTTGCGTCAGGCGTGAGGCGCAGGGCGGGTGTGGGGATACTCACAAGCCTCCGGCTGAGCGCCGCTGTATTGGAGTTTACCCCGGTGGATGAGAGGGTCGCTTCCCTACACCTTAAGGCTGTGGGGGGGGAAACTCTGACTGTTATTTGTTCATATGCACCAAATATCAGTTCAGAGTATTCGGCCTTCTTGAGGTCCCTAAATGGGGTCCTTGAAGGGATCCCTGCAGGGGATTGTTCTCCTGGGGGACTTCAATGCACACGTCGGCAATGATGGAGACACTTGGAGGGGCGTGATTGGGAGGAATGGCCTCCCTGATCTGAACCCGAGCTGTGTTATGTTGTTTGACTTCTGTGCTAGTCACGGATTGTTCATAACTAACACCACGTTCGAACACAAGGATGCTCATAAGTACACCTGGTACCAGAGCACCCTGGGTCGGAGGTCAACGATTGATCTTGTGATCGTATCATCTGACCTCCGACCGTGTGTTTTGGACACTCGGGTGAAGAGAGGGGCAGAGCTGTCAATTGATCACCACCTGGTGTTGAGTTTGGTCCGTTGGCATAGGAAATCTTTGGATAGACCTGGTAAGCCCAAACGAGTAGTGTGGTGGAACTGGGAACGTCTGGAGGAGGACTCTGTCTGTGAGGCCTTCAATTCACACCTCCGAAGGAGCATCTCGTGCATCCCTGTGGAGGCTGGGGGCATTGAACCTGAATGGTCGATGTCTAAAACTCCCATTGCTGAAGCTGCAGCTGAGAGCTGTGGTCTCAAGGTCTTGGGTGCCTCAAGGGGCGGTAACCCTCGAACACCGTGGTGGACCCCGGTGGTCAGGGAATCCGTGCGACTGAAGAAGGAGGCCTTCAGGGGCATGTTGTCCCTGGGGACTCCTGAAGCAGTTGCAGGGTACCGACAGGCCAAAAGGACTGCAGCCTCGGCTGTGATGGAGGCAAAACAGAGGGTGTGGAAGGAGTTTGGAGAGGCCATTGAGAAGGACTATCGCACGGCACCAAAGTTGTTCTGGAGGACTGTCCGACACCTCAGGAGGGGGAAACGGGGAACCATCAAAGCTGTATACAGCAAAGATGGGACACTGTTGACTTCAACTGAGGAGGTTGTTGGTCGGTGGAAGGAACACTTTGAGGAACTCCTGAATCCAACTACCCCAACTGACCCGTCCTCTTTTGCAGGGGCAGAGCTGGAAGATGATGGGGGATCAGAGTCAATCTCTCGGGGCGAAGTCACCGAGGTAGTTAAACAACTGCACGGTGGCAAAGCCCCGGGTGTTGATGAGATTCGCCCGGAAATGCTGAAGGCTCTGGGTGTTGAGGGGCTGTCATGGATGACACGCCTCTTTAACATTGCGTGGAAGTCTGGGGCAGTGCCAAAAGAGTGGCAGACTGGGCTGATGGTTCCTCTTTTTAAAAAGGGGGACCAGAGGGTGTGTGCCAATTACAGGGGCATCACACTCCTCAGCCTCCCTGGGAAAGTTTACTCCAAGGTGCTGGAAAGGAGGGTCCGGCTGATTGTTGAGCCTCAGATTGAGGAGGAACAATGTGGGTTCCGTCCTGGTCGTGGAACAACAGACCAGCTTTTTACTCTCACAGGGATCCTAGAGGGGGCTTGGGAGTATGCCCATCCAGTCTACATGTGTTTTGTAGACTTGGAGAAGGTGTATGATCGAGTCCCCAGGGATATACTGTGGGAAGTACTGCGGGAGTATGGGGTGAGGGGGCCTCTCCTCAGGGCCATCCAATCCCTGTACGCCCAAAGTGAGAGCTGCGTTCGGGTTCTCGGCAGTAAGTCGAATTTGTTCCAAGTAGCTGTTGGCCTTCGCCAGGGCTGCGCTTTATCACCAATTCTGTTTGTGATTTTCATGGACATGATATCGAGGCGTAGTTGTGGTGAGGAGGCTTTACAGTTTGGTGGCCTGAGGATTGCATCGCTGCTTTTTGCAGATGATGTGGTCCTGTTTGCGTCATCAGACTGACCTGCAGCGCTCACTGGTCCGGTTTTTGAAGTGTATGTGCAGTGTGTGTGAAGCGGCGGAAATGAGGATTAGCACCTCCAAATCTGAGGCCATGGTCCTCAGCAGGAAACCAGTGGACTGCCTTCTCCAAGTGGGGAATGAGGTCCTTCCACAAGTGAAGGAGTTTAAGTATTGGGGTACTGTGAGGGAACAATGGAGCGTGAGATTGGACGGAGAATTGGGGCAACAGGAGCGGTATTGCAGTCGCTTTACCGCACTGTTGTCACAAAGAGGGAGCTAAGCCGAGAGGCAAAGCTCTCCATCTACCGTTCAATCTCCATTCCTACCCTCACTTATGGTCATGAGCGATGGGTCATGACCGAAAGAACGAGATCGCGGATACAAGCGGCTGAAATGGGCTTTTTCAGGCGGATAGCTGGTGTCTCCCTTAGAGATAAGGTGAGAAACACTGCTGTTCGCGAGGGGCTCAGACTAGAGTCGCTGCTCCTTTGCGTGGAAAGGAGTCAGTTGAGGTGGTTTGGGCATCTGGTGCAGATGCCTCCGGGACGCCTCCATAGGGAGGTGTTTCTGGCACGTCCAGCTGGGAGGAGACCTCGGGGCAGACCCAGGACCAGGTGGAGGGATTAAATCTCAACACTGGCCTGGGAACGCCTTGGGATCCCCCAGTCAGAGCTGGTGGATGTGGCCGGGGAAAGGGAAGTTTGGGGCTCCCTGTTGAAGCTGCTGCCCCCGCGACCCGACTACGGATAAGCGGTGGAAGATGGATGGATGGATGGACGTATTCATAACCTAACATATATATGTAACTGCATGCAACTGTAGTGTAGAGTGTGAAAGACAATTTCCCTGTTGAGCGATAATAAAGTGGACTTTCTTTCTTTCTAAAACAAAGTCAACCCTGCTATTATTTTGGTACTTATAGATCTGTGAGGTACAGTGCCTTGCCATTAGGGGTGATTTAATCTTCTCCTTGTAGAAAGGCCTTAAAATCAGATGCTGACAGCATCTTTTCCCTCTTTCTCTTCATACTGCCTCTGTATCCTTCCTTTAGCTTCTCCTCAATGTGCTCCCTATCTCGACATTACACATCTACTCCCAGATCATTTAGTACTGCTGCAGCCTTTGTCAATGAGGCGAAGGTCTTCTCTCCCGTTTCAGTTTCAGTCTTACAGGCTAGAGGCATTTCTGTATATTCTGTATACACAGGAGTAGGAGGAGAGACTGGAGCAGTCACAAACACAGGGAGTGACACCAAAGGTAGAGGGGATTTAAATTATCTAAGCGTTAGCCAGTTATGCATTTTAAATGAGAAATCAGTTCCCATTTCCTGGGTTTAATCAAGTCTCTTTGAAAATCAGCTGTCAAATTATTGGTGTGATACACAAATGGTTCGAGAGGAGAGGGGAAATGAAATACGGGGTCCTGATTGTGCGTCACAGTGTGCATAGTGTCAGCAGAATGGTCTGTGTTAATTAGGGAAATGAGCACAATGGAAGCAGTGAATGCAGTACTATTGAAACTGATCTGTGTCACTTTGTAACCACTGTACATCAGTCTGAGCAGCCACTTAGCGACACTGGGATGCATGTAGAAGTGATCAGTCACTCCCAGCGCTCCTTTGTTCTTTTACATATATCATGCGTTGCATTTAAGTTGTAATCGTCTATGCCGTCTGACTGATAATGATCACATGTTTGCACTCCTCTATTTATTATGGTTAATTCCAACACACAATTCATCTGACGTAATCACATTAGGCTGCAGATGAATTCTAAATTGCAGTTATTAACCTATAGCTTCAGTGTTGATTATTAATTGCTGTCTTTTTGACCTACATGCGCTGCATTAGAAATATTTTAGATATTCATGAGTGAGTGGCAGGTCACTGGGAGATAAATTTGGGCTTTGCCTGTGTGTCCATCTTATCAAGCAAGGGGTCAGAGCTCAGGTAATTTCTTACAGCAGAGTGGAACAAGTTCAAAACCTTTCCCTGACAATAATGGAAAGCTCTCACCTTAAATCATTCCCCATTTCCTGCTGTCAGCTAGGACTTGTTAAAGCAAAAAATAGGCCCCTGGTGGTTTTCCAGGTTCATTGCTGACCTGATCCTGTGAGAGGTTCACTTTCCAGTAACTGTCAGCTGCCACTATCCCTGTTAGCTGAACTAGGATGCTGCTTCTGCCTTTTCAGTGCATGGATGTTTAATCACCACCCTGGATGTTCTGAGCCTAGTCTCATCATAGACTGTTGGTGGTAGGTTTTTCAATGCAAAATATAAAAATAATTTAACGAAAGAATTGCATTATATTTTGAAATTAAAAGCTCTACTGTTCATATTCACAATGGTTCAGAAAAAAGTCTGTTATCACGTCTCATTCCTATTTATAGCCTCTTAGAAAATGATGTGTCACCTCATCATCCAGTTTTCAGTTCAAAAGTTTTTCATTCTTTTTTTTTTTAATTTATTTTTTTAAAATTTTTTTATTTTTTTATTTTTTTATATATACTGGTTTGATCCCCGAAGGGAAATTAAGAACGCACACTCTAGCTACTGATTCAAACGCATGCATACATATATATTTGTGAGTACAGGCCCCTGTATCACACACACACACACAGGGGGCCTGTAGGCATGCAGGGGAGGTAGAGTGGCAGGCAGCTCCTTCTTGGTGTGCCTCAAATGAGCACTTTGTAAAGGGGACGGCACCTTGCTCAAGGGTGCTTCGGCAGTGCTCCGGAGGTGAGCTGGCATCTCCCACTGTCAGCTCACCTCCGGGTATTTTTTGGGGGGGTGGGGGGGGCGGGAATCAAACCGCCGATCTTAAATCATAGGACGACCCCCTCTACCGCCCGCTTTACCACTGAGCCACTGCTGCCCCCTGTCATGCAGTTTCAGCACCAGCATGTACCTGTTCTCAGTAAAACTCTTGCATATATGATAAATGATCGACTATTTAGCAGCTAAATTAGATAAATCTATAATTTTGTTCTGTATCTTGGTGTGTATCTCTGATTGCTAACCTTTTAGCCATACTGACTATTCACAAACTTCAGTCAATACCGTTAAAGTTAGCAACAACAATATAGGCTTATAATTTAAACAGAAAATACATAACATTAATTTTAAGTGATGTGGCAATCAATGACAACAGAAAACTATGCGTGCTTTACTTTGGTATTGACATATCCACAAGACGGCGGTGAAGAGTTAAAGGCCTTTACCGACAAATGTGGTGACTGTCAGAGGAGGCGGTGGTAATGTGCATTATTACCAGAAGGTAATAATGAATTATTTTCTGTAAGAATAGAGAATGAAGAAGAATGATTACACAGCTTCTCTTTTCTCTCGCTTTTGGCCTACCTAAGTTAAATGCAGCTATACCACTTCATTGAATCACCAGGAACACAAGATGTCATGTTTGAACCAGGTTGAGTGGGTGGCTCTCACTATGGCCAGATTACTTGTGAACAGACATTCAGGCATTCCTAGCATGAAAGTCCTAGCATTACGGTAAGATTACAGTTATATCATCCTCTCTGTTGCATTACAATGATCAAAGTCTTCCAGCATTTTGAGCTGAATTTTGAGCTCAGATGTCATGAATGTGACAGAACCGGTCAGGAAGAGCACAGAGGCTGCACACAGCTCAGGTTCATAACAACCAAATCACTAATTGATGGTTAATTTCCTCCGGGATTAATAAAGTATCTATCTATCTATCTATCTATCTATCTATCTATCTATCTATCTATCTATCTATCTATCTATCTATCTATCTATCTATCTATCTATCTATCTATCTATCTATCTATCTATCTATCTATCTATCTATCATAAGCAGCACCGATCATCTGACTTGATCTTGTGTTTGATCTTTGTCATTCTGAGACAGTGTGTTACATTTGTGATGATTAAAGGAAGATGCAGCCTTGAATTTAATAATTCAAGACTTTTAGAAGTCATTATTTCATTTAGTGCATTATTTAAAGGTGACATATGATACTAGCTTGAAATAAAAGTGAAAAGACTCATGTACAATAACATGGGTTAATGTAATCTGTTACTTCCCCCTTGCACTTAATGTGACCTTATGGAGACTACATTTACAGCAACACTTCTGCAAAGGACCAAAGGCAATTTTTGGAAGTGATCTGGAATCCAGCAGAAAAAAGTGAGACTAGCATGACTTTGTGTCTCTGGTGATGCAGTACTGCTGGTCCTCTTTAGATTTAAACATCAAAATTAACTAACTCTCATGTACTGTTTCATTTCATTTTGAGCATGGAGCTACATTTTGCAGGACGAGTCAAAACCGTGGAAGGAAGTTTATATCCATGAACTCTGTATTCTGCAGAACACAAAAAAAAACATGCCCAGTGTATTTTAAAGACAATAGCATAATGTGGATAATTTCAGCTTTACTTACTATAATGTCATATTACTATAATATTACATATTACTTTACTCACTATAGCTGTCTTTTTTAAAAAAATCAATGTTCAGCTTTTCGTGCTGCCTGTGTACAAGATGTGATTTCCTCCAAGCTGTAACCCCACAGTCTTAGGTTTACATATTCCAAAACAATGATCTTGCACTTTTATTTCTGAAATTAAGCTGAATCTCAGTATTTTATCATTCTGTCCCTTTGTCTAGACTGTGTTTATTACAGTCGGCCAGTCTCTTCCTCCTACAATCTCAGAGACTCCAGGTCTCGGCTGTGGGCAGAGATCCAAGCATCACAATCTCAACCCCTCACAGTTAGGCCCAAGAGCGGAGAGTCAGTTGAGATTAATCTACCCTGAAGAGAGAAAAATATCTAATGTGTGTTGACAAACTGGATGGAATAGCAGGAATCCTCACATTGAAATAAAAGACTAAATGACTGTTGGAATCACTACCATAGTTTTATGGGCTGTCAGCACTGCTGTGTGTCTACAGAAAGACAAGCTTAAATGCAGTACTAGTGGCATGGTATATCCCAGGTTGATTGATTATATCTTTACTGTTTTCAAGTTGTCTCTGACATGTTTTGATGACATTTCTTAAGAATTCTTAAACTTGTCCATTTTTACATTACTTGGAATTGATGTAAGGTTTTAATGCTTCTCAATTTAAATGACAATTCTGGGACTCTTAAAAAGTCATGGAAAATCTCAAAAGAGCACATTAAAGCCCAGTTTAAATGGGTACTTCAGTGATTTAGAGTTGCACTTACATAGATGGAGGACTCACAAGAGACAGATTAAAACAGAGTGGTCACATTTGATGTTGCTGAAGCTGAAGCTGGAAGTCACACACATTATATGCAAGTCTTTCAATTTTCAAGTCAGTTTTCACATTACTTTAAATGTAAATATAAGTTGTGGCATTTTTAATCGTGACTATTATCACATCTTTGTCCAGTGTTGCTCAAGCCCACAGTCACTTCATGCTCTTGTTTTTCAGGGCTGTTGAAATTAATTTTATGTTTGCTAGACCTCTCCTCTGAAGGGTCTAAAATCATCCATAAATCCACCTAACCTTAACCCTCTTTTTATGTTAGTAATCAGTTAACCAAAAACTGATCATTAAAAGAAGGCATTGGTGAGAAACAGCAAACAAGCTGCCGCTAATTGCCACATCTGTTAAAGGTATTGTTTCATACTAAACCTAATCTATTAAATTGGATTAAGGATGTATCTGGTTAACTACATTCAATCACAATCCTGTGTATATTTCTAGTGCTGCAAATTCACATTTTACATTGCCGTAGAAGTGATTGCTTAGGTCGACTTCAGCACATTTCCTGCTTGTTCTCTGTCAATCTGACCATCTCAATCTATAATAACAACAATGGCACCAATATGATAAGTCATACATTGTCTTGGGGACTTATTTCTTCCTGGTGAAGTACTATCCATGCAGAAAGTCCCCACACACAGCAGTAGAAGCTTTTAATGTGCACAGCATGAACCCATTTCACATTACTCTGACACTCAGCACTGACCTGAAAAACGCATCCACCACTGCATGTTTACACTGTGAGGGAATTGAAGAATTGTGTTTTTCACTAATCAGGCATTGCTACCATTCTACCAGCCTTGAATTGAGGTAATTCTGATGTCCTGGCTGATTGTACATAGTAGGAGAAAACAATCCCATGTGACGGCTTGGTTCTCTTGACTGGGCTCTGATATTGTTCTACATGGGAATAATTTCAAAACAATTGGATTTTCTGTGTCATGCCCTCCCTTGGCTTCCCTGAACATGGAGATTCACTTATCTGCTCTCCACAAGTAAGTCAAGCCTTTCCCCAGCCAGTATTGGGCTGTAATGTGAGCTATAAATAAGACCAGGGCTCCAGAAATAGGATAGAGGGTGCACTGCCTTATAGCTCAGTAATGAGCAGTGTTATAAGTCATTAAATATTTTTATGTAATTAATGCAGCATATGGTTAGACACCTGCTTTAGAGACCTGATGGTGTTGTAGGCCACTTAAAATATTTCATACACTAACTGTAAACAGGAGGGAGGATTGGTTTTAAGTACATTTGTAAAGATCAAATTAAATTACAGTGCTAGATTATCTTTTGCTAGCTATAGTTCAAGTTCACAGCAAATCACAACAATTACATAATGATGTCTGATTGCATTTGCAATGTTGATGACCATGGAATTAAGTCTCTATCACTGAATGTGATTCTGTGCTACTGGGAACATGATTAAAGAGAAGTTGTCTGTATGTGAGGTAAGGGCTATTACTGTTGTTGTAGTCTGTTAATCAATTCATTGTCTTCCTTCGCCCCACACTTATGCAAGTATTCAGTTGTCGTTGTAATGGTATACTCCAGTGAAGAAATAAAACCAATTTGCATTTTAAATCAAATGCTTCAGTAAAATATGATTCGACACTTCAGATCTCTGCAGACTGTACTCTCATGTGATGAGGCATGTTTAAAACTGGCACATCACTAGTACAGTAGTTTATATGCACATCCATCAATTATATAACAGGAATGGTTCTTTACTGTTTAGAAATTTAACGTGTTTAATAGAGGTTGGGACTAAATACTAAACTGGTACAATGCCAATTCTTATCCGACCAGTTAGGCACTGTCATCATGTGTGGATCTGATCCAAGAATGCTACAAGTAGTAATTAGAAAATCAACTTTCACTACATAGCATTCTTACTTCAATACAGAATGAATTAAAACTAGACGTAGAGCAAATGCATGAGTACAGTATTCATTTTCACTTTTTATGGTCATGATTGTACAACAAATTGATGTAAACAGATAAAAATGTGTTGATATATGACATACGCATGTGTCACAGCCCTTTGTCTAAATTACAGCAAGGATGACAAGGCTCAATCAATCAAGTTTTATTTATATAGCGCTTAATCATGGCAACAGACATTTCAAAGCGCTTTAACAGACAGAGTCGCCCAACTGAACCCTCCAGAGCAAGCATAAGCGACAGTGGCGGGGAAAAACTCCCTTGATGAGGAAGAAACTCCGGGCAGGACCCAGACTCTTTTGGGCGGCCATCCACCTTGACCAGTTGGGTGTAAAAGAAATCAAAGGAAGATAAGAACAGGGTCAGAGAGAGAGACAGAGAGAGAGTGGTAGATAGGCCAGATAGAGACAATGTCAATATGGTTAAGGTTATGTTTCCCACTGCTAAAGTCAAGGTGCCATTACAGTTGCGTGGATGACTGTATGGCGGCACGGAGGAAGACAGGAAGCAGGACCCCAGCCGATGGATAAATGAGGGGTGGTACTGGTGGGTTTGGAGGAGAAGGTCCACAGCACATGGAGAGATGGGGGTGATACTGATGGGCTTGGAGGTGCAGGTCTACAGTGGAAGGTCCGCAGCGGATGGGCGGATGAGGGGTGGAGCAGTATGATGACACGAAAGAAGAGAGGCAGCAGGACCCCAGCAGACGGTTAGGTGAGGGGTGATACTGGTGGATGGGAGGTGCAGGTCCACAGCAGATGTTCCACAGCGGCTGGGTGGATGAGTCGTGGAACAGTATGGTGGCGCGGAGGAAAAAGGAAGCCGGACCCCAGTCGATGATTAGGTTAGGGGTGGTACTGGTGGGATGGGACGAGCAGGTCCATAGCAGATGGGTGGATGACGGGTGAATCTGAGAAAAACCTGTGAGGACATAGAGCACAGAGACTCCAGGGAAGAAGAAGACTGAACTTTGAACAAAATCTTCAAATTGGTAACAAAAGCAATCAAGGTGATCAAGCTCCAAAGTCACTGGCAGTGGTGAACAGGTATCTATCTATCTATCTATCTATCTATCTATCTATCTATCTATCTATCTATCTATCTATCTATGCCACCCTTTAACGCCAACTATAACTAATGTCCGTTTTATTCTTAGTTTAAAAAAAAAAAGTGCAACAGTGTCAACACTAAAACTAAACACTTAAAGTTTAAGTTCAGTTACTACATTATATTATCATAGAAATTGTTGATTCTGTTTTTAACATGCAGTCCAAGAAAGACAGAAAGAGTAATCTCAAGGCTTCTTGAAATTATAAGATTTTTTTTTTTTAACATCTCAACAGAATTCCACATTTAACATCAGGGTTGCAAAATCCTTTAGGCATTTATAAGTGCAGATAAATAAAAGTATTTTATATCTCAAGGCAAAATTTGGGCCAAACCTACATGCAGCCCACAATAACAGCTGAATAAGATTTCTCTCAAGACCAAAGTGCGCAACATTATTCAAAGTCACAAAATGATGTGGGACGTGTAGGATTTCAGTCAAGACATTCTCAGAATAAAGCAGAGCCTTAAATACTCCTGCCTGCATGATAGATTACCTTATGATTCATGTCTTTTTCTGGTTCTTACAGCACAGCCATGGAAAATCAATTTGTTCAGTACTGAACACTGGCAGAAATGTTCACTTTCTGTAATCAATATAAGAAACAAACACCTCTAAATACAGTTGAATTGTAAACTCATGGTAAAAATTAACAAATTGAAAATAAAATGTAGATAAACATTTGAAGCTAAAATTCAGCTACACCCAAATACATCATTGGCAAGCCCCAGAAATTGCAGCAGAGGTTGTTACACTGCTGTGCACTGCTGCCTTTGGCTATTTCAAATATAGTTTATAAATGTTTAAACAAGCACAAAAAGCCTAATTGTATTGGGGTAGAATCAAAAGTTTCTGCATAGCCAGACATCACAACAGGTATGTAAGGAAATTTGGTTGTTGTATTTTAATTACTTTGAACAATAGTCAGCTTACTATCAATGCTCTGGTGGCAGTATGTAGACCAAAAGCATTTTTTTAGAAACAGTGACAACATGTTAAAGTTAGTTCAATCAAGATCACACAAGGAACCTTCACTGACATTTTTGTAATTTCACTCAGCTCTACTTCGGGATGTCCTTATCTTACCATGTTTATTTGTGAAGCAAGGGGAAACACTCTCTCATCTGCTTCCATGTGGATTTACGAGACAGGTGAAATAGGGAATGTAGCAGCAGGTCCTCTACAGGCCACGGAGGAGAGTAGGCAGCAGTGACAACAGGATTGACATTGATGAAGTAAGTAAGGATGAGATGGGATGAAGATTTGTTGTAAAATGGCTTGGAGAGGAAGTAGATGGGCTAAAGCAGTTAAAGAGGATGTCCTGTTTGAGCTTTGCCAAACAGGACATGTATAGAGAATAGAGAGGATCAGGCTGCTAGATCAGAGACCAGCCTGAAGTAAGCTCTATATCACATATGTCAAAGTCAAGGCCCGCGGGTGAGATCTGGCCCGTGAAGAATTATTTATGGCCCGCCGGATGATTTTTAATTACCATTAGAACTGGTCCGCAGGCCACATTGGCCCGCTGGTGTTTTGCATGCACCAAATCTACATTCCCACAATGCAACAGTAGCAGAATTCACTGCAGCGCAGCAAGCAGGCTTTGGGTTTCAATGTTTATCAGCAGGGAGGCACGGTGGCGGAGTGGGTAGCGCTGTCACCCCACAGCAAGGCGGTTTCTGGTTCGTGTTCCGCTCTATGCGGAGTTTATATGTTCTCCCCGTGTCTGCATGGGTTTTTCCGGCGTCGTCCCACCTCCAAAAATATGCGTTTCAGGTTACTTGACCGGTCTCAAATCGACCGTAGGAATGAGTGTGTACGTGGTTGTCTGTGTCTCTATGTGGCTCCGCAGTACTCTAGCCCAGAGTTTTCCCCGCTTCACACCCTAAGCCAGCTGGGATAGGCTCCAGCTTCCTGTGACTCGCAACAGCAGATGAAGCGATCATGACAATGGATGGATGGATGCTTATCAGTAGTCATAGCGGAGGTTGAATTTAGCCTTCCCCCTCCTCAAAACTGGCTAAAAAGAAGGTGGACGCTGAGAGCAGAGGGTTATAGAGCAGGGGGTTTCAAGCCAGCTGGGAGTCAGAATTTATGTTTAGAAAGGTGAAATGTAAACCTGTGTGTTTTCTGCTAAGTTTGCACATTTCAGCCCTGACACAATGCCCCAGCTGTGCATCCAAGCTGCTCTTTTTTTTATTTTTATTGTCTGCATGTATTCTCATAGTTTAACCCCATAAAGTGGAGTCAACTTTTATGAGATCAATGCTTGTTTTAGTCTTGCAGCAAAATCTTTTATGTATTTTAATGCATGCATGTGACCATCACCGGTCCTCTCTGGGATCTAAGTTGTCAGCCTTAATTAGAATTTCCTATTGTGAGCCAGAGAGAGACGTGCTGCACCTCTGTGAGTTAAGGGGGGAACCAACATGAGACAGGGACAGAAAACAAAAACAAGATAGTGGATAGACAGGTAGTGCTGTTGGTGTGAAAGAGGTTTGAGCTGTTTTATTATATCTCACAACTGATACCTCAATCTTCTTCTTCTTCTTCTTCCTCTTCTTCTTTTCCCTTCAGGGGTCGCGACAGTGAATCAATTGCCTCCATCTAACCCTGTCCTTTGAATCATCTTCTCTCACACCAACTACCTTCATGTCCTCCCTCATTATACCCATAAACCTCCTCTTTGGTCTTCCTCTTGGCCTCCTGCCTGGTAGTTAAAAACTCAGCATCCTTCTACCAATATATTCACTATCTCTCCTCTGGACATGTCCAAACCATCTCAGTCTGGCCTCTCTGACTTTGTCTCCAAAACCTCTAACATGTGCTGTCCCTCTGATGTACTTATTCCTGATCCTATCCATCCTGGTCACTCCCAAAGAGAACCTCAGCATCTTCATCTCTGCTACCTCCAGCTCTGCCTCCTGTCATTTCCTCAGTGACACTGTCTCTAGACCAAACGACATCGCTGGTTTCACCACAGTTTTGTACACCTTTCCTTTCATTTTAGCTGAAACTCTTCTATCACACATCACACCTGATACTTTTTTCCACCCGTTCCATCCTGCCTGTCCACTCTTCTTCACCTCTTTTCCACACTCTCCATTGCTCTGGACTGTTGACCCTTAGTACTTAAAATCCTCCACCTTCTTGATCTCTTCTCCCTGTAACCTCACTCTTCCACTTTGGTCCCTCTCATTCACATACATTTACTCTGTCTTACTGCGGCTAAACTTCATTCGTCTCCTTTCCAGGATAAATCTCCACCTCTCTAGCTTCTCCTCCACCTGTTCCCTGCTCTCACTACAGGTCACAATATCATCTGCAAACATCATAGTCCATGGAGTTTCCTGTCTAACCTCATCTGTCAGCCTGTCCATCACCATAGCGAACAAGAAGGGGCTCAGAGCTGATCCCTGATGCAATCCCACCTCTACCTTGAACTCCTCTGTCACACCTACAGCACACCTCACCACTGTCTTACAGTCCTCATACATGTCCTGCACCGCTCTAACATACTTCTCTGCCACTCCAGACTTCCTCATACAATACCACAGTTCCTCTCTGGGCACCCTGTCATAAGCTTTCTCCAGATCTACAAATACACAATGCATCTCCCTGTGGCCTTCTCTGTATTTTCTCTATCAACATCCTCAGAGCAAATACTGCATCTGTAGTACTCTTTTTTGGCATGAAACCATACTGCTGCTCACAAATGTTCACTTCTGCCCTTAGTCTAGCTTCAAATACTCTTTCCCAAAACTTCATTGTATGGCTCATCAGCTTTATTCCTCTGTAGTTGCCACAACTCTGCACATCTCCCTTGTTCCTAAAAATGGGCACCAGCACACTTCTCCTCCATTCCTCAGGCATCTTCTCACTATCTAAGATCATGTTGAACAACCCAGTCAGAAACCCTACTGCCACCTCACCTAGACACTTCCAAACCTCTACAGGTATATCATCAGGACCGACTGCCTTTCACTATTCATCCTCTTCAGTGCCCTCCTCACTTCCTCCTGACTAATCTTTGCTACTTCCTGGTACACAACAGTAATCTCTTCTAGTCTTTGTTCTCTCTCATTTTCCATGTTCATCAACTCTTCAAAGTACTCTTTCCATCTTCCCATCACACTACTGGCACCTGTCAATAGGCTTCCATCCCTATCCTTAATCACCCTAACCTGCTGCACGTCCTTCCCATCTCTGTCTCTGTCTTGCCAACCGGTATAGATCAGTCTCTCCCTCCTTACTGTCCAACCTAGCATACAAGTCATCATAAGCCCCTTGTTTGGCCTTTGCTACCTCTACTTTCACCTTACGCTGCATCTACCTGTACTCCTGTCTACTCTCCTCAGTCCTGTCAGTGTCCCACTTCTTCTTAGCTAACCTCTTTCTATGTATACACTCCTCTACCTCCTCATTCCACCACCAAGTCTCCTTATCTACTTTCCTTCCAGATGACACACCAACTACTCTCCTACCTGTCTCCCTGATCTTATTAGCTGTAGTTTTCCAGTCATCTGGAAGCACCTCCTGGCCATCCAGAGCCTGTCTTAACTCCTTCCTAAAACTCATGCAACACTCTTCCTTTTTCAGCTTCTACCATTTCATCATCTGCTCTGCCTTTGCCCTCTTCATCTTCCTCACCACCAGAGTCATCCTGCACACCACCATACTATGCTGTTTGGCTAAACTTTTGCCTACCACTACTTTGCAGTCACTGATCTCCTTCAGGTTACACCATCCACACAAGATGTAGTCTACCTGTGTGCTCCTACCTCCACTCATATAGGTAACCCTATGTTCCTGCCTCTTCTGGAAGAAAGTATTCACTATGGCCATTTCCATCCTTTTTGTAAAGTCAACTACCACTGTCCTTCTCCATTCCTCTCCTGGATACCAAACCTGCCCATCACCTCCTCATCACCTCTGTTTCCTGTACCAACATGTCCATTGAAGTCTGCAGCAATGACAATTCTCTCCCTTCTAGGTGTGCTCTGCATCACTTCATCAAAGTCCAACCAGAAGTTCTCCGTCTCTTCTACCTCACATCCTATCTGTGGAGCATACGCACTAACAACATTGACCATCACACCTTCTATTTCTAGCTTCAGACTCATTACTCTATCCGACACTCTTCTTACCTCCAGGATATTCCTAACAAACTCCTCCTTCAAGATAACTCCTACTCCATTTATCTTCCCATCTACACCATGATAGAACAACTTGAACCCTGCTCCTAAACTTCTAACCTTGATACCTTTCCACCTGGTCTCCTGGACACACAGTATGGCTACCTTCATCCTCTGCATCATGTCAACCAACTCTAACTTTTCCTGTCATAGTTCCAACATTCAACGTCCCTACTCTCACTCCTATACTCTTGGCGTTTCTCTGCTCTATCTTCCTATGAACACACTTTCTTCCTCTCCTTCTTCGACCAACAGTAGTCCAATTTCCACCAGCGCCCTGTAGGTCAACAGCGCCGATGGCGGTCGTTGTTAACCCGGGCCTCGACCGATCCGGTATGGAAGTCATAGGTTTGTTTACATTTTTGATTTGGCAAAAGTTTTATGCCGGATGCCCTTCCTGACGCAACCCTCTGTATTTATCCGGCCTTGGGACAGGCACAATAAGACACTGGCTTGTGTCCTCTTGTGGTTACATTACAACTGATACCTTAATACCAATATTAAAAAGCACCAGGTTAGTGGAGGTCCTGACAGTATAGCATAGGCCACCAGAGGAAAACAGTGCAGAAGATAGAGGGCATGAGATTTGGATGTCTGAAGAAGGACTCATCACACTCTGACGGGACCCAATGGTTCTCAACAATTGGACTCGACAGAAGCTGGTAAGCCCTGAACCAGCATGCATGTTTGATGGAAACCAATGCCCAGAGAGGCTACCAGAACCCAGCAGGGCCAGGCTGGTAGAGCACCCCCTCCCCTGGGCAGCCAGGAGCATCCAGAAACCATCACCTTGAAGGGCCACCGGGGGCACCGAGAACCACTTAGACCCAGAGACCAAGAAGAGGCAGCGCCTGCCACCGCCAGGGCGCCCAGGACAGGCCCAGGGGACACAGGGTAAGGAAAAGGTTTCCCCTTGAACTAACTGACAGCAATAACAAAATATTGCTTTATTTATTTAAGCAATACATAATATACACTGTGTAAGCTTTTGGTTCAATAGGCTACGTTGATTTCAATATGTTTTAGTAAACATTGAACCAGTCCAGCCATCGGCTTGTAGCAAATTTGTTTTTTTGGCCCTCCGTGTACTTGACTTTGACACCCCTGATCTACATTATATAACCATGCGTGATTTATCAAGGGAATTCCACCTCAGTGCTACAATAGGACACAGACCAAATTTTCAATTTTTCATTAAAAATATTTTAATTGTTAGCATTCTCTTTGATGCACTCACAGAAAACAGAGGACTATATCACTCCACACTCCGCAATGGACCAGCTGTGTAACAACCTGAAGCTGAAAATGTTATTTTAAGTCCAAATGGTACATTATTTGCTTAGGGAATTGTGCTTAACTGTAAATTTCATGGCCACTCCAAGGTTTATCTGCGGCACTTAATTTATTTTGGACTTCTGAGGGCTTGTGCAGCCGTGAAAAAAACTAACACTATCAGTTTTTACATATTGAATCCACGTAGGTGGTATTATGCAAATAATTTATAGCACTGGTCAATGTTTCTAATGACAAAATATATGTCATTAGCAGCTTGACAAGACCTGTATGTTCTTGTAGAATATTCAGAGTGAAAAAAATAATACAATATCATTCACTCATTGTTCATTGATCAAAAGCTACAAATGGATATATAAAGAGTGTCGGACATTTCAGAGGAGATACCGTGACCTGCTCAGCGCTTCAAACTTGAGCCAGAAAGAAAGGACAGAGAACTGATTTCTTTTTAACGTTGCAGGATTTTTTAAAAGTAATCATATTTGTTTATAATTAAACTTGGGTGAGGGTTGGGCATGAAGGAAGAAACAGCCTTCAAAACCTGAGGTGTGCTTGAATAAAAAGATGGATTCAGAAATATTTCTTTATAACACTGACAATTTTAATCTCCTGAACATAACTGAAATGGGTTATGAATCAGTTTAATAATTGGAATTTGGATTAGTGTTCAATTTAATCTAGACATCTGCTGAGGCCCTGCTGGACTTTGGAGGAAGGAGAGTTACATCTCTGTCACCAAATCGCAGTATTTTAGTAATAACAAAATGTGAAACATAATTTCCCAGTGGCAGAAAGTTCATATTCACCACCGAAATCTTTTTCATGTTAAGAATTATTATTAAATTCTGTGAGGTTCATTCAAAGCAGCATTGCGGTATCTTTGTAGAGTGTTTCAAGCTGTTTGTTTTGATCAACTGCAACGTTAACATAGAACCTTATACAGTTTATGATACTGACATCTTATTACAAGAGTTCATCTTCTCACTGACTGGTTTGCCTTGAGTCTAACAACTGAACTGAGTCTATTGCATGCATGTCTGAAGAAGCTCATTCATTCTATTTATTCTAGCTCTATTCATTCTAATAATGTTTCATTTAAAATAAAGAGCTACAATCCCATCAATGAGGGTTTACTGCAACTGCTGGAAAAAAAATGGTTTGTTGACATTTCAACTTTCCTTCAGAATCAAAGATTAATAACTCTGCTTTACATTTATGAATTTTAAAAAAAAAAAATCAGTAAATATAAGAAAAATAATAATCATAAAACATCAGATCCCACAGCGGCTGTAAATGTCAGACACAGAATTTTTAAACCTTTAGTCTTTCAATCCTCATTATATTTTCCCACTTTGGTGGACTAATCTATTCATTAGACATCGTTTTCTTCCCTTTACAGCTGCTGATTCATTGTGATACCAAGCAGCTGTGCCTCTTCAACCTGTTCAATATATAGTATTTCAGTAACAAACGAAGCTCATCCACATTGTGATTGGAATTTCTGTTTCTGCACACAAGTATTTTGTTTTACTTTACACTCAAGAAAAGTCCATTTTCAATCAAGCAAGGGCTTGATTGAAAATGTGATAGTATTGCATGCAGAAGGACAGATTCATCCTCAGAAACAAAACTCCCTCCACAATATCACATCAAAGTTCGTTCATTCTTTTGTTTTCTAACCCGCTGCATCCGCTTACGCGGGTCACGGTGAGCTGGAGCCTAACCCAGCTGGCATAGGGCGTGAAGCGAGGCAAACTCCGGGTCCGACACCAGCGCACCAAGGAGTTACACGTATACAGACACACACCCACACACACAGTCACTCCTACGGGCAATTTGGGACCAGCCAATTAACCTGGTGTGCATGTTTTTGGAGGTGGGAGGAAGCCGGAGAACCTGGAGAGAACCCACACAGACACGGGGAGAACATGCAAATTCCACACAGAGCAGGTCTCGAACCCGGACCCGTCATGTTGTACGGCGACAGCTACCCACTGTGCCACTGTGCCGCCCACAAAAGAGTTCATAAAACCTAATTATTGTTTACATTTAGTTTATTAATTTAGTTAATTTTGTAATCAAAGGTTACAATAAGATTTCAAGATTTTCCAAATAAATCAAGGTGCTATGAGTTATGTAGGCCAAACTTCCAAAATTCCCCCAGATTCAATAGTGTTATCTTTTTATGAAGTGGCCATCTAGATAAAAAAGGACAGGCTTTAGGTTCAAAGCTACGTGGAAAAAATCATGATTCAGGGACAAAAGGTCCTATAGTAATAAAACCTCAAACTTTCATCCTTCATGCATTTATAGTGTTCTGACACAAAAACCCACTGTTATTAAGAGCCTTGATCTTATCTCGAGATGCAATCACCCTTGTTCTGAGTGAGACTTTTAGACATGGCATCCTCACTGTCATTACCAAAGAAACACATTTTCTCAGGATATGGATCTGAAAATGTAGGTAAACAGATAGATCAAGAGATTTCATTTTGATTGGTGAATCCATACCATACAGAAGAAATGAATATTTTCTGAGATTGTTGCATGATTAACAGCCTCAGCCTCACTCAGAGACACTAACAGTCACCTTAATTTGACATTAATTGATATGATATTGTTAGATGATTCCTTGTATGAATAGCACTGAACTGCAGTTGGCTAGCTTTATAAAGTTACACAGTTAATCAATGGTGTGTTGTACGTCACAGTATGGGGGTTTAACGTCATTGGAGTGTTACACAAGCCCTGAGCCAGTGAACTAGCAGTAATAATAAGAGGTCAACAGGTCACGCAGCAGAACAAACACTGTGGTGAGCAGTCAATGTCTGCCTGAGTTATCTTTTAAATTCTATCAAGCATATTTTCATTGTATTCATGCAAAAAAGCTGTTTATTAATGTAATAATAATACATAACAAAATTTAGCTGTTATCGCAACAGAGAAGAACATCGTTGGCTGGTTGATTACCACTGACTTGACTGTCACCAATGACCCAAACTGGTTGGAAGCCAGACAATGATCTGTGTGTGGATGTTGCTGATGGCCAAGGTGGTAAAAGTGGCAGACAGAAGCAAAACATGTGCAGAGGCTTCTCTCTCACCTCATGCCCTTCAGCAGACCGATAAATTTAGAGATTTATCAGTATAATCCCTCGCTCAGAGCATCGTCTTGTTGTTCTTGTACTTGCTATTGCTGTCAACATACAGCTTCCTTACAGAGTTATGTGCCATTGACATGTCTGTTTTTGTTTTCTTTGACTTTAGCTTAGCCCCTTCAGCTCTGATTATGGGTCCCTCCAAATCTAGGTTTGTGTGCTTATTTATCACTGTTTTACACTGTATTCTGAGTGCCACAGCCCTGACAATCCTCTAATGCTCCAGGATTGACTGCCATCATTCACCTCCTCCATCATAAGAATTATAAGGGTCAGAACATCTCAACAATAGTATTTTTTGTGTCGTTCAAAATGTTGCTTTTATTTACAATTTCATCCTTGAGTTATGGTTTTTTTTGTACGATTATTACATTTTGTTCACCCAAACAAAATATAATAATCGTTTCCACATTGCTGGATGAGATGTGCAAGAACAGCCTATTTCGCAGAACCAACTTCTGTCAATAAGCATTTTCCCAGAGGTCTGTTTAATACAGGCAGTCCTCAACATAGGAACATGATTGTTGCTGAGAGGTTGTTCGGAAGTTGAGTTGTTTGTAAGTTGTTATTTAATGTACAATTACAATTTGAGGTAATCTAAATGCCGTTACTGCTCTTAATACAAAAGTACTGTTCCCTAAGACTTATCAGAAACAATAACAGGACACAAAAACAACGCCTAATAAAATAAAATACAGGCACAGGTCATTCTGAGTTCTTGTTCTTGATTATACGTTGGTTTTCACAAAAAAACTACGTATTCACTCAACTTCACATTTTTCTGTCACAAATATTAAAATCACTAGATTTTAATATATATCCTTTTTACCACAGGGTGACGCACAATTTTTTTTTTGGGAGAGCTGCAGTATAAGTGAGATAGATATGTAAAATCTGTCACTTTTTGGTCCTGTCCAATAAGTATTATGACCAGCTAACTGATTAATTCCTGTTAAATGAACTGTGGGCTGTACACTGGAATCTTTATTTTATTCCTCTGTCAATAGAAAGCTGATATCTAATCAGTCTTTAAATTGATTTCTGAAAACAGTCTGTTTTTTTGCTTTCTTCTGAGAAAATGGAAAAACAGCTCTTCCTCGCTGTAGGGAAGTTTTTTTTATTTATTTATTTGTTATTTGAGTTTTGTCACCAAAGATAAAATACTGAAATTTCAGTCATGACATTGTTCTGCAGGCTGATAAATAGATTGCTCCATTTTGGTCTTACATGAAGTTTATATTGTTTCCTTAAGTTGTTTTTTTGTCTTTTTATCACTGAAATGGTTTGTCTCATATTGTCTAAAGGATGTTAATGTCCATTTTCATATTTCTTAGTATGATTATCTGACTTATTCTAGTATATGCTTCTCGTGATTATCTAAATCAAGATTTTTTTGTTATTTTCTATCAGTGCTATTCAGATGATTGATCCTATACAGTATACAGTATATCTCAAAAACAAGTTCGGTATCGTTGGTGCCACGACCAAGTTTTAAAATCTTTGGCAGATTCCATCTGCACAGCAATACAGAACAGTAAGGCCCAAGTCACCCCGATGCAGTCAATCACGTTTGTCAAAGCGGGCCAGAAGGCAAACCACCAGCCAAACTCTTCAGGAGGGCTCCTCGCTATCTTGATTGGCTGCTACTAGTTGACCTGGAAAGGGACCTCACGTTTCCAACTAACATAGCTACCGATTCACTTCGCCCAGACATGGTGGGCAAAGAGGGCCAATGGCCATGTTTGATTGGAAGCATGACAGCATGGTGGAGTAATGCTTAATAAAGCATTTGAATATTGCCCTTTCTAGCTTCAAACTGAACTAATCATATTCAACTTTTAAGAAACACTTTTCTGGAGAGAACTACTTAATGCAATCACTTGACATAATGAAATGACATAAATTTAACTAACAATTTTCAATTTCAGGATTACTGACAGTAATATCTAAATGATTAATTCACAGAGGGCTCAACCTCAGGTTTGAGGTTGAGAGTGCATGTCTTCATGTTAATGTTGTTAATTTTGTTTTTATTTTTTGTTTTTTAGCTTGTGATTAAGCCTCCGTCACATGACCTTTAAACTTTGGTACTCTTTGACTTTAAATATGGATTCATTACAATGGTACACAAAGAAGCAACACCATTCACCCAAGAACTCTCCCAACCACACAAAGTTCGCTTCCCTGCTTTCCAAGTTCCTCAAAGCCTCATCCCAACTTGTAACAGCCGGTGTGAAGGGAGCGTAAGAAGAGCTGGACGGAATCCTGTCTCTGTAATCCAACATATACAGTACATCCAGAATCTGCAGGAAAGGACTCATTCTGCTTTCAGTTTGTTGTCCAAACAGTATTGACCAGTCACATTTGTACATAATTTGGTTCCATGAAAGCAAACAGTTAATTTGGACAGCAAAACACTAGCTGAAATAGGGTATTAGGGATGAGCGAGTACACACTATCTGTATCTGTATCTTTTTCAACCATCTAAATTATGTGTATCTGTACTCGGAATAGGCGGGGCTTGGACCGGAAGTGGGTGTGGTTTGACCTGAAATGGGTGGGGCTCAAATCAGTTCATTATTTTAAGTCTGAAATTGATGTGGATTGATCAGAGGTTGCTATATTTATTGTTTATTTAAAAATATTTACAGAACAGCCTAAAAATTGAGATTCAAATCAATGTTTTTGATCACAAAAGTAAGAAAACTATTTACAGAATAAGTTTTTTATGAACTCAGAATATGAATATTCTTAAGTGTTTTTTTAAGTGAATATTTACAGAACAGCCTCAGAATTGAGATGCATTACTTTTGATCACAATAGCAAAGGAACTATATACAAAACAAGTTTTTTTATGAACTCAGAAAATGAAGTGCATTAATGAATACAATGCATGCAATAGGACAGTATGAACTACAAAGTATGCATGAATAAGAATTGTCATACTCAACAAAAATTTCTCATTTTTTCTCTTTTTATTTTATTTTTATAATCAGTGTTTTTTTTTTCAATTTATTTATATTTTTATCACCTAATGTTCTTGCCATTTTTTTCCACACAAAGTTAAACAAAGTTTATTAAGGTGTGTGTGTGTGTGTGTGTGTGTGTGTGTGTGTGTGTGTGTGTGTGTGTGTGTGTGTGTGTGTGTGTGTGTGTGTGTTTGTGTGTGTCTGTGCATGTGTGTGTGGCTGAGTGACTGTGTGAGAGGGTGACAGAGAGAGAGATCGAGCGAGCGAGCAAGCGAGCGAAAGAGAGAGAGAGAGAGAGAGAGAGAGAGAGAGCGAGAGAGAGCATGTGTGTGTGCGTGTGTGTGTGTGTGCCCGCGCGTTATGAGAATGTGTCAAACTAAGAGCAAGCAGGTAAAAAAAAAACTTTACACACATTTTCTCTGTCTTACTGCGGCTAACCTTCATTCCTCTCCTTTCCAGGATAAATCTCCACCTCCTGTTCCCTGCTCTTACTACAGATCACAGTGTCATCTGCAAACATCGTACTCCATGGAGATTCCTGTCTAACCTTGTCTGTCAGTCTGTCCATCCCCATCCCCATTGCGAACAAGAAGGGGCTCAGAACTAATCCCTGATGCAGTCCCACCTCCACCTTGAACTCCTTTGTCACACCTACAGCACACGTCGCCGCTGTCTTACAGTCCTCGTACATGTCCTGCACCGCTCTAACATACTTCTCTGCCAATCCAGACTTCCTAATTCAATACCACAGTTCCTCTCTGGGCACCCTATCATAAACTTTCTCCAGATCTACAAAAACACAATGCAGCATCCTCTGGCCTTCTCTGTACTTGTCTATCAACATCCTCAAAGCAAATACTGCATCTGTAGTACTCTTTTTTGGCATGAAACCACAATGCTGCTCGCAAATGCTCACTTATGCCAATAGTCTAGCTTCAACTTATCTTTATCATAGCTTCATTGTATGGCTCATCGGCTTTATTCCTCTGTAGTTACCACAACTCTGCGCATCTCCTTTGTTCTTACAAATGGACACCAGCATACTTCTCCTTTCCTCAGGCATCTTCTCACTATCTAATATCCTGTTGAACAACCCAGTCAGAAACTCTACTGCCACTTCTCCTAGACACCACCATACTTCCACAAGTATATCATCAGGACCGAGTGCCTTTCCACTCTTCATCCTCTTCAATGCCCTCCTCACTTCATCCTGACTAATCATTGATACTTCCTGGTCCAAAATAGCCACCTCTCACTCATCAACTCTTCAAAGTATTCTTTCCATCTTCCCATCACACTACTGGCAAATGTCAATACACTTCCATTCCTATCCTTATCACCCTAACCTGCTGCATGTCATTCCCATCTCTGTTTCCCTGTCTTACCAACCTGTATAGATCAGTCTCTCCATCCTTACTGTCCAACCTAGCATACAAGACATATTAGGCCCCTTGTTTGATCTTTGCTACCTCTACCTTCACCTTAATCTGCATCTATCTGTACTCCTGTCTACTCTCCTCAGTCCTCTCAGTGTCCCACTTCTTCTTAGCTATCCTCTTTCTCTGTATACACTCCTCTACCTCCTCATTCCACCACCAAGTTTCCTTACCTACTTTCCTTCCAGATTACAGACCAAGTACTCTCCTACCTGTATCCCTGATCACATTAGCTGTAGTTGTCTAGTCATCTGGAAACACCTCCTGACCACCCAGTGCCTGTCTTAACTCCCTCCTAAAAGACGTGCAACACTCTTCCTTTTTCAGCTTCCACAATTTCATCATCTGCTTTGCCTTTGCCCTCTTCATCTTCCTCACCACCAGAGTCATCATACACACCACCATCATATGCTGTTTGGCTAAACTCTCGCCTACCACAACTTTGCAGTCACTGATCTCCTTCAGATTACACTGTCTACACAAGATGTAGTCTACCTGTGTGCTCCTACCTCCACTCTTATAGGTCACCCTATGTTCTTGCCTCATCTGGAAGAAAGTGTTCGCTATAGCCATTTCCATCCTTTTTGCGAAGTCAACCACCATCTGTCCTTCTGCATTCCTCTCCTGGATACCAAACCTGCCCATCATCTCCTTATCGCCTCTGTTTCCTGCACCAACATGTCCATTGAAGTCTGCACCAATGAAAACGTTCTCCCTTCTAGGTGTGCTCTGCATCACTTCATCAAAGTCCAACCAGAATTTCTCTTTCTCCTCCAGCTCACATCCTACTTGTGGAGCATACCCACTAACAACAGTGAACATCACACCTTCAATTTCTAGGTTTAGACTCATCACTCTATCTGACACTCTTTTTACCTCAAGGACATTCCTAACAAACTCCTCCTTCAAGATAACTCCTACTCCATTTCTCTTCTTATCTACACTATGACAAAACAACTTGAACCCTGCTCCTAAACTTCTAACCTTGCCACCTTACCACCTGGTCTCCTGGACACACAGTATGTCTACCTTCCTCCTTTACATTGTGTCAACCAACTCTCTACCTTTTCCTGTCACAGTTCCACATTAAATGTCCCTACTCTCAGTCCTATACTCTTGGCGTTCCTCTTCTCTTTCTTCCTGTGAAGACACATTCCTCTTCTCCTTCTTCGACCAACAGTAGTCCAATTTTCACCGGCACCCTGTAGGTGAACAGAACCGATGGTGGTCATTGTTAACCCGAGCCTCGCCCGATCCGGTATGGAAGTCATAGATTTGATTCACGCTTGTAAGTGCCAGTTGAAATCCAGTGTGGAACAAAAATTCTGGAGGGTGAACTGGTGGCCGGAGAGATGTCAGTTCACCTCCTGAGCACTGCTGAGGTACTCTTGAGCAAGGCAACTAACATCTCAAGCTGCACCTAGGGCGCTGCTACATGGCTGCCTCGTCATTCCTCGATTACTTGCACCTTTACAAGTACTTTGTGTGTGTGTGTGTGTCTGGTGTCTGTGTGTGTGTGTGTGTGTGTGTGTGTGTGTGTGTGTGTGTGTGTGTGTGTACTGTAAATAAAATTTACGGATAACAGTGGATAAGACGATTGCAATTGTTTCCTCTACAAGAACATGGATGGTTGGATGATTTTGTTCTTTAATAATGGACTTTTCTTTCACATGGTCCTTGTAAACCTGTGTAAGGTTGTTTGTTATATATTGAATATTGAGTCGTTACTTTGTTAGATAATATTTACTCTGGTGGCTTCTATGGTAGGAACAAATGTATGCTGTACTTTGCAAGCTTAATTTTTTAGCTTTTACCCATGATTTCAGGCAGGTCCTCTTTGCAACTTCGTTGGAAGGAATTGTATTGTGGTAGACAATTGTGGTCCATGCATCCATTGGCATTAATGGGTTACGGTACTAGGGAGGTCTTCATGTCCCATGAGGCTCTTACATCAAGCATTCAAACACAAGTAGCTACCTGAAGACTAGGGAGAGGATCTAGTTTCTGATGAGTTGGGGGAAGGGCTCTAATTCTCATTTTTTTGTACATTTTGTTGCCTATCAGCTCCTGTGTTAGTGCATAGTTGTAGTATTGTACAAAATCACATGTGGTGCTCTCTTTAGCTAAAGCGTTTTGTCTGGTTAAGGTAGTTGTTCCAAGCATGGGATGTTTTTAAACAGAGCAGTACAAACCCTGTCTTCCTGTTAACAATTTGGGAACAAGACTCAGTTTTGATGGATACTCCCATATCCTCAGAATTGAACAACTGGAGTCATTCAGCATCAATTAACTCAATGCCATGGCTCATCTGCCCATGCATATGAGCCATAGCAGTAAGTTTGTCATCTTCTCATCAGGTCAACCTTTGCATGTATAGTACAATACCCATGTGGTTCACTTTCACTCATACATTCTTTAAACCACAGAAACCCCCTATCTGTTTGCTCATTTTGATATACATTTTTGTTGAAGGAAGTAATTTATTTGATCTGTTATCTTCTGTTGCCGCACAATCAACATTTGACAAAACTTGATGGGCTCTGGGTTTGTGAAAAATCCACTCTCACCTCCTTGACTCTAGGAGTTCCTTGTATAGAGGCACCTTCTGTGAAGCCAACATTTTCTGTCAAAGTTCTGTCAAACATTTACCATATTAGTAGGATGGAAAATGAGTATTTGGAAAGTGTGCTTGTGCCTTTTTGCATTTTGCACAAGTTCTGCAGAATATATGAGTTCTGAAGTATTGTTCATATTACAGTGATCAGTCAGCCATGATGTTGATTATAACAAAATTTCCCAATGAAACATCAGCTTTATATTATGATATACTGTCTGAAATTCTTTTGGCTTCTAGAGTGGTGATTTTAGAAATATGTGACACTGCTGGATAGGCTGCTTATAACAAGGAACTATGTACGGTATTTTCCGCACTATAAGGCGCACCTAAAACCTATAATTTTGTCATAAACCTGTAGTGCGCCTTATAATCGGTGCGTCTTATATATGGATTAATACTCATATAATATTGGTTAAAAACATGATAGCTGAAAAAAAGCCGGCAGTCTGGCCGCCAGTCATGCCGCACTCCGCAACCACAGGAGCACCCTCACAAGGCACTCGGGCCTACGCCCCTTAACAACGATAGTCAAGGGGCGTCACCGAAATCCCGGCTCTGACTGCGCTGCTCTCAGATGGTAGAGCAGACTGTAGGAGCACCGGTGATTATGTAGCAAAATATAAGGAACTTTCAACAATTCTATTAATAAAGTTTGACTGACTGACTGATCTCAGTATTTCCTAACTATTTGGTGTCGGAAATAACCCACTTTAAACTGAATTGGTTCTTAAAAATGCCATTGTGCTGTCATCTGGAATCTAGTGACGATCCACTCTATTAGTCTGTGGAAACACACGGAGAAACTGGCATAAAGGTGAATGAAAGACCCTCAAATTGAACTTCCAGCCTTTTCTGAAATTTCTAAAGCAGAGTCACTGCTAGACAAAGTCGTCTGGTGTGCTGCAATTGATTTACAAACGTAGTTGATAGCTCTGGGCGGGCGGCGGAGGGGCGCATTCAGGCTTGTGTATTCTGTCTGCAGCGACGTGCTGTGAGATTCACGGCGGTGAGACATCGACGTTAAAGTCAGTTCTAGGAGTAAAACAGCGTCATATTTGCCAGTAAATTAGCAGCCTGACATTAAAAACTAGTTAAAAATTGTTTAGGACACACAGCAGCAAATAGCTGCACCTCACCTCCGACTGGACTACCGATCGATCGAAACAATATTTAATGAATAAATGAAGACGAACGTCGGAGCTTAAATATCTGCTTCGAACTTGAGGTCAGGAAATAATCTGCTCTGTTCGCACTGACTGCACTCGTAATGAATTTAACCAGTTTTTAATGTCAGGTTTTTTAATATGCGTGTTGACTTCTTTCTAAGATGGCAAAGTGGTCAAGTGATCAGGTTTCCTTGATCAGGCTCAGAATGGCTTATTGACATAACAATAGGGGCCATTCAAAAGTAGTCAGGAAGTCATGAATGCAATCATGACTGCCTGAGCAGCGCGGCTCTATCTAGTGGACGGATTGTCCAACTACAGCCGCTGCAGTTTACCAAAAAAAATAAATTATTTTTTATTGTGTGCGCCTTATAATCCCGTGCGCCTTATATATGAAATAAATTATAAAACAAACAAATTATTGAGGGTGCGCCTTATAGTCCAGTGCACCTTCTTCTTCTTCTTTTCCTTTCTGCTTTTCCCTTCAGGGGTCGCCACAGCAAATCAATTGCCTCCATCTAGCCCTGTCCTTTGAATCCTCTTCTCTCACACCAACTACCTTCATGTCTTCCCTCATTACATCCATAAACCTCCTCTTTGGTCTTCCTCTAGGCCTCCTGCCTGGCAGTTCAAAACTCAGCATTTTTCTACCAATATATTCACTATCTCTCCTCTGGACATGTCCAAACCATCTCAGTCTGGCCTCTCTCACTTTATCTCCAAAACTTCTAACATGTGCTGTCCCTCTGATGTACTCATTCCTGAACCTATCTATCCTGGTCACTCCCAGAGAGAACCTCAGCATCTTCATCTCTGCTACCTCCAGCTCTGTCTCCTGTCTTTTCTTCAGTGACACTGTCTCTAGACCAAACAACATCGCTGGTCTCACCACAGTTTTGTACACCTTTCCTTTCATTTTAGCTGAAACTCTTCTATCACACATCACACCTGACACTTTTGTCCACCCGTACCATCCTGCCTGTACACGCTTCTTCACCTCTTTTCCACACTCTCCATTGCTCTGGAGTGTTGACCCTAAGTACTTAAAATCCTCCACCTTCTTGATCTCTTCTCCCTGTAACCTCACTCTTCCACTTGGGTCCCTCTCATTCACACACATGTACTCTGTCTTACTGCGGCTAACCTTCATTCGTCTCCTTTCCAGGTCAAACCTCCACCTCTCTAGCTTCTCCTCCACCTGTTCCCTGATCTCACTACAGATCACAATGTCATCTGCAAACATCATAGTCCATGGAGATTCCTGTCTAACCTCGTCGATAAGGTGACAGCTCTCGGGGGAGGTGATCGCCATCTATTTATCCTATTATTTACGATAATTCAAACATTTACCGTATTGGCCCGAATATAAGACGACCCTGATTATAAGACGACCCCCTCTTTTTCAAGACACAAGTTTGAAAAAAGACTTTTTGAACACCAAATTTAATTTTCATACAGAAAATAATTCAAGTACATCTCAAACAAATTATTATAACAATATATTCGAGAGAAAAAGCGTGTTATTTTGCCTCATTCAAATCATGCAAAAACTGTTTATCACATCTTAATATCTGAACATTTAAATATGTAAACTAAAGTGCAATTACATCTGTAAATGAGTGGTGAGTGGCACCAACCTTGCTCCCATCTGAGAACCGACCCACTTTTCTCCAGATTGTCGCTACGTTTCTCCATTTTCTACATCTTTTCTCTTATTTTCTTCTCTTTTCTTTCGTACCTCTATTTTTATTTTTTTCTTCGTGACAGGGGTTCACTTTGGCCTGGGGAATTAAGTTCAGCATTGGCTTGAAAGATATCTGGTGATATCTAGCGTTGTGAGTGGGTATAATGTCTAGACCCCGAATGAAAGACGACCCCCACTTTTTCCAGTCTTATTTCAATGCAAAAAACACCGTCTTATACTCGGGCCAATACGGTATATACCCATTCATACTGATATTAAACCACCTTATATCTGTATTACCTTTCCCTACACTCTTATCGACTGTTTAAAACACTTTTGTGTCTCATGTGAGTCCGAGACTCATGGAACGGAGCGCACTTCCAGATCAATCAATCAATCAATCAATCAATCAATCAATCAATCAACTTTAATTTATATAGCGCTGAATCATATCAGAAGACATTTCAAAGCGCTTTACAGATAGAAAGCCAGCAATACCCTCCAGAGCAAGCATAAGGGACAGTGGCAGGGAAAAACTCCCTCATTGAGGAAGAAACTCCGGGCAGGACCCAGGCTCTGGAGGGCGGTCATCCGCCTTGACCTGTTGGTTGGGAAACAGGAATATATTGGGGAAAGAGATAGGTCAAGTAAAAGAGACGGAGAGAAAGACTGGCAGATAGGCCAGTTTGAGTTTCAAGCCCATAGTGCGCTGTTGCTGAATTGGGGGCGGGATTTCCAGGCCTTGGGGTATCCTGTCTTCGATCCGCATTCTCCACCTGTGGAACAGAGGCACAGAGACAGTGGCAGCATCGTGCAGACAGAGAGTGTGATTTGACAGTAGTAATATAAAATTCTAGGAGTAGTAATAAATTCTAAGAGCGTAGAAAGATAAAGAAAGTGAAGGAGAAGTGACAGAAGAAGTATCTCCCTTTAATGGGAGAGACGGAGAAAAATACGCTCAGCAGTCTAAGCCTATAGCAGCATATCTAGTGGGGTGAGTGTTATTTCTAATTGTAGGCTCTATCAAAAAGGAGGGTTTATAGTCTACTCTTAAATAAACTGACCAATGATCTCCCAACCTCGAACCGATGTTGGGAGATCGTTCCAGAGTAAAGGGGCCAGATAGCTAAAGCTTCTGCCTCCTGTTCTACTCTTAAAAACCCGACCGGTCACCAGAAATCCTGCATCCTCTGATCGAAGGGCTCTGGTCGGGTGATACACTTCAATAAGATCTTCAATGTATGATGGAACCTTACAGTGGAGAGATTTATAAGTAATCATAAGGAGTTTGAATTGTATTCTATGATTAATCGGGAGCCAATGAAGTGACGCTAGGACAGGAGAGATGTGTTCTCTCCTCCCAGTTCGAGTCAGTAAGTGGGCAGTTGCATTCTGAACTAACTGTAGAGTCCTAATAGAGGAGTTAGAACAGCCCGGTAATAAGGAATTGCAGTGCAATCTAGAAGTAACAAAGGCATGAATGATTTTTTCTGCATCTTTAAGGATAAGAAATTTCTAACTTTAGCAATATTTTGCAAGTGAAAGAAGGCTGTCCGGGATACAGACTTGATAAGAGAATTAAAGGACAGATCTTGATCAAAAATCACTCCCAGGTTCCTGACTTCATTGGTGGACGATAGAGCAATGCTATCTAAGTGAATTGCCATGTTAGAGAGATCATCTCTAAGATGCTTCGGCCCAATAATAATAACTTCAGCTTTATTACTGTTCAACATTAAGAAATTGTGAAGCATCCAGGATTTAATATCCCTGAGGCAGGATTCCAATTTAATTAGCTGATCAGATTCATTTTTTAAAAAATCGATAAATATAATTGAGTTTCGTCAGCATAACAATGAAAATTAATGTTATGTTTCCTTATAATATTTCCCAATGGTAATATATACACTCAGTCATTCATCTTCAGATTACCACCACTGTATCCACCGCAGTGGGTCACGGGGAGCCGGAGCCTATCTCGGATGCATAGGGAGTGAGGCGGGGGACACTCCGGGCACGACTCCAGTGCACCGCAGAGCCACACACAAAGACATACAACCATGCACACACACACTCATTCCTACTGGCAATTTGGAACGGCCAATCAACCTGAAGCGCATGCTTTTGGAGAGGGGAGGAAGCCGGAGAACCCGGAGAGAACCCACGCAGACACGGGGAGAGCATGCGAACTCCGCACAGACCGGGACTCGAACCCTGGTCCGCTGTGTTATGAGGCGGCACCGTGCCGCGTAACTGCGCCACAGTGCCACGTAACATATACAGATTAAACAGAATTGGTCCCAGAACGGATCCTTTAGGTACTCCACAGGTGAGAGTCCCTCGATCTGAAGATTTATTATTGACATAGACAAACTGAAATTGGTCGGATAGATATGACCCAAACCAATCTAGTGCTGAGTTTTCAATCCCAATTTACTCTTCCAATCTCCTTAAAAGAATATTATGGTCAACAGTATCGGATGCTGCAGTTAGGTGTAATAAGACTGGAACAGATAGAAGACCTTTATCTGACGCTGTTAAAAAGGTCATTTGTGACTTTTAGCAGTGCAGATGCCGTCAGTCAATAGAATGTGCATACAGTATCATGTGACCTACCAAAAATCTGCGATGAGGTGGAGTCGCGAGTGTTAATGCGCGAATGCGCGAGGGCACACTCTATGCAAGTCATCACATCTATAATGTTGTTTCATGCCATATCTTGTCAAATAGTTAAGTCTGGTTTTTTGTTTGTTTTATCATATCACTAACGGTCCCTTTTGTTTGAGCCTTTATGCTGCTGGTTCTCGTGCCCCGCCCTGATCATTATTATCTGGACCTTGTTATCTTTGGTCCGTTTGGATTTAATCTGTGGTCCTAGTTCTTCTGAGTCAAACTGTGATGGACCTCTGTGTCACCCCTTTGCTGTGTTCCTTGGATTAGAATTATTTTGGACACTGTTTGTTTTTGGATTGTGCCTCTGCCTTCTATGTAACACTGGGATGTTTGTTTTTTTAATTACTTGTGCTCCAAACCAGAGATAGGTCATGACTCCAAAGCAGGACTTCTAAAACACATGGTCTCTATTTCAGAGCAAGGTACAGTGCAGAAAATAAAAATCGGGTCAGTAGGTACAAAATCAAATCTAAATCCAAAGAGAGAACACAAGGGAAATCTAGTCACATACACCAACTGAAAAAGTCTGATGAAGTAGCACAGACAGACGGCAACACACCGTCTAAATACACAAGGGAGGAAAGGTAATGTGGAACAGGTGAAGCCAATCAGGGCGGGGCAGGGGCAATCACATTGGAGGAAAACACAAGGCCACAAAATAGAGTGTTGTAAACAAGAATCAAGGGAGAGTACCAGAATAAAATGGGAACCACTGGCAAGAACTGAAAACAAAACATAACCTGAATGAGACCTCAGGCTCTGACACTTCCACTCATCGGAATTCTTCATTTATTCCTATTCTTGATGAGACAATCACAGCTGGCTGTGGACAAGAGGCGGGGTCCACCACAGGGGAGTTACCAGTTCATCACAGGTTCATCAGAACCCTTTTCGATTTGTGTGTAGATATTTATCACCAAGTTGCTATTAATCCATAATAAGACAAATATATTTGTAAGTTGCGTGAAAAGCATTTTTAATATTAAGAACATATTTGTGTCTTCACATCTAAATTATTTTCCAGAATTCTCTAATTATGACAAATCTGATTTGACCCAAATGCCAATTCTGCATGTAATGTACATGCGTAGAAACCAGGGCTTTGAACCAGAATTTTTTGCCAATCGGTTCGTTCTGAACCTAAACGGAATTATAACGTTTCTGGTTTTGTGTTCCACCCATAAACTGATGTTCCTGAACCGGTTAGAACCAAAAAATATAGTTCCTGAACTGGTCAATAAGGTTCTTTGTAAATATAAATATGTAGGTGCCATATTTTGTGCACCAAAAGATGCACTTATGCGTCTTAGAAGCCTTAAAATTTCTCAAAAATCAGTGCTGCGTCTTTAAACATTAAGCGTCTTATGTGTACACTGAGTTCCAAAATTTGTAAAAATGTTTTTGTGTGACTTCAGTCAGCACTCCACCAGATCGGCCATTGTCCACCGACATAGGACGTATTACGTCATTACGTACCACGGCAGCGATAGAATAATTAGAGAACATGACGCGAGGCTCCGTCTGGCACACCACCGGTAGGTACCGGTACAGGGTGCATGCCGGTACTGTACTGCAGGTATGCTGTTAACCAGATTGTTTGCCTAAAGACCTCCGTCAATGACGTCAGTGAAGAGGCACGCTTACGATGCAACATGTAAACTCCAGGCTATCAGTTCCGGTTGTTCCAGTTCATATAAAGAAACCGGGGGGCTTTTTTCATGCTTCGCCATGTCTCTTGATCTGTGACTCCATGCACGCCCACACCACCGCTTCTGTCAAAACCACGTCAAGCTGCTGAATTCCGAGCTTGCCATCATCCTGGAGGATTAACGAAAGAACTCCAACCGCAGAGCATTTAAAGTTAAGCTGCTGCGTCATGGAGTGATGAATGAGACGGTGAACACACGTTTACCAGGACTGGAGGCAGTGCCGAGTGAGTTACACCCCCACAATATGTGTGTGGATTGTGGATCCTGGACTAACGGGTCTGCTTCGACTTTTGATAGTGAAACTACCGAGATATTCAATGCAAGGACTTCGAAGAATTTAGCACAGATTTATCAAAAAACAAAGAAATAAAAACGTATTTAAAAAATAATGTTGGTGTATTTTTTGAAATCTAAATACGTAGTACAATACAGTTCAACCACAGTCACTTTTTTGCTTCCGTTAGCAACCATGCACTGAATAATGTCCGTCATTTAGACTGCGCCTCTTTGTACAATGAGCCGAATGGTGCGCAAAATACGGTAACTTAAGGACTTTTAAATTGGCAACTAAGGCAATTAGTTTATATACTATAGACTATAATTATAGATATATCCCTACCCTACAGTAAACAGTACCACAACACTACACCACTGCTTTATGCAGTTGTATCACTGTAGTTAAGGCTTATGCCTCCTACTTAGACACTGCATGAAATAAGACAATAATGTCCACCATGTCATTTATTACTGAACAACAGATCTTCATTGTGCTTCTCCCGTAGCTCAATATTGCTACATAGCGCTGGCAGTACGGGAACACACTGCACTGAAAATGACTGCAGCCAATGAGTTAATGTCTAAATCATACATTTTTAAGATTGACACACTGCAGTGTTTACCTGTTATGATTAAATTGTGACGGGGGGACTTCCCTTTTCTTAACTGCTGCTGATAGCCGCCACTTCCCTCTGCACTCATCCCGCTTCCAGTGAATGACAGGAAGTGAAACATGAGGTCAATATATTTTTCAAGAACAAAAAAACCCCCGGTATTAACCGGTTTACAATTATTTTCTGTTCCGATTCTGTTCTGGTTTTTGGTTTTGTTTTCGTTCCTGCCAAAATACCAAAAGTGCCTGGTTTTCGTTTTCGTTCCATGAGCCGGTTCAAAGCCCTGGTAGAAACTAAACTGCCTCTGATCAGCCCATAATAAAACGTTGCTTCCATAGAACAGGAGGAGGTTATTGTGAGCAGATGCGTACAGGCACCATGTACAGACATAACGAACCTTTAAAACGCAATCTATTTTGTGATTTTCTTTTCAATGAGCAGTGCAGCCTCTCAGAGCCCCCATTGTAGCTCTTGACTCTTGTCTCGATCCTTTTTGACGCTGAGCTGCTTCTTCCAACAGATTTCACCATGATGTGCAACTCAAATTGCAAAGACTAATCAGAGTGAAAAATCATATTTTTCAGTTTCACTGTGGATTGCAAACGAATTTCATTATGTGAAATAAATGAAAAACAATGGCTGCCTGAATATACAAATTGTGTCTCCACATAACTTCATAGTGGGCCTTAAAATAGCGATGGTTTTATTTAAAGGCTCTGGTATTTCATTTTTACAAAAAATGTGTAGACAATAATATTTACAAACAGCACCATATTTTAGAGAATACTTTAACTAGAAAATCTACACATGATCTCCCCACAACACACCTGAACTTACATCCACTGCTTGCATACTCAAGTATATTTGAGTCAAAATTGTAACATACTCATTCACGGTGGGTTTGCTTTGTCAGAAAATGTGTTGTAGTTCCTTGTGTGACACCCCCAGCTCCATTGGCTGCTCAGCTCTTTCCTTCTTTGTTGTCAGTGTAACCAGTGCAGAGACAATAAGAGGGAACTCTGCATCAGATGCACCATGCCCTCTATGCTTGGTTTTGAGAACCCTTTGCATTGTACAACACTGAAACACTTACACTCCACACATACCAACAACATACACAAATTACTTAGTGATTGTCACACCTAATATACAGTATTTGTGATATAATTTGGTGTTAGTGTTTTCTGTAAATAAATAACTAATTTTCTTGCCTTACATTTTTGAGTCACATTGTCATACTTGCTATGACTTTGAGCTAGTCAGGTAGAATTTCTATTTGACACCCAGAGCTTGACACCAATCATATAGTGTATTCTGGCACTTTTCATTACAGACTTGACAGTAATTGTACAGCTGATAATTGGAGTGTACGGCTGCTCTTCTACAAGATAAAAGGACAAAGAGTTAGTATCAATGCCTTATAAAAGTAGCTGTGTATTACAATGAGACAGAAGAAGTGCATATATGCAACTTACAGGGTCCAACTTCGAAGACATTTCAAACAGGAAATCTATCATTAGTCCAGATCAGTCTTCACATTCATTGTGCCACACTTGTATTACTTTCTGTTAAAAGAAACATTCACAATTACTTTCAAAAATATATGCAATCAGCCATGACATAATCACCACTGACAGGTGGAAAAATATTACGCAGTAAGTGGTCATTTTTTCCTGAAGCTGATTATTTAGAAGCAGGAAAAATGGGCAAGTATCAGGATCTGAACATTTTTAAAAAAGCCAAATTGTGATGGTTAGAAGATTGGGTTAGAGCACATCGAATATTACAAGTCTTGCTGAGTGTTGCCAGTCGTCAGTTGTTAGTACCTACCAGAAGGGATCTAAATAACAATCAGTCACAGGGTGCTGTGTTCAGGAAAGGCTTGATCAACACACCAATGAGTTGAAAGTGTTGACATGGCGTCCAGAATCCCTAGACCTTAATCCGGTTGATTATCTATTGGATGTTGTGGACAAAGAAGTCATCCATGGAGTCCCCACCTTACAGTATAGCTGCTTGAAAACAAAATCCCACCTCACATCTTCATGGATCTGGTAGAGACAGGACCTTGATGGTCTGAGCTATTTTGTAGGCTTGGCAGGGGTGTGTGTGGCAGTCACATCATTTGGTAAGTGGTTATGTTATGGTTGATTTGTGTGCAGATGTAGTCCAGGTAACTAACGTAAGGATAATTCACAAGTGTATTCATCTTTTCGGGATTAGATTTTTAACTTAAAAACAGGTGCGTTAACGAGAAATGAGTACTGTATATGGTAAGTCATCTTAAGGGCAGCACTACTATTACGCTCTTTCTCTTCGAAACACCAAGGGTGTTCCTTTGTTCCTGAAGACATCTGTAATTTTACTTAGACTTCATGATTGTGCTCTCAATGTTTTAAAATGCTTCCTGCCAGTCAATTTTATCATTTCTATTTTGGGTCATTCTTTTGTTCTCCTGTACTGTCTTGGTAGCATGACACTTGACAACCCACGCTGTGAACAAAATTAATGGTAAAAAAATGCGTAGTATGTGCTAAAAATTGTGTGATCATATGCAAGGATCAAACCAATCATGGTTGCTGGGTATTTGACTTACCCTTTTCATTTAACATTTAACACTGGTCTGACTTTTGTCAGTCATCTGTCTAACCTCTATCTTGATGGCCAGTGTTGGCTAGACAATCATGAATTTAAAAATATGTTGGCCCTCAGCTTCCATACAATACGTCTGATTTAATTATCTTTCACTTTAGGAAGTGCTTTCTGTAAGCTCTGATCAAAACCTTTGTAGTTTCCAGCTGCCCCTCCTGATGATCTGATCTCTTTTCCAAAGTTTTGCCTTATTAATAGAAATAAGGAAAAACTTGGAAAGGTTTTTTCTCAATGCTGGAAAAGAATTAATGAATTAGACAGGTTAAAACCCAAGATTGGGATCATAAGACATTTCCTATGGGGTTATGAGGTTGACAGTTTATGTACTAAATATCATCACTTATTTGATGACACTGTAAAATAGACCCAACTTCATGTGAAAAGTTCATTTATTTTTGTTGGGAAAATTTGAAACTGATTGAGTGATCGAAACTTTATTGAAATACAGGTTTAAAGTTAGAAAATGTAATTTTTGTTCATATTCAAACATTGACCACATGTCTGCATGCGCATTGAATAATTTTCCAAGAAAAGAGACTGAATAAAAAAATGAACCACTGATACTGTTTCATATAAAGAGTGACCTCATTTTATATTGATTGTATCTTTGTTATAACAGCACCAAAGCAGAACAAACATGATAGATAAATTGATGACTGTGTGAAGAGCTACATCCCTGGCAGAGTGCTTATCATATGAACACATGTTTGGAAAGAAGAGCTGCAACTCAACATCAAAGCCAGTCAGATATGATAAATTCATGGCTTTGACCGTCATTGTCCTTTGAATTATTATTACCTATTGCTACTTTGAAGGCTGTCTGCAGCATTCATTCGTTTTAACAATATGCAAGGTTTCTTGTGCTTCAAGTGTTTTTCTAGCTGAAAGTGCATTCTGTATGCATCCTGTGTGCGCACACCAAAAAAGCCTTCTCATAAAATATATCCCAAATAACAAAGGAGCACAAAATAAAACATTCTGTATCATAAAACAACCAGCTTGTCTTAATCACTGATGCAATATTTCAGTTTTGATGCTGGGTATTATGCAGTGACGTGCGGTGAGGTTCATTGCTGGTGAGGCACCAACGTCATCATGATCACGTGATCAGATTTTAAAAAATATGGACCCACAGTTTAGCTTATTGACCATTTAATTAGCAACAGTGAGTGGGTTATGTTAAAGTCTCATTACAGAATTATTTACACATACTAACTGTAACACACAAATAAGCATATTTGATTAAAAAAACACAATATTGTTACCTACCTGTTAATAAGTCAGGTTTACTTGTAAATGAAGTAAATGAAGTCCATGCGCCGCTCCCTCTGAACAAACACATCAATAACTTGTTTGTTGAAATTGTCTGTACATTCCTTCAGTTTGTAATATGTAATCCTCCATTTGAAAAGGCAATCGGAAACAAAAAAATGCTGCACTTGACTTAATTTAGATCGTAGCCTGCATTCACTTATTCTTTGGCTGAGGAGTCCCAAGGCGAATCCCTGGGATCACCAGCGCCCCCTATCCATTAGGCCGGGTATTTTTGTGCTGCACTTCGTGCCTTTTCACAGCGGTTTCAGGATCACTCAACTCAAGAAAGACGTTACACACATGCATCTGTTGACAAAAAAACCCACTGTACATTGTATACATTAGCTAAATTATTGGAATTTAGTTTATAGAGCACATGTGTATGAACATTTTAATAGCGACACATAGAGAGATAGCATTACGGTCTCACTGTACAGCATACCAGCACAGCTATCTGAGCTATTGCGTAATACAAGGTGAGACACGGCTGGCTAGTGCCTCACCGCAGGTCTCCTCTCAGTATTTCAGCGGTAAATGTGAAAATTCAGCGATTTTGACTAAAATAATCTAAAATGGGTTACTTTAAACGGAAAATAAGTTTATAATACACATTGCTGGATAAATATTAGCATTTAATTTAGTTATTCCATTTTTTTTTTCATGATGGCAGGTGAGGCAGTGCCTCACCTACCTCCCTTGACCGCACGTCACTGGTATTATGTTCATCTTACAATAATCAGATTATTGCATTAATCATAGACTACACTGTATTGTCATTGTGATAATTAATTGTGTCTCAAACCATGGATAGAAAATTATATTTGAGGCTCATATTAGAGACACACAATTAAACTTGTCATGCTTTCACACCAGTGTGGTCTTTGTATGATTGTGTTTTGTGCTTCCTGAAAACTTCACTTTGCAGTGGCACTACCATTATGAGCATAATTGTAACTTCAGATTCCCCATGTTGCAAAATCCATTACCACACTATAACATTCCCCCCGAAGACAGACGTGTTTCCAACAAGACTTGATTTCACTCTGTGAGAGTGAATAAATCATGAACACTTTCCTGCTTTTGGCTTGCCATTCACGGATTGTCTCACTAAGACAGACTCGGCTGATTTGAAACGGTTTTGTCAAATTGTTGTTGTTTTTTTATGTATTGGGTGTTTCTCACTGTTAAAAAGTTTTGAGAACATATTTATCAGCCAAAAACTGAAGTTCTAGACATTTGTCACAGTAGTTAAAAAGAGACAACAAATCTGTTCTATATTCAAAGATCATTAACCCTTTCAGCCCTGACCTGTTTTGGCCGTTTCTTGGTACATTTGATATTTGTCCATATACCACATTAAAAATGATTTAACATACCCATGCTTGGTATGGTTACCTTCAGCAAAACTTCAGCTATATGAAGATATAGTCTTTATTTCCCTATAACTTATTATATTGACATATTGGTGCACACACACAGTCAAATTCGGAATTGGGAAAATGTTATTTTATTGCACATAAAAACCAAAAATATGCTAATCGAATTGATTTTGACCTCCAAAAAGGTTGCCATAGGCTTCTAACATAATTATATACAGTTTATGTCATTTATGCCACTCTTCAAAGGAGTTTTTGGGCCAAAATAGACACACAGTCAAATTTGATAATGGAAAAAATTATATTTTATTGCACATAAAAACCAAAAACATGCTCATCAATTTGATTTTGAACTTAAAAAAGTTTGCCATAGGCTTCTAACATAACCATATACAGTTTGTGTCACTTGTGCCTCTCTTCAAAGTCTTTCAAAATAAGACGAATGCAAGAATCATGTGAAGCATGTTTGCGTCACATGACAAAAAGTTTTAAATTTAAAAAAATAAAAAATACATACTGATTATAATCCCCGCAGGGAAATTAGTGGCACACTTTAGTTAGTTCAAATCATGCCTATATATATGTGTGTACAGGCCCTGAACACACAAACACACACACATGGGGCCTGTAAGCATGCAGAGGAAGTACAGTGGCTGGCAGATACTTTGTGGTGCGCCCCAAATGAGCAACTTGTAAGGGGGACAGCGCCTCACTCAAGGGCGCCTCGCTCAAGTGCGCCTCGCTCAAGGGCGCCTCGCTCAAGGGCGCCTTGGCAGTGCTCCGGAGTGAAGCCAACACCTCTCACTGTCACCTCCGGGTGATCTTTTGGGCGGGAGCGGGAATCGAACTGCCAATCTTTGAAACATTGGACGACCTGCTCTACTGCGCGCTCTATCACTGAGTCACTGCCGCCCCAAAATGCACCAAATCACGGTACATGTTTGCATCACATGACAAAATGCACGAATCGTGAGACATATTTGAATCACGTGAATACATGCATCCCTGCGTGTACGATGGCGACTACATGGACAGACATACGGCGCCTGCCATCTCATTATAAGAAGCTGTGTTGGATCAAATGTAAACTATCATATCTCCAGTTTTTCTCGGTTAATCAGCTCCAAATAAAAACCGAAAAACAGTTTCACATCTATACTGTCACGTAAACATGTGCACAGCAATCCACGTGACAGACTTTATTTATTACGAATGGTTTGAAAACATCATGCGATCTGATCACGGGGCAGGATCATAGGGCTGTAAGGGTTCATTTTTGTTTCCCTTTTTCACATTACTTTAACTCATAGGATACATAAAAAAGCCTCCATGGATGAATTAAGACAAATATTTATTTGTTTTCTTATGTCTCGAGAGAAAGGCACTGCTTCCTTTCTTGATTTGAGTTTTCTCCAGCTGTATCCCACACTAGCCTACAGTATATTGTCTGTTGCGTAACGCTCACGCAACACCTGATGGCAACAGTTATGCCAGCGATGAGTGAAATCTCATAAACAACTCTTGCTTTTATTTAGCAACGAGTTTTATATGAGCTTTCTCATACGCTGTTACAGATTCAAGACACTGGAGTCAAAACTTTATGGGAGAAATGAGCTTTGAAATATTAAAACAGCTGGGGCACAATATTTGAAACTCCAATAAGACAGAATATAATTCACTGTGTCGATCATACACCATGCAGGAAATTAAAGCAGTCCCATCTGCAATTACATCATGCTGAGGTAATGAAAGAAGTCACCTGTGCAGTATGAAAATAATTTGCTGATGTATTTGTCTATCCATCTATCTTGCATCCATCCATCCATGCATCCATCCATCCATCCATCCATCCATCCATTGACTCATAGAGAAACAACATTGAAGTCACCAGTAATGACTACTGTAACATCAGTTAAAAAGTCCACATGGTACAATGTGTATAACTAATTACAATTTACAACAAAAAAAAAATACAAAAAATTACACTTCACAAATCCAGAACTCAAACAGGAAACTGTGTGGCATCTGTGTTGCCTCTGTGATTCTGTTGCCCACTGTGATGGTGTCTATTCAATTAATTCAAGTTAGATGTTTGGCCAATGGCAGGTCTCCAGTCTTTAATTGACCTCTGTCGAGAGTCAAATGTTGGCTGATGTGTCCAGCTGTCCTCATCAGTGGATTGGAGAATTCAATTAGCCAGGTGTCCTGTCCACCAACATGGTTTGCAGCAGGGACATGTTTCCTCTAGTTGGGAGATAATTGTTTTCAGTGCTTCACATCATTTACAATCACAAATTTACACAGTACATTCATGAAGTCAATATTGATCACATTTCAGTATATTGTACTATTAAAGGTCCCATATTATGTATTTTTAACTTAATGTCATTTAGCTGCCAGATGTCCAACTAGACTGTATTCCAAAGATGTTGACCTAAAGTGATCTGTGGTCCTAAATATCAGCTTTTCAAAATCGCTTATCTGAGCTACTCACAAAACGTTTCGTTTCAGGCCTCTGGCTGTAGTATGTTAATGAGCTCCGCTGGTCAACGCCTCCTTCACCTGGGTCACGCCCCTCTGAAGGAGAGTGTTAGGCTAACGGGACACTGACCGGCATTACATTTGTTATCATTATGGCGTTCGAAGGCCCCATCGTGTTGCCGTACATTTATGACCCTGAGTTGGACCCAGAAGCGGAGGCTCCTGAGGAAACACCGACTGTGCGGCTGCAGCAGGACGTTTCTGAATGGTTAGTACGTGTGAATGTTACTTACTTCTGTGTTTTGTTTTGTTTTGTAACCTACATCATTACAGGACTGGAGCATCGTCCAGTAGCTACTTTTTTTTCTATACCCACCTCTTGTCGCACAGTAATAATGTCATGTCTGTCTTATTATGTATTTTGTATGTATAAGGACGTGTTGACTGCTAAAATGTTCCTGTACTTCTATAAGTGACAATAAAGTCTGATAGTGGTTCTGATAGTTAATACCATGTGGCTAATGCTAGCTTCTGCTCACGGCTAAGTTACTTTATTTTTATATCACATTGATTTAATCTGTTACTAAACTGCAAAATACTTGAGGCAGTCCTCTGTGACAAGACACACGGAGCTAACACTTGCCACCATCACACCAGGTTAATGGTGAATTGATGTAGCCATATTGCAGTGATGCCTTTATCTACTCTATTTTGAGATGTCTTCACCTTCTGTTTATTGTAAAGGAGTTCCTGTGGACACTGAACGGATGCCAATAGAAGCAATAAACATCTGTTGTTTGGAGATACCACAAGTAGCAAGCTCACAGCTAAACCACAAAGTTATGTCTCTATTTGGCTTCTTTTACAATTATAAATTCAAATGACCTTTCCCATGTTTTTCACTGTAGGTTAGGAGCCGTCTGCAGGAGGTTGATGAGGTTCCGTGCATGACTCAATATCCTGGGCTCCAGCCTGTGTGTCTAAACGTGTACACCCTACAAATGGCCGGTCACGTACTGAGGGCTGAGTATGGCCCTTTACATCTGAGACAAATACATCGGTAAGTCGTTATTTGAAAATTTTCACGGAATAAAAACTACAGTTATGTCTTATTTTGCTTCATCAGGCATACCTTCATTAATGCAGTAACATATGACAAATATAGGTACAACGAAGTCTAATATACTGTATTTGCGACACCTTGATTTTTGTCTTATTAAAAGACATGTTGAACATTTTTTGGTATTCACAATCCATTTCTGTTGAAATATACAAGCATTTATTTACATAAAACAGTACATCCAATAACAATAATGAGAACACAGGGCCATCCTATCAGGAAATCAACAACAGTTCTAATACTCAGGATTGAAAACATTGTAAAATAAATAATTTTGTGTCCTTTTTCTGTAGACGGTGCAGACATCTGGCCTATTGCACCTTTGTTGGCTGGTGCTGGGGCTACTTAGGATGCAGAATCCGGGACGTGATTCCAGCCGGTGTGATCCTTTGCATACGCCAGGAGTTTCCTGAAGACAAAGGCCACTACACTGGATTTAGACTGAGTCTTGGTTGAACCTGGTCACGTAGCTGGCAATGACCTCCTCCTTGTCTGGACACTCATACTGGGCAGACAGATTCTTGGGAACAGGAAGGGCCAAAATCTTATTTGTGTATGGCATGGGGTCCACCAAGACTTTGTCAAATATGAGGTCCAACATGTCAGCTACAAAACCTGTTCAATAAAACACAAAGATACATCTTCACACTGTTATTGATATTGTTTGATTCATATATTTGTTTAGAAAAATTGTGTTCAAAATACATCCTGGTACTTTCTACTAATTTATTTATTTGCATGGTTACTTTTTACTGTGTTTTGTTGTGAGCAATTACCAACAGAATTTCAAAACAAGTTTGTTTGAAATATTAAAATATTGCAACACTAACAGAATGTTGGTTCTGTCTTGTGAGGTTTGACTCCGCATTGTCCCTTCAAAAGCCTTCAGAAAGTGGATCTTGTAGAGGGGTACACCAAAAATAACAAAATAAGGAGCCAAAACAATATCATATGAAACACATGAATCTGTCTCGAAAATGTTTATACTAAACTCTTCACTTCACTTACTGTCTTGCTGGGATATTCTAATACACAACACTATTATTTTTTGCTGAACTACTATCAACACATGTGGGCTCACTAACACCTATAGACAACAATATTTAGAAAATTAGTCTATTTAACCAATTTTATTAAAATATATTGTTTGTAATATGACTTGCAATACCATTACTTCTATAGTGGGAATGAAGAGTCCTGAAGGACAGCTGTGTACCAACAGTATGGGTGTCCACTGGGTCAGTTTGGCACGCCACGTCCTTTGAAGCTGTAGGTTGAATGGATGCACAGGGAAGAGGGACACTAATTTCAGGACACCAATGTTCTGATTTTGGATAAGGAGGACAGACCTACAGTATATGCGTTGTCGCTATGACGCCGAACAAACAATCAACTCTAACATGTGCGTGCACACACAATACGAAACAAAGCACAACTCCCTACTTAGCCTAGCATGAATTGACTTTATTTATGCTGACAGATAATAGGAAGAAAAATATGAGACCAACTTACGTGCGTTTTACCTTTATACTGTAGGCCAGCACGCACACACGTGTTGGAGCGTGTGCGCACACACGCAATACACAAACGCGAAAAAAGCACAGTGGCCTACATAGCCTAGCATAACATTACTTTATGCTAACAAACAATAAGAAAATATGAGACCAACTTAAGTGTGTTGCACCTACTGTAGGTCCAGCATGCACACACATGATCAGGCGTGCACGCACACACACGAAATACACAAACATGAAACAAAGGACACCTCCTTACATAGCCTAGCATAACATGACTTCATTCATGCTAACAGGCAACATGAAAAACGATAAAATGTGAGCCCAATTTATGTGCGTTGTACCTAGATACTGTAGGTTCAGCACACACACGTGTTGGAGCGGGCACGCAAACACAAAACAAAGCAGTACTACCTAATTAGCCAAAAAGGACTTGATTACTCATGCTAACAGACAACTGCAAAAAAGATAAATGTGGTGAGACTTACCTGTAACCAATGTGCAGTTCCTTGGTCCGGTATGTTTGGGAGTGATCCTTGAATGAGGATCAGTCTCAGGCAAAGGCACTTCTGTACTGACCCTCACTGCTAAAACAGCCTTGAGTGAAGTGGTTCCACACACAAACAAACTCGCAGGCGATGTAGCCAGCACATTATCATTAAAAATGAAATGTAACTACGGTCTCTTCTGTTCTTCTTTGGATGGGCTGCAGTGTGGAGGGCTGGGCTGGGGGAGGGGTGGATGCCTGATCTAATCTGTTGAAGAATTCAGGTTATCTGGCCACTTCTGGTCCCCAGTGACCTGATGGTTGGGTTCTTTATGGCCTGAGATGGTCTTCAGGCCTCTCCATACCTAGCTGACGTTGTTTGTCTGCAGCTGGTCCTCCATCTTCCTCCTGTACATGTTCTTCCATTCTCTGATTTTTCTCCTAAGCTCCCTCTGTACAGCCTTCAGCTCGCCCTTGTTAACAGACTTAAAGGCCCTTTTCTTCTCCTTAAGAAGGGCCTTAATGTCAGGGGTGATCCAGGGTTTGTTGTTGGGATAACACCATACAGTCCTGGTGGGTACGGTGTTATCCACACAGAAGTTCATGTAGTCTGTGACGGTGTTTGTGAGACCGTCAATGTCCTCCCTGTGAGAATCACAGAAAACATCCCACTCTGTTTTGTGGAAACAGTCCTTCAAAGCGTCTTCAGCCTCGTCGGACCATCTCCTCACAGTGCGGAACAGAGCTGGTTGCCTATCTCTCTATCAATCTAAACAATTAATTTTCTGTGGCGGCTGCAATATGGATGATTGTGTGATTAGGCTTCAAGACCTTGGATCACCGGCTTATCATGTCAAAATGGCAAGAAGATTTAGCCTAATGTGGATGATTCTATAAAACACAATATTAATGTCCCATATGTTTTCTTGCCATGTCAAAATAACTCTGCAAATATCAGAATAAGTGAACAGTTTGCTCTGATGATGACTTAATGGGGCCTTTTCTTCTTTTCTGTTGGCATGTCATCTGCATTGTTTCGTCTGTCAATTATTCACATCTCTGTGAACTTCTGAACAGGGGACAAACACACAGTGTATTTATGTTCATGGGGGCGATCGCAAATATGAAGTTTGTTGACACTTCGGATCAGGTTGAAACGTAGTTCCAGCAATGTAGACTATAGGCTACCTGTGAAAAACTAGAGGGGGGGATAATTCTCCCACTTGCCCTGACCCCAACAAATCACACCAAGGTTATAGTAATCCAGTTACGAAATCAAAAACATGTAAACTAAAGTAAATGTAATTTAAGAGATATATGAATAATAATAAGAATATGGTAAAGTAAAATATATGGAAACTTATGGTTTCCATATATATATTTTAACATGCTTAAATACAGTATTTGTGCACAGTCCTCTGAAACAAACATGTACAAAGGCCTGTAGGCATGGTCCATCTACTTACATAATTAATTGGTTCAGGTGGAATTTTCGGACGTAGAACATTTCGTAAGTAGAGACGCGTTTTCCATGCAAATGCCCTAATCCGTTCCAAGCCCCCAAAATTTGGACATAAATGTTTTATAAAGCATAAAATTTTTCAAAACATGTAACACATGTACACAATAAATGGTACACAATAAACATGTACACAATAAATGGGAGTTTTGCATAATGTAAAAAACAAAGAATAAAGAATAATAATGATGGTCATTTACCTTTTAACTGCTGTCCTCATTGTTTTTTGCCCTCTTTGGATCATGCGCTCTTGCCTCACCATGCCAAACAAAAGAGTGAATTCCAGTCCTCCTTTTGAACTTCTCCAACTGCCCACGCAATGCCTTAAACTCCTTGAACTTCCTTTTGTTTTAATAACGTGGCAATTGTAGATGCATTACGGCCATATTCTTTGGCGAGATCAACCAAATGCATCACTTTTTTATTCTTTTCTATTATCTCTATCTTTGTTTGTATGGACAAAAAAAATCTTTGTCTTTTCTTTTCCACCTTTCTCCATCAATTTCTTGGGGTCCAATACTTAATAAGTTAATATATTTGCGTATAACTATCAGAACACCTCATGGGTCGAGGGCCGAATGACAACGTTGCTGTATAGACACCTATCGAGCTACACACAGAGGTCCCTCTTAGCCAATGGGATACCAGGATGCTAGGTAATAGCCAATGGCAGAGCAGCCATAAGAATGTTGCATTCAGGAACCTTTGGGAGCTGCGAGTAGCAGCCCATACTGTATTTTTACCTTTCATAACTCGAAATTTCTTTCATAACTAGAGGCAATATTTTCCTGTTGAGGCGTTTCGTAAGTTGTATGTAGATACATTTGTAAGTAGAGGTACCACTGTATATATGATCACTAAGCATCTGCCAGAAGGAATGACTTTAACAAGATGGCGTAAGGCATCAGGCAGCTAGGCTTTTTGTTGCGGTTATGCCTTTCGTCCACACGACGACGCAGATGTCCGGGACAAAAACGCTGGCTAAAGTGAAGTTTTTTGAAAACTCTGGGTATGCGTTGTTGTGTGGACGCTGTAACTGAAACTTTTTCTATCTGGGGGGGCGTCTCCCTGTGACAAAAATCACTGTGTCGTTAGTGTGTGTGACTCGTGTGTACACATAGAATTGACGTAGTTAGAACCGGCTATTTTCTGATGTATATAAAGTCCAAGTCGAAGACACGTTGATAAACATGCTTGACATTTGGATATTTGTTCGTCTGTACTGTTTTCGTTGTACGTTATGTGTAAAATGACACATATAGAAAGTTTGACTTTGACTTTTCTGTTTCTTTCTTTGAGTCATAAAGTTTATATATTCATTCATCATTCATTCATTCAAGTTACTCGCCAACTGTATAATGTGTGATTGCAGCAGCAGCTATATATACCAAAACAATTTGTAAATTAATTACAATTTAATACCAAGATGTTATTATGATGGAGAAATGGTGCAGTTCCTTGATTTTCCTGATGATAGCCAGAAACCATGTAATCAAAAAAAAAAATCTAAATCTGTCCATATGGTCTCATGGCTGTGTAATTACTGAGAGCACACACACACACACACACACACACACACACACACACACACACACACACACAAACTGGTAGCTCTGTCTGAATTGCTGCGTGAACACACTGCTCTAGGAACAGCTGGTCGCTGGTGTCCCTTGTGGCCTCCTGCCATACAAAAAGTGTGTTTCAAGCCATGACCACACACATGTGTAAATACATTAAATGAATAAGTGTGCTTGATGTTTAATCTGACCCACAAGGGCAAATCAGCTAGTGCCTTATAAAATATTTAATAAAGTTTTGATAAATAGAATAGATAAATAAAAAAAGAAGATTGTTGAAATGTGCTGGATTGAGGAGAATGGAGCCCAAATGTGAACATGGTTTAAAAGCAGAGGATTATGAGGAAGTGAACTGCTTCCATGACAGCATAAATCAGTGGGAGGCATTCTCATCTAATGGAAGGCTGAGGCCCGTATAGGGGGCCCTATCAATCATAGACATAGAACTGCCAACATATTGACTATGCAGCGAACAAACACTATCTAGGATCAGATCTAAGTGCTATTCTCAATAAGAGAGACATTGTAGATCATTATTCTGCCCGTGTCTCCTGGGAGTACATAGAATGATTGAAAATGTATGCATGCAGAATGTAGTCATATGAAGAGAGCACTGATGTTTCCAGCAGCAAACCTCACTAAAGGTCACATTCACAGAAACACATTAGTAATAAGAGCAATCTCTTAGCATCAGCTAATGTACCAAAAACACACAGAGAATAAGGGAGATTATTATCAAATAGACAATTTGCATACATTGTCATGACATTTTCATGATTCAAAGGGCTCTTTTGTTGCCTCTTTACATGGTATATACTGTACATCTCATTGATTTCATTAAACTAATTCAGAGATCATGACACTACGGTGTTAAATTATTGCTTATCGTGTGTTTTTGTTACAAACTGTCAAGCAATGTTAATTTTTACATCCCTGCAAGTTTTGTTTCTTTCTCCTTTTCTCTCGGTATGACAAACCCTTTATTTTCAGAGGGAGTATTCATGCCAAGCCTATAAATTTAGCTCCCTACATCTGCTGTATAAAAGCATTTTCAAGCTGTGTTTGCAATCATTAAACTAGGATACTTTGGGGAAACAATTAAAAGCATGGTGCAGATTTTTGTTTTCTTTAAGACTTATCTGTTTTAGTTAGGAGTCATAGAGTTGAAGACTTTTCAGAGCAGCTTTCTATCATTGCCTGGTGATCTAGCCGTAAACTCCACCATCAGGTGTTCTAACATCTAAAAAATAAGTCTGGGCTCCATCTTGTGCTTCATTCGCTGATGTGTTTTGATTTACATTCTCTGTGTACTTATTTACCCCCAAACTACATTGCCAAGTTTTGCTCCAGTTAGCAATTCCCTATATTTCTCATAATGGCTTTTAACAGCCTCAAACAAAACTTGTCTCTGTCCTGTAAACATTATAGTGGAGTGAAAGCAGCAGCGCATAGTGATTGAGAAAACCAGAGCAGGATGAAAGGGAACAGCACAGTGGAGCTGTGTACTCTACTTTTCATTAATGGCACAAAATGGTTGAGCCTGAAAAGACAGCTTGGCTGTTTTTATTTTTTCATCACCAAAACCTGACATTAACCCTGTTTGTTCAGACAACTTCCAAAAAAGTTATCAAAACGCGCCTCAGCTCAAACTTTAATTTTACGAGGTCAAAAGTAAATGGACATCTAACCATTATATACTTTTCTCAAAGTTTTGTGATCATTTTTGTTAGTGTAATCAGTAACTGTTGCTAATGAGCAGTCTGCATCAATTTCTTCAGAAATTTGTGAATGAATTCAAGGCCTTCAGTTTGTCGAAGAGGCTCTTGTTTACCAGTTTAAGAAAATCTGGATTTGTGAATCCCAACCTGTTACAACTTTTGAATCTCAATCATCTAATATTCTATGTTGGAATAAGAATATCCATCACGGAAACAGAACAAAGAGTATGCTAAACCATATGTTTGTCCATTTATGCAATCCGTAGAGGAAATGTTAAACATCTCAGCAACAAACTAGAGCCTTGTCCTAGCTGCAGCCAATCATAGCAGTCCCCATATCATGGTGGATTATGTCATTGGGTCATGAGGTTAATGATTTTGTGTTTTGTCAAATCAGATTATTTTTATGAGCATGCATTCATTTATCAGTACTATGCGGCCAATTAAGGCACTACCACACCAAGCCTTAATTAGAAAAACATTAATTGCAGTGATTATTCGGTTCCTCTTGCGGCATTGTGGATGGGATCACACACAACTTTAGGGAATAACACAAATTAAGTGTGACTTTCAGAGAAGTCACACAGTGTGACAGTATGTGGCAATTCATACTCTGTTTTGTTCAAGATCTGATTTCCTTAATCTCCTTGGATGGCCTGAACAATATTACAGAGTGATTGCACAAGTGTTGTTCATGTAGATAATGTTCTGTGTAGAAAACAAATTAAATTAAAGTAGACGTATTGTAGCGGAGGGCTAGAATTTAAATTGGCTACAATCTAATGGAAGAAACACAGACAACCCAAAAACATTGTGGGCTCTGTAGGCTGTGTGTGCATTTGTTTGTGTGTGACACTGATATGCATACTCAATCAACGTGGAAAGCTGGAAGGCTGCTTGCGCAAGGCTGTTGCCTTATCTCAACTGCCGCTGTCTGTTAGTGGGCTGTTCCGTGATGATGCCTCTCTGCCCTGACAGGTTGCAGGTAGTGCTGATAACACAAGCTATGGTGCTGTAGATGAGACAGGCTCTGTTTCTAAACCAAATTATGCAACTATAGCAGTAGCTGTTGGTATCAGTGGGTTCTTACACCACTATAGATAAGATATGTGCATACAGACTTTATTTTACTCCTACTCCATGCAGTGATTAAGTGTCCAAGCTCTTAAGCTGGAGCATACTTTCTCTCTTTTCATTCAGATCCCACACAAGACTACTGATAAAAGAAGAGACAGCAATTAGTCAATACAATACACCTGTGTTGATTAGGCTGTGTCTCGCTGAAGTTGTTCCTTCAGTCCCTCCCACACTGCCACTGCCACAACGGCTATTTATTTAGCACTAGGAAGACAAACTTCCACTCAAAAATGTAGCAGCAGCTTGTCTTTATGAAATAAGTCGCATAAAGGAGAACATCACATTCTTGCTGGGTGAGAGGTGTCACAAGGAGTAAGGAACACTATGTAAGGATTAAATTATTAAAAAAAACGCTATCAATCCTGAATTTGTCAACGCTATTTTATTATTCATCCTTCTTATCCAATTAATCAAGACTGGATTTTACAGTATGGTGTGATGGGAAGGTCTTGTTTCATGATGAATGCAATGGACGCAACTTATATAGAAATAGCAGATGAGCAATGAAACTTTAAAGCTATAAACTTACTTGAACTATAAAATGTGCATCCAAGCACACAGATGTCTTTCCTACTGCAAAAACTCTATATGTGCTGATGCAGATGAACTCCAAAGTCCATCATATGTGAGAAAAATACTGAAAAGATAATTTCAAGGGTGAACTCCCCATTACTCAGCTCTTTGCAGTTAGTAGTCTTTGACACACAGTTCACAAGAGTTTTCTATTAAAACCCATGCACATGAAAAAAACAAACTGATGGTTAGAGAGGACACATTTCAGTAACTATTGCTCTCTGATGGCAAATCCACTGTCTTGTTACATTAGGTCCTGTTTCACTTGTCAGGCCTCTCTCTTCCAGACTATCAAGATCCTGTGGGAGTCTCTTCTGGTGCTGCTTTTTTCCCCACTAAGATCATTCAAGCACACCTTGACCTCACACACTTGAATTTCTCCAGCTGCCTTCTCAATCAATCAATCAAGTTTAATTTATATAGCGCTTAATCATGGCAACAGACATTTCAAAGCACTTTAACAGACAGAGAAACCCAACTGAACCCTCCAGAGCAAGCATAAGCGACAGTGGCGAGGAAGAAACTCCGGGCAGGACCCAGACTCTTTTGGGCAGCCATCCGCCTTGACCGGTTGGGTGGAAAAGAAATCAAAGGAAGATAAGAACAGGGAAAGAGAAAGAGAGGGGAGACAGAGTGGCAGGTAGACCAGATAGTCAGTGTCAATGTGGTTAAGGTTATGTTTCCCATTGCTAACGTCAAGGCACAATTACAGCTGTGTGGATGACTGTATGGCGGCACGGAGGAAGAAAGGAAACAGGACCCCAGCTGATGGATAGATGAGGGGTGTTACTGGTGGGCTTGGAGGATAAGGTCCACAGCACATGGATAGATGGGGGTGATACTGGTAGGCTTGGAGGTGCAGGTCCACAGAGGAAGGTCCAAAGCGGATGGGCGGATGAGGGGTGGATCAGTATGATGACACGAAGGAAGCGAGGCAGCAGGACCCCAGACGATGGTTAGGTGAGGGGTGATACTGGTGGATGGAAGGTGCAGGTCCACAGCAGATGGTCCACAGCAGATGGTCCACAGCGGATGGGTGGATGAGGGGTGGATCGGTATGGTGGAGCGGAAGGAAAAAAAGGAAGCTGGACCCCAGCAGATGATTAGGATAGGGGTGGTACTGGTAGGATGAGAAGAGCAGGTCCATAGTGGATGGGTGGATGAGGGGTGAACCTGAGAAAAACCTGTGAGGAGATAGAGCACAGAGACTCCAGGGAATAAGTTGAGTTAGTAGGGTATGATTGGAGGCTTGGAGAGTGAAATCGGAGAGGAGGAGGAGTAACAGAGATGGTTGGAGAGAAGGAGGAGGAGAGAGGAACTCAGTGAGTCTGGATCTTGAGTCTCCAGCAGTGTAGGTCTATAAGACAAAAAACAAAACAAAAAAACAATAACTTATCCAGAAGTATTAAAAAAGTTCCTGGGGTCCCTGTGATCCCTGGAGCATCCACTCAAAATGATGAAATCCCTGTGTTCTTAGAAAGATGTTTTGCTTAGAATTAGTCTTTATTATCCTTTATAGTTGGGTCATCATAATTCAAACACTTAAATGCATTATATCCAGCCAAGCAGGCAGGTGCATCTCGGTGTCTGTGATCATTTCATTTTCCTTGTTTTGTTTCGTCCTTCTGGTCAATCATTCTTCACTGTTATCACCAGAGCTTGTTCTAAACCAATTCCACAACTGCAAGTTAGTGGAAATAGTGGCTGTTTTTTGTTGTTTGACTTACACATTTTTTTGAGAAATTCTGTGTATTAACCCAATGCACTTCTTTTTTTCCTTTCAGCTTTTCCCTTCAGGGGTCGCCACAGCAAATTAGATGAATCCATCTAACCCTATCTTCTGCATCCTCTTCTCTCACACCCACTACCTTCATGTATAATACGCGATCCTGGAACCATCATGCTGTGCGGCGACAGCACTACCAACTCCGCCACTGTGCTGCAGTTATAAAACTTATTTGAAAAATGTTAACAATACAAAATTGCACTAACAAACAATGGGAGAACAAAAACAAAACTAAGTACAAATTATACCTTATTTTAAAACTATGTTATATTCCCTTGAATTGACAAATGAGGAATGCTGCCTTCAAAACAATCAAAACAATTTCTAATACAGTAACAAGCACAAATGCAATATGTGTTGTTTCAAATATTCTTAAAAAATAATACAACACAATAACAAAAATATTGTAAATGTACATGCATGTGAGGTGGCACAGCGGGTATCACTGTTTGCTTCACAAGAAGAAGGTCTTGTTTTGAATCTGCAAGAGGACCTGGGACTCCTCTGTGTGGTATCTGAAAGTTCTCCCCATGTCTGCATGGGTTTCCAAGAATCCTCTGGCTTTTTCTCAGTTCAAAAACCTGAAATATAATAGAATTGGACTTTTGACTCTCAATTGCCCTTAAGTGTGAATGTGAATATGACCCTTTGGGACATTGTACAGGTTGTGTTTACAGAAAAAAAAAGAAAAAAAAAAGATAAATGACACAGAAGAGCAGAAATCAAGAGTACAACTAAGGCATTCGGTATTATAATATCACAATGTACAGGTAGTCCTCAACATAAGAGCATAATTGGTTCTGAGAGGTTGTTCATAAATTGATTTGTAGATGTCATTATTTATTAAACTTCAGTCTATAATCACCATTCGAGATCTAATAAATGTCATTATTACTCTAAATAAGAAAGTATTATTTCCTAAGGCTTACCAGAAACAACAGGTATGATTGGGATTAGGGTTACTTATGTGATTGATGCACTGATGCGCTTCCTTGAAATCAAAAGTCAAACATGCTACTTTATGCTTGATTACTCAGTTTCATTTCCATTGAGTTTCTCAGTTAACTCAACAAACAGTTAACATCAAATAGCAAAACATTTACAGTTCAGGTTTTAGAATTAGTTAATGCTTTTCGGCAGAAACATAACCCAAAAACTTTGGTTCCCACACCATTTAGTTCCTACAGAGGGACAACCTGACAGCATAAAAACAATAAATAATAAAATAAAATACAGGTACAGGTTTTTTTTGGTTAAGTCAGTCAGCCATCTTCAGGTTACCACCATTATATCCGCAGCAGCGGGTCACGGGGAGCCGGAGCCTATCTCGGCGGCATAGGGCATAGACACTCCGGGCACGATGCCAGTGCACCGCTGAGCCACACACAAATACATACAACCATGCACACACACACTTATTCCTACGGGCAATTTGGAATGGCCAATCAACCTGAAGCACATGCTTTTGGAGGTGGGAGGAAGCCGGAGAACCCGGAGGGACACGGGGAGAACCCACACAGACACGGGGAGAGCATGCGAACTCCGCACAGAGCGGGACTCAAACCCAGGTCCGCCGTGTTGTGAGGCAGCAGTGCTAACCACTGCGCCACCGTGCGGCCCTTTGGTTAAGTCATTCTTGATTTTTCCCAGATTCTTTGCTGGGATAAGGTGGTATGAAGGGGGTGGCTGGTGTTGTTCATGATAGCCCTGACTTTGGACTAGTCCTGCTCTCCAGAAGCGTCTCCACAAAGTCCAGACTCAGCCCGATCACTGAGTCCTCTCTGCGGATGAGTCTGTTAAGACGGTCCATATCTCTTTTCCTGGCCCCGCCACCCCAACACACAATAGCATATGGCAGCACACTGGAAACAACGGACTGATAGAAAATTAGAAGGAGCTCAGGACAGATGCTGAAAGAGGCCAGTCTCCTCAGGAAGAACATCCTGCTCTGCCCCTTCTTGTACACACAGTCCGAGATGAGTGACCAGTCCAGTTTGCTGTCTAGCTGCAGTCCCAGGTACTTATAGTTCCCTACCACCTCAACCTCACTACCCTCGATGATCACTGACTGTGGAGAGGGGGGTGCCCGCCGGAAATCCAGCACCATCTCCTTCGTCTTGGAGACGTTGAGCTGGAGCTAGTTCTGTTGGCACCACTCCACAAAGTCAGCCACCCATGCCCTGTACTCTCCCTCCTCACCCTCCCAGATACACGCCAGAATCGCAGTGTCATCGGAGTACTTCTGTATGTGGCATGTATCCGAGTTGTGCCTCAAGTCCGACGTATAGAGGGTGAAGAGAAGGGGATAGAGCACGGTCCCCTGTGGCGCCCCAGTTTTGCTGGACACCATAGGAGACAAACAGTCCCTGTCATACTGGGGTCTGTCTGTTAGGTAGTCAGTGATCCAGCTAACAAGGTAGGGGTCCACAGCCATGGAGGTCAGTTTGTCCTGCAGGAGCCGGGGCTGGATGTTGTTGAAGACGCTCGAAAAGTCAAAGAGCACCCTGACAGCACAGCCCCCGACGTCCAGGTAGGAGAACACACGGTGGAGGAAATACAAGACAGCATTCACCACCCCAACCAGGGCCTGGAGAGGCAAACTGGAGAGGGTCCATCGCACCCTGCAGGTGTGGACACATGAGCTCCAGGACCAGTCGCTCTAGGGTCTTCGTTACGTGGGAAGTAAGAGCGACCGGTCGATGGACTTGAGCTATGTAGGGCGTCCTTTGTTGGGTACACGGACGATGCAGGTCTTCCACAGTGATGGGACCCTCCCCAGCCGCAGACTGAGGTTGAATGATCGCTGCAGGGGGTCCCCTAGTTCCTTAGCACAGGTTCGGAGGAGTCTTGGGGAGACCTGATTCTGTCCATCCGCCTTATAGGGATGGAGCGTCCACACCGTTGTCGTCGCCAGGTCTGCAGTAATGATGGTCTTGGTCATGGTGGGAGCAGGAGGTTGTATCGAGGTTGGCAGTCCATTGGTTGAGGTGGGGCCGTTGAGCTTCGCAACTCTTGGAGTGGGCTCGGGAGGAGAGGAAGCACAAGAGGAGGGAGCATCAGCGGAGTGGTCCGCAGGGCTGGGAGACGCCTGGGACAAGGAGCCGGGAGTGGTGGGGGAGCTGAACCGATTGAAAAAGCTATTTAGTTTATTCGCTCGTTCACTATTCCCCTTCACAGTGCTACGCCCTTTCCCATGTCCGGTGATGGTTCTCATCCCATTCCAGACCTTCCGCACCTGGTTGCACCCCAGCTTCTTCTTCAGCTTTAGTGGATAATTAATTCATGTCTGAGCTACTGGAGATATTGTATAAATGTTTTTATGACCAGATTATCACGCAATTATGGCACTTGCTAAAAGTAATATCAAAAGTGATAGGTCATTTTACTGAGAAGATCCGTGAAATTGAAATAAAACATACAAAAACAGCATAGCGGGCACTGATCTTTACACATTTGTAAATACAAAACATATTAATATAAACTAGAGTTGTTATTAACTTCACACAGTCCAACAGTAACCGCCACAAATGAGTTAGCTCAATGCCAAAAAGTTAGCAAAATCCCATTGACGGACTAGCGCGTTAGCATCGGTAGCGCGGTTAACTTTTACAAACACACGGTAAATCGAAATTGGAAATTATAACTAGTTTGATATCTGTCAGAATCTGATTCAGATGAAGCCCCATGGGATGAGTCGCTAGATGTCCAAACTCTCATCCTCCTTGTACATTGGGTGGTAATTATAAGGGAAAATTACACCCCCAGGTGGGTTCACAGAGAACTCGTCCTCAGTATCTAATGATGATGACATGATTTTAGATGATATCCTAACAAATAATAGTGAAAATGTTGGCTCGTTACCTTGTCTCTTGCTTAATCAGCATTGACATGGATTCACCCTGATGTCTACGGTTGCGTCATTTTCGCTGTCATGGCACTGTCCATAACTCATAAAAAAATAAAAATGCAACTCTCTTTTTTTTTTACTTGTGTACTTCAAATGCAGACCTGGTTCATTTTCACTTTACTGTCCCTTTAACTGGTTGATTTTTTTAAGGAGAAATAATTTGATAAACTCTCAATATATACTGTAGATAGAGTTGAGTGCAATTTTATGGATTATCTTTTTCAACCTTGACCCTCACAGAATACTTTCGTTGTTGAAAATAGTATTCATCACTTTCATGGAGTCACTATTTGCATACAACCTTTCATCTGTACCATTCGCATTTCCCTTAGGCACCAACTGAGTTTTTTTATGTTAGATACATATAAACAATTTCTTGGTGAATAACTGTGCAAATTTATGACAATTTCTTGGTGAATAACTGTGCAAATTTATGACAATGAAGTAGGGCAGAACAATGCCCTGTCTCAAACCTGACCAATCAGAATAATGGTTTGTTGTGAGGCGATAGTGATTAGTCTTTTTCTTGATTCCCAGCTTGTGTAGGATTTATATTGATTAAGACCTAGTGAAGTCATCCATCTTTCACCAACAGGCTTGGGAACCCTTGGCTCAAGGGATTGTTTCAAGTATTTAAATAGTTGATAGTTATCACATGAGGTATAACAAATCAATTGTTGACATCATTATGGAATATAATTCATGGCTTTGAGCAGGGCCAGCAGTTACCTATAATTAAATAGACTTATTTGTTGATTGAAGGCTGGTGTAGCCATATTCCCATGAGATAACTAAAGGGTTGTGTGAGTGGGTGATAGGGTAAAAGCGTAAGGAGGTCAAAATGCCCCTCAGTGGAAAACATGCCAGTTACATTTAATTGATAGGGTGCATGTTTGTGTGTATACCTGCAGTTGATTTCCCTACAGATGTGCTGTCTGTGTTTGTACTTGTTTTGCTGTCCTTCTGAAACTAATTTTAGATTTTGACCTTTGGAGTGATGACCAGAAGGCACTCAATGTGTAGCAGTGGGACCAGAAAAGAGATGAAGAAAACAAGGAAATTAAAATACATTACAAAAAAAAAAAAGTGGGTTTTAGTTAGAGATGGGATTTACATATATTTTAGAAGGATAGAATGAAATGAATTTTTTTAGTGACCACAAAGACTATTTGATCATTTAACTGAAATGACTCTGTTTTAACAAGTCATATTGTTTTCCAGTTACTTCTGTGAGGAAGTGATAGAGAGAGTAATAGAGGCTGGAGATGGCAAATGAATACAAATACTGTACTGAAAAGTAGGTTCAACACAAAAATTGAGCATTTATCTCAAAAGTTTGCAGTTAGGCATGGACTGTCTCACAGCCACTACATGATGAAACAGTCAAGTAGAACTGAACTTGAACCTTGAGTATATGTGGTAAATTAATAATTTTAGTATGTTTATTAGACTTATTCATCTTCAAGTTGATGAAAATAAGTCTAATGAACATATTAATATATAGTATCAGAATAGCTGATACTGTATATACTATTGATATACTGTACAGTATCAGCTATGCTGTAATAGAAGCTCATACTTATATTTTAACATCATCCTGTTTGTCCATGGACGTCAAAGCAATTTATGTTTACCAAAAATTCAAGCATAATATAAAAACAACCTAGCTCATCTTAAGTTCCCATTGCTAAATAGATCTGTCAATTTGCTGTCTATTCAATACTTCAAAATTGTCTTTCCACTTATATCTCTACAACCACATGAGGTCAGTAAAGTGCCAAAACGTTCAACAACAATTAGGATGACTAGGCTGAACGTTGGAGGACATTGTGATGATGTACAGCGTAAATAACAGTGGTAAAAGCTGGTATAAAATTTACTCTAATTATACCTACTGCTGTTAGCGTTCCATTTAATTTTTCCGAAGTGCTAAATTAAAAATATTGGATGTGTGTATTTAACAATTTGAAAAGGTCTTGAACACTTATGTTTAAAACGTTTAAGCAAAGTTTATAATTACAAAAAAACAAACTTTTTTTGTGAGAAATTTATTCGAATGCCCTTCTGAGTAGTCAAGCAGATGGTATGACACACATTGTTCCCCTTGAGCTCAGTAAGCAGGCTGGCGGATCTGATCCACCGTGACTACTTAATGTTTTTGGTTTGAATGGCAGACGGCACAACAATGCAAAAATAAAGTGTTACAGATTGCAAGTTCATGATTAGTTGCTAGAAAGCATAGCTATACACATCAACTACCAAGGCAACTGTCTTTGCTTCATCTCATGTGCAGTTCTTACCATGTTATTAAGACATGCAAAAACCCACCGTAAAATACATAGCAAAGACATTAATTATAAAATGGAAATTTAGATCAAATACAAGAACAGTCATAAAATGCAGGCATATGAGCATTCCATGGAAATAGGTCTCCTCACATGAAAATCAGCAACATATTTGCAACACTTCATCAAAGAGATATTTACAGACTTGCATTTTTCAATAAATTTGAAATTAAATTTAAAAACCAGGAAACATCACAGTTCACATCCACCCATGAAACAACATAAAATATACAGCAGTACCTGTGTTTACATCTCTATCAGTTGAACAAATGTTGCGGTGAGAAATATGAGAGGAGCAAAGCTGTGTGTGTGATTTTCAATGCAATTTTTTGTGCCTTTATTTTCAATGAAACTTTCATAAAGGTTTTGCTAAGAGAACCCACCGAGAAGCTGATTGCATCATCAAGTCTAAGTGTTTCTTTCTGCTGTGAGTTACAGGCCGTGCAAACATCTGACACAACTTTGTTTTAACTTCTGCTGTCTTTCAGCAAACATGGGGAGATACCCTGATGTGTGTTCTGTCAGCTTGTCTGCTGTTACGTTTTGTGCTGCACTCTCTGGTAAAGACCAAACAGTAATCTACAAAAGCACACTGCGCCAAACTGTCAGGGTTGAAGCTTGTCCTGTTAATTCCCTCTCTGTTTCAAAATGCTGTCTCTCTCTCTCTGATGTTCCGGCACCTCTGTGCTGTTGGATGTGATGCCCCCAGCTTTTCTTCGTATTCATCCCCTGTCAGTCCAGCTGACATCAATCAAGAGTCTGCACAAATGAATACTTTCCAGTCTCCATCAAATATTTTTGTCACTGGATAAGACAACTTAGCACTCTAAACAAACCTTAACAAAAGATATGTGGTTGGTGCTGACGCCGATATTTTACAGTGCTGGAAAATTTACATGACATTACTACTCAACTCCTCTCTGGGGGAGCTGAAGAAGAAGAAAGTCCACATGAAGGCTGAAGGATGACACAGACAATAAAGCAAAAACAATACAAACACTATAGACATTTCACTATACCCATACTTAACCAGGCCTGTTTATTTTTTTATTTCTGTGCCAATTTATTATTTTATATTTATATATTCTTGATGGGTTGTGTATTACTCTTTCTATTTGGTTTTGTACTACTTTCTATGCTGGTGCTTTCTGTGTGCTTTTTCTGTGTTTTGTGTACTTACTGTGCTGTGTGCGACGGAGAAATTAATTTCCCTGACGGAACCCCCTTAAGGGATAAATAAAGTTATACTCTATTCTATGGATTGCATAGTGAGTGTTATGATGTTTTTTCTGTGTGTCTTTTTAGTTGCTTAACTGCTTTAATGCCTATGTAATATATACAGTGGTACCTCTACCTACGAAATTAATTGGTTCTGGAAGAAATTTCATAAGTAGAAAATTCTTGTAAAGTAGAGACGCGTTTTCCATGCAATTGCCCCAATCCGTTCCAAAACCCCAAAATTCAGACAAAAATGTTTTATAAAGCATAAAAATGCATCAAAACATGTAACAAATTAATGTTACAATTAGATTATTACACAATAAATGAGAGTTGGCCATAATGTAAAAAACAAAGAACAGAGTAAAGAACCATGCTGAACAAAAGATTGAATTCCAGTCCTCCTTTTCAACTTCTCGAACCACCGACTCGATGCCTTAAACTCCCGGTGTTTTATGGCTTCCTTTTGTTTTAATAACGTGGCGATTGTAGATACATTACGGCCCTATTCTTTGGCGAGATCAACCAAACGCATCCCTTTTTCATGCTTTTCTATTATCTCTTGCTTTGTTTGTATGGACAAAAAACTCTTTTCTTCTTCTCTTTTCTACATCACATTCTTGGGGTCCATAGTGAATACTGTAAAAGTTAATAGATTCACGTAAAACTATCAGAACACCGCATGGGTCAAGAACATCGCATGGGTCGAGGGCCAAATGACGAGGACGTTGCATAGACATCTATCTAGCTACACATAGAGGTCCCTCTTAGCCAGTGGGATGCCAGGAAGATGTTAGGTAATAGCCAATGGCAGAGCAGCTGTAAGAATGTTGCGTTCAGGAAACTTTGTGAGCTGCGAGTAGCAGCCCATACTGTATTTTTACCTTTCGTATCCTAAAATTTCTTTCGTAACAAGTGGCAATATTTTTCTGTTGAGGGGTTTCGTAACTTCAAAATTTCGTATAAAGAGACATTCTTAAGTCGAGGTACCACTGTATTATCATTTATATTGCACTGGTAGATGTATGTAGTTCCCTTCACTCTGAACACAATTCTATCCGTCCATCTGTCTTGTCAGTTGTCAATTCAAATTGTTTGATTATTTAATTAATCTTCTCCAATTATCAATTAAGTTTCGAAGAGTTGCAGGACTTAAATCATTGGTTACCACTGGTGGGTTTAGATGTTAGGGTTGGGTCTGGTGGGGCTCCTCTCAGTATCATACTTCTTCACTGGTCTAGTGATGAAATTTTCAAATTTTGTGCATACAGTAATATGAATTTTTTTGTAGATTTTTAGTCAAGAGTAAGAAAAGGACGCTATCATCACTAAAGGAAATGCATCCACTGGATGGCAGTGCCACAGTTATTGTTGTGAAATCTCCTTTCGAGAATCAGGATACATTTAAAAAATAAAACCAAGTACAGTATTTTCCGCACTATAAGGCACACTGGACTATAAGGCGCACCCTCAATAATCTGTTTTTTTTTTAAATAATTTATTTCATATATAAGGCGCACCGGATTATAAAGCGCAGACAGACGTGATTGAAAGGTAAAGCGAATGAAAGGCGATTGTCTGGGGAAGTTGAGAAATCTTATCAGCATATCCCTGTATTCTGACAGACAAATGAAACAGAGGAGATACCATATCTGGAAATGGAAGGAATTTTATGATGTGGATGACAGAAAGATTTTTTGAGGTCTTGCCCTGTTCCCTAATGCCTCTTGTTGTTCTACTAATCTAGCGATAATATCTGCTCCATTGTGAGCCAGCATAAACCGTCCATGGAGCTCACACAAAACAAACATCCTTTTTCATATTTATATGTGTTCTGCCATTTAAATTCCTATCACAGGTGGAACTGTGCTTCTTCCATGTAAAACACTGACATTTGACTTGACTTGTTCATGACAACAAATTACCTTAGCATTAAAGCATCTACTCAGTTTGATTCCAGTGACTGGCAGCTCCATTTTGAAATTTCTACTCTTGAAAAAATTGGACAGGGAAGTGAACATGACAACGATCAATAACTTCCTTCTGCACTGGTTAATTTTTGTTAAGAATTTTCTTTTACTGCTGTCAAAAATGAGCCCCTGTGATTACTTGCTACACGTAAGGAATACAATTGTTGACTCAGTATGCTGTCAATTAAGCTGATCTATCAACATGTACTGTTACTGAGAGCATGCAGTGACTATAGTGACCATGAGGGACATATGTCTCGACACACAAGCCAGTAGCCTGGAATACAGTGTGTGTGTGTGTGTGTGTGTGTGTGTGTGTGTGTGTGTGTGTGTGTGTGTGTGTGTGTGTGTGTGTGTTTGTGTGACAACCAAAAATAATTCTTAATCATTTGTAATAGGTTTAAATGAAGTACTGTGTAAGCATTAATAGCCCTTAGTTAAGTGATGTTCAACAGTCGTGTTAGAGTATGGATGAAGGATGGAAACCTAGCTGAATAAAACTGAATACAGTGCACCCTTGCGCATTCGCGTATCAACGATTACGACTCCACCTCATCGTGGATTTTTAGTAGACAGTCATATGATACTGTACACGCATTCTATTGGCTGACAGCATCTGGAAGTTTGCTCTATTCTGTCAGTTTCGGACTTTTCTGAGACACAAAAGTGCTTTAAACAGTCTATCAGAGTGTGATAAAAGGTAATATAGATAGAAGGTGGTTTAATATCAGTACGGGGAGGGTTATAAACGTTTAAATTATCGTAAATAACAAGATAAATAGATTGCGATCTTGATCGCGGATTCCTCAATTGCGTGTGGTTACTGGAACACATTAACTGCAAAGAACGAGGGATCACTGTACATGAATTTTAAGATGTTTGCTAATTAATTATTAGCAATTATTGAAAATGTCTTGATAGTGTACAGTATTTTCCGCACTATAAGGTGCACTGGACTATAAGGTGCACTGGACTGATCTACACAGGTTAGCAAGACAGAGAGATAGAGATGGGAAGGACGTGCAGCAGGTTAGGGTGATTAAGGATAGAGATGGAAGTCTATTGACAGGTGCCAGTAGTGTGATGGGAAGATGGAAAGACTACTTTGAAGAGTTGATGAACGTGGAAAATGAGAGAGAACAAAGACTAGAAGAGGTGACTGTTGTGGACCAGGATGGAGCAAAGATTAGTCAGGATGAAGTGAGGAGGGCATTGAAGAGGATGAGGAGTGGAAAGGCAGTTGGCCCTGATGATATACCTGTAGAAGTATGGAAGTGTGTAGGAGAGGTGGCGGTAGAGTTTCTGACTGGGTTGTTCAACAGGATCTTAGATAGTGAGAAGATGCCTGAAGAATGGAGGAGAAGTGTGCTGGTGCCCATTTTTAAGAACAAGGGAGATGTGCAGAGTTGTGGCAACTACAGAGGAATAAAGCTGATGAGCCATACAATGAAGTTATGGGAGAGAGTAGTGGAAGCTAGACTAAGGGCAGAAGTGAACATTTGTGAGCAGCAGTATGGTTTCATGCCAAAAACGAGTACTACACATGCAGTATTTGCTTTGAGGATGTTGATAGAGAAGTACAGAGATGGCCAGAGGGAGCTGCATTTTGTTTTTGTAGATCTGGAGAAAGCTTATGACAGGGTGCCCAGAGAGGAACCGTGGTATTGTATGAGGAAGTCTGGAGTGGCAGAAAAGTATGTTAGAGCAGTGCAGGACATGTATGAGGACTGTAAGACACTGGTGAGGTGTGCTGTAAGTGTGACAGAGGAGCATCAGGGATCAGCTCTGAGCCCCTTCTTGTTCGCTATGGTGATGGACAGGCTGACAAACGAGGTCAGACAGGAATCTCCATGGACTATGATGTTTGCAGATGACATTGTGATCTGTAGTGAGATCAGGGAACAGGTGGAGGAGAAGCTAGAGAGGTGGAGGTTTGACCTGGAAAGGAGAGGAATGAAGGTTAGCCGCAGTAAGACAGAATACATGTGTGTGAATGAGAGGGACCCAAGTGGAAGAGTGAGGTTACAGGGAGAAGAGATCAAGAAGGTGGAGGATTTTAAGTACTTAGGGTCAACAGTCCAGAGCAATGGAGAGTGTGGAAAAGAGGTGAAGAATTGTGTACAGGCAGGATAGAACGGGTGGAGAAAAGTGTCAGGTGTGGTGTGTGATAGAAAAGTTTCAGCTAAAATGAAAGGAAAGGTGTACAAAACTGTGGTGAGACCAGCGATGTTGTTTGGTCTAGAGACAGTGTCACTGAGGAAAAGACATGAGACAGAGCTGGAGGTAGCAGAGATGAAGATGATGAGGTTCTCTCTGGGAGTTACCAGGAAGGATAGGATCAGGAATGAGTACATCAGAGGGACAGCACATGTTAGAAGTTTTGGAGATAAAGTCAGAGAGGACAGACTGAGATGGTTTGGACATGTCCAGAGGAGAGTTAGTGAATATATTGGTAGAAGGATGCTGAGTTTTGAACTGCCAGGCAGGAGGCCTAGAGGAAGACCAAAGAGGAGGTTTATGGATGTAATGAGGGAAGACATAATGGTAGTTGGTGTGAGAGAAGAGGATTCAAAGGACAGGGCTAGATTGAGGCAATTGATTTGCTGTGGCGACCCCTGAAGGGAAAAGCCGAAAGGAAAAGAAGAAGGTGCACTGGACTATAAGGCGCACCCTCAATAATTTGTTTGTTTTATAATTTATTTCATATATAAGGCGCACCGGATTATAAGACGCACACAATAAAAAATAAATACATTTTTTTTTATAAACTGCAGCGGCTGTAGTTGGACAATCCGTCCACTAGATAGAGCCGCGCTGCTCAGGCAGTCATGATTGCAGTCATGACTTCCTGACTACCTTTGAATGGCCCCTATTGTTATGCCAATAAGCCGTTCTGAGCCTGATCAAGGGAACCTGATCACTTGACCACTTTGCCATCTTAGAAAGAAGTCAACACGCTTAAAAAAACCATACACTAAAAACTGGTTAAATTCATTACGAGTGCAGTCAGTGCAAACAGAGCGGATTATTTCCTGATCTCAAGTTCGAAGCAGATATTAAAGCTCCGACGTTCGTATTTGTTTATTCATTAAATATTGTTTCGATCGATCGGTAGTCCAGTCATAGGTGAGGTGCAGCTACTGTATTTGCTGCTGTGTGTCCTAAACAGTTTTTAACTAGTTTCTAATGTCAGGCTGCTAATTTACTGGCAAATATGACGCTGTTTTACTTCTAGAACTGACTTTAACGTCAGTGTCTCACCACCGTGAATCTCACAGCACGTCGCTGCAGACAGAATACAAAAGCCTGAATGCGCCCCTCCGGCCCCGCCCAAAGCTATCAACTACGTTTGTAAATCAATTGCAGCACACCAGACACCTTTCTCTAGCAGTGACTCTGCTCTTGAAATTTCAGAAAAGGCTGGAAGTTCAGCTTTGAGGGTCTTTCATTCACCTTTATGCCAGTTTCCCCGTGTGTTTCCACAGACTAATAGAATGGACTAGATTCACTAGATTCCAGATGACAGCACAATGGCATTTTAAAGACCAATTAAGTTTAAAGTGGGTTATTTCCGACACCAAATAGTTAGGAAATATTGAGATCAGTCAGTCAGTCAAACTTTATTAGTAGAATTATTGAAAGTTCCTTATGTTTTGCTACTTAATCACCGGTGCTCCTACAGTGTGCTCTACCGTCTCAGAGCGGGTCAGTCAGAGCTGGGACTTTGGTGACGCCCCTTGACTACCGTTGTTAGGGGAGTAGGCCCGAGTGCCTTGTGAGGGTGCTCCTCTGGTAGCAGAGTGCGGCATGACTGGCGGCCAGACTGTCGGCTTTTTTTCAGCGATAATGTTTTAACCAATATTAATATGAATATTAATCCATATATAAAATGCACCGGATTATAAGGCGCACTAAGGGTTTATGAGAAAATTTTAGGCTTTTAGGTGCGCCTTATAGTGCGGAAAATATGGTAAATGTTTTTAGAGGCTGAACAGTAGTCCTCTGTTGTGAGAAAAACTGATTTTAACAAACCATGAATAGCAACTCTTGTAAGCAAAATTATGTGTGTTCCATTGCCAAACGCAATACAGCACTGGCTGCATGCATTAAAAACAGAAATGTGTGCATAAGGCTGTATAGTCATTCCGTCATGATTTAAAATGCATATTGAAAAAAAAGTAAAACTCACCAATTCTGGAAACTATTATTGCACTAGGGAGATTAGGCTAAACATATTTTTTTTATAAGTAGATTTGTAATTTTCAATTCACACTATCTAAGGTCAAGATGTCAGGACAAAAAGCCAAGAAGCAGAGATGCTCCCACTAAACTCGAATTATCTGAATGAATTTGTCACACTCACCTTGTCTATCATCTATAAAACTGTCATTTGTCTGTTAAGAGCACATGGTTGTGTCTATATATGACTAAATGGCCCACTTTGATTATTGCCATGTGGTCAGGAGCTTTTTCCTTCAAGGTCAACCCACAAATTAGATAAATAATTACAGTCCGGTTGCTCATGTGCTCACAAATCAGGGAAGTCCTTATTTTCTTTTTTAAAAGGCATTCTATGGTTGAGAGATAAATTGGCAGATTTTCTGCTTATTGAGAGTCAGGGACTGATGCGTCCTTTACAAGTCATTGGCAGGTTATGAGACACAACCATATGCAGGAAGAAAGGTTAATTGTGTCTTTTTTAACATGGAAGCTGAAGGAAATTGCTCCTATGTATCTACACCAGTTATTCGCCTAGTTACCCACCTAATTAGGTAGCAGGCATGGTCATCAATCGTGGGGTAAATTGGATTTGTATTAGATTACTGTGGTCTCTGCTGTGAGTGGCAGATTATCCAGAGATGAAGGTTCAACTTTCATGGTGACAAGGTGAAGTCAATAGAAGCTCAATATATATATATATATATACACATACACTGTATGTACTGTATATTTGACCTTTGCAGGGGCTTTTTAATATATACATCTTAATATATACATTCACATACATACATTTTTCAATTCTTTACCATTTCAGTGATCGGCAGATGGAATACCAGAAGGTTAAATTAGTCTGTAAAATGTGCTGGTATTAAGCATTCCTCAAATGTGTTCATGGTCAGTGAACATTAAGCATTTTTTTTTTTTAATCTACAACTCAGTATCAGTGGATTCAAAGACATTCCAAACCAAACTTATTTACAGCATCCCACCAAACTGACATGTTCCTAATCACTTCATTCACTTGCATGGGTTGCGGGGAGCTGGGGCCTATCCCGGCTGTCTCGTGGTATGAGGCGGGGCAAACTCCAGACGCGACGCCAGTGCACCGCGGACTATTTTTATAATATAACATAATTTGTCAAAACAAACTATGATAACTGGAGTCTCCAGTAGTGGTTCAGAAAATACTGTAGCCTGTTCATATATATATATATATATATATATATATATATATATATATATATATATATATATATATATTCTGTGTCACCACTTTATTTACTATCTATCTTGCTCCATAGAACGAACATTATTTTCATATGTTTGGTATGAAGTCTGATATTGTTTCATCGTGGAATTTCCACGTGTTCCCTCCAGTGTATTATTTTGTTATATTACTTTTAGTTTGATCTTGCGTTCTGTAATTTTTTAATTGTAATTTGCACTATATCAAATGTACAATGTGCGTTTAGCTTTCAATCAAGTTTGATTTCAGTATAAAGTGCTGTTCACAGAGCCTTTTAAATCTCGACTAAAATCTCCACTTACAGCTTCATGCTGGGAAATTTCTGCTGCTGCATCATAAATACATGTCCGATTCCTCCCAACTCTGGCCATGTATCTCATTTAGCTGATCACAACATAGTCTTCTGGTCTCGGCTCTCAAAGGAGCCTGCTGATTTTTGATAGCAAGTTGAAAGCAGCAATGCGTAATTACAAAAAACCTTCCCCAAGTAAGTTTTTGAATAATGCTTCCATATTTTGAACTAGAAGAATGATACACTGTTAATTTCATGAAGAATAAACAACAAACCTAATTGATTTTATTTTTAAGAGACTCCTCATATTGACAGATTACATTACCGATGTCACCCACATGCTATTCCCAAGAGGCAACCATTTTACAGGCCTGTAATTCAGGGACAGACGTGGCCTGTATCAAAACTCAAGCTGAAGCAACCCTGTGATGTTGTAGTGGTCAGGGCCGAGGTAAAGACTAAAATCTTTGCTCAGGCTGAATGTAACAAACAGTTTTATTGTGTATAGAACTTGCAGCTAGTGAACGGAATAATCCAAAGAAAACTGGTAGACCCAAAAGTCCAGGGTTCAGGATGAGAAGTTCTGGAGCAGAGTGACAAGTCAAGGCTGGCGCTGAAGCAGAGCAAGCAGTGAGGAGACATATAAGATGGATCAGCTTTCGTAAGGGATGTGGTTGGATGGGAATAAGAAGATGACTGTTAAAGACAGATAGGAGACGGGTGTGGAGGTAGATGAAGTGTCGTCCCTTGACTGCCAAGCCATGCCCAGCCTGCAACATTAAAGCAAGGAAAACCCTCCACAGGAAAAAAAAAAAGCAAGTTCTTTCAAACCAAGAGTTCACACTAAACACCACAAGCCCCCTGTAGCCAAAATCAAAATCAACTGATTGCTCAAAGAAAATTGTCACTTGCATGTTTTATCACCGAGGAAGGGATGAATGTACCAAACATACCAAACCTGTGTTGTATAAATATTGTAGTCTTTCAATTGCATGCACTGTAATTAGTCAGTCATCTTCAGATTACCACCGCTATATCGGCCGCAGCGGGTCATGGGGAGCTGGAGCCTATCTCGGCGGCATAGGGCGTGAGGCTGGGGACACTCCGGGCACGACACCAGTGCACCGCGGAGCCACACACAAAGACATACAACCATGCACACACACACTCACCCCTACAGGCAATTTGGAACGGCCAATCAACCTGAAGCGCATGCTTTCGGAGGTGGGAGGAAGCTGGAGAACCCGGAGAGAACCCACGCAGACACGGGAAGAGCATGCGAACCCGGGTCTGCCGCGTTGTGAGGCAGCAGCGCTAACCACTGCGCCACCGTGCCACCCACTGTAGTTAGTGTTTCTTCCAAAATTCACATAGCAGTTTGTTAGTCAAGCCATGCTGTGGTCCGTGGAGGAGGGAAAGACATATACTGATAGCACAGTGTTTGTAGTGTATTATGTGGGGATATGGGGGCATATGTTATGTAATGGTATGTTTGTGGGGTAGTTCTCTGTTAACCAGCTACGTTGAGAGGTTGAAAAGCTGTCCTAAGGAAAAAAAAAAGATAATGAGTAGGGAAGAAGCAAGTCAATACAGTTGGTGTCAAAGATGATTTTTTGATGATGAAATCATTTATCTGATTCTCTTTAGAAAGTGTTGATTTTCAATTTCACAAGAAAAAGTTTAAATTGTCATACTGCTGCAATTTATTGTGCTTTTGACAATCATTTCCTTTCATAAACCATCCACACTACTCAAATTAGATTTGATTAGTCTTCCAAAATTACCTTTTAATTAATTACAGTACAATATGTGTACAGTTATATGTAGATTTAAACCCTGTGCTACCACCTGGTGTGTATTGCTATCAAGTGTAAGAAGGACAGGTATTGTTCTCTGTTGTTGCGGTAAAGGCATCTGCCTTGTTCTGTTTTGTCATATTCATTTGTTCCTGACTTTGTCTTTTGTTTATTGGTTTTCAGTTCATGTACTTTTCTGGTTTTCTGTTACCATTACATTCATGATTCACTGCACCGGGTTTATTTCCCGGATTGTTTTGTTTGGTCGTCAACCAATCCGTGTTTAGTTCTTCCCCTCGTTAGTTAGTTGATCATTAGTTCCACCTGTAACAAATATAGCACCCTGGTCTGTCTATTTGATACATTTCACTTCAGTTCAGATCTGTCGCAACATAACTATCCATTTGAGCAGCTTGTATGCCAGATCGTTATTGTTGTTCCTAGACCGCTTGGATTTTGGACTACGAACTGATTAAAGGGTTTTTTATTAATTGACACCTTGAGTCTTGTGCCTGGTTCCTTTGGAAACCATTACAAAAAGGAAATTAATTAAATCTATATGCATTACCCATACTGTCACAAACTGATTAATTCTTTCACTGCCGTTGACTTCTACAGTTGTCAATTGGATTCAAATTGTTCATTGACATTAGCTGCTGGGTGATGGTCTGGTGGTGCTCCCCTATCAATGTCATATGTCTACACAAGCGCAGTAATGAAATGATTCCCAGTTCTTGGCAGCAGCACTATTTTGGAGAAGAGATCATCATATTATATGAGATGATGACAGGAAGAGACAAAGACAATGAGGTAGCTCAAAACTGAACAGAGAATATTTTGTGGTAGTTCAGGGAGAAAGGGTGTCACAATCATGAGAAAAGATGACAAAGCTTATAGAAAGGATGTACGGATAACTGAGTTGTTGAATCACATCCTCTTCACTGTAGTCTTTCATCCCCAGAGAGCTACTGTGGAGTTCACCAGATTCGCTATAGCTGTGATGGCAAAAAAATAATATTTTTTATAATTAAATGTAGATAGAAATGTAGATTAGTCTGTGATTCTCATGGGGAGAACATTGACGGTCTCACAAACACCGTCACAGATTACATTAACTTCTGTGTGGATAACACCGTACCCACCAGGACTGTACTGTGTAATCATAAACAACAAACCCTGGATCACCCCGGACATTAACGCCCTTCTTAAGGAGAAGAAAAGGGCTGTAAGTCTAGAAACAAGGACGGCCTGAAGGCTGTAGAGAGGGAGCTTAGGAGGAAAATCAGAGAGGGGAAAAACATTTACAGGAGGAAGATGGAGGACCAGCTGCAGCAGAACAATGTCAGCGAGGTGTGGAGGGGCCAGAAGACCATCTCAGGCCGTAAAGGACCCAACTGCCAGGTCACTGGGGACCAGAAGTGGGCAGATAACCTGAACAAATTTTTCAATAGATTCAATCAGGCATCCACCCCCTCCCCCAGCCCAGCCCTCCACACTATAGCCCCCCCCCGCCCCTGCCCCTCTCCAACACTACCACATCCCCTCCCCCTCCCCATCTACAACAATCAGCTCACGGCCACCCCCCACTGCTCAGGTCATGTTACAGCCACCCCCTACAGTTCACCTCTTCAACCCAACCCCCTTACCCACACCCCCCAGCACACAGTCCCCCTGCTCCACCCTGTCCCTCACTGAGTCCCAGGTGAGAAACCAGCTCCGGAGGATAAAGATAGATATATAGATAGATAGATAGATAGATAGATAGATAGATAGATAGATAGATAGATAGATAGATAGATAGATACCTTAATAATCCCGGAGGAAATTGCACATATCTACACCAGGAAAAAACAAAAACAAAACAGGACATACCACAAGACATACACTACACTAACAGACACATGTAGCATTAACAGTACATATACTAAAAAAAATAAAATATAAACAGTAGAAAATTAAAATATAAACAGCATTAAATTAAATTAAATCCAAATCCATTTAACCGCGTGCTGAGCTCGCCACCTCCCCCCTGCTCCTCCTGAGAGAGTCATTGTACCCCCTGATGGCACAGGGCATGAAGGAGGACCTCAGCCTCTTTGTGGAGGTGCTGTGTGACAGCAGTCTGTCGTTGAAGGTGCTCATCTACTGGGAGAAGGTGGTGTGCAGGGGGTGGGTGGTGTTGTTCATGATGGCCCTGAATTTAGACATGGTCCTACTCCCCAGAACTGTCTCCACAGAGTCCAGGCTCAACCCGACCACTGAGCCCGCTCTGCGGATGAATCTGTTAAGACGGTCCATATCTCTTTTCCTGGCCCCACCACCCCAACACACAATGGCGTATGACAGCACACTGGAGACTACGGACTGATAGAACATGAGAAGGAGCTTAGGACAGATGTTGAAGGAGGCCAGCCTCCTCAGCAAGTACATCCTGCTCTGCCCCTTCTTGTACACAGTCCGAATTGAGTGACCAGTCCAATCTGCTATCTAGCTGCAGTCCCAGGTACTTATAGTTTCCTACCACCCCCACCTCACTGCCCTCGATGATCACTGGTTGTGGAGAGGGGGGTGTCTTCTGGAAATCCAGCACCATCTCCTTCGTCTTGGAGACGTTGAGCTGGACCTGGTTCTGTTGGTACCACACCACGAAGTCAGCCACCAATGCCCTGTACGCCCCCTCATCACCCTCCCGGATACATGCCACAATCGCAGTGTCATCGGAGTACTTCTGTATGTTGCATGTATCCGAGTTGTGCTTGAAGTCCGATTTGTAGAGGGTGAAGAGAATGGGGGAGAGCACGGTCCCCTGTGGCGCCCCCTTGCTACTGGTCACCATAGAAGAAAAACAGTCCCCCATACGGACGTACTGGGGTCTGTCTGTTAGGTAGTCCGTGATCCAGCTCACGAGGTAGGGGTCCACAGCCATGGAGGTCAGTTTGTCCTGTAGGAGCCGGGGCTGGATGGTGTTGAAGGCGCTCAAAAAGTCAAAGAAGAGCACCCTGACGGCACAGCCCCCGGTGTCTAGGTAGGAGAGCACACGGCGGAGGAGGTACAAGACAGCGTCGTCAACCCCAACCTTGGCCTGATAGGCGAACTGGAGAGGGTCCATTGCACCCTGCACCTGTGGATGCATGAGCTCCAGGACCAGTCGCTCAAGGGTATTCATTAAGTGGGAGGTAAGAGCGACCGGTCGGTGGTCGTTGAGCTCAGTAGGGTGTCTTTTCTTGGGTACAGGGACGATGCAGGAGGTCTTCCACAGTGACGGGACCCTCCCCAGCCGCAGACTGAGGTTGAACAATCGCTGCAGGGGGTCTCCCTAGTTCCTTAGCACAGGCTTGGAGGAGTCTTGGGGAGACCTGATCCGGTCCAGCCGCCTTATAGGGATGGAGCCTCCACAGTGTTGTTGTCGCCAGGTCTGCAGTAATGACGGTCTTGGTCATGGTGGGAGCAGGAGGTTGTGGCGAGGTTGGCAGTCCAGTGATTGAGGTGGGGCCGTTGAGCTTCGTAGCTCTTGGAGTGGGCTCGGGAGGAGAGGAAGCACAGGAGGAGGGAGCATCAGTGGAGCAGTCTGCAGGGCCGGGAGAGGCCTGGGACGAGGAGCCGGGAGTGGTGGGGGAGCTGAACCGACTGAAAAAGCTGTTTAGTTCATTCGCTCATTCAATATTTCCCTCCACAGTGCTGCGCCCTTTTCCATGTCCGGTGATGGTTCTCATCCCATTCCAGACCTCCCGTACCAGCTGCTTCTCCAGCTTCCTCCCGTACTCCTCCTTGGCCTCCCTCAGGCAGAGTCTCACTTCCTGCTGGGCCTTCTTCATCTCCTCCTCATTCTTGCTCCTGAACGCCCGCTTCTTTATGTTCAGGACAGCCTTGACTTCCTTTGTTACACAGGGTTTGTTGTTGGGGTAACACCTGGCTGTCCTGACAGGGGCCAAGGTGTCCACGCAGAAGTTCATGTAATCTGTAAAACACTGAGCTGCCCCCTCAATGTCCTCCCCATGTGAGCCCACGATGACATCCCAGTTAGTGGTCTGGAAGCAGTCCCTCAGCGTTTCCTCTGCTTCCGGGGACCACCTCCTGACCTGCCGTGTTGTTGCTGGCAGCCGTTTCGCCAGCGGAATGTAGGTGGGCTGTAGGTACACTAGGTTGTGATCTGATTTACCTAGTGGAGGGAGGGGGGTGGAAAGACGAGGAAGGCTGCTGGTCCAGATGGCATCAGCTACAGGCTCCTGAAATCCTGCGCAGACCAGCTGTGTTGGATCGTTGGACACATGTTCAACATGAGCCTGAAGCTGAGAAGGGTTCCACAGCTGTGGAAAATGTCCTGCTTGGTTCCCGTGCCCAGGACTCCGCACCTCAAGGACCTAAACAGCTACAGGCCTGTGGCGCTAACATCCCACCTCATGAAGACCCTGGAGCGTCTGGTCCTCTGTCATCTCCGCCCCCTGGTGATCCCATCACTGGATCCACTCCAGTTCGCTTACCAGCCTGCCATCGGGGTGGATGACGCCGCCATTTTCCTTCAACATAGGGCACTGTCTCACCTGGAGAATCCTGGGAGCACTGTGAGGATCATGTTTTTGGATTTTTTCCAGTGCTTTCAATACTATACAAACTGGAGTTGAGGGACAAACTGGAGATCACCGGGTTGGACCACCACCTCACGGACTGGATATTGGACTATTTGACCAATCGCCTGCAGTTCATGAGGACCCGGGACTGTGTGTCGAACACGGTTGTCTGCAGCACGGGAGCATCACAGGGAACGGTTCTGGGCTCTGTTCCTGTTCACTCTCTACACTACAGACTTCTCCTACAACTCCCGCACATGTCACCTGCAGAAGTTCTCTGATGACTCTGCAATCGTCGGCCTCATCACCGATGGGGACGAGAGAGAGTACAGAGAACTGACCCAGGACTTTGTGGACTGGTGCCAGCTGGTGGTGGATTTCCGCAGGAGATCACTCTGCCCAGTTACACCGGTGAATATCGAGGGTATGGACATCGAGGTGGTGTCCTCGTGCAAGTACCTGGGTGTTCACCTGAACAATAAACTGGACTAAAGTACAAACACTAACTCCCTCCACAAAAATCTGCTGAGTTTTGGGGCCACTCCTAAAGACTTTTTATGACACCATAGTAGCCTCAGCTATTTTTCATGGGGTGGTCTGCTGGGGCAGCAGCATCACTGCGGCCGACAGGAAGAGACTGGATAGGCTGATTAGTAGGGCAGGTTCTGTCCTAAGATGTTCCCTGGACTCAGTGGAGGTGGTGGTGGAGAGGAGGATGACAGCCAAACTGTCATCGATGATGAAGAACAACTCCCACCCTCTACAGGGCACACCAAGATCACTGGAGAGCTCCTTCAGTGATAGGTTGCCCCACCCAAGATGCATGAAGGAACGCTATCGCAGGTCCTTCCTGCCCACGGCCATCAGAGTCTACAACCAGCAATCCTCCCAGCAGACCACTCAAGAACTCAAAGATCTCAAAGAACTAACAGAACTCAAAGAACAAAACATTGTAAATCTGGATCTGGATAAACAATGTAATCTTCAGTCTGCAGTGTATATTTTTGATGTGTAAATATAACTGTAAATTTCTGATAATATATGTTAATATGTTTGCAATATGTGAATATGTACATTTCATATTTTGCAAATGTTAACATGTATGAATATTATTTAAGTATTTATGCATGACCCCCCCCCCGCCACGATCTTACAGATTTCCCCACTGTGGGACAATAAAGGTTTATTATTATTATTATTATTATTATTATTATTACTGAACGTCAAAAGCTGTTTTTCATTATTATTTTTTTGTTTAATAGAAAGAAACCACTGTTAAGATGCTTGAGGTGTCAGTACAGCAAAAAAATACTAGCGTCTAATTCACTGTTCTCACAGTTTTTCACAAAAAGTCGATCTCAGTTTTCTCAGTGGTTTGGTCAAGAAGTGGTATTTTTGGTGAAATGAAAGTCGTACTGCCAATTACTAATGCATACTTAAAAACATATTTCCTTATGTAAAGAAAAAGAGTCTGCTCTTTCTTTTGCTATGTGTATACAGTCATAGAACATGATAGTCTGTGGGTCTTGAAAAATCGTTGAAAATGTTCTAAAACCACTGGCATTGTGGAGATCTACAGTATACACTATACTAAAAATATCAAATAGATTAATGGTTGGATTACAGGCTACAATTAAAAGTGAAGTACAGTTATAAGTGTTGCATGTTACCACTGTAATGTTGTCATATCCATACGAACAAATTTACCAACATTACATCAACACTGGTGTAGTAGAACCAGGTGCATACCCTACATGTCTGATCTGGTTAAACCCTACACTCTCTGCTCTCAGAATACAGGTCTCTTGTGCGTTCCCAGAGTTAAAAAGAAGTCAGCTGGCCAGAGGGCCCTCGCCTATCGTGCCCCTTTCCTGTGGAATAATCTCCCTATAGATATTAGAAAGTCTGAATACGTAGACATCTTTAAATCTACACCCAAAACGTATCTGTTCTCCCGATGTGAGGGTCGTACTGCTCGCAGTACACAAAGGTCCGAGGGATATCGTCCATGTGCAGATTGTAAAGCCCTTTGAGACATTCTTTGTGAATCTGGGCTAAACACTGAAACTTGAAACATGTTTGTTTTCCAACATTTTTGTTGAAACCTAATGCCCACATTTTCAATCAGAAAACTCTGACACTTTGTCATGCTAGAAGCAAATACTGTATGCTTTGACTTCTAGCTGCTAAAAATAAAGAATCAGTCACAAATGTTTGGTGAAGTCACTTATATGTAACTGCAAACTCCTGTTTTTGTTTTTTTTTTCATGTTCATACGTCACTCCCAGCCATTGCGTTTTCACTTTAGCTAATATATCAGACTATTTGCAGGTCTTTTCATAGCTGCTAAAGGCCTTAAATAACATTTTTCTCCAGAAATGCAGCAGCACTCTGAAGAGGGATTGATGTATAAAATCAATGGAAATGTCCTTAAGGGTTGTGAAAGAATGGTGGTCATTTGACCAAAATGATTAATGCTGTCATTTCTTTAGGAGACAGTGTTGACAAGGCGCTGCTTCTCCATTGTAGCATAACATACAACATTCAAATGAAGGTTTTTATTTCATCACGTAAATCAGGACTGGAGGTTCATAGTAAGGCAGTGATTGAATCCTTGAAAGGCCTTTATGGAAGAAAACACCTCAAATGATGCAAATGCAAAAACAATTTCTGCAAATTCTTTGAGACTGAAATTCAAATATGGGTATTATTGAAGCAACAGCAGGTGGTTGTTGCAGCTGAGATTGGTGATGATGTTTCGATCCACCCTGTCTATTTACTCTAAATGAAACAGATAAAATCAGATGGATTGATGACCAGAAACAGGCTCTGCTGGCAAAGTAAACATTTGAATCTTTTATTCATATCCACATGGAAACAATTACCTGCCAGCTCACATCATAGACACAGATATATTCCATGCTGCTGTATACACACACACTGAGAGAGAAGCTGAAAACCTCAAACACAGCTGATGAATGCATAAAACCTCACCCTGTGTCTCTATGCAGTGCCTGGTCTGTGTTCAGGTTTCAGATGTCACCCGGTAGGATTCCTTCCTTTGGTTTTGATACACATCTGCGGCAGGTGTCAGTCAATATACGCCCAGGGCTTTTCTTTATTCTTTATTTGTTTTAGAATTTTTCTCACTTTCTATTGATGATATTAAATAAAATATGAGAATTACTGAAATGAGAACGAGGACAGCATTAATGCCAGTATTACATGATTCACTTTTTGCAGTATTGATTAATGTCTACTAACATGCTTAGTTTCTTCAAGGCAACTTGAACTACATTATCGCTTTTTGGATGGTATTATTGCGGAATAAGATTCAATTTTTCATTTGATTTGTAAAATGTGTTATATTGTATATTCATTCGTTCATTCATTCACTCATTCATAGCGGGTTGCAAAGTGCTAGAGGCTATCCCAGCTAACTGGGGGTGTGATGCAGGGTACACTCCAGGCGCGACGCCAGTGTTCTACCGTGATATTGTATAGTTTTTACTTCATTAATCTGTGATGAGACATCCCTCGTGGCTGTGAAGGTTATTGCTATGTGTGTATCGACCATTCAATTATTATCTTCAGTGATATGTTTGCTTGTAATATCCACTTGTCTTTGGGAAAACACAAATTTTACCGACATTTGTTCAGTGCTAATAATGATCTGTATAGCAACCGCTGTCCTCTTTATTGTGGCTACTTAGCAGTGGAAAAGAAAACAACTGCTGCACACACTGGACTTTCGCACAATATAAAAGATAGGAATAGACAGACAGTTTCATTCTGACTTTGTAAACAAGTGTGGCCTGCTTCTAAAGGTTGCATTGACAAGTCTGCACAGAGCTGGGAGTCATGTAATTCAGACATGGTTTAGGAAACTAAACACATCAGACAACCAGTTAATGAATTAATAAAACTGCATTCTAATTGTTTTGGCTATCCTCTTGAATGAAACTTAATAGTAGATTATTGTAATGCACTGCTGTGTATCACCTTTTAACACCCTTTCCTTAGCTCAATTAATTTATCATCCAGTCTTTGCCCATATCTTTCATTGAACTAATCCACATTTAATAATACAACTACTTTTACATTAGCTGTAATATAATGTAACTACTGTTACATTACATTCTTTTGATGAATGCAAAAATAATAAATGCAAAAATAGAAAGAATAAGAACATTCTTAATTCCTGCTTTTAAAGACATTCTTTCATCTCTTTCAGACTCCACCTGGGTGATTAGTTAAGTCACAGCAGTTTTTAGAAGGTATCTCTAGATATTACAAAAATTGGATGGTTGGATGGATAGATGGATGGATGGATGGATGGATGGATGGATGGATGGATGGATGGATGGATGGGACAGACGGAGGGATGGATGGATTGATGGCAATTCAGATTCTGACTCAAGGCATCTTAAAGAAATGCATATTTGATTACATAGATATTTGAATGCTAAACCAACTTGGATTACATGTTTCACGAATCCTTCCTTTTTTAATTAGTTGAAAATTATGCATTCATTTATTCCTAAAAGTGGAATATTTTCATCACTGTACTTTGACTGATTTAAGATATATGCAATTTACGAAGGATTGTTTCATTTAAAAGTCATACTTCACTTTTCATAATTCAGAGTATTTTTCCCATCCTCAGACCATTTTTATTGTGACCATTAGAAGTGCAGGATACATCAGAAATGATCGCATAACAATGAAACACTGAGACTTTTGCATTAGAAGTGAATAAGAATAAAATTTACAGTTAAAAGTCAGAAATTCAGCAGTCAGAGAAGTCCATTAGGAGTGGCAGGTAAACACAATAAGCAAAATGTCATCTCCGTAAGCATTGTCACATTGGAATTTGATGCGGGGAAGGTACTTCAAAGCATTTCAGGCTAGATTTAAATTATTGCTTTAATAATCTAGTGCAAATCAGAGATGGAATATTCTATAATGATCCTAAGATCTAATTTTGTTTTTTCAAGCTGAGGTCACATTATAAATGTTGATTAGTTATAAAAAGTAGTAGAACGTGCAAGGTCGGCACCTGGCCCAAATGGCGTGTCATATAAGGTATTCAAGAACTGCCCTTGGCTCCTGAAGGCACTATGGAGGCTCATGGTCGTGGCTTGGAAAACGGAGTCCATCCCTCCTTCAAGGTGTCAAGCAGTCACCACCTTCATTCCAAAAGAGAGAGACTGTTAAAACCTCAGCCAGTTCAGAGGCATCGCTGTGATGAATGTGGAGGGGAAAATCTTCTCTATCTTGGCCAGACGAATGACTAGCTATCTCTTTGCAAATAAGTACGTCAACAGCAGTTGCCAAAAGGCAGGAGTCCCAGGATTCCCTGGCTGTATCGAACATTCAGCGGCGATCTGGGAACAAATCCAGACAGCCAAGCGAAGCAAAGAAGACTTGCAAGTAGTTTGGCTCTGCAAATCCTTTGCCTCAGTTCCCCACCAGTTCATTGCATATGCCCTCAGCTTTTTCCACATGCCATAACATGTCCAGAACCTAGTAAGCAACTACTCTAACAACCTGCACATTTGCTACCCAAATCGGGATATCTCAACCGACTGGCACCGGCTCGAGAAGGAGATAGCAATGGAAGGTGCCATATCTCCTATCTCCTTCACTGCGGCTTTTGAGTTTCTACTGATAGGCGGAAGACAGATAGTCTGAGGATTCAGAGCACAGACGAGCCAAAGACCACCAGCCATGCACAGCCACACTCCTCAAATGGCTGGAAGAGTTACTAGCCTGGGATTTAGTGGCTCACTTTTGTGAACCGCTAAAATCTCACAGTCTATCGATCCGGAAAGGAACCAGGAACGATACCATCGTCTTCACAGTGGCTGGTGAAAGAATCCCCCCATTGGCAAAAGCATCCATGAGAAGCCTCAACAGGATGTATACGACAGACCTCTCTGACAAGAACATGGCCTCAGCTGTCACAGCTCAACTTCAAGAGGGCCTGCACAAGATTTATCCCTACCAGGGAAGTTCAAGGTGTGGTGCTACCAGATTACTCTGTATCACCACCTAATGTGGCCCCTAAAACCAAGCGACATTACCACGACCACTGCCCTGAAGCTCAAGGCAAAGGCCAACAACTTCATCCAGGAGTGGCTTGGCATTCCTCGATTCCTCTCCTCCATGGCACTGCTTGGAATGGACTGCCACTGCAGTCCATCAGTCTTGAGTACAAAAAGGAAATGTTGAGGCTCCACTTTGAGCTGAGAAACTCTACAGACACAGCAATTCAACCTGCCAACCCTTAGATTTGTTCTGGATGGGAATGGGATGCATCCAAAGCAAGTTGATCAGGCAGTGGAGCGGCAGAAGCACCTAGAGATTGTTGGCTTCACACAGTCAGGCAGATCTGGCCTAGGATGGGCAGCAGTGCCCAAGAGCTGGTCCAAAGCGACAAAGAAGGAGAGGAAAGATCCTGTGGTCTCCGAGGTTGCCAAGATGGAGAAGGAAACCTACAAGATCACAGCGGTGAGCCAGCAATGATAAGGCATTTGGACTACTGGGGAGGCTGTGCTCAACAGAACCATCACTAAGGCCAAAATGTGGAGAACTCCTGAGCGAGATTTACTGTAGCTTCTGGATTAGGGTGAAATATGACACCTTACCCATGCCCCAAAACCATCTCACCTGGTTTGGCACAGAAGAACCCTGCCACCTCGGCAGCTCCCCAAACCTAAACCTAAAGCACATCTTCTCTGGATACAAGATGGCACTGTCACAGGGAAGGTACAGGTGGCGGCATGACAAGGTCCTGCGCAAGCTTGCAGAGATTCTGTAAACCAGTAAACCGGGAGAATCCACCCGAATCCCAGATCCAGTTTACCAGGGCAGGGACAACAGTGCGGTGCTGCATGGGGACAGAGAGGTCACTCCTGTCACTAGGAGGCAAGTGGCAGACCTCAACAGCCAAATGAAATTCCCTGCAGAGATCACCATGACATCCCTATGTCCAGACATTGTGCTCTGGTCAGCATCTGCCAAACTCGTCATCATGGCAGAGCTAACAATTCCACAGGAGGAACACATGGAGGCCGCGTACAAGCGTAAGAAAGACAAGTACGCGGAACTGGAAGCAACGTCCTCACAAGCTGGGTGGAGACCGTTCACCTTCTCAGTGGAGGTCAAGTGTAGGGGCTTCACCGGGACACAGCAGCTACAGAAGACTCTAGGAGTCACAGGATCCAACAGGAAGCGGGATCTTCATAAACTTGAGGAGGAGGCAGAGGAAGGGAGCTTCTGGCTATGGCTCAGAAGGAAAGACATGACGTGGGGAAAAAAAGGCACTTAGCAGAGGTGTTATGGTATGCAACCAGGCCCACGCTTGACTCAGGGAGTTGGATGTCCCTGCCATGCACAGTCCCCTGGGACTCATTCCACATACACAACAATAACACCAGGATCAGAGTGTGGGGACAATACAGATCCTTCAACAGGCTGCAGAGAGTGGCAGGGAAACGTCCCCGTCGCTTCAGATGTTCCAGGGGTTAATGCAACCCTGCAGTCTGTTCAATAGCACCATCGGAGATGCGCCAAGCAGGTGCAACCACCTGTGTTTACATCAGGTTCTCACATTGATCATTAAAAGCCTCTGAGTATTTGACTATTGTTATAATGCATTTCACATGAACACATTAATAATTAATTTTTAAAAATAGTTTCAGACACATGAACTGATGTAAAAATATTTTAATTAATTTAAATGTTATTTTTTTGGTCAAGTCCATCTCTAATTTTTCTGCAATCATCCAGAGCTCTGGACTGTAAATTTGCTGCATCACTGTGAGGAACCAGAAAATACATTAAGTTATCCCCTAAATGTAAAGAGTTTACTGACCTGTCTCCAGTCTGTAGCAAAACAGCTACTCGTCTGATGATTATATTGTATGTGAAACAATGTGAAACTGGTCCTGCTGCTACTGCATTGCAATCCCTGCAGGGAAAGGAAGCTAACAGCGACAGTTTCCCTTATGAAAGAAAAATATATTGCAGTATATTGGAAAATATCATGTAATACATTAGTTGATATATTTACATATATGAGATTTAGTATTTATATTTTCCAATATATTGCAATATATGCATAGACCATATATGCATATATGTTGATACATATAATTAAATACATTGCAAACAAAACCAAAAAGGGCACTATATTTTTACATGTAATAGTTTATTTATATGCTCCAATATAGTGCAATATATGCATGTGCCATATATTGATATACTGTATTGGCCCGAGTATAAGACGGTGATTTTTGCATTGAAATAAGACTGAAAAAGTGGGGGTCGTCTTACATTCAGGGTCTAGACATTATACCCATTCACAACACTAGATGGCGCCAGATATTTTTAAAGCGAATGCTGAACTTAAGTCCCCAGGCCAAAGCGAACCCCTGTCATGAAGAAGCGGTAGCACGATGAAGAAAAATAAAAAATAGCGGTAAGAAAGAAAGGAGAAGAAAATAAGAGAAGAGATAACACAAAATGGAGAAACATAGCGACAATGGGAAGTAATGTTCTGACATGACACATCTCAGCTACTCTCAAGTTTAAAACAGTTTGCATTATTTTATTGCAATGTTTTCCTTATTCAGATTTGTTTCAAGACTACAGTTACAGTTAGACTTCACTTTGATGGTTAATGCAGTTATTGCACTTTTGTTGTTTTATCACAGTAGATTGATTTATTTACATTTCAAAAACCAGAAGCCATTCATTTACTAATGTGATTGCACTTTAGTTTACATATTTAAACGTTCAGATATTAAGATTTGATAGACAGTTTTTGCATGGTTTGAATGAGGCAAAATAACATGCTTTTTCTGTCAAATATATTGTTATAATCATTTGTTTCAGATGTACTGTAATTATTTTCTGTATAAAAATTAAATTTGGTGTTCAAAAAGTCTTTTTTCAAACTTGAGTCTTGAAAAAGAGGGGTCATCTTATAATCACGGTTGTCTTATATTCGGGCCAATATGGTATATTGTACCATATATGGATATATATTGTATCATATATAAAAGGTCACTATATTTTTCACATGCAAGTTTGTCTTTATATGCTCCGATATACTGCAATACATGCAAGTGCCATATAATGTTATTTTTGTGGTATATATTGTGCCATATATGCATATATGTATTGTACCATATATAAAAATAGTTAATTACTTTTTATAATTTTTTCAACCATAAATAATAAAAAAAATACAGTACTGCACATGGATCACACATGACTATAGGCAAAATAGATCACAGTGAAGACAGCTGAATTAAACAAATGCTTATAGTTTATTGAAGCAAACTTCCATTCTCAATCCTCCACACTGGATCTTGGGGGTATACATGCATAGAGGTTTGCAAATTGTGGCAGATCAATAAGCATACATTTTCTTTTGAATTGTGTCACATCAAATATCTGTTTCCTGCCCCGGAATTCTCTTTTCAGACCAACTACATTTTCAACATTAATCAGTGTACTATGTGATCTGTCATAAATTCTTCCAAAAGCAAAGCATTTTTTGTCCCCATGATGCTCTACTACAATGTAATAGTACACAGTTATAATGTGTCCATTATGCAGCAGCACAGTGAAGCTGTTCCTTTTCACAACCCTTGTGAACTGCTGTGAGTAATACAGCTCTCTGTTGACAAGAAGTTGGCTGAGTATTTTCACGACTGTATCCATGGTGACTGAAAGTTGATCTCTCATCACCAGTGTCTCTTCCCTCGAACGTTTTTGAGAATGATGCAGACCAAGGGTAACTAATTAATTGACTATTTTCAAACTGCTTCAGTCCTTTTTGGCCAGTTAAGTTAAATAGCTGGATGCATTCAGGAACAGCATTTCTAAGAGCATAATTCCTCAAAAGAGGCAATACTTGTCTATATGAGAATTGTTTCATTATCTGTAAAGGAACAGGTTGAGTGCCATGAAACATTTTCAATATTTCACCGTTATATGATTCAAAAATATACCCAGAATGAGCTCACAAAGGTCCCCAATTCCTGACAGACTCTGGCAAATGAAGACATAAATTTACATTAAATGACACACGGGTCTTTCCATACAGTGTTTCAAATTGTTTGACAAAATCTACAACAAGTCTTTCACATTTTGTTACTTCCTCTGTTGTTATAATGTCCTTGCAATGAACAAACATAAATGTGACAAGGATTAACCAGTGCTGGTAAAATACCTGTGGCAGAATTCCTTTTAACACAAATGCACTATAAAACAGTAACCAGTTCTGCCATTCGCTAGTCTTCCAAGACTTCCTTTGCTGAAAAGATCTGGGCACTCTTGTGATGTTGCAGGGAGGCTTAATTAGCAAGAGCTGTTCATCAAGTTCATTCACTCTATTGCCAATATAAAATGGCTTCTCATGGTTTTCACTGTCCAACCACATGCTTGCCATTTGGCGACAACACCAAGATGTATACTGTGCAAATGGTCAGGAGGCATGCCAGATATGATCTCAAAATGTAGAATCAGTATCAGACATGTGGGCCCTTTAACACATTTTAGAATCCATTTTAAAATTATTTTATTTACTTTTAAATCCCTGAATGCCCTTGCCCCACCTTACCTCTCTGAGCATCTACACCGCTATGTACCTGCTCGCTCTCTCAGGTCAGCTGATCAGCTGCTCCTGAATGTGCCTAAAACCAAACAGAAGCTCAGAGGGGACCGTGCCTTTGCTGTTGTGGCACCCAAATTGTGGAATGATCTGCCTCAGCAAATCAGACAGGCCTCTTCTCTGTCTGTTTTTAAATCTCGCGTGAAGACCTACCTCTTCTCCTTGGCTTTTAACATCTAGATAGACACCTGATTTTATGTTGTCTTATCTTTTTTATCTTACTTTTTATTGCTCTGATTATTTGCTTTTGTTTTTATCCATATCTTATGTTTTATGTTTTTAGTTGATTAACTTTACTTATAATATTTGAGCCATTTTGTCTTTTATCTATAATGTTTGTTCTTTTTTATTCATTCGCCTGTACAGCACTTTGGTCGACTGCGGTTGTGGTAAAGTGCTCAACAAATAAAGTTTGGATTGGATTGGATTGGATTTAACACCCCTCACAGATTTTTTTGGTGTGGAAAGCCTCTCTTCCATCACTTATGGTTGAAGTGTGGTCCCTCTTGGGAACATCTTTGTATAGATAAACCCTGACAGTGCCATGGCCTTTTTTCCACTTGTTCACCGGGATGTAAACAGAGGCTGCATCCATACTGAACATTAAACTGTGTCATGTTTTAAAGTATGGACCTAGCTGCTGAATCACACATCATGACAGCCGCCACAACATTACATTGTTCCAAAATGCTGCTTCTGTTTAACTTAAAGCCCATAGTTGACAACTGCTGACACTCTAAAGTGAATGGCTTAAAAATGAATTAACATTTGGCTTTTTATCCCCAAACCACAAGCCAAAAAGTAGAACATTTTCTTTTTGCACATGGTAAGGAAGCTCATTTACAATGCCATATAAAGGCCAAATACCATAGAGTGATGATTTGAACACAGGCACTCCATCACAGTTAAGTGTTGAACATCCATGGGACATCCATGAGCCAAGTGGGCCTCCAATCTTGTTCAGATTATGGTACATTTTACCACTTCCAATATCTTCATAGAATTCTGAATTACATGTGCGATCTCTTGACTGGAGATAGTGTGCAATATCTTCCCTTTGAAAAAGCTGTTGTAACTGTTTTTGGATTGGTAAGTATATAAAGAAGTTACCATTCTTTAGCTAGGTCTTTTTATCCCATGTTGTGTTGTATACCACACATTGTCCTTCATCCTGTTCATCAATGTAATACTCAAAGTTGTGACAATATACAGTATGTGACACTGTAGGTGATCTGCTACTGGCCTAATCTCTTTTAAGAACATATGCTTTGATGTTAACTGTGTGTTTTCTGGACATTGAATATTGATCAAATCTAGGAGGTCAGAGAGAGCCATGCCTGTGAGCCCGTGCCTCAAAACAAATGAGAGTATAAGTAAAAAACTCTGCGCTTGGGTTATTTGTGAACCAGTGTAAAGGGGCTCTTCATTTTCCAGAGGAAACTGCTCATGGCTTATTTCTCCAAAATATGATTGATCATTTACTGATTCATTAGGGCTATCTTCAAATAAAAGGGGATATTATTCTTCACTTCCAATAATGGATTCAAGACTGTCCAAGTCATTAGAAATAATGTTACTGGTATTTGGTGAAGCTTGACTGCAAATAGGTCCATCACTGAAGTGAGGTTCACTCTCTGTAGAACGTTCATCCTCAAACAAAAATGGGATGTAAGACATCTGGGAATGGAATCTCCACTGCCAGCATACAGGCCCTGGATATATGGAGAAAAGAAAAAATAAACACATTATGATTAGACATTTTATTTGACTGACTGACAACTCACTTGCTCACGCATATGTGCAGTCACGCACACGTGCGTGTGCACGCACACGCTCACGCACAATAGGCCAGATTCATGCTGAAGTTTATAGTATTGCCAAAACATACACTGTTCAACTATCTAAACACCACACAGTTGAAACTTACACAGGCTTTGGCTCCTCCAGATAAACTTCCCTGTCCACTAAGAGGACTCCATGGATCAGAATCATTATCAGTTACCTAAAGGGACATATTACAAAAGAAAAATCTATATAGAGGTTACAAGCCATACTGTAACATACCTAAGATATGTCTAAGAAAAAAAAAAAGTAGAAGAAAAAATACTTCAGTTTAACCACTTAGGCCCTCTATACTTAGCAAAACACACCTGAATTGTACTGTACTTGGTGTGATCTCTCTTTGAAGTCTCTTCACCAAAAATTGCAGATGTACAAGCTAACAACTCATTGCATTGTGAGGTTGTATTTCTGATTAATGTTCGCCCCAAAATAGGGATGCTGGGTTTTAAGTGGTTTAAACTAAAATGCCAATCAAGAACCACTGAGAACCACTGCAGTACAGTGTACTCACCGTTATGTAGCTGATATCATGTGAATCTTCAGAGCCATTGTCAGAGGAATTTTCATTCAGGTTCTGTGTTTGAGAAAATACAAAGTATTGATTAACCTTTGTTACATGCACAGTCTCCATCGACTAACAGTCCCCACCAACAGGATGTGCCGTAGCATGTGGAAGATGCTAATCCATCCATTTGCCTTCCCTCCAAACTTGATAAACAATAAACACCCCAATATCAGAAGTATCAGCTCAGTTATTAGGGAGATACAGGTGTAGCTTTTGAGGCTGGGAACACAATTGCCAGAACTTGAGCTTGCTGGGTCAATGCCAGCATGAATCAATTATGTTATTATTGTTCTATAATACTAGTGCAATAGGCCAGATTCTTGCAGAAGTTGAAAGCATTATGCTTGAGTTATTCAATGACATTGTTAAAATAAACTTCTGAAACAGTTGAAACTTACTGAGTTTTCTGCTCCTGACAAACTTGGTTGTCCACTAAGAGGGATCTGAGGTTCCAAATCATCAGCAACCTATAAATAAATATAATAATAATAGCTCTCCTATTGTAACACATCAATACAGAGGTCAAAACCAATTGGTTTTGACCTCTGTTTACACTGCAACGTTTCATCAGAATAAACATTCTGGATGGGACTGTACTTGCCAAGCTCAATTTAAACCACACACACACACACACACACACACACACACACACACACACACACACACACACACACACACACACACACACACACACACACACACACACACACACACATGCACACACATGCACAAACATACAAAACTTATTTCATTTATGCTATCTATAATACTCAAAGCAACTATAAAACTGCATATAGCCAGTCCAGCATTTGCTTGATCCAATCCAGCATTTGCGTGAGCATTCTTAGCCTACTATATAAAATACATGCTGTAGTGGAATAATCTTTAATTAATATCTTTGGAGATAATATATAACTTAACTCTAAATATGTTGACATAAATGCACAGAGGTGTTCTCTAGTACTTCAAATCAATGAAATAACATTGCCTCTCATTTTCTCTTCCATATAGACATCATTAGTGAAAATGTAAAAATCAGTGGGATTAGGCTCTACATCAATACACAAAGAACAAAATGATTGACAAGGGGTTACTCATTCGAGTTTTCAACAGTCTGAGATGTAGGAGTATTGTCACCTTTTTTCACAGTGTAGGAAAATAAAAGACATTGACCTGGTTGTGACAAGTATGCCTGAATAATTAGGACTGTAATAAATTAATTGGAAAGTGGACAAAACCTTTTCTGTTCATGGTCAGTATGCTGATACCAAGGACAAAGCATCCCATTTCAAGATGTTTTCTTAACTTTTCTTGGGACAGGTTGGAGGATAACAGGGTGTTTGCATCATCTTCACTGAAAAACAAAATTAATGGAATCTGGCAGTGTGATTACCACATAACTCCTCTCACCAGATTCAATTCCCAAAGATGGCATAAGATAATGGATGACAGCATATTTACAATGAGAGTCCATTTCACAGTTGATCTTTTTGGTCTCTTATATCTTCTGTCAGACATAAGAGATGATGGAGGTAAATGAAAAATGATGATTCACAGCAGGGGACTGAAGAAGAGAGAAAATTAGATCAATCCTGGGATCAACTTTGCCATCATACGTTGTCCTTAGGATGGGTGTTTTTTCTGCTGCCAGTGAACAGATATGTTGAGGTTTTAGGTGGAGGAATAGGGTCAAAGTACAGCAGATAACACTTGGAGATTTGTATTGTTTCAGGCTGTCTCTTGCCTCAGTTTGCATAGTCAATGGGGGCAATTAAGAAATTCACTTACTGATGTGTTTCAAAGAATGAAATTAAAAATTAAGCAACAGGCCTTTCACTCCAGTATGAAACCATGGTGGATAAACAAGAAGAACACCCTGTCCTGGTTTGAAGCTCTTATAGAATGCTTAGGGGTGCTCCCATGACAGGGTGAGTTCTGCTGCAGCACAGATGCTGGGATCAAAGTGGATTGTGTTCTTTCTCTGATTCACACCCCTGAGAAACTGCATCCTAAAAACTTTGTTGAAATTTTCAGACGGCATTGTAACCTCACCCTAACCCAAATATTAGAGGTAGTGACAGCAACAAAGTGTTATACATCCCAGTAAAACAAAAACAAAACAAAAAAAAAATGCAGGAAACCTCTGTCTTTACTGTAATCTAGTTTGCATGACAATTAATGACACAATCCAGCATGATCCCCTGAGTTACACAGAGGAATTCCAACTCATCCAATGTAAATGAAGTTAGATCAGACATAGGGTTAGGGTTAGAATTCCTCTCTGCAGCTGATGAACAGGACAAATAAGGATACAGGATATATTACAGTAAACCAACCTGAGAGCTGCTGTACTGTCATGTTCTTACATATGTCAGAAGGAAGGAAAATCTCCAGACTATCTTGACTCTATTCAGGGATATTATTGCAGTGTAAGTCTAATAATCTCAGCATGATTGTGGCTAATTTGAAGATAGCAGCATCATTGATCATGCTGACATCATCCAGATAGTTGTAAAATAAAGCATTTTGAAGTATACTCACTTTGGTAGATGTATGCATGATATTCTCTTGTTAAAACCAGAAACTGAAGTAGCTCAAATTCGTACACCTTTTGCACCACGGCACCATTTTCCATTATTCACATGAGTGAGGAATGGCCACTAAAAACAGACAATACAAGATACTGGAATGTTGTAGCAGCTGAGGGTGATGACTCTCTTTGGGTTTTTCATGAAAAACACATTATGTTCAGTCATTTGACCCCTTGTTAGAATTGGTAAAGCTACAGTTTGATTACAATTGATTATTACCAGCGACTCCATTAAAACCCGGAGATCTTCTTGACCCTCTGGCTTTCTTGTTAAGTCACCATCCTGGGTCTCAAGTGAACTGCGATCAGTTCAGTGACTAACACTGAAGACACTCAAGTAACCATTTCAAGCCATTGACATAAATAAAACTGCAGGTTTAGTTGTATGAGCCAACAACCCAACACAGTTACACAACCTGTGTGTCACGAACACAATGGAAATATTGGCCTTCACATTTTCAATCAAGAATAAATATATGACAAATGTATATTTACTTTAATGTATAATATGGTAGAGTGTAATATCTTTACATTTACAGATTTGTACAATAAAGTTACACACATGATTTCAAATGTCTTGTCTATGGCCAATTATCCACCTTGTGGATCACTGGACTGCTGGATCTTGTCCCAGCCAGTAAAGGGCAGTTTGGTATAGACCAACTCACCTAAGTTGCATGTCGTTGGACGTTCGAGGAAGCCAGAGAACCTAGAGAGAACCCACTCAGACACAGGAAGAACATACAAACTTCACATAGAAAGGAGTGAAACCCATAACCTCCTTGCTGTGAGGCAACAATGCGACCCCCCCCCCCTGCTTGTCTTTTTATTTGTGGCTGTGCACTGCCTCCTGCTTGGATTAACTTTGTTAGTGGTGTCAATATTGCACACAATGCAAGACAAATTGCCATCTCTTTGTACTGCTGTAATACAATGTGTACAAATAACTAGTATCAAATCTTAAATGCCCCAAATGACTGCAAATATTAATCCTGTGCTCCAGCGAAACAAGAAAAAAAAAAATCCACTGTTCATCTACAGTACTTCCACACTATAAGGTGTACTGAACTACAAGGCGCACCTTCAATGAATGGTGTATTGCAAAACTTTTTTTTTTCATATATAAGGCGCACTGGATTACAAGGCACATCTGATTATAAGGCACATTTGATTATAAGGCATACCTTCAATGAATGGCCTATTTTATAAACTGTTTTCACCAGAATAGGGCGCACAGCATTATAAGGCGCATAGACTAGAAACTACTGTAGTGGCTGTTGTTGCGTTATACATCCACTAGGTTGAGCTGCGCTAAAGGGATTGCATTCACGACTCTGCAGCCTTTTCTCAAATTTCAAAAGCCAAGTCACTGCTAACAAAAGGTGCCCGGCATGCTACAATTGATTCGTGAATGTGGTTGACACCTGAAATAGCAGGTAACTATGGGGGGGGGGGCAGCTTGGACTTGCATATTATGTAAGTCCAAGCTATTATGTATGTTTGGGCTGCTGACCAGATAGGCAACAGCGTCGGGGCTGAGGTTACAGAGCTGAGAACTCATCTGAGAAGTCATCTTCAATGAATGGCCAATTTTAAAACACTGTTTCATATATAAGGAGCACTGGATCATAAGGTTCACTGTCGATTTTTGAGAAAATTAAAGGGTTTTAGGTGCGCCTTATAGTGCATAAAATACTGTACTTTCTGAATCAATATTTAATATGAAACAGTCATGTTTTACTTCTTCTTGAAGGATTTTTTTTTTTTTTTGGAGCTAAATGTGTCCGGCTGAATAATTAAACATTCGCCCATTAAACTCTGGGTGAAGTTCACTTGAGATTTTTGCCATCAAAAATTCTACTTGTTAAGCCCTTTATTAAAATATGCATCAAACATTTATCTTAATCTGGGACCTTTTGCAATGTCTCTCTTTTTCTGATTACCACATTTGGTAATAATAAGAATATTACCATTGAACCACACTGCTGTTTATCCCCAGCACCACCCAGTACTCACATAATAACCTTCATTATTTCATCAGGACCATCAGAGTTATCCACCACCACCGCCGCCACCAATGCTTGAACTCAAACGGGTAAAACATTTTGCTGTGGTTCAGGGCAGATACATCCAGTCACACTTTCTCTGGGGAGTCAAATACTAGGTCTGTCTGACAGATTAATTATCACAAATGTATCTCCTCTTGCTATTAGCAATTACCCTTGTTTCACTCAATTGTCCTTCCCAATTGAATTAAAGGTAGTGCATTGTTAGTCAGAGCAGTCAGGCTGGCACCAGAGAGAGTCATAAAAATCCATGTGTCTGACCTAACGACAAATCTTGACTGACAATAACGCATTTCAGTTTGTTTTCACAACAGCCTGTATCTGTCTTTTAATAAGAACACATTGATTGTTTAACTTTGAGAATAATGTACTCATCAAATTCTGGAAGCTTCCATTGTTTTCATCAAAAATGTAGATTTAATATCCATGCTGATGCATTATACAGAACTGCAGAGTAATTCTCAATAAAATATTCAGACAGAGATAAAAAAAAAATCCTTTTGGCTTACATTGAGTTTGGAAAGCTCGTGAACAGTGATTATTATGTATCTTATCATGCTTGTTCTGGTTTTGGTAATTCATGACCATAATTGATGACAATAAAGCTATTAAATAATGTTTAATACATTTTCATAAGTAATAAGTAAATAAAAACAATAGAAATCAAGACTTCAGTGAACATCTTCTGGTTAGATCTACCCATATCTTTAAGCAATTCCCAATTGTAGTTTACGCCTTGCATGACTTTTGGTTTGTCAAACAGGTACAGATAGGAGGGTACAGTTGTAATTCATTTGAACTCATTCTGATATTTGTTTGAGCAGACATAAAACAAAAGCACTCACCCAATACTCCAATACTTACTCGTGAATTTAACAAAAGCTGGTATTTTAGTATTGGTGTGCTTTGTCAGTTGATTGAGTGGAATGCATAGTTACAAAAGGCTAAATAATTTGTCTGCCTAATTGTCTCTTTAATGTTCATGATTAAGAAATATAGACAATCACTACAAACACTGAAGTGTTTTTGAGTGAAATGTCCTGAATCTCCTCCCACTACTCGCCTGTATTCTCTTTGATGAAATTCTGCACAATCAGTTAATCAATCAAACTTTATTTATAATGCATTTTTCATACAAATGAGTAACCCAAAGTACTTTACATAAAAACAATACAAACAAGAACCATTGCAGTCAGAGACTGCAATGGTTCTTGTTTGGTTCGCGACACCCCTGATTACAAAATTATACCCAGACCTACTGGCATAAGTCAAAGATCAATGCTAGTGCTCTTGGCCCACTTTCATTGATCAAAGCACTAGCTTTGATCTATGGTCTTACTCACCCTAGCCTTCTCCCTCGTCCTTCTATCTTATTCAGTTCCTGAGTGTACAAAAGTTAAAATTTGACCTTGACCTAGTTTTCTCAAGGTCAAGGTTCTTCATCTCATCTTTCCCCCCTTTGCCGTCCGAATAATGTGCTTTTTGTTTCATCTTTCTATTTGCAATGGTTGCGAAGATATTTGGTGGACTAACGAATCGACAGACGGACGAATGGACTAATGGACTAATGAACAAACACACAAATGCTGACAATTACAATACATCACTCCTTTGAAACGGGATGTTAGAAATATCCGCCCTCTTTCTCAACACACACACAATTTAAAAAAAACACTGAAAAGTTCAGACTACAGAGGAAATGCTATCTTACACTCTCTCTCTTTGAAGTGAGGAAACACCAGGGAGATTTTTATTTTTTTAATTTTTGCAAAAACACTTTAATCACATTCAAACATTTTACAATTTTACATTAGATGAAAGCACTCAAGTGCTTCAGAAGAAGAAGATTTTTTGCAAAAAAAACTTCAATCACATTCAGAACATTTAGAACATTTTACACTTTTTCATTAGATGAAACTTCAAAAACACTATGTAGAATGACGAGTGGAAACTAGACGTTTCAGAACAGGCCTTTATTATTGGCTGTCGAACAGAACACAAACAGGTGCGGGCAGGTGTCTCAATCACGCTCACGAGTATCTCTCTGTCTCTCACTTACGGTCTTGCCGTAAAGCAGTGTCGCAACTCATGAGCAACACTGCAGTTCTCTATGTCAGCACATGACATCTCCCCCTTTTTTTTTTTTTCTTTTACTTTCATTTAAATTTCTTTTATTTATTTATTCATTTTATCTATTTATATATATATATATATATATGCCGCTCCCGCCCCCAAAGACCATAGAATGCGCCGTGTGCAATAGAGACTACAGGTTTAGTCTCACGACAGGTTTGCACGCCCGTCCAGATCTGGTACGGACAGACTGCGGTGAGTCCTCAGAGCGCAGACAGAGGGCGTTTTCTCCAGAGCAGAAGAACCTATCGGAGGCGTCATCTCGTTAGCCTCGGCAGGTGGAGGTATGGGTGGATCCGCAGGCTGTCGAAGATCATCTTTGCGCAGATGACGGCGGTTGCGGCGCAGCACCACGCCCTGCGGTGTCTGAAGAAGATACGACCTTGGCGTGACGGACCTCTCGGTAACAACAGCAGGTGTCACCCAGGTCTTTTCCTGATCCAGCTTGGCGACTACCATGTCACCTGGACGTAGAGCAGGGAGGGGTCTGGCTCCGTGGCGACGGTTGTAGTAGAAAGCTTGTTTGGCCTTCTCTGTAGCATCCTTTTGCCCGACAATCTGTTTGTCGGGCCACTTCGGTTGGAGGTTTTTCTCCAGCGTGGGGAGTGTTGTGCGGATCCTTCTACCCATTAGGAGTTCAGCTGGACTGACTCCGGTAGTTGTACAAGGTGTAGATCTGTAGCACATCAGAGCGATGAGCGGATCCTCCTGTCTGAGAATTCTCTTTGCGGTCTGTACCGCTCTCTCTGCGTGACCGTTTCCTTGAGGATGGTGAGGACTGGACGTGATGTGTCTGAAGTCCATTTCTTTTGCAAACTCCCTAAATTCTGCACAGGGAAACTGAGGTCCATTATCGCTCACCACCTCCTCAGGGATCCCAAAACGAGCCATCATTGCCTTCAGTCTTTGAATGACCTGAAGGCTAGTGGTTGAAGGCAGGAGTAGTATCTCCAAGAACCGTGAGTAGTAGTCTGATACTACCAGATAATTATGTTTATTGTACTCACAAAGGTCAAGTCCAATTCTTTTCCAAGGGCGGTCCGGCAGAGGTGTGGAGATGAGTGGCTCCTTCTGTTGGGTGCGTTTCTGCTCCTGGCAGGACTTGCATTGTGACACAGTCTCTGTTATTTCAGTGGATAGACCTGGCCACCAAACAGATGAATTTGCTCTTTCTCTGCATTTTGTGAGTCCTTGATGACCAGCGTGGATCTTCTTTAGGATCTCAGCTCTTTCGGATCTCGGGATGACGATCCTGTTTCCACGTGTGACTAGACCGTTGATCTCCGACAGTTCATTTTTCACTTGCATATAAGCTCTGACGTTCAAAGGTACTTTATCTTTGTATTCAGGCCATCCATTTCTTATGAGCCTAATGACTGTTTGCAGTTCGCTGTCACATGCTGTGGCTGTTTTGATGCTTTCTATTCGGCTCGGTGAAGCTGGGGTGCCTTGCACCACTGTGGCTACATAGCATTCTACCTCACTCTGCAGCTCCGTTGTCTCGCTGGTGTGCGTCTGTGGGCTACGTGACAGGGTATCTGCGACAACAAGGGTTTTACCTGGTACATAAATGGCTTCTGGTTTGTACCTCATGAGCCTCATGAGTAGACGCTGACATCTCAGGGGAACGTTATCCAAGCTACGGTTGTTCACCAGGGGTACTAATGGTCTGTGGTCAGTCTCTAGTCTGAACTGATCCAAGCCACACAGATATTTATCGAATTTTTCACAGGCCCACACGCCAGCTAGGCATTCCTTCTCGATCTTGGCGTAGCGTGTTTCGGCCTCGGACAGGCGACGGGAGCAGTAAGCGACTGGTTTCCACACTTCTCCATGAAGTTGAAGAAGTACCGCTCCTAATCCATAGCTGCTTGCATCTGCAGACACGGTCGTTGGCTTTGCAACGTCGTAGAAGGCGAGAACTGGTGCTGTAGTTAGCATACTTTTAATGTTCTCAAATGCTGACTGCTGAGAAGGACCCCATGTCCAGGTGTTCTTCGTTTTTGAGCAGTTCGTATAGGGGCAGGCCAACTGTGGCTAGTGCAGGGACATACTTGCCTAGATAATTGACCATGCCGAGTACTCGTTTAAGTTCGTGCACATTCTGTGGTGGGGGCAATCGGTTGATCGCCTCAACTTTCTGGGGGTCCGGCCTCACCCAGAGCGGTCGATCAGGTGACCTAGGAACCTTAGTTGACTCTGTCTCAAGGAACACTTTTCTTCGTTGAGCTTGAGCCCAGCTAACTCGATGCGACGTAGGACTTTGTCCAAACGAGCGTCATGCTCCTCCATGGTGGCCCCGTACACCAAGATGTCATCCATAAAGACCTGTACGCCTTCCAGGCCGTCTAGGGTCTCTAACATCTTGCGTTGGAATATTTCGGGTGCACTTGTAATGCCGAAAGGTAACCTCTTAAAACAGTATCTGCCAAACGGTGTTATGAATGTTGTTAACTTGCAGCTTTCCTGATGTAAGGGGATCTGCCAGAATCCGCTGGCAGCATCGAGAGATGAAAACACCGTGGCGCCACTCAGTTTGGAGGTTATTTCATCAGAGATTGGCAGGATGTAACGTTCTCTTTTCACCGATTTGTTCCGTTTTGTTAGGTCCACACATATCCGGGCTTTGCCTGTGTGTTTCTTCAAGACGGGAACCATGGGAGCACACCATTCTGTTGGTTGTGTCACACGTTCAATTACACCATTTTGCTCCATCCTCAGCAATTCGTCTTTCACCTTTTGTAGCATGGGAAAGGGTACACGGCGTGCTGTATGTATAGCATGTGGCACTGCATCTTCTTTTAACTCTATCTTGACTGGTTCCGTCTTTAGCGTGCCATGCTGTCCATAGAGCTGTCGCGCCCTTGTAATCTCATCAATTCTTCTCACTATATTCATTTTAACTGACAGACCACGGCTGAGCAAATTGTTCACATTATGACCACGCACCACATACATTTTAGATATATAGTCCTTGCCTTTATATTGTATGGTCACCTTAAAATAGCCTAGACACCTTAGTTTTCCTCCTGGGCTGTCCAAGGGAAGGTCAGAAGGCTGTAACACCTTTCTTTGGGTGAGAGAGTGGAATGTGTCTTCATTCATGACATTAACATCAGCTCCTGTGTCTATTTTAAATTCAACAGGGTTTGAATCTACTTGGAGCGTCACAGTCCATGCTTCAGTCTTTTCTTTAGTGTTTAACACTGAGCCCAGAAAGAAGGAGGTCTGCTGTCTTTTTCTTGTCTCTTTGACTTCGTTAATTGACCTACCACTACGACATACTCTGGCCCAGTGTCCTACCTTGTGGCAGCTGTGGCACGTAGCTTTTGAAGCTGGACATCTTTCATCTGCTTTGTGATGTGATTTTCCACATTTTCCACACTTGTTTTCTGTCTCACTCCATTTTCTGCTCATTGTTGACTTGTCTTGTTTGCGTTGTGCCGTCCTGAGTGGTTTTTTATTCCTGAACTGAACCTCCTGCACTGCTGCTGCTGTGTCTCCTTGCAGACTCACTTGTGCTGCGACCTCCTCTGACTGCCTCACTGTCTGGGTTGTGAGAGCCAACGTGAGATCCGGCATTAACTGTAGTCTCCGTGAGAGCTCTTTATCCTGGATCCCAACCACTATCCGGTCGCGGATGTGCTCCTCCCTCGCCGCTCCGAACTCGCAGTGCTCGGACAGTTCATAGAGGGTTCGGATGAAACTTTCCACCTTCTCTCCCGGGCGCTGGACTCGCTGATGAAAACACGCTCTCTCGTGTATTACGTTCCTCCACGGGAAAAAGTAGTCATCGAACTTCGCCAGAACAATCTTAACGTCATCCCGGTCTTCGTCTTCGGCGAACGTGAATGACTTGAAAATGTTCTCGGCTTCAGCGCCCATAGCGTAGATAAGGCAACTCACCTGTACTGTCCCCTCATCTCTGTCGAGTTTTGTGGCGATGCGGTATCTCTCGAAGCGCTGCCCCCAGTCCGGCCAGTCCGTCGGCTTATCAAAGGGAAAGTTCGCGGGTGGATTAAACTTAGCCATGGTGCTCCGTTTGACTTTTTTACAGCGATGATCCAATCCGGGTATCTTCTGACACCATGTAGAATGACGAGTGGAAACTAGACGTTTCAGAACAGGCCTTTATTATTGGCTGTCGAACAGAACACAAACAGGTGCGGGCAGGTGTCTCAATCACGCTCACGAGTATCTCTCTGTCTCTCACTTACGGTCTTGCCGTAAAGGAGTGTCGCAACTCATGAGCAACACTGCAGTTCTCTATGTCACCACATGACACACTAAACACTCAAAAACACTAAACACAAATAAACAAAAGGAAATACAATATAATAAAATAGTGCATTATAACAGGAAGCTTGCAAAAGTGAGGTGGTCATCAACTAAAGTACATAGGACATTTTTGTAACACCAGATGTTCCTAAAGTTATTCAGGTCTTTTGTCATTTTATAGAAACCAAATTCTAGTTTTAAGTGACATCTGATGTTACAGCAAAAAACAGTAGCTGCTTCTTGAACAGTATTGTTTTCAATTCTCCTCTCCCTGGTCACAGGAGTTTTGCCTCTCCAGAAATAAAATTTATAAGGTGCCACTTTCTCTGATTCGATTTATTGTACCCAGCACCGTAGATGAATTTCCTGATACTAAAGTTTTCACTGAACATTTAAAAACAATCGTTAGAAGAGTGAAGAGCACTGCAAGTCTCCCACAATCACTGAAAGCATGAAAGACTGTTTCACGAAGGGGACATAAGGGACACTGGCTGGACACCGCAGGGGTAAAAACAGAGATAAAAGCATTGGAACCGATGGCACCATGTAAAATCCTCCACTGGAGGTCGGCTGTTTTTTTCTTGAGGGGAGGTTTTTATGAAAGTCTCCACTGTGGGTCAGGTCCATTTCCCATCATCCTGTTGGCCCAGGTAGTGGGTGCTCTGTTACACAGGCTTTTCTTATTGATTACTTTTACACATTGTTCGTACAGTATTTTTTTGTTGGCAGTGTGCAGGCTGATTTGTCATTCATCTCCGAGGAGAGGACCCTCCAGTTCTCCAAACAGGGGACTGATGTGTACCTCAGGGAAAGGATCTTTGCTGTCCGGCACAGTCCCTGTACTATAGTCCAGGAGGAGGCTTCTCTCCGTCCCGGAGAGTCTTTGCCTCCGCAGTTGTAGCATCCTCTGAGCCACCCTGGTGGACTGGATGTTTAGGCTCACAGCCTGGGCATCCGCCAACGCTGGCCTGGCGTTGTCCACCAGCTGCTGGAGGGTCATGGTCCTGGTTCTGCAAAGCGCTGCAGACAGCCCAGGTGTGGCTCGAGTGCAGACAACAAACCTGGCTCCATGCACTAGTGGTTCCTTCAGTAACCAGAACAGAGAGTCAGAGCTTTTTCCTGGGCTGCTTTTAAATAGGGCCCATGACTTAAAAACACCATGATAAAACGGAGGCAAACCATTTAACTTTACAAACTTAGAGTCCATTAAAAACAGTGCAGCATCCAGGTCCAAGTTACTCACACGTTTGAATATGCAGCTGGCCACCTCTCTCCACGTCAGATCTGCTGGTCCGGTCAGAAACCGCTGGATGAACTGTAATCTGAACGTGGCTGTTCTACTAGCCAGGTGGATGAGGCCCTGTCCCCTCTCCTCTCTTGATAAAAACAACACTCCTTGAGGCACCCAATGCAGCCCATCCCAGAAAAAGTTAACAAGTTTGGTCTGGATTTAGGCTAGAAACCCTGATGGAGGGTCCATACAGGCCAAGCGGTGCCACAGCTGTGAGGCCACCAGGTTGTTTATCACTAAAACTCGGACCTCTGTACGACATTCTAGGGAGCAACCATTTCCATTTCTTAAGTTTCCCTTCTATTTTTTCAATGACGCCCTCGCAGTTCTTCCTGGTTGTTGTCTCATTTCCCAGGTACACACAGATATATTTGAGACCATCAGTCTTCCAACACAAGTTTTGAGGAAGAACCGGGAGGTTGCCATGCCACTCACCAACAGCAAGGGCTTCACTTTTGTTCCAGTTTACTTTTGCAGAAGTTAAAACATTGAGTTTGTCAAACCCACAAGTTGATAAATATGGAGATAAAAGCTAACACTATAGATTAAAATTCAGTATATAAATGTAATAAAACAAATAAAAAGGTTAGGACTTGAAATGTAAAAATAATCAAATAAATAAAAGTCAATTAAAAAACAGTCTTTTTTCCTTTTGGCTTTTCACTTCAGGGCTCTCCACTATCTCTCCTCTGGGCATGTCCAAACCATCTCAGTCTGGCCTCTCTGACTTTATCTCCAAAACTTCTAACATGTGCTGTCCCTCTGATGTACTCATTCCTGATCCTATCCATCCTGGTCCCTCCCAAAGAGAACCTCAGCATCTTCATCTCTGCTTCCTCAAGCTCCGTCTCCTGTCTTTTCCTCAGTGACGCTGTCTCTAGACCAAACAACATCACTGGTGTCACTACAATTTTGTACACCTTTCCTTTCATTTTGCTGAAACTCTTCTATCACACATCACACCTGACACTTTCCTCCACCCGTTCCATCCTGCCTGTACACGCTTCTTCAACTCTTTTCCACACTCTCCATTGCTCTGGACTGTTGACCCTAAGTACTTAAAATTCTCCACCTTCTTGATCTCTTCTCCCTGTAACCTCACGCTTCCACTTTGGTCCCTCTCATTCACACACATTTACTCTGTCTTACTGCGGCTAAACTTCATTCGTCTCCTTTCCAGGATAAATCTCCACCGCTCTAGCTTCTCCTCCACCTGTTCCCTGCTCTCACTACAGATCACAATATCATCTGCAAACTTCATAGTCCATGGAGATTCCTGTCTAACCTCATCTGTCAGCCTGTCCATAACCTTGGCCGTTTTTTGGTACTTTTGATATTTGTCTCTATATACCACATTAAAAAAAATATTTAACATACCCATGCTTGGTATGTTTATCTTCAGCACAACTCCATCTATGAAGAGATTTTTTTTTTACTTCCCTATAACTTATTATATTGACATATTGGGGCAAAATAGAAACACACAATCAAATTCGGAAATGGATTTTATTATGTATTTTGTATTTTATTGCACATAAAAACCAAAAACATGGTCATCAAATTGATTTTGAGCTCCAAAAAGGTTGCCATAGGCTTCTAACATAATAATCTACAGTTTGTGTCACGTTTGCCACTCTTCAAAGGTGTTTTTTGGTCCAAAATAGACACAGTCAAATTCGAAAATGGAACTAATTATATTTAATTGCACATAAAAATCAAAAACATGCTCATCAATTTGATTTTAAATCAAAACAGTTTGCCATAGGCTTCTAACGTAACTATATACAGTTTGTGTCACTTGTGCCACTCTTCAAAGGAGTTTTTCAAAATAAGACTATGCGCACGAGTCGCGCATAAAAATGTGTCACATAGACGTTTGCGTCACATGACAAAATGCACCAATCACGGTCCATGTTTGCATCACGTGACAAAATGCATAAATGCTAGACATCACGTGAATACATGCATCACCACTTGTATGATGGCTACTACATGGACAGAAATACAGTTATAAGAAGCTGTTTGAAACTTTTCTCTTAGATCAAATGTAAACGATCATATCTCTGGTTTTCCGCGGTCAATCGGCTCCAAAATAAAAACTGAAAGACAGTCTTACATCTATAATGTCACCTAAACATGCACCCAGCAATCCACGTAACAGACTTTATTTGTTAAGAATGGTTTGAAAACATCATGTGATCTGATCACGCGGGCGCGATCGTAGGGCTGTAGAGGTTAGTAAGTGCCATGTGCAGGGTGGTGTTGAGGGGTGGATTATTTGTTGATGGTATATCTGTGTACAGTCTTGAGATTATTAAGATGTATTTTAGAAGTCCATTCGATGGTGTGTCTAGTTGTGATTAAAACAGGGATTGATGAGCAGGAAGTGTCCAAGTACTTAAACAAGGGACGCTCGTCAGCACAGGGGTGCATGACGGAGGCAGAGTGGAAGAGTTGTGTCCAGTAACTGTTGTGCAATTCAGGAATTATTTGTCATGTGCTAGTTTTTTGACAGTTAGTGGTAACAGCATGGAAGATATTTGCTGCCATGGCACAGGAACCAAGTGGACTGGGGTGAATTACAGCTCTGCTAAAAAATGACACGCAGTTCCAGAAGAGGTTCAAGTTGTCATTTATAACCACATTGTGAGAGGAACATGCTGACTGTAACCAGGTGTTCAGACTCAGTAGCCTGCTAAAACAGTCTATGCCTTGGTGGAAGAAGGGCAGGGGTCCAGAAATAAAAGCAGATTTGTTACAAGGTTAAAAAGACTGATAAAATCCTGTTTTAAAACTTCACTCTCACAATCCACGGTATTGTTGAATCCATTGAATCATAACGTTTCTGGCACTCGAATGGTCATTCTGGAGAGTGGGGATCTGTCTGACCATGTGCAGGACATTGGGACCTGGAAAATGGTAAGTTACTGACAATTGGATTTGATGTGTCATATGATTTGGGCAACAATGACCAGTGTGATGGGTGAAGGTGGCTCGGACCACTGGTCGGGATGTGGACTGAGTGCTGGATTGATGGACTGCATGTTGTTACCTGAAAGAGGTGTGTGTCACTGCCGACATTCCCTCCATGGCCCGGCTGTAGAATGCAGGCCGGGACGGACGATGGCATGTGCCGTTAAGAGCGACGGTCAGCGGCAGTGGGCCGAGATGGTGACCTGTCGGAACCCGGAGACTACAGTGGAGGGATTGCCTGCTGAGTGGATGTAAATCCTTTTCATCCAGGACAGAGAACCTGCTGGACAGCTGGAGATCCTCAGGTGAATAAGACTGGGAGAGGAGCTTCCCACCATGGTTGCCCTTCCTCGCACCAATCCACAATCCTGGTGGCTGGGAGTAGAGTTAGCATGATGCTTTGGTTTGGCTCCCAGCTTAGCCCAGAAGTCTGGAGGCTGATCAGTGTCAAACCACGGGACAGTTGAGTCCAACACAGCAGCTTCTGTGGTGGTGGCAGCACAGTTCACGGTGACCAGGGAGTCCAGAATATGTTCCTCCTCTCGGATCTGTTACAGGATAGATAACATCTTTTCCAAGTCGGAGATGGTTTGGATCAGGCAGGATCAGCTGTCACAACCAGATTGTGAGGTACTTGGAGACATGGGTGTAGCTGTTAGGCTTCTCCCCGCAGTGGTGGTAGGTTGCCCGTTGGCCAATGTTAGCTACATGTGCATCTAAGGGTTAAAGAGTTTGCAATATGGACATTCATTCGCACACAACCATTCAGGCATACAGGAATGATGAAAATAAAATGTATAATGAAATCCGCAACCATTACCAACTATTGTGATAGTCTGCCACCAGAGAAACCAAGTGTGGATTTTTTGATATTACTATAAACTGCACAGTCAAAATGTATTTGTTCCTGTTCCTACTGTTCAAACTGTTTACAGCTCATAGCTGCACAACCACAGTAACGTCTACTACCAGTTAATTTAACCAGTGTATGAACTTCAGCTTGAGAGATCGTAATGTGGGTCTCTATGTCTTTTTTTCCTTTCCAAAGTTAATATGAGGAATTTCATATGTGGGAGTATATAATTGTAGAATTGTAGCCCTATAAGAGTGGTGGTAGGAGCACACAGGTAGACGGTGTAATCTGTAGGAGATCAGTGACTGCAAAGTAGTGGTAGGCGAGAGTGTAGCCAAACAGCATTGGATGGTGGTGTGTAGGATGACTCTGGTGGTGAGGAAGATGAAGAGGACAAAGACAGAGCAGAGGACGAAATGGTGGAAGCTGAAAGAGGAAGAGTGTTGCATGACTTTTAGGAAGGAGTTGAGACAGGCTCTGGTTGGACAGGAGGGGCTTCCAGATGACTGGAAAACTACAGCTAATGTGATCAGGGAGACATGTAGGCGAGTACTTGGTCTGTCATCTGGAAGGAAAGTAGATAAAGAGACTTGGTGGTGGAATGAGGAGGTACATGAGTGTATACAGATAAAGTGGTCAGCTAAAAATAAGTGGGACACTGAGAGGCCTAAGGTGAGTAGACAGGAGTACAGCGAGATGCAGCGTAAGGTGAAGGTAGAGGTAGTAAAGGCAAAACAAGGGGCTTATGATGACTTGTATGCTAGGTTGTACAGTAAGGAGGGAGAGACTGATCGATACAAGTTGGCAAGACATAGAGACAGAGGTGGGAAGGACATGCAGCAGTGATTAAGGATAGGGATGGAAGTCTATTGACAGGTGCCAGTACTGTGATGGGAAGATGGAAACAGTACTTTGTTCTCTCTTATTGATGAAAATGAGAGAGAAAAAAGACTAGAAAAGGTGACTGTTCTGGACCAGGAAGTAGCAAAGGTTAGTCAGGATGAAGTGAGGAGGGCATTGAAGACGATGAGAGTGGAAAGGCACTCAGTCCTGATGATATACCTGTAGAGGTATGGAAGTGTGTAAGAGAGGTGGCGGTAGAGTTCCTGACTGGGTTGTTCAACAGGATCTTAGATAGTGAGAAGATGCCTGAAGAATGGAGGAGAAGTGTGCTGGTGCCCATTTTTAAGAACAAGGGAGATGTGCAGAGTTGTGGCAACTACAGAGGAATAAAGCTGATGAGCCATACAATGAAGTTATGGGAGAGAGTAGTGGAAGCTAGATTAAGGGCAGAAGTGAACATTTGTGAGCAGCAGTATGGTTTCATGCCAAAAAAGAGTACTACAGATGCAGTATTTGCTTTGAGGATGTTGATAGAGAAGTACAGAGAAGGCCAGAGGGAGCTGCATTGTGTTTTTGTAGATCTGGAGAAAGCTTATGACAGGGTGCCCAGAGAGGAACTGTGGTATTGTATGAGGAAGTCTGGAGTGGCAGAAAAGTATGTTAGAGCAGTGCAGGACATGTATGAGGACTGTAAGACAGTGGTGAGGTGTGCTGTAGGTGTGACAGAGGAGTTCAAGGTGGAGGTGGGACTACATCAGGGATCAGCTCTGATCTCCTTCTTGTTCGCTATGGTGATGGACAGGCTGACAGACGAGGTTAGACAGGAATCTCCATGGACTATGAAGTTTGCAGATGACATTGTGATCTGTAGTGAGAGCAGGGAACAGGTGGAGGAGAAGCTAGAGAGGTGGAGGTTTGTCCTGGAAAGGAGAGGGATGAAGGTTAGCCGCAGTAAGACAGAGTACATGTGTGTGAATGAGAGGGACCCAAGTGGAAGAGTGAGGTTACAGGGAGAACAGATCAAGAAGGTGGATGATTTTAAGTACTTAGGGTCAACAGTCCAGAGCAATGGAGAGTGTGGAAAAGAGGTGAAGAAGCGTGTACAGGCAGGATGGAACGGGTGGAGGAAAGTGTCAGGTGTGATGTGTGATAGAAGAGTTTCAGCTAAAATGAAAGGAAAAGTGTACAAAACTGTGGTGAGACCAGCGATGTTGTTTGGCCTAGAGACAGTGTCACTGAGGAAAAGACAGGAGACAGAGCTGGAGGTAGCAGAGATGAAGATGCTGAGGTTCTCTCTGGGAGTGACCAGGAAGGATAGGATCAGGAATGAGTACATCAGAGGGACAGCACATGTTATAGGTTTTGGAAAAAAAAGTCAGAGAGGCCAGACTGAGATGGTTTGGACATGTCCAGAGGAGAGATAGTGAATATATTGGTAGAAGGATGCTGAGTTTTGAACTTCCAGGCAGGAGGCCTAGAGGAAGACCAAAGAGGAGGTTTATGGATGTAATGAGGGAAGACATGAAGGTAGTTGGTGTGAGAGAAGAGGATTCAAAGGACATGGCTAGATGGAGGAAATTGATTCGCTGTGGTGACCCCTGAAGGGAAAAGCCGAAAGGAAAAGAAGCTACAATGAAATACTCTATGTACATTGAAAAGAAAGAGCAAACCATTTTAAAGGCTTAAACATTTGTTTCACAAATAAAAGTACTTTAGAAACATTTTTTCAACAACTAACTTCTGTACTTACTGTCAAATAATAATTTTAATCATCAATGTGAACAGAAGGCCTCAAATTGTGGAGATTAGCACCGCCCACCGCGATCCGAGTAATTGGATTATATGGGAGAAAATTTAAATGATTATGCAAAAAATACAAAGTACAGTCGGACAAATAGTGACTCAGGTGTATTTCATTGCTCTTGAGACTGAGTCGCTGCATCCTGACTCCGCTCTGCAGTGTTTTCTTCTTTTGAAGTGCAGGTGTGTTTATTCGGGAGAAGAACATAGTGATAGGCAGTTGTTGTCGCTCTTTTTTCTTCTTTGCAAAAAGATCCATATACACCGACATGCCACCATCGATTATGTTGACAAGCGATTGGGCTAAGCTGGAGATCCTTGTCAAGCTGCTTGAGCCCTTTACCATTCACACAGACCAGCTTCAGAGTGACAGCCAGTCACTCTCACAAGTAGTGCCATGCTTGCTAAACCTTGATGCACACCTTCTGACAACTACTGTTAGGAGTCAGATAGTTCAAGTGCTGCTGAAGTCCTTGGGAGAACGTGTCGCTGGCATTCTGAGCCCTGATTCCACACAGTTTGATGCAACCCCAGCAGTAGCCTGCCTACTGGATCCAAGTATTTCGCTGGTTCTTCAGTCAGCAGACACAGTGCCACTGAGGAGGGCAGCACAGTCCTTTGTGCAGAACTTGGCAGCCCAGTATAACCCAGCTACTGCTTCTCAAGACAATGTTGCCACTGCAAGGGCCTCTCAAACTATGACAGGAGACTCCTCTACTGTCCTTCAGAAATACTGCTTCCTTGCATCCCGTATAGAGGTCAACATGTCATCCACAAATGAGCCTAATGTGACCAATAGTGTGTTGACTGAAATGGAGAAGTATTTCAGTGAAGTCAAACAGGTTGTGTTTGATGAGACCCCATTGCAGTTCTGGAGATCAAGAGAGGCTGTCTATCCAAAACTTGGCCCTGTGGCACTGGATCTTGTTAGTGCCCCTGCCTCACAAGCCTTTGTGGAACGCATCTTCACTGTGTGTGGACTGCTGTCATCTGGCCTGAGAAACAGAACCACCACATCTCTGGAGCAGCGTGTTTTCTCAAGTTCAACAAGAAGTTGTTGCTTGACTGAAGTACACAACCCCTCATCCAAACACACACCATTTTGAAATCTTGAAAAACTTTTTGAAATAGCTGACTGATTTATAATTCAAGGACTTCTTTTTTTCTGATTGAGTAGTATATTGCAGTTGTCTTGCTCTCAGTGTCTCAAGTACAACATGTGATATATTGTTTTGTTAATCAGCAATAAAATGATTTGCCATGGAGTTGCAGTACCTGCATCTAGTGCTGGACAGTCCAGTTTGATAAGTCAGTTGGTTCATCCAATCTATTTGAACTTAATGAGGTACTGGGTTTTGAGTTTTTCATGTTTTTTTGTTTTAGGAAGACACTGCTTGCATCTCACTTAAGAAACAGAACACATATTGCACTTGACTTTTTTAATCTCTGACAAATATCCCGTACTACCAAAAAAGACTAAACTAAGACTAAAACTAATAAAAACTAAACTAAAACAAAGCATTTTCAAAATATAAAAGCTAAACTAAACTAGCAAACTAGCTTTAAAAACTAATTAAAACTAAAGTGAAATTGAAAAGAAAGAGTTACAACTAAATAAAAATAAAAACTAATGAAAAATCCCAAACTATTATAACCTTGGAAGCAGAGAGACTTTTTAGCCAATCAGAATGCAGAGCACAATGCACGATGCAAATCCGTGAAGTAGCGAAACCGTGAAAAGTAAACCACGTTATAGCAAGGGATCACTGTACTTTAGATAAGAATGGAAGCCTAGAAACTGGTCTATCATTATTTAAAGGCTCTTGGTCAAGATGTAGCTTTTTAAGCAGAGGTTTAACTACAGCCGACTTAAAGCTAATGGGAACAACACCAGTTGTTCCCATTAGCCAGAGAAAGATTAACTATATTTAACGTAAGGCCCAGCAATGGCCATAATTCTTTAACAAGTTTAGCTGGGAGAGGGTCTAAGAGGCATGTAGTAGGTTTAGAGGTTGAGACCAACTTTGATAATCCTTCCAGAGATACGGTCTCGAAGTGTGTTAAAGAGACTAATTGTGTCTTAACACCCAGAGAAGGAACCACATCAAATTTTGATCCAGGTGAAGCTGAAGATCGTATGTCTAATGTTTTTGATTTTACAGCAAAATAAATCTTGAAAATCATTAGCTGTAAATAACAAGCTGCTTGCCGTTGGCTGTTTCTGGGTCAATCTGGCTACGCTATTAAACAGAAATCGAGGACTGTGTTTATTTTTGCTTAGTAATCTGGAGAAATAGGCAGCTTTAGCGGTCGACAGGACACGCTTGTAGACACTCATGCCAAGATTATATAGCTTAATTTAGATTTTGATTTATGCCATCTGCGCTCAAAACTCCTACAGGCCCGTCTGAGAGTGTGTCTCCTTATTAAACCGTCGGCTAGACCTGCACACCCCTATGGTTTTAGTTTTTAGAGGTGCAACTGAGTCCAACAGACTACAAAGAGCTGAGTTTAGGCCACTAGTATAGTTTTCGATTTATCCTGTTGCTACAGTAAAAGGAGTCAATATCTCAGGTAGAAGCTCACTAGGTTTAGATACCTCTGACAAGCCTATATGGCGAGTAGTGACTACATCAGAAGTAATGCTATCTTGACAAATAAAGGCTGCTTTAAAAGTAATAAGAAAATGGTCAGATATCACTGACGTAAAAGGAGAGACAGTCACAGCAGTAACATTTATACCACGCAATAGAATCAGATCTAAGGTATTACCACTGGAATGAGTTGCTTCGTGTACCCATTGAGTGAAACCTAACATGTCAAGGAGGGTTAAGAAAGCTTTACACAAAGGATCACTAGCCTTATTTAAATGAATGTTAAAATCACCAGTCACTATAACCTTATCAGATTGAGTAATTAGATCCAAAATGAATTCACAAAATTCTTCTAAGAATAAAGAATAGGGACCAGGCGGTCTATATACTACTACAAGATGAAGCCTGCTGTTTACAGCTGTAGGTTTTGGAACAAGAGCCTCAAATAGAGGTAAAATGAATATCTAGATTAGAAGTCAGGTTCAGAATAGATTGGTAAACTAAAGCAACACCTCCACCCTTTTTATCAGCCCTTGGCATGAGCATATGTAAAATCAGGTGGTGAAGCTTCATTTAATGGTAAGAAGACATTTGGTTTTAGCCATGTTTCGTTTAAAGCAATCATATCCAGGCCATGCTGAATAATTAAATCGTTCACAACCAAGGCCTTAGATGACAATAATCTAATATTTAAAAGGCCAAATTGAAATGTGGTAGTATCACTAACATTATTGTTAAATGGTTTAACAGCTGAGGATGTATTAATCTTAATCAAATGCCGCATCTCAATGAATCTGGGAGGTACTGACCTATAAACACGATGTGATAAAATAACTAGGATACTTTCAGGTATGGAGTCTTGTATAACCTGATCAGTTGCTTCACTGAACAGTACATTGTCACTGGTGATAGGAGCAGAAGTAACATTCTCATGCTTAATGTAAATTTTTAAGTCCCGGGCCATTTTATTAAAAATCTGAGGGAAGGAGACAGTCTCAATATCACTAACTATTCCATCAGTCTGATGGTTTCCTAGTCTAGACTCCACAACCGCATCAACAACTACCCTAGCAGGTTCCCTAATCACCTGCAGCCCGAGTGCTGTATGGCTATTGTTAAACACGCTGTAAGACCCTGTCTATATTCCTGGACTAAAGAGCTGCACCTGCCCCAGTAGGATGCAGGCCGTCAGCTCTCAGCAGCTCGGGGCAGCCCCAGAAGGAAGGCCAGTTATCTACGAAGCCTAAACCCTGTTCCATACTGTAGTGCGCCAGCCAGAGGTTCATAGCTGTTAATCTACTATATTTCTCATCATTTCCCCGCACAGGCAAGAGGCCAGAGACTATTACTTGATGCTGACTCATCTTCCTAGCGCTGTCCAGAGCCCTAACCAAGCTGTTCTTTTTTACCTCTGACTGCCGGAGCCTAATATCGTAGGTGTCAACATGAATAACACTGTAAGGCCCCGTCCACACGATGCCGAAACTTTTTGAAAACCCAACTTTTTTGTTGCGTTTACGCCTTCCGTCCACACGACAACGCAGATATCCGGAATGAAAACGCAACATTTTGAAAACGCTGGCTGAGGTGGATTTTTTTAAAAACACTGGGTCTGCGTTGTCGTGTGGATGGTGTTTCCACAACTTTTTAAAAACGCTGACGTCTTGCCTGCGACGAAAACTGCTGTGACAGCATATTTATGGGCCCGTGTGTACAAACATGATGGATGTACGAACCTTGTTGATGGCAGCATTTTTGCAGGCGTTTTGTGACAACAAAACATGGAGGATTCATATTGGATAAAATTTGACTCAATACTGCCACCACATGGTTTGGCATGCTTATAGCCGTCTTCGAAAACACACTGATGCGTTTACGTGTCGACGGAGATTTTTTTTTGAAAACGCTGTCGTGTCGACGCAAATCATTTTCAATGTGTTTTCAAAAAGTTGTGTTTTCAAAAAAATCCGTCATCGTGTGGACAGGGCGTAAGACAGTAGTGAGGTGTGCTGTAGGTGTGACAGAGGAGTTCAAGGTGGAGGTGGGACTGCACCAGGGATCAGCTTTGAGCCCCTTCTTGTTCGTAGGGATGAGCAAGTAAACACTACCTGTATCTGTTCAACCACCTAGATTATCTGTATCCGTATCTGTACTCGGAATGGGCGGGGCTTAAACCGGAAGTAGGTGTGGTTTGACCGGAAATGGGGCTTAAATTGCTACATTATTTTAAGTCTAAAATTGATATGGATTGATCCCAAGTCGCTATATTTATTGTTTATTTTAAAACTATTTACAGAACAGCCTCGAAATTGAGATTCAAATCAATGTTTTTGATCACAGAAGTAAGAGAACTACACTGCCCGGCCAAAAAAAAAGTAACCGTTTGGGTTTCAATAAGCAAATTGCAGTGTTATGATCAGGGGTTGTTTCAGTTGGTCAAGTCTAGGCTCAGCAATATTATTCAGCAAAAAAATTAAGTCAGCTGAGTATCTAAATCTACTGAATGACCAGGCAATCCCACAGATGGATTTTTCTCCCAGATGGCACGATTTTATTCCAGGACAACAATGCCAAAATTTATCGGACTCTAATTGTGAAAGAGTGGTCCAGGGAGCTTGAGGAATCATTTTGACACATCAATTGGCCCCCACAGTCCTGAGCTTCACCCCATTCAAAGTCTATGGGATGTGCTGGAGAAGACCTTGCAGAGTGGTTTGACTCCTATCGTCAATACAAGAACTCGGCCAAAAATCAATGCAATTCTGGACAGAAATAAATGCTGTGACGTTGTACGAGGTTGTCAAAGCAATGCCGCGGCAAATGCGCACTGCAATCAAAGCTACAGGCAGTCCCACAAAATATCAGAGTGTGTGAATTTTTTTTGGGCCGGGCTGTATATTTACAGAACAAGTTTTTTATGGAACTGAGTCAGAACATGAATATTCTTAAGTCTATGAATGACTATTTACCGAAGAGCCTCAGAATTGAGATTCAACGCTTTTGATCACAATAGAAAAGGAACTATATAGAGCAGCGGTCCTCAGCCTTTTTTGCGCCATGGACCGGTTTCATCTAAGACAATATTTTCACGGACCGGTCTTCATTTGCTAGATAATCGTTAATGACGCCAGGACAGCTGTAGTCTAATAATAAATTGTCCACAGTGGTTTTATGTAAAATGTAGACATCAACAGACAATAAACAAACTTTTTTTCATAAATTGATAATCAACATCTCTATTTCGTCTCTGTAAACGAAATAATTATTAGAAATAATTACATTAAAAACTCAATTCAAGTGACTGTACTGATGAGGTTTATTTTGAAATTTCGCGACTTACAATCAGTGCATTCAACGCAGGAGAAATACTGATAATTTCCAATAGAAAGGTGAACAAGTCAATCAAATAATAGTAATTACAATAATGAGAATTAGTGGATGAGGACCGCCGATCTAGGGGTAACGGGAGACAATGACACCTGAAGTGTGTACCATATGTCTGGTCTACTCCGCAGTTTGGTTTGGTTTTCGGTCATAGCAGAAAATCGCTTCACAAAGACAGGAGGTTGGAAATGGAAACAGGGTTTTCGATACTTTTTGGGTGATCTCAGGATAATCTGCCTTGACTTTATTCCAGAACACTGGTGTGTTTATGGGCGCTTCATTGTGTGTGTGTTGATAACCTATCACATGACCGAGACCCGTCAAGCGGGATAGATGCATGACTTTGTCAGTGCGTCATTCCACACAGACGTCACTTTTCAAATTTAATGTCTTTCAGACTCTGAAATAAATAAAACGGAAGTAATGTAAATAAGTTCTTCTTTCTGAGCGGCCCGGTACCAAATGACCCGGGGATTGGGGACCACTGATATAGAGAACGAGTAAACACAAAATGCATAAATGAAGTGCATGCAATGGAAAATTATCAACTACGAAGTATGCATGAACAAGAATTGTCATACTTAACAAAACTTTTGATTTTTTTTCTTCTTTTTCGGTTTATTTTTTTTTTACAATCAAACTTTTTTTTTTACAATTATTTATTTTTAGCACCTAATGTTCTTGCCCTTTTTTTAACATAAAGTTAAACAATGTTGATTGTGGTGAGTGAGTGTGTGTGTGTGTGTGTGTGTGTGTGTGTGTTTGTGTGTGTGTGTGTATGCGCGCTATTTCTATGTCTATTTAAAATATGTATATAGTATAGAATTATTAATTTGAACAGAGTTGAGAACAAACAGGTTAAAAAAAAAGACGAGTGGAGGCGGTGGTTAAATGTACGTGCAAGAAAAAAACAACAAGAAAGTTCATCAGATCAAGAAGGTGGAGGATTTTAAGTACTTAGGGTCAACAGTCCAGAGCAATGGAGAGTGTGGAAAAGAGGTGAAGAAGCGTGTACAGGCTGGATGGAACGGGTGGAGGAAAGTGTCAGGTGTGACGTGTGATAGAAGAGTTTCAGCTAAAATGAAAGATAAGGTGTACAAAACTGTGGTGAGACCAGCAATGTTGTTTGGTCTTGAGACAGTGTCACTGAGGAAAAGACATGAGACAAAGCTGGAGGTAGCAGAGCTGAAAATGCTGAGGTTCTCTTTGGGAGTGACCAGGAAGGATAGGATCAGGAATGAGTACATCAGAGGGACAGCACATGTTCGAAATTTTGGAGATAAAGTCAGAGAGGCCAGACTGAGATGGTTTGGACATGTCCAGAGGAGAGATAGTGAATATATTGGTAGAAGGATGCTGAGTTTTGAACTGCCAGGCAGGAGGCCTAGAGGAAAACCAAAGAGGAGGTTTACTGATGTAGTAAAAGAGGACATGAAGCTGGTTGGTGTGAGAGAAGAGGATGCAGAAGACAGGGTTAGATGGAGGCTATTGGTTCGCTGTGGCAACCCTGAAGAGAAAAGTCGAAAGGAAAATAAGAAGAGTATGTAATTGTAGAATATGACTTATCTCATCTGAATTAATTATTACAAAGCCATTTGGATTCCATCATAAGGTGGGATACATGACAGTTGTCTCTGCAGGCTTGTTAAGGGAACAGCAAATTGGACACAAATTACTGCATGTGGTGAGGAATGCTCACCAGGCTTTCCATAAGTGCACATCCATGGATTACTGGAAAGCTAGGGAGCACAGGAACAAAGAAACTAAACAATGAATAGACCTTACCTTACTGCGGTGAGACCACGGAGGTGACCTCTGAGCCACCTTACAGTACAAGTTGACAGTAATGGATGACAAAAGATTCCCTCATCAGGGTCATCTTTAATTGAGCTGGATATGAGCTGATGAAGTTACAGGGACTGCATTACATCACCAGGAGTTCCCTGAAGTTTTTAAACCAAGGCATTTGGGAAGTATATGTAAACCAATGAATACTACATAATTTACTCCCTTTACACTGAATATCTGGGCCTTTGCAACCCGATTCATCACAAGATGTCTTAACCCTTTTGAATTAAATATATGTAATCCTGAAGACCTGACCTAACAGTGTGACTCTCCTGACACCATCAAGTAGAATCAAATCCTCACTTGTGTGCTGACTGCACTGACTGACAGATTGTTGTCTATTGGATGGTCAACAGTGTCCTCAAAAATTTTAACAAACCATAGTACTGTAAGCCCAACTGTAAAATGGGAAACTCTTTGACCTGCTGTATGTCAGATAATCTTACGTTTTTGACGTAACCCCTCCTTTGTGTTGTCATGATCCCCTCTGCCGCCTTCCGAGAAGTAAAGCATCCCACCTGGGACCACAAGGGGAGGGGAAGGCAGCAAAGACATATTGATCATAATAAGCCAGGCAAATGACCTCTGGGGTATTTTTAGACTAGAGCCATACGACGGGTGAGGAAGCAGACCATTTTCATGAATGTTGAATGAGTGTATCATTAATCTCATGCCAACAGCACCCACTGCAAAGCTGAAGAGTATTCAAAGCCCTCCCTTGAGATTTCCTTAATTATTCAACCCTCACTACTCCATGTACCCCCATTTCCACCCCTCTTTATTCTAATCCCCTTTGCCCTCTGTGAGAAAATGTCATTAACTGATTGAATTGTTTGCTGATTGAACAGATCCACCATCTTTAACTTAAAAGATGTTTCTCATAAATCAAGGGAAATACTTCAATGTGAATAGTCAGTCAGTCAGTCATCTTCAGATTACCACCGCTGTATCTGCCGCAGCAGGTCACAGGGAGCCGGAGCCTATCTCGGGGGCACAGGGCGAGAGGCGGGGGACACTCCGGGCACCACCGTGTAGCCACACACAAAGACATACAACCATGCACACACACACTCATTGCTACGGGCAATTTGGAATGACCAATCAACCTGAAGTGCATGCTTTTGAAGGTGGGAGGAAGCCGGAGAACCCGGAGAGAACCCACGCAGACATGGGGAGAGCATGCAAACTCCGCACAGAGCGGGACTCAAACCCAGGTCCGCCGTGTTGTGAGGTGACAGCGCTAACCACTGCGCCATCATGGATGATGTCAGCCACCCTCTGTACACCGTAGCAAACAACCAGAGAAGCCTGAGAAGGCTGACCAGCCAGAGGCTGCTCCTCCCAACATGCAGGACGAACAGACTTAAGAACTCCTTCACCCCCAAGTCATTAAACTGCTCAACTCCTCACTTGGGGAGACATGCATAATACATCACAAACACTGCAAACACTAAAAACACTTTACTCTCCTATGTCTATCTACGCATTTTTATTTGCATATTCTTTGTGGGTTACTTCTTATTCTTTCTAGGTGTTGGTACTACTTTCTATGTGGTGGCACTACTTTCTGTGTGATTTTTCTGTGTGCTTTTGTGTGCTCACTGTGCTATGTGTAATGCGATAGAGAAGTTAATTTCCCTGACGGAACCTCCTTAAGGGATCAATAAAGTTCTACTCTACTCTCTCTACTCTATGGCAACTGCCTCCAAAGTCCCGTGATTCAACAAGACTCGATAAGACTCATTCTTCAGCTTGACAGTATTCCTACTTCCACTGAATTCAGGGGTTGCCAAGGTAACAGGCACCAGAGACCTTGCGACCACAGCTACAAGCAGCTGCTTTGACAATAGAGCTGGAGAACATGGTTCACTCTGACTCAATGTCCCCAACCTGCTGCTGGATCTAGGAGAAGCTCTCCCGGAGATGGCCGTAGAGGTCGAAGTCCTCACTGACGGAGGGTTCCACCAGATGTTCCCAACAGACCCTGAAGGCACATTTGGGCCTGCCGAGTCTGTCCAGGCTCCTGCCATGCCAGTGGGTCCAGCTCACCAACAGGTGGTGATGGGTGAAGAGGAGGGGAGGGCTATAAAAACAAGTGTCCAAGACATGGTAGGAGGTCTGATGATAAACCCAGCCTTGACATTCTTGGAAGTTTTCACCCCTTCAGTTGAAGCTATGAAACAGGACTCAGAACGCAGACAAGAAGGATGCCCCATTTCATCTACAAATTGACTTTTTAAAACTCAGACCATTGAGCATCAGTAGCCATTCAAAATCTATACCTGTGTGTACAAAGACTTTCATAGATCAATATTTTCAGGCAAATACCTATTTGCATTTACGTATTTGTACAGCAGAGTTTGCATACAGTACATGTTTTGGATGACCTCCTGCTGGTTGTCCTTCACTTATCTGTGTTATCCCTCTATCTTTTCAATTTTACATTTCCTTTTTCACCTCAAATTATCAAGGCAGAAGAACAATCCTCTGGTTTTATTTCATCGCTTCATAAATAAAGTTAACTTGACTTGATGATACTTATGAACATCTTTGTACTCAAACAAGGTGTTCGTTATGAACAAACTGTGACCAGCACAGAAGTCCAGCAGCAGAACACCACTCGTGTTCAGATCAGGGAGGTCTTTCATACCAATAATCCCTTTCCAGGTCTCACTATCATTGCCTTCACTATTCAGTAGCCCTCCCAGAGACTCCAAGAAGCCCTGGTATTCCACACTGCCGTTTGGCCTTTAGGCTGAAATAAGTTAGGGACCTGTCCCTGACCTGAAAGTGCAGGGATGCAACCCTCTGTTCACTGGGCTAAACTACAGCATGAGGTGGCTGAGCTGTGGGGCTATAAACGAGCACACACCAGCCCGCCGCCTCTCACCCTCAGCAACACCAGAAAAGTGAAGAGTTTGAGAGTGTTGGGTTCCAGAACCCAAGCTGTGAATGGTGAGCCCAACTACATGTAGTCCATACCTCTCAACCTTCCTCACAAACCCCGTAACCCTAACCCTAACCCAGACGTCACTCCTATGGTAATCACTGCTGTACAGTAACCACCACAAGTGCCTGGATGAATCATGAATATATAGGAGACATTGAATTGATAGCTTTGGAAGATCACATTTAATTTCCCTAAGATCTGACCTTAGTGTTCATACATTCTCCTCCACATGAAAACAGGTTTGCCCCTTTTCCTCATCACACCACACGTTACGCTTATTACTGACATGTGACATTCAAAACTGTGATATTCAGGTTTCAGATAGGGATTTCATTTCATTAACTTGGATGTTACATATTGAACTTTAATATTGACGCTTTCATCACTCAGGTCTCTGAACAAGTCATCCCCTTCTGTCACCTGATGTTTGGGAAATTTGTGATGTAACTTTTGTGATATTGGATGAAATCATGGATACATTTAGCATTCAGCAGGAAGTTCAGACTACACTGAAATTCAAAGTAATGCTAATTTAATTCCATAATTTACATCAATCTATGTCACACAGATGATTGGTATCAACTCTTTGAAGCAATTGTTATATTTCAGTTGATATCGTTAATGATATTGTTTTCTGTCATTATGATTGAAGATTTTCTATCAACCATATCTGCAAATTATCGTGTTAAAATCGTGTTTTCCATATGTTCTTCCATATTCCAGAATTACTGTTGTTTAACCCAGTTAGGAATGTGTCGAAAAATATATTGAACAGGTTTGAAGTTCTGTTCTGGAAAGAAATGGCTGGATAATGACATCATCTGTTTTTGTCAATTACAAACTATCAATCCAAATAGTCAAAATGTTAGATTACCTAATCTGTGAGTGAGATTTCAAACATGGGTGGTTCAGCGGTCAGAATTTTGGGGCCTTAGCCACCAGATTTAGGACAGATAGAAATGCCATAGAGATGGTGCCTGTGCCTCAACCCCCTAAAATCAAACAATTGATTGACCGACCGACCAACCGATTGATCAATCGATCAATCAAATTTTAATCGATTTTAATTCATCTTTACCTTCTTATCTTATGTTATCTTCATCCATCCATCATTTTTCTACTGCTTATCCATAGTTGGATTGAGGGGGCAACAGCTTATTTAATTATTTTGTTCATATGACTGAAACCTGGCTGAGCACTGAAGTCTATTTTAGCACAAATGTAGCCACTTCACTCAGTCACGTCAACTCTTTCATTCCTTGGTACACCATAATAGCTGGAGTCATTTATAGCTCAATCAATCAATCACAAATTAACCCTATAAATAAATCAACACCTTATTTGAAAATGTCATTCCCAACCTGGAAATCAATCCAGTCAGTCCTAATTGCAAGAGTGTGCCATCCCCCAGGCCCATGCTCTGATTTTCTATCAAAATTTCTAACAGGCTCTGTTATGAAAACACAACTTATTGTTGGACATTTTAATAATGTAGATGGCACAAGCCAGTGTCTTATTGTGCCGGTCCCAAGCCTGGATAAATACAGAGGGTTGTGTAAGGAAGGACATCCGACATATAACTTTTGCCAAATCAAACATGCAAATCAAATCTCTGACTTCCATACCAGATCGGTCGAGGCCCAGGTTAACAATGACCGCCATCGGTGCTGTTCACCCACAGGGTGCCGGTGGAAATTGGACTACTGTTGGTTGAAGAAGGAGAGGAGGAAAGTGTGTTCGTAGGAAAAGAGAGAAGAGGAATGACAAGAGTATAGGACTGAGAGTAGGGACGCTGAATGTTGGAACTAGGACAGGAAAAAAAAAGGGGGGGGGGGGGGGGGAGATGCACTAGAGATGCACTGTGGATATACTTTGTGGGGTTCCCTAGTGTCAGTCCATAGTTTGGTTCATCCACTTATTGTTATGTGTTCTTCTTATGCTTCCCTTTTTTATTTTCTGTGTACTGTTGTAATTATTTAATTAAGTAACGTCTTCTTGTCTGTGTCAGTTACTGCTATGTGTATTTATTTGTATTTATAATGAGCAGATTTTAAACTGATTTTTTTCGGGATTCAAGTATCTATCTATCTATCTATCTATCTATCTATCTATCTATCTATCTATCTATCTATCTATCTATCTATCTATCTATCTATCTATCTATCTATCTATCTATCTATCTATCTATCTATCGATCTATATCTACCTACCTATTTATCTACAGACCCATTTTTTAATAAGATCACAAATTCATTATTATTTCCATTATTGGACTACACAACATCAGGCAAAAACAGATGTGACTAGATGTTAGCCTAATGGTATTGTAGCTAAATTCAAGGAAGTGATTCCATCAGCACTTAACTCATTTTTGAGTCGTAACATTACTGAGGAGTTGTGTGGTAAATTTATTCCCTCCTAAATAGATCATCCTTTAGGGGGTGCTAGGAACGTTATGCACTCAACACTTACTCTGCCTTCCCTTAAGGGCAAAAAAGGAAACCAAAGAAACTAGCACTATGGTTTGATTCCAAAATAAGGCCATTATAGAGTGGCAGTAGCACAGTCCATTAAATCTTAGACCGGAAGTTGCCGGTTCCTATTTGCTGTGCTTTATGTTATTTAAGTTTCTCTTTATGTTCAGCCTTCATTCTGTGTCAGGGTCATCTCTCCATGAAGCTGCAAAACCTAGACCTGTGACTTTTGCTCCCTGCTGCACATTATTGGCTCTACCATTACCATCACTACTAGCATTACGTAGCGTCTGTAGTTCCAGTTTTGGTTTTTTTTGGTTTTTTGCATGCATGAACTACTGCATGTGTGGCAAGGCGAGCGGCTTGAAGCCGTTGCCGACAACGCCACCTGGGGGCTTTCACCCCAGGATATGAACAAGACTTACTGAATTGAATTGATCCAAGGCACACGGTTCGAGAATAATCTACAGGACAAGAGTGTGATTTCCAATTATAAACAAAACTTTATTAAACATTTATTTTAAAATGAGTACAGACGAAATGAATACTACAAATATGATTATAAAGAGTGTATGAGGGATTACCAAAAACAGGGCTGCGGTTTACCACGACAGCGGTAACAAAAAGGGGAGAGATCCAAAAAAAAACTACACTGCACCCGTGACACAGCAAACCAAAAACGTGAATAAGGAACCACCACCAGGGGAACCGCTGCCACTCTGGGCCCGCAGCACCTGTCAACGAAAAAGAACACAATTAAAAACCAAAAGAGCAAGGCAACCCTCATAAACTATAACCAAATAGCAATAAACCCAAAATAAACTGTTTAACACACAAATTATCCAAAAGAGGAAAAAAAAAGATTATTACACAATATATCAAATATAACCCACCAAACTGATCAATAATAATTCAACGGAAGAAATAACAGATGAATAAACTGAACAAAATGGGGAGAGTCTGCCCCTCCAATTAAAACCACCCTCCAGGGGTAGTGGCTCAGCGTCAATTAGAGGGTCGGGACGCCCTCTTTTGGCTCACGTTGAGGATGCCGTATGATACGGCCTTGACCACCGGTAATGGTGTCTGGCACGATATGGGCCGAATCAGCGCCGGCTTATGGTGGTGGAGGCCTCCAGATGAGCCAAACCCCGGAGAAGACACACAGATGCAGGAAAAAAAAGTGCTACGAACAGAGAACGAGGAACCAAGAACCAAAACAGCAGTGAGCTCTCAGCGGCAATGACGGCCGCGCACTGCAAAATAAACAAATTAACCTAATTAAAATATGACTATAGGACATTACAAAATAAAAAAAAGTTACAGATAAACATCCTACCGGAGAGCAGGATTGAGGTGTCACTCGCGGCACGAGGAGGAAGCCCGCAGCCCAGACCAGGAGAGGTGGTTCTGGGAGAGAACCATAACCCATAACGCGAACAGACCATCAGCAGCTTGATTTAAAAAGGCAGACAACTAAGCGTCTTACCCTCAGAAGCGCACCGCACGCGCACCGGCCCAAGGGAGACAGCCCAGGTCCCAGTAACACCACACTGCCGGACGGGGCAAAACCGGAGTAAATACGGGGCCCATACACTGAACAAATCGAGAAGAGCGAGCATGCCTACTTTATTTTTCAACTTAACTGCTCACCGCAAGACGCTGCCACGCCCAGCTGTCGGCTCCATTAAGGGGAAGAGGAAGCGGAAAAAGGATGGAGAAGGGTCCGACCAGGTCTACTTATACGGCACTCGCTAATTGTCCGCTACACTAACCCTCACGGTGGGGAGTGTAGCACTATCCTGCCACACATGCATTAATTAATAACTGCATTATTTTCTTGCTGCGTAAGGTAATATGACATGACTTAAAAATCTCCCTGGACTTTATCCCGGGGGAATATTTAAATGGAGATATATATATATATATATATATATATATATATATATATATATATATATATATATATATATATATATATATATATATATATATATATATATATATATATATATATATATATATATAAAAACATAAAACCTTGCAAACCTGAGAGGAAATATAGAATGAGGTGATAATTCTTTGAAAATAAACTTGTCAGCAGTTTTGTTTCTTCTAGTTTTCTAAAAGTAATTAATATTAGTATGAGACAGGGTGGTGACAGCATCCACTGAAAATAATAATGACTATTTTCCATGGACCACAGAACAATATAATGCATATTCTGAGGGCTATCTGTGTCCTCTGTTAATGGTTTTTCATTCTTCACTGTAGAGATATGGAGCATGTAGTGCTGTGAAGAAGTGACAACCTCCTACCGAGGCTTGATCTGTAAATCAAAAATCAAGCTGCAGCACCTCTGATTATTTAAACTGTATTTCCTGTATGTTATGGTCAAATATAAGAATTTTCATTTTGAATATTTTATGTTTGTTGCATATTTATCAATATTCCACTACTTGAATTCTGTGTTCATGCAATCACTGCCAGAAGTGATTAGTCATGAATAATGCATTTTGTCTTTAAAATTCAACATCCAAGGTTTGATTTGCACAGTTATATTTTTTCTTCATCTCCCTTCATTAAGGGCCTGGTAGTCAGCCTCAACTCATTACCAACAGTAACACTGCATTTGTGCTAAATAATTCAAATAGCACAATAATCAAATTAATATATCCCGCTGTCACTGTATTCAGTGCCACTACTGCTGTCCCTCTTTCCCTGAAATGCAATCTGAGAGGCAACCTCCTCTGAGTTTCTCAGTAGCGGCCCATAGGGTGGCATTGCTGGTAGTCTAGAAGAGGCTGTGGAATAAACCCCGTCCTATTGGCAATCCCTGGCGCATTGATGCAAAAACGACTTATATTTATCATCAATCTGTATTTTCCAAGGAGGGAAATGGAAGAGTTTGGGGGGTGAATGGGTGGTGGGGGGCACTGACAGGATTTTCCCCCATGACACCAATGTGTTCATTGCCTGCATCAATAAATCCAGTTTAAACTGTTTAATTATATTATGTAAGCTGTGAGATCAAGGAACATACTGAAAGCCCGCTTCTAAGAGAAGTGCAAAGTGTGTCACTGGCTCACATCTTCAAACGCTTCCCCTCTACCTCCACATGATCTTATTCTACAGTGAAATTAACCTTGATATTTTCTAATCATTTCTTCGATTAGAACTTTTGGATTAGTAATTTACTAGATGTTACCTTTCCAGGGGCTAGATTTCAATTGAGCCTTACAGAAATGTGCACATCATAACAAAGCAGTCGTTGTTATATCTTAATGTCACATTAATTGGCACTGAATTATTTCCTGTTTTTTGCTCCATGGTGTAGACACAGCTTTGTACAAATGTTTTTTTTTCTTCTCACTCCTCATTAATAAAACATGCAGTGGAGCTTTTTGTGGCAAAGCTCATATTCTTATCAATCTAAAGAAACACTGAATAATTTTTCAAGAATTCTTTGGCCTCAAAAGGGAGAGAGGGCTGACTAGACTAGATTTCTTTTTTGTTATGTCCCCGTATCATGTACTACATGCTCATAGTATGGATAAGAATTAAATTGTTTCCTGTTGTGTTCTGACTTGAACGGGATTATATCAATGAATAAGAAACACAATACTGAACAATCAACTGAAAATAAATAGGGACATATATATATATATATATATATATATATATATATATATATATATATATATATATATATATATATATATATATATATATATATATATATACTGAGGCCCCTGAATTATCAATATACACTGTTACCAAATAAAACTCAATATGAAGCCAATGAACCATGTGGAAGTGCAAATGAATAGGGAAGTTTGCCATGTATTGATTGATGCACTATTAAAGGGGCCGTGTCCAGTCATTGCCTAGAAAATAAAATCTGCAATATTATGCAAGACAGTGATTTCTCGCTGATCAATAGGTCCACCTGTGTGATATTGCACATTACTTTGACAGATGTTTAAAGTCTTAAATGTTACAGGTCAAGCCTTGAGAAACTGACTCTTTTTGAAACATGTAATGCTGTGATTGTCTGCATGCATCCTGTGAATTACCACCTACTCCCCCACCCCCTTCTCTTGCTGGTGACAACTTGTACACATTTTAGCAAAGGAAAACTGCATAACAGCCTTTTTCTGATGCGAGCTGTTAAAAATAACAACCAGGAATGTTGATAAGAGAGATGCATTCCCCGAGACTATGGGTCTTACAAGTTGACTGCACAGTAATTACATCTCCCGAGGATCCAGGAGTGGAAAGTTTTCAAAACGTAGAAAGCTGGCAGAGCAGGAGAACTTCAAGCTTTGCAGGCATCGCCTTGCTCTCCTCCCCCTTAAAACAAAATATGAATACTAATATCTCATCAGAACTCACATGGGGAACACTAGAGATGATTGGTGCTGGTTCATTCATTCCTTCTGATGTTTTCTTGTCCATGTCTCCCTGCTGTTTCTTGTTCATGTATGCAACATACTAGGATGTCCAAAGTTATTTAAATAATGGAGAATCCTAACCAAGATTTGCTGAATGAGTTCCTGGCTTTACAAAGGACTTTTCAGCATAGATATATACAACCAGTGACTTCTTCTTTTCCTTTCGGCTTTTCCCTTCAGGGGTCGCCACAGCGAATCAATTGCCTCCATCTAGCCCTGTCCTTTGAATCCTCTTCTCTCACACCAACTATCTTCATGTCTTCCCTCATTACATCCATAAACCTCCTCTTTGGTCTTCCTCTAGGCCTCCTGCCTGGCAGTTCAAAACTCAGCATCCTTCTACCAATATATTCACTATCTCTCCTCTGGACATGTCCAAACCATCTCAGTCTGGCCTCTCTCACTTTATCTCCAAAAATTTTAATATGTGCTGTCCCTCTGATGTACTCATTCCTGATCCTATCCTTCCTGGTCACTCCCAAAGAGAACCTCAGCATCTTCATCTCTGCTACCTCCAGCTCTGTGTCCTGTCTTTTCCTCAGTGACACTGTCTCTAGACCAAACAACATCGCTGGTCTCACCACAGTTTTGTACACCTTATCTTTCATTTTAGCTGAAACTCTTCTATCACACATCACACCTGACACTTTCCTCCACCCGTTCCATCCTGCCTGTACACGCTTCTTCACCTCTTTTCCACACTCTCCATTGCTCTGGACTGTTGACCCTAAGTACTTAAAATCCTCCACCTTCTTGATCTCTTCTCCCTGTAACCTCACTCTTCCACTTGGGTCCCTCTCATTCACACACATGTACTCTGTCTTACTGCGGCTAACCTTCATTCCTCTCCTTTCCAGGTCAAACCTCCACCTCTCTAGCTTCTCCTCCACCTGTTCCCTGCTCTCACTACAGATCACAATGTCATCTGCAAACATCATAGTCCATGGAGATTCCTGTCTAACCTCGTCTGTAAGCCTGTCCATCACCATAGCGAACAAGAAGGGGCTCAGAGCTGATCCCTGATGCAGTCCCACCTCCACCTTGAACTCCTCTGTCACACCTACAGCATACCTCACCAGTGTCTTACAGTCCTCATACATGTCCTGCACTGCTCTAACATACTTCTCTGCCACTCCAGACTTCCTCATACAATACCACAGTTCCTCTCTGGGCACCCTGTCATAAGCTTTCTCCAGATCTACAACCAGTGACTGCAGAGCTGTTTTAATTTAGAGGTTACAGGATAATGAAAGGAAAAATCTGTAGCCAATTTCTTAGCAGGTTGGAAACATTTCTGCAAATCTACTTTTGTAACAAAACTCAGGCTTGCTACTGTTAGAAACTACGTCTTGTCTCAGGTAAAATTCCTACAAGCTAAAAATTAATAGAACTTACCTAAGAGTTTAAACAAATGGTTTATTGTAGAGTGGTCAGAGCTGAATACAGAATACAAGATCTCGGGTCACACTCAGGCCCCGTCCACACGATAATGGATATTTTAAAAACGCTACTTTTTTGTTGCGTTTATGCCTTCCATCCACACGACAACGCAGATATCCGGGACGAAAACGCAACTTTTTAAAAACGCTGGCCGAGGTGGATTCTTTTTAAAAAGCTGGGTCTGAGTTGTTGTGTGGACGGCCTATCCGCGACTTTTTAAAAACGCTGACGTCTTGCTTGCGACGAAAACCGCTGTGACTTCATATTTATGGGCCCGTGTGTTGTGACAACAAAACACGGAGGATTCCTATTGGATAAAATTTGACTCAATACTGCCACCACATGGTTTGGCATGCTTATAGCTGCTTTCGAAAATGCACTGGTGTGTTTACGTGTGGATGGATTTTTTTTTAAAACGCTGTTGTGTGGACGCGAATCGTTTTCGATGCGTTTTTAAAAAGTTACGTTTTTTAAAAAAATGCGTCATCGTGTGGACGGGCCCTCAGTTGCAATCACGAAGCGGGAACCCCAGACAATAGATCAGGCTGCTTATATAGTTCTAAGTTCTATAGTTCTATATAGCTCTAAATATATGACTGGCTAAGCAGCTTCACACAGTCTGTAAAGACAAAAGGCGGATAGTTGTAAAAAGATGAAAGGTTGATACTTTCTCCTGGGATTGACGACTCACCACATCGGAGCTGGAGAATGCATTTGCATCCTTTTGTTTTAGTGTTACAACCATGCATACAGTATGCCAATCCTGAATTATATTTTACTACATGAGTACTTATATCCATCAATTCCCCCTTTTGACCTCTGAACTACAGAGGTCAACACAGTATATATAATAATAATAATAATAATAATAATAATAATATAATAATAATAATCTGTACTTTATTTATCCCTCTTGGGGAAATTATTTTTACATTCATACTCACACATGTACATATATGTGTTAATTACACACATGGCTTACAGGTTACAGGCCCCTGAGTACAGCACACACTAGGGGCCTGTAGGCATGCAATTAGTAAGCAGAGAGGACATACAGTGGTACAGGGGAGGTGGAGTAACGGATCGCGCACGAGAGTCGCTCCCCAGTGAGCATCTTGTAGGGGTGACGGCACCTTGCTCAAGGGCGCCTCGCTCAAGGGCGCCTCGGCAGTGGCTGGGAGGTGAGCTGACACCTCCCATCGTCAGTGCATGCTCTGATGGATGTTCTGGCGGGAGCGGGATTCGAGCCTCTGATGGCTGGGCGATCGTGTCTTCAAGACGATGGCTCTACCGCTGAGCCACTGCCGCCCCAAATAAATAAAGAGATTAGACATTGTAATCCCTAGGGTCGGCATCGTCACAATAATTTGGAAAAATATATATTTTGAGGAAGGAACATCTGTGCTCATGTTCCTAAATCATCAAAGTCAGAGCTTTTACAGTAATGTTTAAAGCTAATGTATGCATAGAAAGAGCAGCATGAAAGAACCAAAATGGCCTGTATCCATTTCGAAAATGGATCCACATTTTAAATATATTGGACTGATTAATTCAATAAAAGTAAGGTTATAAAACTCTATATCTCACTGACTTAACGTTATTTGATTTTGATCTAATGAACGCAATGAATAATCTGTTCTACAACCGTAAATACATCCTAATGAAGTCAAACACAATGAATGATCTATGCTATAACCATCAATACAGTTTAATAAAGTCAAACACAATGAATGATCTACACTACAAATTTCAATAGTTCTACACAATTTGTCAGTGTTGATCCGTCACGGATAACCCCGCTCACCCTCTGCACCACACACTGGACGGACAGCGGAGCTCGTTCTCCAATAGACTGCTACAGCTCCGCTGTCGAAAAGAAAGGTACAGGAAGTCATTCCTGCCACAAGCCATTGCATTGTACAACAGCTCTAAAATATCAAATAGAGTCCCACCACCAGTCTGATGTTTAGATATGGCTTCATTAGGTCCTGTGTATGGCCACAGAGTGCCACACTAATTTATTACTAAACGCCTACCATGCTTGGGTACTGTTATTATTGTTATTATTATTATTATTATTATTAATAATAATAATAATAATAACATTAAAAATATTATTATTATTATTTTTCCCTATGTCTTATTTTTCCTCAATGTATATTTTCCCTGTTTCTGTCTGTTCTGCTCCTGTAACGTTTAAATTTCCCAGTTTGGGATCAATAAAGTCTGTCTGTCCGTCCATCCGTCCGTCCATCCACCTTGACTCTGACCACTTCTTCTTAAACACCTTCAGCAACATGTGAGTGGTGATAGGCACTTCTGTGTTAGAGTTGGAGTAGGAGCTGCATCCCCACTGGATTGGCTCACCTGTCTAGCAAACCTGGAAACCATGCATATGACAAGGTTAAAGTAAATTTTGTGTGTGCTTTTATCTACTATTTCTGCAGTTACCAGTGTAGAAGTTGGTCCTGGGAAAGGTCTTCTCCTTTCCAGCTCGAACGGAGTAAAACCTGTTTGGTTATTAACTGCAGATCTAACAGTCATTATTGCCAAGGATAGCGCATCATGGTGGCTAACATTTTTAAGTTTAATTTAAAAATACTGAGATGTACATATTCACTCACTGTTCTTAGCCTCGCCCTTTCTGAAAATACACTACTGGCTGGGGATGATGTAGAATGGAACTCCTGTCTGCTGAGGAAATGCCAGTAACACAAGAGGAGATGCAATGACCAAGAAAAACAACCTTGACACCAGTAAAATTATCTCTTGCTGACTAACCTTAAAACTGTAATTGCAGTATGTAGATGCAGCAGACTTAAGTGTTTAACCTGGTGTGATACTGGAACAGTTGTTGTGACGTCTCTAGCAAAATAACCGGGTCTATAACAAGCATAACAAACCACATCCCAGTTTTGACTTTGAGATCTCACGCCCCGACCCCTGACTCGAACCACACCATGACCACGACCCCTATATGTTAGTGGTTGAAATGACCAAATTAGTGGCTGTCAAATGGTGACAGAGAAGGGCCTTGGACTTTGGGTGTAGAGTACATTTGACGCATAAAATGAACAATTGTAGTTGCCAAAGCCAAATCAACGGGATGATGAGTAGGAAGCATTACCAATCCTGTATGACGCAAAATTGTGTCAAGATCAGTGGCAGTCATGCATCTCTCCAGAATGGAAGTCAAGGAACCCTTGTCCTTCCAGGGTCTATCATTAGTTTGAAAAAGATAAGCAGCGACTCCTATGCCCTTAAGAACTTACACCCTTGTTTTCAAAATTAATTTCCTTCCTATCTTTAGTGAAACTGTTGTCCTTGTCCATGGGTTACGACTGCCACCGGAAGGTCCGTCCCTCACCAGCCAAAACACCACGCACAGGACATTGGGATGTGTTCTGTTCTTTTCTACACAATTTGACAGAAATATAGTTTTGGATCACACCCCGAGTGAATTTCAAATTATCGTCTATTTTTTTCACAATTTCACTCTTTTCTCAAAAGCTGTTTTAAGACTTGAATGAATAAAGAATACTTTAATAGTCCTACAGGGAAATTATTTACCTCTGTTAAGTACACGTACAGTCAAATGGCATACTGTACGTTACACAAGAATGCACAAGAATGCAGCTGTCACAGTTAGACAACATAGCATCCACACCAAATAAACACATACTCAGTGATTTTTTTTCCCATGACTTAGGATCATTCTAAGTCATCGTTGTTGACAATCAAGAATTGACAATCCTTCGTCTCCCCCTCTTACCACGTTAGGTACCAGAAACTGAAGCAAAGTAGTCTTAAAATATTGTTATTGTGTGGGTTCTTGTTATTGAGGTAAAGTAGGAGACTTAGCTAATCGTCAGTTTAAAAAGTTTATTCCAGAAAAAAAGTCGAATACGGATATCTGGGCTCCCCCCAGTCTCCCTGAATGCCTGTAGTAACAGTCTTGTTACTTGTAACAGCCCAGCTGAGAAGAGCACTATCTGTTTCTGCCCAGTGTTTTTATACAATTCAGATTAGAAATTTGCACGAGATCATATGATGCCTTCTGGTCCAGTTAGATTATGACGAGTGTTCAGTCATCCCTCCTTCTCCGTGGTTGTTGGAATGTGGTTTCCAGTTCCTGTTCATCCTGTAAATAAACAATTGACACCGCCGCCTATGTCCTATAAATGGAATTGTTATTGTAACTGTGTGTGTGTGTGTGTGTGTGTGTGTGTGTGCACGTATGTCAGATCAGAGAGAACTGAGACTGACGCCTATGTCCTATGTGTGTATGTGGGTGTGTGGAAAAAACAAAATCATATTAAAGTGTATCATTATATTATATTACATGTGACGGAGCAGTAGAGACCGCTCCATCCATCTCCATTCTGCACACCTCTCTCCCTCGCCCAGGAGAGCGGCCGCAGCAGCGGTCCCATTGTTTCCTGGCAGGACCACAGGAGAAGGGTCCTGCTCAGACTGTTTCACGCACATTCTCCGGCAGGTCCACACTCACGTGTCCGCATCATACACACTGTCGCGGTAGTGCATTTGAGGGTGCACACTCGTCACCGATGCTTTTTCCTCACATCCACAGAGAACTTTATGAAAGACGCTCACCTGATGATGCTGAGTTGGTCCGCCTCCGGGTCAGGGGCCAAACCGAGGCAGTACCTGAGTGTGGCTTAAATAGCGCATTGTGGTGCGCTGTTACGTCAGCAAGGTAGCTGGACTGAACCATTTTGTATATTATTGGATTGTTTCCTATTTTGCGGGGTTTTGACAAATGTTTAACCAGCCATATGATGGGCATTTATGTTTTATTCTGTTCTGATGTATTTGTAAAGCAGGTTAGTAGTCATTTTTTTAAGTTGCAATAAGAGGAAAAATGTAGCTGCAAGAGGACACAAGCCAGTGTCTTATTGTGCCGGTCCCAAGCCCGGAAAAATACAGAGGGTTGCGTCAGGAAGGGCATCCGGCGTAAAACTTTTGCCAAATCAAACATGCGAATCAAACCTATGACTTCTACACCAGATCGGTCGAGGCCCGGGTTAACAACGACCACCATCGGTGCTGTTGACCTACTGGACACCAGTGGAAATTGGACTACTGTTGGTCGAAGAAGGAGAGGAGGAAAGTGTGTTCGTAAGAAGAGAGAGAAGAGGAATACCAAGAGTATAGGACTGAGAGGAGGAACATTGAACGTTGGTACTATGACAGGAAAAGGTAGGGAGTCGGTGGACATGATGCAGATGAGGAAGGTTGACATACTGAGTGTCCAGGAGACCAGGTGGAAAGGTAGTAAGGTTAGAAGTTTAGGAGCAGGGTTCAAGTTGTTCTATCATGGTGTAGATAGGAAAATAAATGGAAGAGGAGTTATCTTGAAGGAGGAATTTGTTAGGAATGTCCTGGAGGTAGAAAGAGTGTCAAATAGAGTGAAGAGTCTGAAGCTAGAAATCAAAGGTGTGATGTTCAATGTTGTTAGTGGGTATGCTCCACAGGTAGGATGTGAGCTGTAGGAGAAGGAGAAATTCTGCTTGGATGTTGATGAAGTGATGCAGAGCATACCTAGAAGTGAGAGAGTTGTCATTGGTGCAGACTTCAGTGGACATGTTGGTGCAGGAAACAGAGGTGATGAGGAGGTGATGGGCAGGTTTGGTATCCAGGAGAGGAATGGAGAAGGACAGTGGTAGTTGACTTTACAAAAAGGATGGAAATGGCCATAGTGAATACTTTCTTCCAGAAGAGGAAGGAACATAGGGTGACCTATAAGAGTGGAGGTAGGAGCACATACAGTAGGTAGACTACATTTTGTGTAGACGGTGTAATCTGAAGGAGATCAGTGACTGCAAAGTAGTGGTAGGCAAGAGTGTAGCCAAACAGCATAAGATGGTGGTGTGTAGGATGACTCTGGTGGTGAGGAAGATGAAGAGAACAAAGGCAATGCAGAGGATGAAATGGTGGAAGCTGAAAGAGGAAGAATGTTGCATGAGTTTTAGGAAGGAGTTAAGACAGGTTGTGGGTGATCAGGAGGTGCTTCCAGATGACTGCACAACTGCAGCTAAAGTGATCAGGGAGACAGGTAGGAGAGTACTTGGTGTGTCATCAGGAAGGAAAGTAGATAAGGAGACTTGGTGGTGGAATGAGGAGGTACAGGAGTGTATACAGAGAAAGAGGTTCGCTAAGAAGTGGGACACTGAAAGGACTGAGGAGAGTAGACAGGACTACAGGGAGGTGCAGCATAAGGTGAAGGTAGATGTAGTAAAGGCCAAACCAGGGGCTTACGATGACTTGTATGCTAGGTTAGACAGTAAGGAGGGAGAGACTGATCTATACAGGTTGGCAAGACAGAGAGACAGAGATGGGAAGGCCGTGCAGCAGGTTAGGGTGATTAAGGATAGGGATGGAAATCTATTGACAGGTGCCAGTAGTGTTATGGGAAGATGGAAAGAGTACTTTGAGGAGTTGATGAACGTGGAAAATGAGAGAGAACAAAGACTAGAAGAGGTGGCTGTTGTGGACCAGGAAGTACTAAGATTAGTCAGAAGATGCCTGAGGAATGGATGAGAAGTGTGCTGGTGCCCATTGTTAAGAACAAGGGAGATGTGCAGAGTTATGGCAACTACAGAGGAATAAAGCTGATGAGCCATTCAATGAAGTTATGCGAAAGAGTAGTGGAAGCTAGACTAAGGGCAGAAGTGAGCATTTGTGAGCAGCAGTATGGTTTCATCCTAAAAAAGAGTACGACCGATGCAGTATTTGCTTTGAGAACGTTGATAGAGAAGCACAAAGAATGCCAGAGGGAGCTGCATTGTGTTTTTGTAGATCTGGAGAAAGCTTCCATGACAGAGTGCCCAGAGAGGAACTGTGGTATTGTATGAGGAAGTCGGGAGTGGCAGAGAAGTATGTTAGAATGGTGCAGGACATGTACGAGGACTATAAGACAGTGGTGAGGTGTGCTGTAGGTGTGACAGAGGAGGTCATGGTGGAGGTGGGACTGCACCAGGGATCAGCTTTGAGCCCTTTCTTGTTCGCCATGGTGATGGACAGGCTGACAGACGAGGTTAGACAGGAATCTCCATGGACTATGATGTTTGCTGATGACATTGTGATCTGCATTGAGAGCAGGGAACAGGTGGGGGGGGTGGGGGGGGGCACGAAAGAGGTGGAGGTTTGTCCCAGAAATGAGAGGAATGAAGGTTAGCTGCAGTAAGACCGAGTCAATGTAAATTTGAGTGACCCAAGTGGAAGAGTGAGGTTACAGGGAGAAGAAATCAAGAAGAGATGAACAGTCTAGAGCAATGGAGAATGTGGAAAAGAGGTGAAGAAGCGGGTACAGGCAGGATGGAACGGGTGGAGAAAAGTGTCAGGTGTGATGTGTGATAGAAGAGTTTCAGCTAAAATGAAAGATAAGGTGTACAAAACTGGGGTTTAGACCAGCGATGTTTTTTGGTCTAGAGACAGTATCACTGAGGAAAAGAGAGGAGACAGAGCTGGAGGTAGCAGATATGAAGATGCTGAGGTTCTCTCTGGGAGTGACCAGGATAGATAGGTTCAGGAATGAGTACATCAGAGGGACAGCACATGTTAGAAGTTTTGGAGATAAAGTGAGAGAGGCCAGACTGAGATGGTTTGGACATGTCCAGAGGAGAGATAGTGAACATATTGGTAGACGGATGTTGAGTTTTGAACTGCCAGGCAGGAGGCTTAGAGGAAGACCAAAGAGGAGGTTTATGGATGTAGTGAGGGAAGACATGAAGGTAGTTGGTGTGAGAGAAGAGGACTCAAAGGACAGGGCTAGATGGAGGAAAATGATTCGCTGTGGCGACCCCTGAAGGGAAAAGCCGAAAGGAAAAGAAGAAGAAGAAGACAGCAAAATTATAGACTAACCATTAGGGTTTGTCCCTGATGAGGACAGCTAATAGACCACTAAACACATTGAGAGCAAAAAATTAACTGAGGTTGAGCTGCTAATGATCGGGTAATATGAGAATAAATTATGGTCTAAGTGTGTAACTGGATAGTCATCTGCTATCTGAACATTTGGTCAAGCTCCTTTCAACACTCTCAACTAACTGGTGTTTCAGTTCACAAGTCTTTCAACGTAGCTTTCCCACCACACCTCTGTTACCTATCGGTTAAATGCAGTATATTATGGAATAAGACATCAGAGTGGAGACAATACATCTGTGCTAATACAATATCTTAATGCTACACTGATAACATTATGTTTTGTCATACTTTAAGTATAAAGTATAACAAAAGTATTATGTTTATCAGTTTTAAGTGTTAAATGAACAATTGATAAATTTGCAGTGGTATAGTGGGATTTTCTATGCCTTTGGGGCGGCAGTAGCTTTTGGGGCGGCAGTAAAGCGGGCAGTAGAGCGGGTCATCGAATGATCGGCGGTTGGATTCCCGCTCCCGTCCAAAAAAAAATAAAAAGCACCCAGAGGTGAGCTGACAGTGGGAGGTGTCAGCTCATCTCTGGAGTACTGCTGAGCCACCCTTGAGCAAGGCGCCGCCCCCCTTTACAAGTTGCTCATTTGGGGCGCACCATGAAGGAGCTGCCCTCCACTCTACCTCCCCTGCATGCCTACAGGCCCCCTTGTGTGTGTGTGTGCGTGTGCTACAGGGGCCTGTACACACTAACATATATGCATGCGATTGAAATGTTTCACTAACCAGAGATGTGCTCTTATATATACTATAATTCATTAATTCATTCATTTTCTGCCACTGAATCCTCTGTAGCAGGTCATGGGGAGCTGGAGCTTATTTCAGCTCGCATAGGGCATGAGGCGGGGGACACTCTGGCCACACGCCAGTGCACCGCGAAGCCACACACAAAGACATACAACCATGCACACACACACTCACTCCTACGGCAATTTGGGACTGGCCAATTAACCTGAAGCGCATGCTTTTTGCAGGGGGGAGGAAGCCCACCTGCAAAAAGCATGGAGGTGGGCAAAATGGGCCCACTTCCATGGGCTTTTTTGTTTTACTTACACATCACGGTCTGTGCATATATTTTCTTGTCTCATTTTTTTGTGTGCACTGCAATCTCTTCATTTCCCACATGCAGTTGTATAATGTTTTCTTGGCAGGTAAATTGTATTGGTACTAATAACAAAGGATTCTGTGGGGTTTAGGGTTATATAATATATAGTCCTAATCATTTGTAATGGGCTGACTTAATTACGGTAATTAAGATGCTACTAAGGCCTTGTTCAGACTAGTTGCCTACATCCAATTTTTAGCCCATCCAGATTGATGTCGCATGTCTAGCGTGTAGTCTGAACAGTCCCAAATGGATTTTTGCGAGATGGATTGCAACCACATTCAGGAGGTAGTTTTGGGTTCGATAGGGACAGAGGCGTCTGCAGTCTGAAAAGCTCGATCAGATACGGTGGACTGTGATGTCACATTCACTACGCGAGAAAGAGGCTCCAGAAGGAAGAGCGTCACGCATTACAGAGTAGTAAAACGCCGAAGAAAAAAATTGATGATGTCTGGGCTGTGTGAAACTCCTTCACTTGGGGAAGGGCCTCATTTCCCACTCAAAGAAGAAAGTCCACAGGTTTCCTGCTTAGAACCATGGCCTCAGATTTGGAGTTTTTCTCTGTCTCTACTGTTAAAGGGAGTAACACTACCTATTTTAGGAGCTTTTGTTATTTCTCTTTATTCGCTTGTCCTGCTAATATTACATTGACCCTTCAAATACTTGCAAAATACTGCCGCTGTCTATGTGGTTCTGCCTTGACGGGAACAAGTATAGAAGACATAAAATCCAAAGTTCTGGAAATCCCTCCCCCACTTTAGCAACTAAAGCTCAACTAGGACTGCGAATTATATCTGGCCTATCTGACACTCTCTCTGTGTCTCTCTTTTCCTTGCCGTGTCTCTATCCCCATTACATTTCCTTTCCCAACCAACAGGTTAAGGCGGATGGCCGCCTTCCAGAAAGCTTTTCCCCGCCGTTGTCACATGTGCTTTGTCTGGAGGGTCCTGTTGGTCTCTGTTAAAGTACTTTGCAATGTCTTCTGATGTGATTAAGCACCATAAATTAAGAAATAAATACAATTTGATTTATTGGCAGTTGGCACCCACCTTATGGTACCCTTTTTTAAAAAGAGGAACCAACACACCAGTCGGCCACTTTTTTGGTACTGTCCCAGACTTCCACGCAATGTTAAAGAGGCATGTCTCCATGACGGCCCCTCAACACTCAGGGCCTTCAGGCCTTTCAGGGTGAATCTCAACACCCAGGGCTTTGCCACCATGAAGTTGCTTAACCACTTCAATGACTTCGCCCAGAGAGATTGATTTGAGTCCACCATCATCCTCCAGCTCTCCTTCTGAAACAGAGGGCGGATCAGTTGGCATAGTTGGATTTAGGAGTTCCTCAAATCCTTCCATCGACCAACAACCTCCTCAATCAAGGTGAACAGTGGTCCATCCTTGCTGTACACATTTTGGATGCCCCCCCGTTTCCTCCTCCTGAGGTGTCAGACAGTCTTCAGAACTTTGGTTCCGTCCGAAAGTCCTTCTCCATTGCCTTTCCGAACCTACAATGTCTGTTTTGCCTCCATCACATCTTAGGCTGCAGCCCTTCTGCCCCATTTGTACCCTGCAACTGCCTCAGGAGGCCCCAGGGGACAACATGCCCCTGAAGGCCTCCTTCTTCAGTCAGATAGATGGCTTCTCTGACCACCAGAGTCCACCACGGTGTTTGAGGGTTACCACCCCTTGACTCACCCAAACCTTGACACCACAGCTTTCACCTACAGCTTCAGCAATGGAAACTTTGAACATTGACCATTCAGGTTCAATGTCCCCAGCCTCCGCAGGGATGCAAGCAAAGCACGTACAGAGATGGGAGTTGAAGGCCTCACTGACAGAGTCTTCCTCCAGACATTCCCAGTTCATAAACTCATAAAAGTGAGGACATTTGTGTTTGGTAGATTACTTCTTTGTTGTAACAATGCTACTTGGAAGTAAATCTTCATTACTGTTACAAAGCCTGTTCACTCCCCTTTTAAATGACACCACACATGTAAGGAACTTGCATTTGTTAGCTGAGCAGCAGAGTTAATTATCTGGATTGCACCCACAAAAATGTGACAAAACTGCCCTGTCAAACCGCTTTTTTTTTTTTTTTTGGTGCTTATGGTACCCCCTGTTGCTGTCAATCAGGTATCTGATTAGTAGCACTAGTGAAAATGGGTTGTACTACATTGGTCATAGGTGCCTCCTACAAATATTGGCACGTTTGGCTGATCTTGATAGAGCCTGTGTAATAGGGCAATTTTGAGTTGGTGCTCCACAAAAGAAAGTTGTGGCATTGTTTGGAGTGAGCCCTAGTACCATTTCCAAACTAAAGACCAAGTTCCATGTGCAGTAATGGGGAATGTCCAAGACATGCCTTGACATAGGCGTCCCAAGATGACAACACCTCAAGAGGTTTGTTTCCTAACCCCGTGAACATACAGTAGGTATTGCAGGCTGTCTTCTACAAATTTGCAGTCAAGGTTTGTAGAATGATAGAAACCTTGACCGATGACCGATGGTTCCTTGCCAAACAACAGACCGCACACAGTCCATCTTCAGTCTCATAGGGCTGCCTACCATGGCCACCCTTAACTGTTAGGCCCATCTGCACTGGTGTGAACACCTGCACTGATACATGAACATGTTGAGGAACAATATGTCCAGGGATGAGTCCACATTTTGACGACAGCAGATGGCTTGTAGAAGAGACAGAGAATGCTATGTTGATTGCTACATCGACAGAATAAGATCTTTTGGTGGAGGTAGTATAATGGTGTCAGGTGGTATCTCCCTCACTGGAAAACAAGAGTTGTCATCCTTGGAGGTAATCTCAATGCAGAGAGGTATCAAGATGACATCCTGAGACCAGCGGTTATTCCATATCTCCAGAGTCTGGGAACAAAGTCCATCCTCAAAGATGGAAACGCTCTCCCACACAGAGTGAGGTTTATCGGAGACAAAATTTGGGAGTGGAGAGGATGGAATGTCCAACCAGCAGCCCTGACCCCAACGCCATTGAACACTTCTGGTATCAGCTTGGGCATGCTGTTCGTGCCTTAGTGACAGACACAACCACGCTGGATGACTTGTGACAAATGCTGGTTGAAGAATGGGAAGCCATCCCACAGCAGTGTGTGACCAGGCTGCTGTGACTGTGTATGGTTCTTCCACATGCTACTGATGCTCCTGTTTGTTAAATCCAATCCACCAAACAAGTCAATGGTAGAATAAACTCTTTCACTGGGCAGAGATTGGCCACATTTGTCATGGGCATAACCCTGATATTTAGCTCTCATCCAACAAATGCATGTTCCTTACAAGTACAGAACCATTTAAAAGGGAATAAACAATGGTATTATGAATATACTATCTGGGTGTCTCTAAATGAATGATACTAGCATCAAAGAAGAATCACTATGTCTCTATTACATTGAGTTGATCAGTTTTATTACATACTACATTTGTATGTGTTGCCTTTTTTTCCTAGATAAAGAATCTGTTTCTCACCACTGGCAATTTTACCACTACTTCTATAAATAAAATATTTAATTAAACCAATTGCCCTGGCCGGGGGCTATATTACTGCAAGAGAGCTGTTACTCAATTTGCATTTAAATAGAAAACACTGACCAAAATAATTTACCAGTGGGAGGAATGGCATTCTGTCAGCTGGGGTCATTTGCTTTGACTTACTGCTTTTGAAATGTTTGATTTGTGTACCTAATGATCACTGACCCTCTTGTGCCTTGTTATGGCTGAATGTTACACGTTCTACTTTCTCTCTGCCAGATAGGAGAGCCTGTGCTTGCAGTAGAGATAGAGAGAGAGAGAGAGAGAGAGAGAGAGAGAGAGAGAGAGAGAGAGAGAGAGAGAGAGAGAGAAATCTTCCATCAAGTGAACTAGAAGACTAATTTTTTATTCCACGACTCCTCAAGCAGAACCTTCATTTCCTCTGCTGAATTTGAAGTAATTGTAGGAAATCAAGCCCTTAAATTGTTTTGATTCATTCCAAAGTCCACTCTTGTCCCCATATCACTGTGGCTATTATCACTGACTTTGAAATGATAATTAGCTCGTTAATTTATATTTACACTAACCATTACATTGACGGAAGCCATATATTGACTACATTTATTCAACATGACAATAGCAGTAGTGTAGGGTTGCTGAAATGTCAAAGCCTCAGTAATGTTCATGGCAGTGGAAACTCTCTCTCTCTCTCTCTCTCTCTCTCTCTCTCTCTCCCTCCCATTGTTTGTTAATGATAGACGTTGATGATTTGGTGCAAGAACAAACTGCCTTGAAGCTGAAGTGTTGGTAAAGAAATGTTAATGACAAATGAGAGACTGTCACTGATGTGATTGCAACAACATATGTAGTTCTTCTTAAAAAAAGGAAATGTTTGCCAACATGCTCATCTCAGTCTGTGAGATAGTGCTGTACCCTGGTTAGTAAGGCACAATTCATGAACTGAAATGCCCATAACTTTATTTTTGAGGGGGTTTATAGCACAAGGATAAATAACTAGTACAAGCAATGAGTATGATCAACAAATTCCATCAATTCTATCTTCTCTGGAAGTTTACCTTTTTGAGCTCCTGTTGTACCTACATTCCACTACAGGTAGAAATGCAAAGTTATCTACAAAATATTTAATTAAAAACATATTTAAACTGTTTGACACTCTAAGCTTATGACAAAATATGTTTTCCAACGTCAAAGTCAGTTTACAATTTACAATACACTGCAAGTGTACATAAAGTAGGTCAGACTCCATCATTTAGAGTGGTTGTAGATGATGAGCTTTGTTGCTGTATTGCTGACACCTAAAACAGGGTCAAAATGAGAGAACAACCTCATTGCTTCATCCATTGACACGAGAACTTATTTATAGCTTGTTCTGATGGATAAAATCCAAAGTAAATCTGCTGAATCAACACCACCGACTCCTTTGGTACCTTTCATGCTTATGAAATATTCACATGAGCACATGTACCTCTTCAAAGTACTCATATTTCATCTTAAAAACACAGTTTTAATCTTTCTGATTCCATCAGTCTGATTACTTGAAAGCTGTTCAACTTTACCTGTGAGCTCACCCTCTGTCAAGGCAGCAATCATTTCAAAAGCATCTGCTTACATTTTTCATCTCCACTCATGTAATATGAGGGGTGGATGAATTTTGCTATGGTGACTATCGTTTAAAATTATGGAAGAAAGCTATGTAATGAATAGTGTCACTTCATTTGATTGATTGTGGATAAAATAAATTTCTCAGCTTTGCTAGCATACAGTAGGTAAACACTACTACACGTTCAGTGTATCTGAATACATCTCTTACTCCCTTAATAGATCATAAATAAAGGATACAAGGACCACCCTGAAATTGAAAGATAGACACCAGCTGCCTGTAGCATCATCCAGCATGACTATTTTGGTCAATGATGATCTTGGAAAGCATATCTTAAAAAGGTCCACAGACCTCTATGTTTTTGCCAGCGGTATCTGTTGAGTACCGCAAAAGATCCTTGCAGCAATGTCTGGACCGTAGGTTGGTGCAGTTAGCCCTGTCTACATCCTGTTGCAGGACATTGGCCAGGCCAGCATATGTAGTGAAGTTCCTGGATGACAATGCCATTGATGCCAGGCAGTTGGGGGCAATACACACTAATGAGTCACTTTATTAGTTGCCGACAAAAAAAAAAAAAATCCGCATGTTGGATCAACCTGTAATTTCAATTATTTTACTTTTCCTTCCGGTGTGATTATGAATCCAGCTCTCACTGTCTTGTTGATGTTGCTTTCTGTTGACTGCTGTTACATCATTTTGTTGTCAATAATTCACACAATCTACATCAGTCCCGTAACTTTGTCTCTGCATGGTACTGAGGTCAAAACTGAAATAACACTTTCATTTTTTTAGACATTACATACTGTACTTTATAACATAAATTATCTGTATGCCTCAGAAGACGTGACATATTTTCTTTCCGGCCTTCCTCCTATTTTTTTTTTCGACACATATAGTGCAAGCCCTGCAACTGCTACAAATGAGGACTGTACCTATTCTTCTGTCAGAATATCATTTCAGCTTAAATTGATTCTGGTAGAGGTGGAGAATGAGACAATGAGAATATAAGTGAATTGCTTTCTGAGTAATAACTGAAATGAAAGGAGGAGGAGGAGTCATGAAGCAGGTAAATCTTTATTGAATAAGTTGACAGGTTTGGACATGTTTAAGGTGGTTTGAAGCTATGACCATCATGTTTGCAACACTAGCATGTAATAGAAAGCAGTCATTATCATCTGTACAGCAGGATACATAACATGTCACAAAGAGACATAAGGCAACAGCCTGTTTTATTCACCGAAAGTTGCTGTCACATGGGCAGAAGACTGATGAAAAGAATACCTTTGATCAAACATAACATAATTTATATTTTATTACTTTCTCTCTCTCAAACACCCACACCCACATGCACACGCACACACACACACACACACACACACACACACACACACACACACACACACCTACACACACACACACACACACACACACACACACACACACACACACACAGAGAGAGAGAAAGCAGATCATGCAAAAATGATAGAGCAAACAAAACCAGGAACACGTGATCTGCATACTTAAAGCCATCCAGTGTATTTCCAGGATGGGTCTCCCAGACCTGGACATCATTTCTGCCAGTGGTCTGAGGAAGAAGGATGTCTGTGTGTTTGCAGACGCCACCCAAACACACAGATCACTCACACAGACTAAAGGGCTGAGGTGTGACCTCCATCTGTCCAACCACAGACTAATACAGTCTCAGCAAGGGCACACAAGCACTCCCACTCACTCTCATCATCATACCATATCATATCATACCACAGATCTCTGTATACATGTCTTACTCTTCTTCTATCATTTTCTTGATGCCACAGTGGACCATCACCTTTTAATATCCTCTATTTCCTAGATGTCTGTGTAGGTTCTCAGTCATCCAGGTCATGGTTATCCAAAAGATATTTCCTACATCCTCCATTCTCACACCAATAACCTACATGTCTTCCCTCACTGCTTCCATGAACCTCTTCAGTGGTAGTGGTCTCTCCTCTTACCTCTATCCTAAGCATCCTTTGCCCTACACAGCTATCATCTCTCCTACATGCATGACCAAACCATCTCAACCTCATTGCACTCACTTTCCTACTAACATGAGCTGTCTCTCTCATGTGCTCATTCTTAACCCAGTCTATTCTGTTCATTCCCAGTGAAAACCAGAATATTCTCAGCCCCCGCCAAATCCATTCCTCATTATCATCCTTCTGTCTATGGACCAGTGTCACGGGTTCGTGAATGCAGTGGGGGAAAAATTGATGGCACAGCCGCAAAAGATCCGTTTTGGTGGGGTTTTTATTTTCACCAACAACGACCAGTGGAAAAATATTTACAGTGAAAATAAAAATACCCAAACCAAAAACCCAGCGCAGCAAAAATAAGTATATACAGAGAAAACCTACAATGCCAATAGACACCATGCACCATATTCGATAACGCTCCACTTTAGCTCCAACTCTCCAACTCCAACTCTCTCCCCTTATATACCCCATGCCCCTCCCCTGGCGTACCAACAATAATTACCGTATTGGCCCGGATATAAGACGGTGTTTTTTGCATTGAATTAAGACTGAAAAATTGGGGGTCGTCTTACATTCGGGGTCTAGACATTATACCTATTCCTAACGCTAGATGGCGCCAGATATCTTTAAAGGGAATGCTGAACTTAATTCCCCAGGCCAAAGCAAACCCATGTCACGAAGAAGAAAAATAAAAAATAGCGGTGAGAAAGAAAAGAGAAGAAAATAAGAGAAAAGATAACAGAAAATGGAGAAACGTAGTGACAATCTGGAGAAAAGTGGGTCGAAATGTGATGGCACTTTAGTTTACATATTTAAATGTTCAGATATTAAGATGTGATAGACAGTTTTTGCATGATTTGAATGAGGCAAAATAACATGCTTTTTCTCTCGAATATATTGTTATAATCATTTGTTTCAGATGTACTGTAATTATTTTCTGGATAAAAATCAAAGTCTTTTTTCAAACTTGAGTCTTGAAAAAGAGGGGGTCGTCTTATAATCAGGGTCGTCTTATATTCGGGCCAATATGGTAAATGGGGTTGATTTTACAATATCTGGTATAATAAAACAGAAACAGACAAACCTGCTTTATAAATAAACCAAAACAGAATAAAACATAAATGCCCATCATATGGCTGTTTAAACATTTCTCAAAACCCTGAAAAATACAAAACAATCCAATAATACACAAAATGGTTTAGTCCAGGTACTGGGCTGGCCTGACAGCGCGCCACAATGCGCTATTTAAACCACACCCAGGTAGTGGCTCGGTTTGGTTCCTGAACCGGATATGGACTAATGCAGCATCCCCAGGTCAGCGTCTCTCATGAAGTTCTGTGTGGATGTGGGGAAAACACGGAGGCGCCGAGTGTGCACCCTCGCACGCACTACCGTGACCGTGTCTAGATGCGGACATGAGAATGTGAACCTGCTGGGGAATGTACATGAAACAGTCTGATCGGGACCGCGCTCCTGCGGTCCTGCCAGGAAACAAAGAGAGCGTTGCTGCGGCTGCTCTCCTGGGCAAGGGAGAGCGGCGCTCAGATGGATCCGACGCAGCGGGTCACGGGGAGCCGGAGTCTATCTCGGCGGCATAGGGTGAGAGGTGGGGAACACTCCGGGCATGACAACAGTGCACCGCAGGCATCTAATAGTTTTTCACTTAATACCTTAATACCATACACATATACTCTGGTAAACGGCTGCTCATTCTGGTCCTTTCTAATGCAAACTTCCACTTCTACTGGTTGTCCTCAACTTGCTCCCTTCTCTATACTATTGATTATCATCTGCAAACATCATAGTCCATGGAGATTCCCATATCCTGACTTCATCTGTTAGCCTGTTCAAAGCACCCAAATTCCGTTTTCAATACACTAGTGCTCTTGGACACTGATTTCCATTTACTCCAGGGGATCATTCTATCATGGAGTTTGACCTCTAGCCTCCAGAAAAGAGAGAATTTCTACTTCACAATTGAATAAATTATTAACAGCTTTATTTACTGACAGATGTCATAGTATTTGACACAGTGACAGCCATCCATGAAGGTGCTGATGACAAGGATACTAAATGAAGGTTCTGTTCTGAGCATTGTAAACTCACCTACTCCAGAGGAACTGCAGAAGGTTTACTGAAAAAGAAGTGAGACTCGACCATTGTTATTTGACACAGCGCAGCAATTTTGAATTGCTGTCTGAAAAGTAATACTTTACTATATTTTACAGCAAAAGTAATGCGACAACAAGAGACAGAAGAAAGACGTCCGCTCCGGTTGAGAGCCGGAAGTGAAATTTTCATCATGCCATCTTGTTTTTTGCCCTGACAGCGTCAAGCATGAGATGAGCCACTTTCAAAGCACTGCATACATACAAACTGGAAAAATTTACTCATAAAAAAATCAGGACAATTACTATGAATGCAAACAGACGAGCCATGAAAGTAATCTGTCGTTGGGTGGGTGGATGGGTGGGGAGCTGAAATTCCTGCTCCAAAGGATAAACGGTTTCCTGAAGTTGAATGCTGCAACCTGCACATTTGCCATACACTTTGTAAATGTTGGAATGGGTTGGGTAGTGATTATGTTCTGTGGTGACTGTCCAGTGCTCCTCAATTAAAAGGCTAAGCTTGACATAAATCATCAAAGTTGTCCTGTGAAAAATAAGGGAGCAAAAACTAAATTTTATATATATATATATATATATATATATATATATATATATATATATATATATATATATATCTTCTTTTCCTTTCGGCTTTTCCCTTCAGGGGTCGCCACAGCGAATCATTTTCCTCCATCTAGCCCTGTCCTCCGAATCCTCCTCTCTCACACCAACTACCTTCATGTCTTCCCTCATTACATCCATAAACCTCCTCTTTGGTCTTCCTCTAGGCCTTCTGCCTGGCGGTTCAAAACTCAGCATCTTTCTACCAATATATTCACTCTCTCCTCTGGACATGTCCAAACCATCTCAGTCTGGCCTCTCTGACTTTATCTCCAAAACCTCTAACATGTGCTGTCCCTCTGATGTACTCATTCCTGATCCTATCCTTCCTGGTCACTCCCAGAGAGAACCTCAGCATCTTCATCTCTGCTACCTCCAGCTCTGTCTCCTGTCTTTTCCTCAGTGACACTGTCTCTAGACCAAACAACATTGCTGGTCTCACCACAGTTTTGTACACCTTTCCTTTCATTTTAGCTGAAACTATCTATCTATCTATCACACATCACTCCTGACACTTTCCTCCACCCGTTCCATCCTGCCTGTACACGCTTCTTCACCTCTTTTCCATACTCTCCATTGCTCTGGATTGTTGACCCTAAGTACTTAAAATCCTCCACCTTCTTGATCTCTTCTCCCTGTAACCTCACTCTTCCACTTGGGTCCCTCTCATTCACACACATGCACTCTGTCTTACTGCGGCTAACCTTCATTCCTCTCCTTTCCAGGACAAACCTCCACCTCTCTAGCTTCTCCTCCACCTGTTCCCTGCTCTTACTGCAGATCACAATGTCATCTGCAAACATCAAAGTCCATGGAGATTCCTGTCTAACCTCGTCTGTCAGCCTGTCCATCACCATAGCGAACAAGAAGGGGCTCAGAGCTGATCCCTGATGCAGTCCCACCTCCACCTTGAACTCCTCTGTCACACGTACAGCACACCTCATCCCTGTCTTACAGTCCGCATACATGTCCTGCACTGCTCTAACATACTTCTCTGCCACTCCAGACTTCCTCATACAATACCACAGTTCCTCTCTGGGCACCCTGTCATAAGCTTTCTCCAGTGCCTTCTCTGTGCTTCTCTATCAACATCCTCAAAGCAAATACTGCATCTGTAGTACTCTTTTTTGGCATGAAACCATACTGCTGCTCACAAATGTTCACTTCTGCCCTTAGTCTAGCTTCCACTACTCTCTCCCATCACTTCATTGTATGGCTCATCAGCTTTATTCCTCTGTATTTGCCACCATTCTGCACATCTCCCTTGTTCTTAAAAATGGGCACCAGCACACTTCTCCTCCATTCCTCAGGCATCTTCTCACTAACTAAGATCCTGTTGAACAACCCAGTCAGAAACTCTACTGCCACCTCTCCTAGACACTTCCATACCTCTACAGGTATATCATCAGGACCGACTGCCTTTCCACTCTTCATCCTCTTCAATGCCCTCCTCACTTCATTCTGACTAATCTTTGCTACATCCTGGTCCACAACAGTCACCTCTTCTAGTCTTTGTTCTCTCTCATTTTCCACATTCATCAACTCTTCAAAGTACTCTTTCCATCTTCCCATCACACTACTGGCACCTGTCAATAGACTTCCGTCCCTATCCTTAATCACCCTAACCTGCTGCACGTCCTTCCCATCTCTGTCTCTCTGTCTTGCCAACCGGTATAGATCAGTCTCTCCCTCCTTACTGTCCAACCTAGCATACAAGTCATTATAAGCCCCTTGTTTGGCCTTTGCTACCTCTACCTTCACCTTACGCTGCATCTCCCTGTACTCCTGTCTACTCTCCTCAGTCCTCTCAGTGTCCCACTTCTTCTTAGCTAACCTCTTTCTCTGTATACACTCCTGTACCTCCTCATTCCACCACCAAGTCTCCTTATCTACTTTCCTTCCAGATGACACACCAAGTACTCTCTTACCTGTCTCCCTGATCACATTAGCTGTAGTTGTCCAGTCATCTGGAAGCACCTCCTGACCACCCAGAGCCTGTCTTAGCTCCTTCCTAAAAGTCATACAACACTCTTCCTTTTTCAGCTTCCACCAATTCGTCTTCTGCTCTGTCTTTGCCCTCTTGATCTTCCTCACCACCAGAGTCATCCTACACACCACCATCCTATGCTGTTTGGCTACACTCTCACCTGCCACTACTTTGCAGTCAATGATCTCTTTCAGGTTACACCGTCTACACAAGGTGTAGTCTACCTGTGTGCTCCTACCGCCACTCTTATAGGTCACTCTGTGTTCCTGCCTCTTCTGGAAGAAAGTATTCACTACAGCCATTTCCATCCTTTTTGCAAAGTCAACTACCATCTGTCCTTCTGCGTTCCTCTCCTGGATACCAAACCTGCCCATCACATCCTCATCACCTCTGTTTCCTGCAACAACATGTCCATTGAAGTCTGCTCCAATGACAACTCTCTCACTTCTAGGCATGCTCTGCATCACTTCATCAAAATCCGACCAGAATTTATTCTTCTCCTCCAGCTCACATCCTACCTGTGGAGCATACCCACTAACAACATTGAACATCACACCTTCTATTTCTAGCTTCAGACTCATCACTCTATCTGACACTCGTTTTACCTCCAGAACATTCCTAACAAACTCCTCCTTCAAGATAACTCCTACTCCATTTCTCTTCCCATCTATACCATGATAGAACAACTTGAACCCTGCTCCTAAACTTCTAGCCTTGCTACCTTTCCACCTGGTCTCCTGGACACACAGTATGTCTACCTTCCTCCTCTGCATCATGTCAACCAACTCTCTACCTTTTCCTGTCATAGTTCCAACATTCAACGTCCCTACTCTTAGTCCTATACTCTTGGTGTTCCTCTTCTCTTTCTTCGAGTGAACGCACTTTCCTCCTCTCCTTCTTCGACCAACAGTAATCCAATTTCCACCGGCGCCCTGTAGGTCAACAGCGCCGATGGCGGTCGTTGGTAACCCGGGCCTTGACCGATCCGGTATGGAAGTCATAGGTTTGATTCGCATCTTTGATTTGGCAAAAGTTTTACGCCGGATGCCCTTCCTGACGCAACCCTCTGTATTTATCCAGGCTTGGGACCGCCACAATAAGACACTGGCTTGTGTCCTCTTGCGGCTACATATATATATATATATATATATATATATATATATATATATATATATATATATATATATATATATATATATATATATATATATATATATATATATACACACACACACACACACACATTGGCCACCTAATGCCTGTTTTGGATCCCACATGCAGACCCTGTCAGATTTGTTGACATAGAGAATGTTTCAGGTTGTATTAACTTCTTGATTTATTCTTATAAGAGCAAGGTTTTCCAGAACAGAGTTTGATGCCAGTGTTGCAGTGTCTAAAAGTGTATAAAGTTACCATCAACAGGAGCTGATATTCACTTTTAAAACAACAGTACTTACAAAAACAAAAAAGATTACTGTAGTGTCAAAACATGAATTCATTTTTATTCAAGTGAATCAAGGTTATTTATTCATTTGTGATTCCGTAATTTTACACTTTATCTGAGCAAAAAGCTAAAGCTAATATATTGACAATTACTGCATGTTATATTTTCTAGTGTGGAGCATTTTAAAAATTTAAATTAAATTTGCAATTTTGCACATGTAACCTAAAAATTCTACATTAAATTAAAGGTAAAACTTACAAAAAAAGCAGACGTAGAAATTTACTTTAATCATCCCCTTTGGGGAAATTATCTTTACAGTCCGACCATACATGTCACTCTTCCTCCCTGGACTAACTGCATGATGATAGGCCCCTAGTGTGCTGTGTGTTTCAGGGGCCTTGTTCACAACACTGTGTGTGATGTGCTGTATACTAACAGAAATGCATGTACTAAAAAGAGTGTAAAGTGAATTTCCCCTCTGGGGATCAATAAAGTCTGGATTATTATTATTATTATTATTATTATTAATAATAATAATAATAATAATAATAATAATAATAATATGTTAAACATGTGTACATGTGGGTGTACAGGCCCCTGAGCCTTGTCAGTGATCAGGGGGTGAGCTGATGCCTCCCATTGCCAGCTCACAAAGCAAGAGTTTTGGCCCATCCGGGTCTCAAACTGGCAACTTTCAGTCCCCAGTCTAAGACCTAGTGAACTGAGCTACTGCCACCAGTATGTAAACTTGCTATCTGGAACTGCAAATGGGAAAAATACTCACACAATAATACACACTGCTGTTACCAGTAATAACAGTCCTGCTAAAAACTCCATTTGTTTTTGTTTTTTGTTTTTTTTCCATGGTAAAAACAAAGGTAGACCATAAAGGGACCTACAATCGCATACATTTCTAAACTAATTGGAGCACAGAACCTACAGTTGCAGCTTTTGCAATACAAATCATCCTGAGCAAGACTGTGAAAACTCGAGCATCCTCTGTGAGCTGGTAAAAAACAAACAAATGAAAAATAATGAATAAAAATAAAACCTAATAAATAATTACAATCAAAGGAAGGCGAGGCTTTGAGGAAACGAAGATCAAACTATACCTGAAGGCAGCAATAGAAATAACTACAACTAAAGGCTAACAGCAGATCAAATTAATGTTTTAGTATGACCAAAGAAGGCTAAGTGTGGAGCAGATCTAATGTTAAAGTGAAAGCAAAACAAAACAAGACTGCAGGGGAAGGCAAAATTAGAAAAAAAGAGCAATTCTAAATGTTAATTGTGTCCTCAAGATACATCCTGTTTATTAACAATATCATGGCAGGAAATTAGATCATTCCTTGAAATGGTTGTCCACATCCTCCCACAACCTGAACACATGCAGGGAATCACACTGCGATTGATGCAATCTGAGAGAGGACGTAGAAGAGGTATACTCACTTTTATTAAAACATATCATGGATACCTGAATGTCAGATGACAATAAAATACTAATAAGTAATATGCAACAAAAAGAAGAGCAAACCCAAAGCGAGACTGAGGATTATTTATCATGATGAAGAAATTCAGGACATCAATTGCACAACATTTTCTTGTCGAGTAGAGTATAACTTTATTGATCCCTTAAGGAGGTTCCATTAGGGAAATTAAGTTCTCCGTCGCACTACACACAGCACAATGAGTACACAAAACACAGAAAAAGCACACAGAAAGCACCAGCACATAGAAAGTAGTACCACTGCTAAATAGAAAGAGTATTAAATAACCCATCAATAATATACAAATAGATAATCATAAATAGGAATAGGAATAAAAAAAGGCATAAATAAACAGGCCTAGGTAGGCATGGGTAGAGTGAAATGTCTATAGTGTTTGCATTGCCTATTATTCATCATTAATCGAGGACAATAGAAACAATCACAGATTATTGTTCAGTACTGTATCCAGAGTGACAAAGAACCACAGTGCATTTGTGTCTAGTATTCCATCAAGTCTCCACAGCAATGATTTTACAAATTTCTTCAATAATAAGATCCTGCTCATCAGAGACAAAATTAATGGTGTCCTATCCTCAAACTCTGGTCCTTCTTTAGGGCCCTTAGATCCGGAAAACACACAGCTGACTCCTGAACCCTTTGGTTCTATGGATGTCTTTTCTCCAACACAGATCAGTCAGCTGATTAAAATAATCTCCTCAGCTAAACCATCCACCTGTCTGTTAGATCCACTTCCAACTAAACTCATCAAAGAAGCCCTACCTTTACTTGGCAACCACTTCCTTAATATAATTAACATGTCTTTATCTACTGGATATGTACCACGGTCCTTTAAAGTAGCTGTAATTAAGCCACTTCTCAAAAACCTGACCTGGACCCTACTATTCTAAATAATTATCGACCCATCTCAAATCTCCCGTTTTTATCTAAGATCTTGGAGAAAATAGTCGCTAATCAGTTTTGATTTCCTTAAATCCTGTCCATCAGTTTATTTGAGAATTTCCAGTCAGGTCTCAGGGAACATCATAGTACGGAAACAGCACTTGTCAAGGTTATCAACGACCTTCTAACGGCTTCAGACAGAGGACTTGTTTCTATACTTGCTCTCTTGGACCTTAGTGCGGCGTTTGACACAATTGACCACAATATTCTTCTGGCACGACCTGGATGTAAACACAGAGGGAGATCACGTGACTGAACTCATAGGGTAAATAGTATGGCTGTATGCTAATGGCTAGCAGTTTCAGATTTGGGCAACATACAACCGCCTTCACTGAAACATGGCCGGGGTTACACAAGCGGTTGTTGGTGTAGATGATGAATCCCCCACCTTTGCTTTTCCCACATGCCTTCGTGTCTGTCCGCTCTCACCGCAGTGAAACATCGCAGTTCCACGTTAGCATCTGACATAGCGTTGGTTTGCTATGGCTCCGTAAGTATGAGCATTTTGCACTCACGGTAGATCTGCTGACTCTCTAGAGAGGCCAGCTCGTCCATCTTGTTCGGCAGTGAGTTGACGTTGCACATGATCACAGAGGGAAGAGATGGTTTGAATTGTCTTCGGTTGTCTGCCTGCCTAGCCTTTAGCTTAGCCCCAGCCTTGCAGCCACGGTAACGTCTCTTCAGCTCAGCCGGTATATCGTGTCTCGGTCCATGTTTCGTGTTTCTTCTTCTTTTCCTTTCAGCTTTCCCCTTCAGGGGTTTCCACAGCGAATCAGTTGCATCCATCTAACCCTGTCTTCTGCATCCTCTTCTCTCATACCAGCTACCTTCATTGTCCTCCTTTACTGCATCCATAAACCTCTTTGGTCTTCCTCTAGGCCTTCTGCCTGGCAATTCAAAACTCAGCATCCTTCTACCAATATATTCACTATCTCTCCTCTGGACATGTCCAAACCATCTCAGTCTGGCCTCTCTGACTTTGTCTCCTTTTCCACACTCTCCATTGCTCTGGACAGTTGACCCTAAGTACTTAAAATCCTCTTCTCCATGTAACTTCACTCTGCCACTCGGGTCCCTCTCATTCACACACATGCACTCTGTCTTACTGCAGCTAACCTTCATTCCTCTTCTTTCCAGGACAAGCCTTCACCTCTCTAGCTTCTCCTCCACCTGTTCCCTGCTCTCACTACAGCTCACATTGTCATCTGCAAACATCATAGTCCATGGAGATTACTGTCTAACCTTGTCTGTTAGCCTGTCCATCACCATAGCGAACAAGAAGGGGCTTAGAGCTAATCCCTGATGCAGTCCCACCTCCACCTTGAACTCCTTTGTCACACCTACCGCACACCTCACCACTGTCTTACAGTCCTCATACATGTCCTGCACCGCTCTAACATATTTCTCTGCCACTCCAGACTTCTTCATACAATACCACAATTCCTCTCTGGGCACCCTGTCATAAGATTTCTCCAGATCTACAAAAGCACAATGCAGCTCTGTCTGACCTTCTCTGTACTTCTCTATCAGCATCCTCAAAGCAAATACTGCATCTGCAGTACTCTTTTTTGGCATGAAACCATACTGCTGCTCACAAATGCTCACTTCTGCCCTTAGTCTAGCTGCCACTACTCTTTCCCATAACTTCATTGTGTGGCTCATCAGCTTTATTCCTCTGTAGTTGCCACCATTCTGCACATCTCCCTTGTTCTTAAATAGGGTACGAGCACACTTCTTCTCCATTCCTCAGACATCTTCTCACTATCTAAAATCCTGTTGAACAATCCAGTCAGAAACTCTGCTGCCATCTCGTCTAGACACTTCCATACCTCTACAGGTAAAACATCAGGACCAAATGCCTTTCCACACTTCATCCTCTTCAATGCCCTCCTCACTTCATTCTGACTAATCTTTGTTACTTCCTGGTCCACAACAGCCACCTCTTCTAGTCTTTGTTCCCTCTCATTTTCCACATTCATCAACTCTTCAAAGTACTCTTTCCATCTTCCCATCACACCACTGGCACCTGTCAATAGATTTCCATCCCTATACTTAATCACTCTAACCTGCTGCAAGTCTCCTTATCTACTTTCCTTCCAGATGACACACCAAGTACTCTCCTACCTGTCTCCCTGGTCACATTAGCTGCAGTTGTCCAGTCATCTGGAAGAACCTCCTGACCACCCAGAGCCTGTCTTCCTAAAAGTCATGCAACACTCTTCCTTTTTCAGCTTCCACCATTTCGTCTTCTGCTCTGCCTTTGCCCTCTTGATCTTCCTCACCACCAGAGTCATCCTACACACCACCATCCTATGCTGTTTGGCTACACTCTCAGCTACCACTACTTTGCAGTCACTGATCTCCTTCAGATTACACTGTCTACACAAGGTGTAGCCTACCTCTGTGCTCCTTTCCTCCACTCTTATAGGTCACCCTATGTTCCTGTCTCTTCTGGAAGAAAGTATTCACTATAGCCATTTTTACATCCTTTTTGCAAAGTCAAACACCATCTGTCCTTCTGCATTCCTCTCCTGGATACCAAACCTGTCCATCACCTCCTCATCACCTCTGTTTCCTGCACCAACATGTCCATTGAAGTCTGCACCAATGACAACTCTCTCATTTCTAATTATGCCCTGCATCTTAGGGGCAGCAGTGGCTCAGCGGTAGAGCAAATGTCTTAAGACCAGACATCACCCAGCCGTCATCGGTTTGATTTCCACTCCCGCTTGACATCTTCAGTGTGTGAGCTGACAGCGGGAGGTGTCTAACACACACACACACACACACACACACACACACACACACACACACACATACACTGTATATGTATGTGCAACGGAGTGTAAAACATAATTTCCCCATGTGTGGACAATAAAGTGTGACTTATTCTTTATTCTTTATCACTGAGAAATGAGAAATATTTTACCTAGGAGTGCATACTGGCATTTTAATTCAACTTTAGTTTTGGACAGAGGCTTTAGAGAGATCTTCAGTTATTTTTGGAGCACTTTTAGACTTAGAAAAGCTGATTTTACCTCTCTTAGCCAGTGGTGGGACTATGGCAAAACAGAGATAAAACTCCTGTGCCAACAGTATACTCTGAACGTCACACATGACACCTGGAGGCTGAGATTGTGGAGTTAGAAAAAAGTGCTTCCACAGAAAATTAGAGGTGTACTGAAATCCTCAAGTCTAAAAGAATGGCTTTAGCCGACCTGTTGGATACCAAAGTACAGGGTACACTGGTCCGATCCAGGGTACAAAACATCACAGAGATGGATGCTCCCTCTAGCTTCTTCTTCGGCCTGGAATAAAAGGATGGACAGACCAACGTGATCCACTCCCTGCTGTCTGACACAGGACAGGAGCTGACAGAGCCCGGACAGATCAGAAGGTGAACTGTGAGTTTTTATTCATCTTTGTATGACAGTGAATACCGAGAAAACCAGCCACTGTTAGAGGAGTTCTGTGCAGAGCTACCTTAGGTCTCCACGGAGACAAATTCACAACTTGACCGGCCACTGGAGTTAGAGGAACTCCACACTGCCGTGCAGAACATGCAGGGACAACGATCTCTGGGTATCGATGGTCTGACGGTCGATTTCTATACAGCCTTCTAGGACATTCTAGCACGTGATATGCTGGAAGTATTTACCGAAAGTCTGGCCTCAGACTCTTTGCCACTGTCCTGCCGGAGGGCGGTCGTTGCCCTCCTACCTAAAAAAGGCAATCTGCAGGACATCAAGAACTGGCGCCCTGTGTCACTGCTCTGCACCGATTACAAGATTCTGTCTAAGGCTTTGGCTACCAGGCTGAGAGAAGCTATGGAGCAGGTCATCCACCGGGATCAAACCTACTGTGTACCCGGCAGGTCCATGACAGACAATGTCTACCTAATTTGTGATGTTTGGGAGGTTTCCAGATCATTGGGTATAAACGCTGGTCTCATTTCATTAGATCAGGAAAAGGTATTTGACTGTATTGAGCACAGCTTCCTCTGGAAAACTATGGAGAAGCTTGGGTTCAGCACCGAGTTTATTGCCAAGATCAAGGTGTTGTACAGTGACGTTGAGAGTATTCTGAAGTTTAATGGCCGTTTGTGTGCCCCCTTCAGGGTGCATCGGGCATCCGGCAGGGCTGTGCCCTGTCTGGGATGCTCTATGCACTCTCTCTGGAACCCCTCCTCTGTAAAATCCGCAAAAGCATCGACTGTTTGATTTTACCTGGTGTGAGAGAGAGCATTATTTTATCTGCCTATGCTGATAATGTTGTTGTTCTTATCAAAAACCAAAGGATGTTGATGTTTTGGTGGGTTTGACAAACTCATTCAATGTTTTAACTGCTGCAAAAGTAAACTGGAACAAAAGTGAAGCCCTTGCTGTTGGTGAGTGGCATGGCAACCTCCCGGTTCTTCCTCAAAACTTGTGTTGGAAGACTGATGGTCTCAAATATCTCGGTGTGTACCTGGGAAATGAGACAACAACCAGGAAGAACTGGGAGGGCGTCATTGAAAAAATAGAAGGGAAACTAAAGAAATTGAAATGGTTGCTCCCCAGAATGTCATACAGAGGTCGAGTTTTAGTGATAAACAACCTGGTGGCCTCACAGCTGTGGCACCGCTTGGCCTGTATGGACCCTCCATCAGGGTTTCTAGCCCAAATCCAGACCAAACGTGTTAACTTTTTCTGGGATGGGCTGCATTGGGTGCCTCAAGGAGTTTTGTTTTTATCAAGAGAGGAGGGGGGACAGGGCCTCATCCACCTGGCTAGCAGAACAGCCACTTTCAGATTACAGTTCATCCAGCGGTTTCTGACCGGACCAGCGGATCTGACGTGGAGAGAGGTGGCCAGCTGCATATTCAAACGTGTGAGTAACTTGGACCTGGATGCTGCACTGTTTTTAATGGACTCCACGTTTCTAAAGTTAAACGGTTTGCCTCCGTTTTATCATGGTGTCATGGGCCCTATTTAAAAGCAGCCCAGGAAAAAGCTCTGACTCTCTGTTCTGGTTACTGAAGGAACCACTGGTGCATGGAGCCAGGCTGGATGTCTGCAGTGGAGCCACACCTGGGCTGTCTGCAGCGCTTTGCAGAACCAGGACCATGACTCTCCAGCAGCTGGTGGACAACGCCGGGCCTGCGTTGGCAGATGCCCAGGCTGTGAGCTCCCTGCTGAACATCCAGTCCACCAGGGTGGCTCAGAGGGTGCTACAACTGTGGAGGCAAAGACTTTCCGGGAAGGAGAGAAGCCTACTCCTGGACTATAGTACAGGGACTGTAGCGGACAGCAAAGATCCTTTCCCTGAGGTCCACATCAGTCCCCTGTTTGGAGAACTGGGGTGTCCTATCCTCGGAGATGAACGACAAATCAGCCTGCACACGGCCAACAAAAAAATACTGTACAATGTGTAAAAGTAATCAACAAGGAAAACCTGTGTAACAGAGCACCCACTACCTGGGCCAACAGGATGACGGGAAATGGAGCTGACCCATAGTGGAGACTTTTATACAAACCTTCCCATCAAGAAAAAAACAGCCAACCTCCAGTGGAGGATTTTACATGGTGCCATCGGTTCCAATGCTTTTATCTCTTTTTTCACCCCTGCGGTGTCCAGCCAGTGTCCCTTCTGTCCCCTTCGTGAAACAGTCTTTCATGCTTTCAGTGAGTGTGGGAGTCTTGCAGTGCTCTTCACTCTTCTAACGAATGTTTTTAATTTGTTCAGTGAAAATTTTAGTATCAGGAAATTAATCTACGGTGCTGGGTACAATAGATCGAATCAGAGAAAGTGGCAGCTTTTAAATTTTATTTCTGGAGAGGCAAAACTTGCAATTTATGTGACCAGGAAGAGGAGAATTGACAACAATACTGTTCAAGAAGCAGCTACTGTTTTTTGCTGTAACATCAGATGTCACTTAAAACTAGAATTAGGTTTCAATAAATTGACAAAAGACCTGAATAACTTTAGGAACATCTGGTGTTACAAAAATGTCCTATGCACTTTAGTTGATGACCACCTCACTTTTTCAAACTTCCTGTTATAATGTACTCATTTTTATATTGTTTTTCCCTTTGTTTATTGGTGTTTAGTGTTTTTGAGTGTTCAGTGTTTTTGAAGTTTCATCTAATGAAAAATTGTAAAATGTTCTAAATGTGATTGAAGTTTTTGCAAAAAATCTTCTGAAGCACTTTAGTGCTTCATCTAATGTAAAATTGCAAAATGTTTGAATGTGATTCAAGTGTTTTTGCAAAAAAAAAAAAAAAAAATCTTCTTCTTTGACCAACAGTTGTCTAATTTCCATTGGCACCCTGTAGGTCAACAGCACCGATGGTGGTCGTTGTTAACCCGGGCCTCTACCGATCCGGTATGGAAGTCATAGGTTTGATAGCATGTTTGATTTGGCAAAAGTTTTACGGCTGATGCCCTTCCTGACACAACACTCTGTATATATCCGTGCTGGGGACCGGCACAATAAGACACTGGCTTATGCCCTCTTGCGGCTACACTGCATACGTACATGTGTTAGCAATCAGTAATTCATATTAAAAACAAATTCCCCAGAGAATGGAGGTTGCTTTTAGTAATATACAGAATTTGATCATCAGCTATGTATTCGACAAACCAATGCTAAATGAATATGAATGAAAAATTAAAGTCCAAATTGCATCTATTCAGTTGTAGTTTGGATACTGTATTTTGGAGAATTTGACTGAACCATCAAGTAAGTAAGTAAGTAAGTAAGTAAGTAAGTAAGTAAGTAAGTAAGTAAGTAAGTAAGTAAGTAAAAAAGTGAATAAATAAATAAACAAATAGCCAGGTAGATGCTGATTAGGTTCACAATGAATAGATGTTTTCCTCAGCAGTGTAATGCTAATTTCCCTTTGTGGTTCCAGTCAATAAACATGAGATATTTCCTCTTGCAACTGTAGAATGGGACTTTCTTTGTGACGTGAAGAAAACTTATCAAAAATATTTGAAAATCTTGCACTATATCAATCTCTTTATTTGTCAAATGCTCAAATGGCCCTCCGACCGTAACGGCATTGCCATCTCTGTAGAGTTAATACATTAACATCCAGTGTTGCTGTGTATCCCAAAGTCAGTTTTCCCCACATGAGATGAATTATAATAACCCATATCATATATGGGTTATTGTATGAAAATAACTCATATGAATTACAATAACCCTTATTGGCAATAATAAATAATCCCACTTCTATCTACTGTACAGAACCAAAATCTTATTATTCCAGTTTTGACTTGAAATATAAAAAATAATTAATTTAGGCTTACAAATAACTTATTGTGGATACACAAAGGAGTTATAATTAAAAGGTTTTGGTGATTAAATACAACATTGTAACATTCATTTACTTTCAGCAACATCATGCAGTGAAATTACTAAAAAGATTTTGCAGTAATAAATCTCTATAACATTGCCAATTGATTTAATTAGATTAAAAGTAGAAATTTTAACAAAGCACAATGAAAAGATGGCAGAGTTTTATCTGGATCCAATCAGTGGCTCACTAAAACTCAATTAGGATTGAAGCGGAGGAGGAAATCGGCTTATGCCATTATAGTCTTTAGACATTCTGCTGAGCAAATAATTGAAAAGGTTGAAACATGTTAAGTAGACAAGGGTGGACATCAGTTTGAAATGGGTTTCGTCTACAGCAAGTGGATAGGATTACATGCTACAGTTATTGAACCATGGATGTAGACAATTAGAGCAGGGACACATACTGTACGTAATGGTATCTCTTTTCCACACGGGCTTCATATGTAGTTGTACATTTCTACTAGTTATACCAACTGTCCATTATTAACTCTCTTTTCCAATGTACAGGTGGAAAGGATACATATACTCTGTAAAAGCATCCAGGCCAAGAAATTATCCCAGATTAAGTGTAACCTGACTCATCACTTGATTAAACAGGACATGTTCAGCTGGACTGTGAATACAACCTGCAGACAACAAAACCAACCACAAACCTTGTCTCTGTGTCTCTTTTCAACAGTGGTGCTATAGCTTACTTACTTCAATGTATAGCAACACAACTAAATACTTTTTACCAGTTTAAAATCAATGTAAACATAAAGCAGTCTCTTGACAGTCTACACAAAGTGTCTGACAACAGATGGACCGCCTGAGTCTGTATGCGAGGCTTTGACTCGACACATCCAGTCAGATGAGAGTTCCTGTCTTCTTAATTGTGTACTACATAATTTTCACAAACATCTAAATAATTTTATAGTTATCATTTAGTGTAAAGTGTCTCTCCCTAATTAGTCATGATAATTAATCACACCTTACAGTAGCTTACCTTTGAACTCAGTATCTAAGTCTGAGAAAAAATAATTTATTCATAAGACAGAAACAGTTATTATTGTAAACACAGGGACATTATTTCTTTAGCCACACTAGAAGTGATTGTAACATACAGTATGTCATGTGGCTTTCCATCTATCAGCATCATCAGGTAAAACAATGCCTGATATTTCACTGAATTGTCAATTTCTTACAAACCCTTTCCATTTTTCATCCAGGGAAGTTTATTTTGACAAAACTAATCGCTGTGCAGCCACTTGAATATAATGTCTGTTTACCACTGATATGTAGTCAACGTGCTGGGTTTTTCTGTTTTTAACTGAAATAAAATAAGAACAAACTCTGATTTTAACAGTACCAGCCCAGAGGAAAAAAGCTGCCGAGGGATTTCAAATGTGGTCGCCGACATTTGAATGAAAAATTTTAATTACATTTGTAGGTAATGTGTATGTGCTGTTTTTGCAACATATATGCATGATTTACACTGCTAAACACATAGCAAGGAAGCACCAACTGGATTATGTGTGAAGATTTTTCGAGATAAAAAATAACTGTGATGGCAAAACTCCCTTCTGTTTGCCTGCTTGTTGGTAATCTTGGTAAAATATTTATATGACACTGACATACTCCACGCTGCTACGAGTACAGTGTTGGGTGACATAGCAGTATGTCAAAGTTTGCAACATTCCCAAAGAGGATAAACCACAAAATCACAAAACACCTGTCTTCCTCCTAAGAACCACAAATTCCACAAACTGTCGTTGAAATCTGTTTAAATTTTGAGTTATGTATGCATCTTACAAAATAGAAATAACAAGGACCAGTCGTAAAGCATCGTCACCTCACATTGCAGAGGCAACAATGCTATAGGCATCAAGGAGAACTGACTCATTTTCATTGCATAAATTTACCTTTAAAATTGATTCACATTATTTAAGGCTTGGTATTCATTTTAGGACACACTTTGACCAAGGTGTCTGAGACAGACTAATTAAATAATGTGTTTTGATGTTAGTGGATGCATGCCACTAGATTTCTTTGAAAGCCTGTAATTGATTTTTACGACATTTGAGAGTCACCTCATAAAGATTTCAGTTAAATCAATGTCTATGAGTGATTTAAAAACTCACACCTGAGCTTTCCATCTCTATTGCTTCTTGTCAGCTGGCAGTAGGGCTTCCTGTTAAAAGACACATGAAGATAAAATCACTCTCTACGTTCTCTCTTTTTATTCCTTTGCTGAGATAGCAGTGGTAAAAAATCTGTTTAGCTTCTTAGTTTCTACTTTATCTATGTGTGAGGCTGCAGGGTGCCACAAAAATGCACCATGAGGTTATTGTCATTCTAAAAATGAATCACTCATTGTCACCTCTGAGGTAGACAGTCTCCTTTCATTGTAAAGAAGAGTACTTCTGACACCTGGGAATGTATCAAGGAGTTGTTATTTCACCAAGAAGTCAGAGAACACTAGATGCATCTGAGTGATGAGTCCTGGGGAATATTGCAGCGCATGGCAGTTGTCATCAGATCTCCCTTTTGGGAGAAAAAAACCCCAACATAATTTCATCTGACAGTATGATGACTGTCAAATTCATATTTGTACTATTAAGATTCTGGGCCTTGGGGACATGGATGACCCACCAATAGTATGCTTAAGCCTTAAGAGCACATGCAGTATATATACTTTGTAAAGATTTTTTGTAGCCACAAAAAGCACACAAGTCAGTGTCTTATTGAGCCAGTCCCAAGCCTGGATAAATACAGAGGGTTGTGTCAGGAAGGGCATCTGGCGTAAAACTTTTGCCAAATCAAACATGCGAATCAAACCTATGACTTCCATACTGGATCAGTCAAGGCCCGGGTTGGAAATTGGACTACTGTTGGTCGAAGAAGGAGAGGAGGAACATGTGTTCATAGGAAGAGAGAGAAAAGGAATGCCGAGAGTATAGGACTGAGAGTAGGGACATTGAACGTTGGAACTATGACAGGAAAAGGTAGAGAGTTGGTGGACATGATGCAGAGGAGGAAGGTAAACATACTGTGTCCAAGTTGAAGAGACCAAGTTGAAAGGTAGCAAGGCTAGAAGTTTAGGAGCAGGGTTCAAATTGTTCTATAATGGTCCAGATAGGAAGATAAATGGAGTATGAGTTATCTTGAGGGAGGAGTTTGTTAGGAGTGTCCTGGAGGTAAAAAGAGTGTCAGATAGAGTGATGGGTCTGAAGCTAGAAATAGAAGGTGTGATGTTCAATGCTGTTAGTGGGTATGCTCCACAGGTAGGATGTGAGCTGGATGAGGATAAATTCTGGTTAGACTTGGATGAAGTGATGCAGAGCATACCTAGAAGTGAGAGAGTTGTAATTGGTGCAGACTTCAATGAACATGTTGGTGCAGGAAACAGAGGTGATGAGGAGGTGATGGGCAGGTTTGGTATCCAAAAAAGGAACACAGAAGGACAGATGATGCCTGACTTTGCAAAAAGGATGGAAATGGCTATAGTGAATACTTTCTTCCAGAAGAGGCAGGAACATAGGGTGACCTATGAGAGTGGAGGTAGGATAGATAGATAGATAGATAGATAGATAGATAGATAGATAGATAGATAGATAGATAGATAGATAGATAGATAGATAGATAGATAGATAGATAGATAGATAGATACGTAATCCCGCAGCAAATTGTACATATCCACTGCTCAGGCATTACATACCGAATAAATACTGGATTACACCAAGAGAAAAAGAAACACTGACATCACAGGACATACCACAAGACATACACTACAGTAACAGACACATGCTGCACTAGCAGGACTTATATACTAAACTACAACTAAAATATAAAGAGTATAAAATTAAAATATAAAGAGTATAAAATTAAAATATAAACAGTATAAAATTAAAATGTAAAGTCAGTCATCTTCAGATTACCACCACTACATCTGCCGCAGCGGGTCACAGGGAGCCGCAGCCTATCTCGACGGCATAGGGCGTGAGGCGGGGGACACTCTGGGCATGATGCCAGTGCAACGCGGAGCCACACACAAACACACACAACCATGCACACACACACTCATTCCTATGGACAATTTGGAACGACCAATCAACCTGAAGCGCATGCTTTTTGAGGTGGGAGGAAGACGGAGAACCCGGAGAGAACCCACGCAGACACAGGGAGAGCATGCAAACTCCGCACAGAGCGAGACTCGAACCCAGGACTGCCGTGTTGTGAGGAAACAGTGCTAACCACTGTGCCACCGTGCCGCCCAAAATGTAAATTAAATAGTATAAAATTAAATTAAATCCCTTCAACCGCGTGCTGACCTCGCCACCTCCCCCCCACTCCTCATGAGAGAGTCATTCTACCCCCTGATGGCACGGGGCATGAAGGAGGAACTCAGCCTCTCTGTGGAGGCGCTATTTGACAGCAGTCTGCCGCTGAAGGTGCTTCTCTACTGGGAGAAGGTGGGGAGGAGCATACAGGTAGAGTACATATTGTGTAGACGGTGTAATCTGAAGGAAATCAGTGACTGCAAAGTAGTGGTAGGCGAGAGTGTAGCCAAACAGCATAGGATGGTGGTGTGTAGGATGACCCTGGTGGTGAGGAAGATGAAGAGGGCAAAGGCAGAGCAGAGGATGAAATGTTGGAAGCTAAAAAAGGAAGAGTGTCACATTAATTTTTAGGAGGGAGTTAAGACAGACTCTGGGTGGTCAGGAGGTGCTTCCAGATGACTGGACAACTACAGATAATGTGATCAGGGAGACAGGTAGGAGAGTACTTGGTGTGTCATCTGGAAGCGAAGTACATAAGGAGACTTGGTGGTGGAATGAGGAGGTACAGGAGTGTATACAGAGAAAGAGGTTAGCTAAGAGGAAGTGGGACACTGAGAGGACTGAGGAGAGTAGAGCTAGGTTGGACAGTAAGGATGGAGAGACTGATCTATACAGGTTGGCAAGACAGAGAGACAGAGATGGGAAGGACCTGAAGCAGCTTAGGGTGATTAAGTATAGGGATGGAAATCTATTGACAGGTTCCAGTAACGTGATGGGAAGATGGAAAGAGTACTTTGAAGAGTTGATGAACGAGGAAAATGAGACAGAACAAAGACTAGAAGAGGTGGCTGTTGTGGACCAGGAAGTAACAAAGATTAGTCAGAATGAAGTGAGGAGGGCACTGAAGAGGATGAAGTGTGGAAAGGCAGTTGGTCCTGATGATATACCTGTAGAGGTATGGAAGTGTCTAGAAGAGGTGGCAGTGGAGTTTTTGATTGTTCAACAGGATCTTAGATAGTGAGAAGATGTCTGAGGAATGGAGAAGTGTGCTCATGCCCATTTGAAGAACAAGAGAGATGTGCAGAGTTGTGGCAACTACAGAGGTATAAAGCTGATGAGCCATACAATGAAGTTATGGGAAAGAGTAGTGGCAGCTAGACTAAGGGTAGAGGTGAGCGTTTGTGAGCAGCAGTATGGTTTTGTGCCAAAAAAGAGTACTGCAGATGCAGTATTTGCTTTGAGGATGTTGATAGAGAAGTACAGAGAAGACCACACTGAGCTGCATTTTGTTTTTGTAGATCTGGAGAAATCCTATGACAGGGTGCGCAGATAGGAACTGTGGTATTGTATGAGGAAATCTTGAGTGGCAGAGAAGTACTGTGTGTGAGAGCGGTGGAGGACATGTATGAGACAGTGGTTAGGTGTGACAGAGGAGTTCAAGGTGGAGGTGGGACTTCGTCAGGGATCAGCTCTGGGTCCCTTCTTGTTTGCCATAGTGATGGACAGGCTGACAGACAAGGTTAGACAGGAATCTCCATGGACTATGATGTTTGTAGATGGCATTGTTATCCGTAGTGAGAGCAGGCAACAGGATAAGCTGGAGAGTCGGAGGGTTTCCCTGGAAAGGAGAGAAATGAAGGTTAGCCACAGTAAGACAAAATACAGTGCCTTGCGAAAGTATTGGCCCCCCAAAAACTTTCTGACATGTTGCTACATTTCAGGCTTCAAACTTATAAATAAAAAACTGAAAATATTTTTCTAGAATCAACAACATGTGAGACACAATCCTGAAGTGAAACCAAATTCATTCAACATTTTATATTGTGTTTACAAATACAAAACTAAAAAGTAGGACGTGCAAAAGTATTGGCCCCTTTGGGTATATCTCTATACGTTTTTATATCTTTCCACAGATGCTCTATTGGATTGAGGTCCGAACCTTTTCTTGGCCATTCTAACACCTTTATATGGTCAGTTTTAAACCATTCCGTTGTAGATTTGAATTTATGTTTAAGATTATTGTCCATTTGCAAGGTGAACCTCCGCCCCCTCCTCAGGTCTTTTGCAGACTCTAACAGATTTTCTGCCAGAAACACCCTGTATTTGGCTCCATCCATCTTCCCATCAACTCTAACTATCTTCCCTGTCCCTGCTGAAGAAAAGCAACCCCAGAGCATGATGCTGCCACCACCATGTTTGACAGTGGAGATGGTGTTTTCAGGGTGATGTGCAGTGTTACTCTTACACCAAATGTATCATTTTGCAGTCAGCCTAAACATTTCACATTCAGCCTACAAAGTTCAATATTGGTCTCATCTGACCAAAGTACCTTGTTCCACGCAAGGTTATTATCGAAATAACGAAAACTAAATGTGTAAAAATATTTTCGTTAACTGAAATAAAAACAAAAACGAGGCTTTGCAAAAAAACGACAACTGAAACTGTATTGTGTGTTTACAAAACTAACTAAAACAAACTGAAATGATTGAGAAAATTTGCTTAGTTTTCATCTTGTGTATCAATCCGTCGGGCGACATGGCGGCGAAAGTAGGGAGAAAGCGCCAGAGTCCTATTTGGGAATATTTTGAATATGACTGTGTCTCAGACAAGAGTAAGTGCCTTGTAGTGGAACATGATAAAATATGTGGAACCTTTCTGAGGGGGAAAAATCCCACGAATCTTAAAGTCCATTTGAAAAGCGCACACAAGAAGGCTAACCTAGCTTACCTTGAGCAAGTAAGGGAGAACGCCCAGCCTCCTTCCCCCGAAACAGAAGCTAACCCCAGGCCAGGCAGCACAATGCAGTCCGACACAACCGTGTCAACAGGAGGACAGAAAACACTAATGCAGTGCTTCCAACGACGACCTGACACCTTCTGGTTGGTAAATACGGAAGAACACCAAAAGCGAGAGGAAGCATTAGTTAATGTGTTTATTGAGACTGGCATGTCTACACGACTTTGTGAGTCGATTGCCTTCAAAAAGTTCGCCCCCATACTCGAACCAAAATTCAAAATCCCCGGAGCTGCGAGAGTCAGTAGCCTAATAAGGGCTAAGATGGACATGGCAAAGCAGAAATTAAAAGAAGTCATAAGGGAGGCTAAGAAGCTGACCCTGTGCGTAGATGGTTGGAGCAAGAGAGGATTAACAGCATGTTTCATGGGTGTGTCGGCTTGTTTTTACCATCCACCTGGAGGCCAGGTTCACCATGCTCTGCTTAACCTGCACCGAATGGAGCACCCACACAATGGGGAGTCCATTGCCCGCTGTATCGATCAGACATTAGAGGCATGGGGCATAGGAGAAGACAAGGTGCTGCTTATCGTGACGGATAATGGCTCCAACATTGTCAAGGCCGTGCGACTGCTTTGGGACAGAAGGCGAGCAGAAGATGGTGACGTTTGTCAGGCTCAGCTAAGAGGTGCTGGAGACGGACAGGAGGAATTATGAATGGAGTCAGACTCGGAGGAGTCGGACGTGGAGGGTGAGGAGAACGGAGGGCTCGGTGAGTGTGTTTACAGTGACAAATACATTTTTTAAATCTTAATAATCTCCCTTTTTATTGTGGATATTACATATTACGGTGGTCGAATCAGCATTGTCAACTTCAACTTCATATTTTTCCATTCAATGGAAACACAAAGAGATGCTACAGAAAGGCTGCACATAGGTATAACCTGATGATAGCCTACTGTAGATATCAGGGTTTTGTCATGTTTTTGCAAACAATACTATTATACCTACTTAGCCTACATCAGTAGTCCACAACATGAAATAAGCCTACACAATTTTTTTTATGCTGGGGTCACAGGAATTTCCCAACCCAAATAGGATGCCCAGGTTCAAATTTTTGACGGTGACTGACAGTTTGATTTACCCATTGGTTTGGGATGATTTAGTGGAACTTCTTCTTCTTTTCCTTTCGGCTTTTCCCTTCAGGGGTCGACAGCGAATCAATTTCCTCCATCTAGTCCTGTCCTTTGAATCCTCTTCTCTCACACCAACTACCTTCATGTCTTCCCTCATTACATCCATAAACCTCCTCTTTGGTCTTCCTCTAGGCCTCCTGCCTGGCAGTTCAAAACTCAGCATCCTTCTACCAATATATTCACTATCTCTCCTCTGGACATGTCCAAACCATCTCAGTCTGGCCTCTCTGACTTTATCTCCAAAACCTCTAACATGTGCTGTCCCTCTGATGTACTCATTCCTGAGGATGATTTAGTGAAACTACCTACCATTATTACAAATGTTGGCGTTTTGTTATGATAGAAACAAACACAGGAGTATATTATGTAACCTGGCGATGTCGGCACCGACAGGATTTGGCATGCCTACTTTACATAACGATTTCTCTGTGACCGCTTATGATATTCAGAAACTTTAAAAAATGCCTGCAACTGTTGTTTGTTGCGGTTATTCTGGTTTACAGACAGTCAAAAAATATTCTTGGATAACCAAAATAAACCAATTAATGAGGCCCGGTAGTCGACCATTTTTGCCATCCCCAGTCATTGCCATTTTAATTTTCCATAATTTTTATTGTCATTTTAATATGATGTCATATCCAAGATAAAAATAATAATAATAATAATATGGAGACACATTATTAAACAACGTGTCATACTGTGGAAAAAAAGTTTATAGAGCTCACAATATAAGAAATTATATAATAAAACAATTAAGCTTACATAAATATGATGCCTCCTTAGAACAAAGGGTTATCACAGCCAAACTCCCTAATTCATGAATCTTTTTTTTTTATTAAATCAAATACATTGCTCAAATAGTATTAAAACAGAACTGTGTGACTGTTTTTGTGTTTTACATTTGATACTTAAATGACCAAATTGTCCTTTTTTGTCTTTTTGCTTTGATAAGAACTTGATCTGTCAGAGGAGGGAGAGAACAACAAGTTCCAGAGAATGCCATGCCTTGCCCACACCATTCAGCTCACACTGAAAGATGCCATGAAGCACCCGAGTGTGGATTCAGTGATAACGAGAGCAAGAAAACTGGTACATGCAGTGAGGAAATCATCAGTGGCAAATGAAGAAATTATCAAAAGGTGTGGCAAAACTCTGGTCCGTGATTGTAGCACATGCTGGAACAGCACTTTTGACATGCTGAGAAGACTACTGGAGACCAGAGCTGAACTAAACCAACGACTTAAGGAGTTGGGCATGGACACACTTCTCACAGGCGATTGGGCTAAGCTGGAGAACCTTGTCAAGCTGCTTGAGCCCTTTACCATTCACACAGACCAGCTTCAGAGTGACAGCCAGTCACTCTCACAAGTAGTGCCATGCTTGGTAAACCTTGAGGCACACCTGCTGACAACTACTGTTAGGAGTCAGATAGTTCAAGTGCTGCTGAAGTCCTTGCAAGAACGTTTCGCTGGCATTCTGAGCCCTGATTCCACACAGTTTGATGCAACCCCAGCAGGAGCCTGCCTACTGGATCCAAGTGTTTCGCTGATTCTTCAGTCAGCAGACACAGTGCCACTGAGGAGGGCAGCACAGTCCTTTGTGCAGAACTTGGCAGCCCAGTATAACCCAGCTACTGCTTCTCAAGACAATGTTGCCACTACAAGGGCCTCTCAAACTCTGACAGGAGACTCCTCTACTGTCCTTCAGAAATACTGCTTCCTTGCATCCCGTATAGAGGTCAACATGTCATCCACAAATGAGCCTAATGTGACCAATAGTGTGTTGACTGAAATGGAGAAGTATTTCAGTGAAGTCAAACAGGTTGTGTTTGATGAGACCCAACCTCTCTTGATCTCCATTGCAGTTCTGGAGATCAAGAGAGGTTGTCTATCCAAAACTTGCCCCTGTGGCACTGGATCTTGTTAGTGCCCCTGCCTCACAAGCCTTTGTGGAACGCATCTTCTCTGTGTGTGGACTGCTGTCATCTGGCCTGAGAAACAGAACCACCACATCTCTGGAGCAGCGTGTTTTCCTCAAGTTCAACAAGAAGTTGTTGCTTGACTGAAGTACACAACCCCTCATCCAAACACACACCGTTTTGAAATCTTGAAAAACTTTTTGAAATAGCTGACTGATTTATAATTCAAGGACTTCTTTTTTTCTGATTGAGTAGTATATTACAGTTGTCTTGCTCTCAGTGTCTCAGGTACAGCATGTGAGATATTGTTTTGTTAATCAGCAATAAAATTATTTGCCATGGAGTTGCAGTACCTGCATCTAGTGCTGGACAGTCCAGTTTGATAAGTCAGTTGGTTCATCCAATCTAATTGAACTTAATGAGGTACTGGGTTTTGAGTTTTTCATGTTTTTGTTTTAGAAAGACACTACTTGCATCTCACTTAAGGAACAGAACACATATTGCACTTAACTTTTTTAATCTCTGACAAATATCCCTTACTAACAAAAAAGACTAAAACTAAGACTAAAACTAATAAAAACTAAACTAAAACTAAGCATTTCAAAAATTAAAAATTAAACTAAACTAGCAAACTAGCTTTAAAAACTAATTAAAACTAAAGTGAAATTGAAAACAAAGAGTTAAAACTAAATAAAAATAAAAACTAATGAAAAATCCCAAACTATTATAACCTTGGTTCCACATGTCATCTGTGTCTCCCATGTGGCTTCTTGCAATCTCCAAATTGGCCTTTTCATGGTTTTCTTTCAGAAATGACTTTCTCCTGCCACTCTTCCATAAAGGCCAGATTTATGCAGAGTAAAACTAATAGTTGTCTTATGGACAGATTCTCCCACCTCAGCTGTGTATATCTGCAGGTCATCCAGAGTCATCATGGACCTCTTAGTTGCTTCTCTGCTTAGTTTCCTCCTTGTTTGGGCTGAAAGTTTAGAGGGACGGCCAGGTCTTGATAGGTTTGCAGTGATTTTATGCTCTCTCCATATTGATATTATTGCTTGCACAGTGCTCCGGGAGACATGTAAATATTGTGAAATCTTCTTGTATCCCAGTCCTGCTTTGAACTTTTCCACAACTTCATCCTGGACCTGCCTGGTGTGTTTTTTGGTTTTCATGATGCTGTTTGTTCTCCAGTGTTACTTTCACAGACCTCTGAGACCATCACAGAGCAGGTGCATTTAAACTGCGACAAAACGATACACAAGTGAACTCTATTTGTCATTGTTAGTCATTTAGGTCAACATTGGATCATTCAGAAGTCATCAGGGAACTTCTGGAGTCAGTTAGCTGAGCTGAGAGAACAGGGGGCCAATACTTTTGCACGTCCTACTTTTCTGTTTTTTAATTTGTAAACACAATATAAAATGTTGAATAAATTTGGTTCCACTTCACGATTGTGTCTCACATTCTTGAAAAAATATTTTCAGTTTTTTTTTGTCTTTAAGTTTGAAGCCTGAAATGTAGCAAAATGTCAACATTTTTTGGGGGCCAATACTTTCGCAAGGCACTGTCTATATGTGTGAATGAGAAGGACCCAAGTGGCAGAGTGAAGTTACAGGGCGAAGAGATCAAGAAGGTGGAGGATTTTAAGTACTTAGGGTCAACAGTCTAGAGCAGCGGTTCCCAAACTTTTCAGTCCGCGCACCCACTTCTACCTCCCGACTTAGTTGACGCACCCCAATGAGCTGACGCACCCCCAATGCCCAAAACAAAAAAAAGAAAAAAGAGAAAGAACAGGCGTAGTCTTTATAGCCATATAGATATCAAATTTAATAATATAGGCTCCTGTTAGCACAGAATAGATTGTGCAATAATGGGCCAAATGATCTCTCACTTTAGAAACGGTGGGCAGAATAATAGTAACAATATAAAAATGACAATAATAATATTTTAAGTCAAAATGGTCACCGCGCAAGCCGACTACAGATGAGTGATGAACAGCAGTTATTACTATGCAGGGCTCGAAATTAACTTTTTTGCTTGGTAGCACAGTTGCTCCCAAATTTAGAAGTTAGTAGCACCAGCAAAGACTTCAGAAGCACCTACCCGAAAGCAAGGCAGTGACGGAGCGATAGAGACGCTCCGTCCATCTACGTTCCTCCTCTCTCCCTCGCCGAGGAGAGCAGCCGCAGCTGCGCTCTCATTGGTTCCTGGCAGGAGCGAAGGAGCGCCGTCTCACAAAAAAAGCCGCACCAGATTTTTTTCCCTAGTCGCACCGGTGCTCCCAAATATATTTAATAGTCGCACTGATAAAAATTTGGGCACATATGCGACCAAAATGGGCGCAATTTCGAGCCCTGCTATGTAACAAATAGGCCTATTTAACAAACTGTAACATTTATTAAATGGTAACAAATATGCTACTCTGCCACAAAGAATCAAAATAACTTAGGCCCAAGTTCAACATCATGTTTTCTCTTTCGAGTACGAGTCTCATTGTGTTCTTTACCCCCTTCTCCCGATGAAGTGTCCCGGTGAATTTTCTGTGTTCTGTGCTCCTCCTTTTCAGTTTCCCCTGTCTCGCCATCATCACTCTTTTTCCTGCTGGATTTCTTCAGCCTGGTAGACTGCACAGCTCGCAGTTGTGGTCAATGTATCCTGTCCTCTTTCATTTCTCCCAGATTTAATACCGGACAGACTGCCCGTTTTTAACCAGTTATGCATTTCGGCATATTATTGTTGTTGCTATCGCAACAAGCTAGCACGTAGCTAGGAGAAAGTCAAGTGCATTTTGGGTATTTTTTTTTTATTCAAAATTTTCCCAAAACTTTGTAATTGAAAATTACAAATGATTTACGTGAATGAATGTAAATATTTAAACTGTTAACCCTCCATTAAGAAGTGTTTAAATTATTTATTTAATTATTTATGTATTTCAAGGTGCTCAGCTGCCATTACACTTGCGCACCCCTTAGCAGCAGCTCGCGCACCACAGGGGGTGCGCACACGACACTTTGGGAATTCCTGGTCTAGAGCAATGGATTGTGTGATTAAAGAGGTGAAGAAGCAGGATTGTACAGGCTGGATGGTACGGGTGGAGGAAAGTGTCAGGTGTGATGTGTGATAAGAGTTTCAGCTAAAATGAAAGGAAAGGTGTACCAAACGGTGGTGAGACCAGCAATGTTATGTGGTCTAGAGACAGTGTCACTGAGGAAAAGATAGGAGACAGAGCTGGAGGTAGCAGAGATGAAGATGCTGAGGTTCTCTTTGGGAGTGACTAGTATGGATAGGATCAGGAATGAGTACATCAGAGGGACAGCACATGTTAAAGGTTTTGGAAATAAAGTCAGAGAGGCCAGACTTAGATGGTTTGGACATGTCCAGAGGAGATATAGTGATTATACTGGTAGAAGGATGCTGAGTTTTGAACTGCCAGACAGGAGGTCTAGAGGAAGACGAAAGAGGAGGTTTATGGATGTAGTGGAAGATGACATGAAGGTAGTTGGTATGAGAGAAGAGGATGCAGAAGACAGTGTTAGATGGAGGCAACTGATTCGCTGTAGCGACCCCTGAAGGGAAAAGCTGAAAGGATAAGATTATTTTGTTAACGAAAGACAAGGACTAAAATTGTTTTTTATAGTCTTACAGATTGTGAGTATAAGGGTGGCTGGACTCACACATAGAGACAGAGTGAGAAGTTCAGACATCTGGGAGACTAGAGCAGAGTAGAGCAGAGTTACTGCTTCTCCCTATCAACTATACCCAGCTGGGGTGGTTTGGACATCTGGTCAAGTGGCACACCGGATACTTTCCTAGGGTCGTGTTCTATGCATGTGCATCTGGGTGGAGACCTAGAGCTAGATCCAGGACTCGCTGGAGAAATTAAAGAGAGAAAAACTTTTCAGTTGGCCTGGTTACGCCTTGGGATTCCCCCAGAGGAGTTGGTGAAGGGGCTGGAGAGAAAATTGTCTGGGCTTCCCCGCTCAAACTGCCCCCCACCCCTCCCACCCCACAGACTGGATCTAGATAAACAGCTGAATAGAAGTCTTTAATCAATCAATCAATCAACTTTTATTTTTATAGCATTTTATCACATCAGCTGACATTTCAAAGCACTTAAACAGACAGAGAAACCCAATAGGACCCTCCAAAGCAAGCATAAGTGACAGTGGCGGGGAAAAATTCCCTCATTTAAGAAAGATCCGGGCAGAACCCACACTTTGGAGGACGGTCATTCGCCTTTACCAGTTGGGTGGGAAAGGAAATTAATGGGATAGACAGGGCAAGGAAAAAAGAGAAAGACATAGACAGTGACAGATTCTTTACATATATACAGTATGTCTGCGTAGGTTCTCAGTCATTCAGGTAATGGTTATCCAAAAGCTGTTGAGTTGATCCATTGGACGTTAAGAAAGTTCTCGAAGACGTTTCGTCTCTCATCCAAGAGACTTCTTCAGTTCGAACTGAAGAATTTTACATAAATATGTAAAAGGTCAATACAGCTGCTTGAAAATAAGCCATGTTTCGGCCGTTTAATTATTTTTCTTCTAATTTCATTATTTTCTAGATTGTTTTGGAGCATATATTCAGGTTAATTGGCCGGTCCCAAATTACCCGCAGGAGTGAGCGTGTGTGTGTGTGGTTGTCGTGCCCAGAGTGTCCCCCGCCTCACGCCCTATATCAGTTGGGATAGACTCCAGCTCCCCGTGACCCGCTGCAGCGGATAAAGAGGAAGAAAATGGATGGATGGATATTTTTGCTGCAATTGGAAATAAACTGCCAAAGGACAGTAAGTAACACCATAGTATGTGCTGCAGACAGGAGCACCTTTGTGTGGTGGTGACATCAATCTTTGGGCTGATAACGTCTTTGCTTTAAAAGGTCATAGCCATGCTTTAGAACTGGTGTGATTGTGATTTGTGGAATCAAATATATAACATCATATATAAATAAAATACATTAGCTGACATGATTTGGAGTATTCAAAAACGTTGCAAGAGTACAGATATTTAAATCTTTTTTTTTTTTTTTTAATTTCATAAGGACTTTATGATGTGTATTTTCAAAGGCAAACATTTCAGGGCCATGCTTTTCAGTTCATGCTATATGTTCAATGCAAAATCTTAGTTTCGCAGCCAAAAGTCAAAGAGAAGAGATGATTCAGAGGCAGTTACTGGATTTTAAGTTAGCTTCAGTTTGTCTTATCTGAAGGTTTTTCTGTTTGATTGTTTTTTTCTGTATGTGGGGATTTTTGTTGGTGTTTTTCAAAAACAATCATTTTGAAGCTCTAAAGCACATTCTTATATTTAATAAATAATTGACTTTAACAGGTTTTCCCGCTATTCTGCTGACTGTTTTATTGATAAAACTGTGACAGCGCTGACTTGGAATAAAAGTAGCGTAAAATTAATGAAAACTTTGTTTGACGTTTATTGGAACAAACAAATTGTGTGTTGATTGTTTTTGCCAAACCTGGTCTTTTGTAATGAGTAAAATACTAGACAAAATAAAATTATTTCTTAATTCACCCAGCAAAGCGTTGATGTATTGTAATTGTCAGTGTTAGTGTGTTCGTCCAACCGTCCGTCCATTCACCAAATATCTTCATAACCATTGCATATAGAAAGATGAATGAAATAGCATATTACTTGGGCAGCAAAAGGGATGAAAATGAGATGATGACCCTGACTTTGAGAAAAATAGGTCAAGGTCAAATTTAAACTTTTATACATTTTTTGCAATATCTCAGGAACTGGATAAGATAGAAAGACAAAACGAAAGGTGTTATATTCAGGGAGGCAAGGGGATGAAAATTAGATCACGATCTTGACCTTGAAAGCTAGGTCAAGCTAAAATTTGTACTTTTATACCTTTTTAGGTACACATTTCTGAAACCTGATGAGATTTAATCACAAAACAAAAAGCAACATTTTTAGGAAGCCAGAGGCACAAAAATGTGTAGGTCAGGGTAAAATTTTGAATTCAGGGATGTTGCGGGATGTTGCAGTCTCTGACTGCCTTGCTGGACTCTGCAGTGCTTTTGTCCATTCCATCCTGTAAGTCCTGTAGATCTTTTCTCCTTTGCTACAGCTTAGCAAAACCTCAAAAAAATTAGTTATGTTTTAATGATGATTGCGTGGTGTGAGTGACACTGAAAGGCTGACAAGACAATTATTGTCATTATGTCTTCAAGTAGATGAGTGAAAGAACAATCTTACTAAAATGATTACCAAGTGTATCATTCCAAGAGGTGCTAATTAATGAAAAAATTAACTAACATAACATGGGGAATGTGAAAGATTTGTGTGTTCTTGTCAGGGGAATTTAGGATTCCCCTGGTAGGTACATCACCTGCATTTTTATTGAGAACAAACTCACACCAGTCAGAGCTGTCTTTGGGGAATATGTGCGGGACAGCAGAGCTCTTGACAAGAAGACGTTCCTCCAGACTGCCAAAGTTCTGCTGCCCCCGTTCTCCTTTTATTGAACATCAGCATAGCAACAGGACATGGATTTACGTCATCAATTCTATGAATGCAGTTTACTGATAAAAATGCACAGAAACAGCAACACCCTGCATTGTAGTTAATATTTTTGTATGGCGTGCAGCTCCTGCGGTTTTTACGCCTCTTACTTATACACTGACCTTCTATGGCTTCCTGTGTGTCTATACATCCGATTTGTTTTTCCATGAGCTGTAAGGATGTAGGGTACTTGAGGCACGTACACATCAGAGTCACTGTCCGAGGCTGAACTTTGTGCACACCTAGGCCAGTGTCCCAGTTTGAACCCACCGCCTCCATATTGAGTCGACAGCTTTAGTTCCTTGACATAACAGAAATTTAGTCAAAATATACGAATTGATAACATAATTTCTTTCACAGTTCTCTGCAGCTGAACCTATCAAAAGATTTAAAGCGGGAAATACAGCAAAACCTAAAATTAAGAAACATGATCATCTTTTTCTTTTCTGGATTTTTGAGTAGTACCATTTGGAAATTATCCATTAGCGATCTAGCTTGCAACAGCAGCTAGCTTGCAATAGACTAAGCTATGTGGCACAGAGATCATGTTGTTTTGGTGGACGTTCCAAAGACATCTGGGAGCTTCACTGGTCACGTTACATTCTCAGTTGCTCTTTGGTTCCCTTGTTCAGTTTCACTCTCTGTTCTATTCTATTCTATTCTATTCTATTCTATTCTATTCTATTCTATTCTATTCTATTCGACTAGCGGGAACCCATAGAAATTGCACGATAAAACAATAATATCAATCTTCATACCAAACATATGAATAAAATAATAGCTACCTTGTTCTATGGAGCTAACGCTACACTGCTAACATGGAGAGCTCCAACTAAACAATAGCCAACTGATGCTAGCCGAGCTTTTGCTGCAACACATCGTGAGACACGTTGATGTCATGTATGCTAGCGCATATTCCTTCTAAATTACTTTACTACCTGAAAAGTGGATTGTAAATTTTATTAGAACAATGAAAGTTAAAGTTTTTGAGGATGTAACTTCCCAGAGTTGGAAACATCCTGTTGTGAGGGTTGGACACCAGGAACCAAAACCGGCAGGATGTCCATTATGGTGCTGACGCCATCCTGACCTCAGTTGAGCCTGTAATCTGGTGGAGAGACTTTTAAAAATCATCAGTACAGAATGAGATCACAGTAAGGATTCAGCTCGTCTTCATTGGAGGAGCATTAATAAACTCAACAGAGTCTGCAGCAGGAAAACAACTGGATGATCTGATGATGTTTCCTTGTTGTTTTGGTGTACATGAGCAAGGCTGGATGGAAACTTCATAAATGTGCAAGGTGAAGCTTTGATTTCACCCTTTTCAGTTGAGTTTTACCCATTTTTTTGATGATGGTACAACATCATCATTTATTTTTCAAATGATGAATCTTCAATCTTGATGGTTACTTAAATTAATTAGTATTTTTTTTTGCTATTGGTTGAGAACATACTGTATGTTCACCACTATGTGACAGGCTGGGGTTGTGTGTCTGAAGGCCTGCTTAAGAAAAATGCTGTTTTGAAACTAGTGCAAGGCCACAGAGTAAGTAATTTATCAGTAAACTGAACTTTTCAAAAGTTTTTCAAACACTTATATCTCATAGGTCTGATGTATCATTTGTCTGATGTTCTTTTCTCCCTCAGGCACCACACTATATCTGCCAAAATCTATTACAGTAAACTGGTTCAGTACACCAGAACTTCACAAGCTTTTTTAGGCCATCATATTACGCAAAAATTTGTATTAGAAAAGCTCTATGTGACTTTTTACAACTGATTTCTCTAGATTTACAGACCTAATTTTATTTTAAGATATGATCTAACAATAGATGTTTATATAACCATGTTAGGGGAGGGTCCAATCCCCAGTATATGTCTGATATCTCAACGAGACATTCACATATCAGTGTGAAGTACATTTGGAAAAAATACAAGGCAATCATTCAACACAATCCATTATGTTAACAGTTACACCAGAAATACCCCTTAGACATTCACAGGCGACATTGGGTGAAAACCCTATACCGTACACACCACTAATAGTGGAAACCAAGCACAATTTGTAACAATATCTGGTGCTGTGTTTTCCTTTTGTCAGTCTTACAATGATACATTGCCAACAAGAGCATAGGAAAATTAACCGGTCTGCTGATTAAACACAATGAGGAGAAAACACAAAAATTATTCTTCTCCTTTCAGCTTTTTCCTTCAGGGGTCGCCACAGTGAATCAGTTGCCTACATCTAACCCTGTCTTCTGCATCCTCTTCTCTCATACCAACTACCTTGAACTACCTTCATTATCTCTCCTCTGGACATCTCAGGCTGACTTATCTGACTTTCTCTCCAAAACCTCTAACATGTGCTGTCCCTCTGATGTACTCATTCCTGATCATATCGATCCTGGTAACTCCCAAAGAGAACCTCAGCATCTTCATCTCTGCTACCTCCAGCTGTCTCCTGTGTTTTCCTCAGTGACGCTGCCTTTAGACCCAACGTCGTTGGTCCCACCACAGTTTTGTACACCTTTCTTTTCATTTTAGCTGAAACTCTTCTGTCACACAACACACCTGAATTTTTTTCTCCACCCATTCCATCCGGCCTGTACACGCTTCTTCACCTCTTTTCCATACTCTCTATTGCTCTGGACTGTTGACCTTAAATACTTAAAATCCTCCACCTTCTTGATCTCTTCTCCCTGTAACCTCACTCTTTTACTTGGGTCCCTTTCATTCACACACATATACTCTGTCTTACTGCGGCTAACCTTCATTCCTCTCCTTTGTGGCAGTGGCTCAGTGGTAGACCAGATGTTTTGTAGACAGATTGCCCCAACCATCGGCGGATCGAATCCCGCTCCCGCCAGGATATCTTCGGAGGGAGTGTGAGCTGACGGTGGGAGGTGTCAGCTCACCTCCCAGTCACTGCCGAGGCACCCTTGAGCAAGGCGCCGCCCCCCCAACAAGCTGCTCAACTGTTGGGCATTCCTGAAGCCGCTGCCCATCACTCTGCCTCCTGATCTGTGTTGTTTGATGTGTGTACTAACTGCTAACTGCATGCTTACAGGACCCCCTATGTGCTGTGTTTCGCGGGGCCTGTGTATACACTGATTGTTATAAACTAACACAAAGAACATGTAAAAATACCTGAGTGACTATGTAATTTCCCTGCGGAGATTAATAAAGTCTACTTCTTCTGGGACAAACCTCCACCTCTCTAGCTTCTCCTCCACATGGTCCCTGCTCTCACTGCAGATCACAATGTCATCTGCAAGCATCACAGTCCATGGAGATTCCTGTCTAACCTCATCCATCAGCCTGTCTATCTCATAGCAAACAAGAAGGGGCTTAGAGCTGATCCCTGATGCAGTCCCACCTCCACCTTGAACTCCTCTGTCACACCTACAGCACACCTCACCACTGTCTTACAGTCCTCATACATATCTTGCATCGCTCTCACATCTCTGCCACTCCAGACTTCCTCATACAATACCACAGTTCTCTCTGGGCACCCTGTCATAAGCTTTCTCCAGATCTACAAAAACACAACGCAGCTCCGTCTAGCATTCTCTGTACTTCCCTATCAACATCCTCAAAGCAAATACTGCATCTATAATAGTATTTCTTAGCATGAAACCATACTGCTGCTCACAAATGCTCACTTCTGCCCTTAGTCAACTTCAACTACTCTTTCCCATAACTTCATTGTGTGGCTCATCAGCTTTATGCCTCTGTAGTTGCCGCAACTCTGCACATCCCCCTTGTTCTTAAAAATGGGCACCAGCACACTTCTCCTCCATTCCACAGACATCTACTCACTATCTAAGATCCTGTTGAACAATCCAGTCAGAAACTCTACGGCCACCTCTCCTAGACACTCCCATACCTCCACAGGTATATCATAAGGACCGAGTGCCTTTACTCTTCATCCTCTTTAATGCCCTTCTCACTTCATTCTGACTAATCTTTGCTACCTCCTGGTCCACCACAGACACCTTTTCTAGACTTTGTTCTCTCTCCTTTTCCTCGTTCAGAAACTCTTCAAAGTACTCTTTCCATCTTCCCATCACACTTAACCTATCCTTAATCACCCTAACCTGCTGCACATCCTGCCGATCTCTGTCAATCTGTCTTGCCAACCTGTATAGATCAGTCTCTCTCTCCTTACTGTCCAACCTAGCATACAAGTCATCATAGGCCCCTTGTTTGGCCTTTGCTACCTCTACTTTCACCTTATGCTGCATCTCCCTGTACTTTTGTCTACTCTCCTCAGTCCTCTCAGTGTCCCCCTTCTTCGTAGCTAACCTCTTTCTCTGTATACACTCCTGTACCTCCTCATTCCACCACCAAGTCTTCTATCTACTGTCCTTCCAGATGACACATCAAGTACTCTTCTACCTGTCTCCCTAATCACATTAGCTGTAGTTGTCCAGTCATCTGGAAGCACCTCCTGACCACCCAGAACCTGTCTTAACTCCTTCCTAAAGGTCATGAAACTCTCTTTCTTTTTCAACTTTCACCATTTCGTCCTCTGCTCTGTATTTGTCCTCTTCATCTTCTTCACCACCAGGGTCATCCTACACACCACCATCCTATGCTGTTTGGCTACACTCTCACCTACTACTACTTTGCAGTCACTTATCTCCTTCAGATTACACCATCTACACAATATGTACTCTACCTGTGTGCTCCTACCTCCTCTCTTAAAGGTCACTTGCCTCTTGAAGAAAGTATTCACTATAGCCATTTCCATCCTTTTTTGCAAAGTCAACCACCATATGTCCTTTTGCATTCCTCTCCTGGATACCAAACTTGCCCATCACCTCCTCATCACCTCTGTTTCCTGCACCAATATGTCCATTGAAGTCTGCACCAATGACAACTCTCTCACTTCTAGGTATGCTCTGCATCACTTAATCAAAGCCCAACCGGAATTTATCATTCTCCTCCAGCTAACATCCAACCTGTGGAGCATATCCACTCAAAACATTGAACATCACACCTTCGATTTCCAGCTTCAGACTCATCACTCTATCTGACACTCTTTTTACCTCCAGGACATCCCTAAGAAAGTCCTCCTTCAAAATAACTCGTACTCCATTTCTCTTCCTATCTGCACCATGATTGAACAACTTGAACCCTGCTCCTAAACTTCTAACCTTGCTACCTTTCCACCTGGTCTCCTGGACACACAGTATGTCTACGTTCCTCCTCTACATCATGTCAACCAACTCTTAACCTTTTTACTGTCATAGTTCCAACATTCAGCGTCCCTACTCTCAGTCCTATACTATTGGCATTCATCTTCTTCTCTCTTTCTACCAACACACTTTCCTCCTCTCCTTCTTCGACCAAGAATCGTCCAATTTAAACCGGCACCCTGTAGGTGAACAACACCGCTGGCGGTCGTTGTTAACGCAGGCCTCGACCAATCCGGTATGGGAGTCAGACATTTGATCCGTATGTTTGATTTGGCAAAAGTTTTACGTCGGATGCCCTTCCTGACACAACCGTCTATATTTATCCGGGTTTGGGACCGGCACAATAAGACACTGGCTTGTGCCCTCTTGCAGCTACATTGAGAAAACACATAAATATATGTATGAATATGATGGACCAGTCATCTATTTGTTCCTCTTTTCTTATGCTGCTATTCCTTATGAGAATGTTATTTTCAGCATTTAATGACTGGGACAAGCAACTGAAAAGGTCTACACCTATCCAGGCAGCTCAGATACGGTCTTCCAACTGCTGATCCAAGCCCTGAGCACTTCTTACTGCATTATGAAATTCAAGCATTTGGAACATGATATGGCTGTAGCCAGCTAGAAGTAGATCACTCAGTAGGTACATAATTCTCAACCTCCAGCACTGAGAAGTTATATCAGTTTATTTTATGAGCAACAGGATTAGCAGTTTTATCTTGACCACTGGGAAACATCTTCAGATCCCTGTTGCAACTTTGTGGCTGAATGTTTTTTGATACTGCGGGTGATTTGAGCTGGATGCAAGCTGGAAATGGATTCAACAAATGAATAAAGTATTCAGCAAGGCAGTTTTCAGTATCACACCTGGGACTCTTTCTTTCTGAACCGAACCATGTAGTCCCGGACTTAGAGGGCACATGACAGCTGTTTTGGGGTTTGTTTAAAGAACCAGGGAGAACTGAAATTAGAAATTTAAAAGGCCGTAAGGAACAAGGAATGTGCGGTCTTTTGTCCAGGTTTTCTCAAACTGTTGCAAGCTGCAGCTCTTAGATGTTGAAATGTTGCCTGTATTTCCTCCTTGACTTGTTCCAACCATTATTACCCAACATTATCATCATCATTGATGCACACAATTTGATGGCCAGCCAGGTGTAAAATTTCACTTGCACCCACTGATACTTTTGATGTGCTTTTGAAGCTGTGAAATTATCTCAGACAGAGTACATGATGATAGAGGAAGAATAAAAAAAATATTAGTGCTGTAATCTGACTTTAAGTGTATTCTATGTGTCAAAAAATGAGTCATGATACTTTCCAACATGAATACCAATTACGATATCAGGCAAACATTACCAGCAATTAACATTTTTTCCCACATTTCTATTAACATGCATGGGCAGCAAGGTAGGTGGGGTATCGTGTTTATAACATGATACTTAAAAATTAATGAATTTTGGAACATCATGTTACAAACAACAAACGCTGTTGCTGCAGTGACCATCCGGCTGTGAGAGATAGTGGAGTTGCCGTGTCCACCTGCTGCTGTTCCTGTGCTGCTTCTCCAGTTATTCAAAAACACTGTGACACCACTGCTCTCAGTTCATCTTCTTTTCCTCATTTCCTACAATCTCATAAAAAAATTATTTAAGCACTTTTGAAATGCTTGATGCTCTGTTGCCCTGGCAACCAAAATCGCCCACCAGTATTAAGTGCACGAGGTCTGCGGGTGGTACAATATTGCTTTGCTTCTTTTCTCTCCTACCATTTTTTCATTTGGAGATATTGTTTTTTTCTTTTTTAATACAACAAGTGGTACAGTGTTGTTTTATTTCATTAATAAACTGTTCAGTTACTACTAGGGTTATTAGAATGGTTAAAGATAACCAGGCACAAGTAATTTCAGGAGGCTTATAATATGTGAATTATCATACATGCTGCACCCCAGGGCAAGGTAAATTTTATAGTAGTTTGAGTAGTTTGAACTATAAGGTCACTGGTTCCAATTCCCAACCTGGGTGTAAAAAAGTAAAAGGATAAAGTTAGTAACACATTCATCCTGGCTTAATAGCTATCACTAACATGAATGAGAGGCACTTAACCTGAGAAAAGAACCACAGTCTCCATGCAGCACTCCAACCACAATATTATTGTGCACATCCAGTTCCTGGCTTAGATGTGTAAAAGTTTCATGAATGTGAAGTATAGTTTTGAAGTTAAAAAAAGAAAAAATATGATAGTGTTGGTTCTCTTCCAGCATAAATAAAGCAAACATGCTCTTATACCTTAATTAGGGAGAGTGTATGAGTGTGGTGGTCCTTGGAGACAGAGAAACAAGCAGAGACATCCTCACTGCCCCCATCGACCACTGGAGCTACCAGGATAAAAATGCACTCAAAGAAATTTTGCACAACATATATAACAGAATATAAATGGCCTTTACAAGTTAAGAACAAGCAGACTGATGGCTGAAGATGTTGGCAGCTTTCAGGAGCAAGGCTGAGCCATAGGCCTGCCCCTGGTAAGCCCTGTAGTCAAAGAGAGGACATATTTGGAATAAAACAGCCATGTGATGCTGTTATCATATCAGACCAGTCATTCTGCCACACATGCCTTTGCACTTTGCCTCCTTGGATACTTTTTACATCCCATTTCAAAGAGGTGACGTACTGAAATTGTCAGTGTTCGTGTGTTCGTCCGTCCGTCCGTCCATTTGTCCACCAAATATCTTCGCAACTGTTGCAGATACAAAGATGAAACAAAAAGCACATTACTCGGGTGGCAAATGGGATGAAAATGAGATGATAACCTTGACCTTGAGAAAACTAGGAGGCTGGTGAAGTTACTCAAGGACACTTCACCAGCCTCCTTTCAAAAACTGGCTAACCACTTCACTCCCGAGCCTCAGACACCACTTTGACTGAGCAAAAAGTGAATTTGTTAAACACTCATCAGTTGGTCTTATCAGATGTTGGTATTGGATTTGTGTTTGGATCCTGTTTTGCTAAAAAGCACGTGTCAGTTAGTTGATGGGTCAATTCTGAAACAATAACTACTGATTATCAGCTCGCCTTCAATTTAGAAAGCCTTATCTGGAAAGTCCTCTCAGAATGTTGCGTGTGCACTTTGAAGAGCCATGTAAGGCTTTTCTTTTCAGAAAGTTAACCTCCTTTTTTCCTGACTTTGGACTCGACATCTGTGGAATATTTCTTGAATAATTTGTGGATTGTCATCCAGTAAATTCTCAGTAAACCATTATTCAGTGATTTCTGGGGAACATTATATTTATTTATAAAATTCCATTTAGTGCCCACATTTTTAGTTCGATGCATCTTAGGATTGTGAGAGCCCTTGAATCTTTCTGAAATCAAACATTGTACTTTATTAATTATCTAATCATCCCCCCCAAAAATATTGACTAAAACTCCATATCTGCCACAACATACAGTTCTTTCATTACCGACATAAAAAAAATGAGTGATTTAATCTGTAAAATGAGTGTTGTTACTGACATAAACAGCTCCTAATGACCACTGTCTACACACTTTAACTAATGTCTCACATCCAAAATGGCCTGTAGTTGAGCATATTTATTATTTAAGTTGTATCTTTAGATGAGTTTCCACAGATGGCACATGTCATGGTTGAAATCACATGCTGTTGATGTTTAAAATGGGATGCTACTACCATGTCCTCTTTGTTCAGGAATAACATTTGCAGACATTTTCTGTCTACGTGCAAAGTGCTGCATTAGGACCTGACAACTGCTTGGATGAACAAATGAACACATTTGGAGAGATTACAGTTCATGCAGTCGGTGAAAAAAGGCAGAATATGAGTAGACTGCGCCTGTCTTACAGTTGCTGTTTACCTAATAGATCTGAGACACTGGGCCTATTTCACAAAACAGGGTTAGTAAAAAACCTGGGTAAGTTAACCCTGAAATTGTCATGACCTGGCTCGGGGTCTGCCCCCGCTGGGTTTCCCACGGCGCAGATCCCACACCTGCATCCAATCATTCCAGACACACATGCCACCGTTTGAACCCTAATCACTGACTATAAAGACCTGGCTTGAACACGGACCCAGCGTCAGATCCTCTATGTTGATGTCGTGTTTGTCGCCAGTTCATCCTGACTCCTGCCTTGGCTCGGGATTGTATTTGGACCCCGACCTGCCTGCCTGGACCCGTATCAGAACTCTGCTCTGTCACCGACCACGAACTTTGCCTCTCGGACTTGTACCTCTTTCTACCTGCCTGTTTCCCCGTAAGTCCTGTCTGTATCCTCCCGTGTCTGCACGCCGCCCGCCCGGTTCTGTTTCCCTAGACTCATGCACCGTTTTTTCCCGTGCTTCCCTTGTAGGCCTTTGCTTTCAATAAAGACTTTAGTTCAGACGCACCAGAGGACTGTACCATAAAGCTGGATTACGGCTTAGCGAGATAACTTCAGGCTTAACCCTGGCTTTTCGGTACCATAAAGTTGGCTGACTTTCTATCAGGCTAAGTTGTCGCGGTAACCTATGCTGAACACCTAACCTGCTCCGGAGTAGGATAAGTTCAGGATAAGAGCTCAGCAGGTATAACAGCCCCACCTACTGACCATTCAGAGCTCAGCGGGTATAACAGCCCCACCTACTGACCAATCAGTTCTCTTGGAAAATGGGCTGTCCTTTTTATGAGAACCCGGTGGATCTTGGTGCACAGCTTGTGCGAGAGCGCACAGGCGCGAGAGAATATTTAGAGATCGCTGTAATCCGTTCGAATTGCCTGAACTGTATGAAAGGTAGAGGTTTTGGGGAGAGGGGTTACATTACATCTGTTAACTGCTGGAGCCTTACATCAGTAATGTAACGCTACGCAACCACGCACTGACAGTCCCGCAGACAGTGTGCATTGCACTGAGGTTCTTTGCCACAGTTAATATATTTCTTAGTGATGTTCGTAATTATTATGATGTCCTTAAATCCCTCGTTGAATGGGTTACAAGCAAGCCACAGATAAAATGCCATTAATCAATGTATTGTTTAGGTTAATCATGGATTGATTGATTGATTCATTCATAGATACTTTTATGTATTCTGTTGGCAATGCCAAAAACCTCGGGAAGAACACAGTATGTAGAGCTATCCATAAAGTTGCGGGGGCTACAATCGCATGCCATAACGACAAATGTCATACCCACATACATGTATGGAACACACAAATGTTACTCTAGTCAGATATACAAGTGCAGTCATAGTGGGGAAGTAATATTATAATGGCACTAACTTAAATATTTTTGTATCGCGTTCAGATGTCCCGTCAAATCCAGGCACTTCTCTTTATGATCGGTACCGGTTCACGTCCCGATTTATCACACACGTCCACGACCTGATCCATCCTCACATCTGCAGCAGCACTGTGTGTAGTACTCCGGTCTTTCCGAACTCTTTCTTTACAAATGATAGTTTTTCTATACAATATGGGAGATGCTCAGTGCGCCTCGCCTTGAAACTTTTACCCGTTTTTCTTTTTCCCTGATAATAAACCCATCAGCATCATCAAGGAGGAATCCCACAGGATGGGAGGTGAACTATTTAGAAATCTGAATTTGAAATCATGTTCTCTTAATGACATTGTGCTACAACCTCAGAATTGGATTATTAACTTCAAAGGTTTTGCTTTTTTTAATTCATGTCATTCAGCTGCCAGATGTCCAACTACACTGTATTTGAAATGTCTTTCCTCAAATTGATCCGTGGTCCTCAATATCTTTGATTGAATATTGATAAATCCATGTCTGCTCTCTAAAGGTCTGTTTTAATGGGGCATAGCTCTCAGCTCCCCCCCCCCCCTCTGAGCCTTCCCTATCTCTCTGCCCCCTCTAGGCTAACCAATCAACACTGCCGTCTCCCGCGCGTTTACGTGCATTTGTTTACTTGCACCACTCAAACGCACATGCATTACAGATCGATCGATCGCCATATTATGGAACGTTTTTAACTTTCAGTAACTTTGCTGATACGTAATTCACTCTAATTCTTCTCATGTTTTCCACTCTTGTTTTTCATGATATAACGGTTGATTTTTTTGGCGCTAAGCATGGACCTGCTTCCTCATTTTCCCCAGTCGTTTCTGAACAAAGACTGGTGGCTCATTGTGTAAACATGATGAGACCGGTAGGTGAGATAATTACATAACGCTTCAAAGCAGTGATATATTGTGATAGTTAAAGCTGTGTTTTCCGAAAATGATCATGGGCAAAGACAGATTGTGGATAACATGGGAGCTAAGCTAACGCAAACTAATGAAACATGGGATTTTACCGGTAAGACCAAGTTTTTCTCTTTTATTCTTGTGTGTGTGTGTTGTGCGTGTGTGTGTGTGTGTGTGTGTGTGTGTGTGTGTGTGTGTGTGTGTGTGTGTGTGTTTGTGTGTGGATACACACAGCTTTCCACTCACTTAGAAGAGCTAAATCTGCTTTCATTAACCAGGTTTGTTGCCTGTCAACAACAAAAAACAGACATTCATTCATTTTCTGCCACTTCATCCGCCATAGCGGGTCACGGGGAGCTGGAGCCTATCTCAGCTGGCATAGGGCATGAGGAGGGGGACACTACAATTGTTCTGAATCAGTAATTAATGTGCAGCTGGTTATGTGTTCAATGTGATGCTGGGGATAGTCTCGGGCGGACACACACACGCACACATACACACCTGACTGAAGCAGTGCTAGTTAGCCAAATGCTAGTTAATTTCAACAGCTTGTGAGGAACTTTGTGTAGCTCTGAGCCAGGTCATTACCACACACTGCTACGTAGCCTGATCACGAACCACACACACGCAGGCACGCACGCACACACACATGACTGAAGTGGACCTAACTAGTTAGCCAAATGCTAACTGAGTTCAACAGCTTGTGAAGAACTTTCAGTATGTAACTCTGAGCTAGGGCATTACCACACAATGCTACTGTAGCCTGATTGCAACCCCCTTGGGCATGTCAACCAATCAATATCATCAATCACTCTGTCCAATCAGGGCGGCACGGTGGTACAGTGGTTAGCGCTGTCGCCTCACAACATGGCGGGTCCTGGTTCGAGTCCCGCTCTGTGCTCTCCTCGTGTCCGCGTGGCTTCTCTCCGGGTTCTCTGGCTTCCTCCCACCTCCAAAAGCATGCGCTTCCAGTTGATTGGCCGGTCCCAAATTGCCTGTAGAAGTGAGTGTGTGTGCTCGTCTTTGTATGTGGCTATGCGGTGCCCTGGCGTCGTGCCCGGAGAGTCCCCTGCCTCACGCCCTATGTCAGCTGGGATAGGCTCCAGCTCCCCGTGACCCTCTACCGCAGATACAGCCGCGGTACCTGAAAATTATTGATTGACTCTGTCCAATCACAGAGCAGATTTGTGGCGTAAAAAATACACTCCAGCAAAATCTGATCATTTTGATTCGGTCCGGGCCATAAATTCCTAAAACTCCAAATATCTATTGATGCAGGAAGCATTTGTTTATCTGATTCTGGAAGTTGGTCGGGTTAGAGAGGACCACCATGTATATGTAGAGACCTGGAAAAGTGTGATTTTCATAATAGGACCCCTTTAATTTCTTTTTGGATAATGTAAGCAGCTTCATAGATGGTACCCACATTCCCATCAAGGTACATGTAGACTGACCACTGTTTCAACATGTTAAAGACTGCATCACACATGCTACCATCTGTCCAGATCATGTGTGATGCTGAACACTACATTTCTGATGTCGAAATCAGGGTCTGTTCCTGACTCACAGATGCACGATCTGTCTTACCTCAGCAGCAGACTGTAACGTGGTCAGTTACCCAAAGAATTGCACAATAATTCACTTGTCTTCATTTTTTAATCCACTCTAACAAATTCACTATACATTACAGGAAGGAGCCCACATCACCTAAGGATGATTCCTGCTATCCAGAATGGCAGAGCAGTGACAGGCACCATCTGCCAGAATCATTGCAGAGTATAAGTCACAATCACCACCATCACAGCGGGCAATGAAAACATACAATATGCATTTCCTTTGGTCATCTTTACTTCTGACAGATACAAAGTTAGTTTTTGTATCATTATAATAGTTAACATTCTAATAATTAACATGATTCACCTATGACCATTACCCACCTCTAACTTGTGCTCCAGTAGACGTGGGCAAACACGCATGTCTATTGGACTGAATGGATGATTCAAAACAACAATGTACAGAAATAAAATAATTTAAATGTGACATGCAATGTGTGAATTTGGCTGATGATGTGCTGCAATGATAGAGATGTAGTTGATTGTGAAGAAAGTTCTCTAAAAAAAATAGTACCAGGCATTTTACAAGCTAACGGCTTATACTCGTCAACACTTTTTTATTCTTTTCGAATGCTGTTGTTGATGTTCAAAACTTGATGAAAGTGAAGTCATATGTGCTGTAATAACAAAAACATGTCTGGAAAGACATGTACTAAATAAATAAATAAAATAATTTGTGCAGTTGGGACCCTTCTGCTACTATCCAGCCATGCTCTATTAAATTAAGGATGAGAATGTGTTAATGAATGTCACACTCTGTTCTCTTCGCATTGCATCACATTCTGGTGGAGTACAATCAGTAACATTAAATATTTGACCACCTTAGTTTTCTTCAATTTCTTGTTCATTTATTTTTCTTTTTATCAATTAATAACTCCCTTGTGTATCATGTGACTAAAACAGACAGAAAATAAAACTTAGAATACCTTAAAACAGTTAAAAGCAGTACAATGCCACGGCCATTGATGCAAGACCTAAAGCAGCTTTGGCTATTACTTTATCAAGTAAACCCTGCAAACGAGATACAGTACATGTGAGCTCTTGATTTCAGTTCTTATATAATATAGGCATACACAATGATATAAATATTTTTCTCAACTGTTTTTGTAATGTACATATGCCGATTTACTGTTTTATGTACACAACAATAAAGCGTTTAGATAGATTTCCCTATTGAACAGAACTTGATGAGAGCACATTTATATGCGTGAAAAGAGCATTATGGTGGTGACAAAACAACTGGAAAGTCAAACGAAGAAGAGGATCCCTAATGAGATGATACAGAAGTCTGACCTGTGTGAGGGATGTTTTTATCCATCGTTGTCAGCTGCTGTCGTGTGCGCTTCTCTCCCCATTGGATCGCACCTAAATGAAATAATTTAAACTGTTGTTCAAGCCATTTACCTACACATTTTTACCATGAGTGCAACATACTACATTTAAACTTACGCATTGACTTGAGCAGTAATTCACTCCCACGCCATCTCTCTCTTTTTTGGAGCTGCACCGCAGGCGCTCTTTCTTCTGAAATCCTCTTTTCCTTTCGGCTTTTCCCTTCAGGGGTCGCCACAGCGAACCAATTGCCTCCATCTAACTACCTTCATGTCCTCTTTCACTACATCCATAAACCTCCTCTTTGGTCTTCCTCTAGGCCTCCTGCCTGGCAGTTCAAAACTTAGCATCCTTCTACCAATATATTCACTATCTCTCCTCTGGACATGTCCAAACCTTCTCAGTCTGGCCTCTCTGACTTTATCCCCAAAACTTCTAACATGTGCTGTCCCTCTGATGTACTCACTCCTGATCCTATCCATTCTGGTCACTCCCAAAGAGAACCTCAGAATATTCGTCTCTGCTACATCCAGCTCTGTCACCTGTCTTTTCCACGGTGACACTGTCTCAACGTAGACCAAACAACAACGCTGGTCTCACCACAGTTTTGTACACCTTTCCTTTCATTTAAGATGAGACTCACCAATCACACACCACACCTGACACTTTTCTCCACCAGTTCCATCCTGCCTGTACACGCTTCTTCACCTCTTTTCCACACTCTCTATTGCTCTGGACTGTTGACCCCAAGTACTTAAAATGCTCCACCTTCTTGATCTCTTCTCACTGTAACTTCACTCTTCCACTTGGGTCCTTCTCATTCACACCCAAGTACTCTGTTTTACTGCAGCTAACCTTCATTCCTCTCCTTTCCAGGATAAATTAGAGCCGGTTAATGGCAGTAATAATGGTATACAATAAGCTGGTGCCTCAAAACAAAATGAAAGAAGTAAATACCCTGTCTGCTCCAAGCTCTGCTCTACTGATGTGAGGAGAAACTAGGATCTCTATGTCAATAAACGTAATAATTCTACTAATATACTGTGGGTTCAAGAGTAGAATACCATCACAGGAATACCATTTTCTTATTCTTGTGTCTTGCTGTTTCTTTGTGGCCCTAATTTTACACAGGGCTTTGTTTTGTCGGATGGCAAGCTTAATGGCATTCTTTTTCTCCTCTGTGGTAGGAAAACCACAAGAGAAAAAAAATCTTGTTATCGTCGAACAACTCCAAGTCTTCTGCTGTCTCCTGTAATTATGCATGATACTATGTGCAACAGTATCCCGCCTTTCCACATTTCATTTACCACAGAATGACAGACATATTGGGCTTTTTGAACAACACTAAGTAAGTAACAATACTAAGCAAACTAAGTAATTAGCAGTTATTTCAAGCTGGCATATCTGTACCAGCTTGCTATATTTCTTTTGCCATTTGGAAAATATTCAGATTAAAAGATCAATATTGTCAAATAATCTCGTGCACCTTTCAAACATTTAAAAAAAAAAAAAACTTTGAATTGGGTACATTGCTGAATTACTTAATAACTGTCTTCCTATAACAGAGCTAGGAAGTCACACTTGAATGACTAAATAGTAGGGAAAGTTTACACAAAAGCTGTATCCAGGCCTTGTTCTTGCTTCAAAGGGATACTATAAAAACGGCTCATGCACCTCGTGTCAGAAGGATTCCACTGAGCATTGCAGATTTAAAGTATTCCTAAGCATCATATGTTGCCATTATAGAGCAGAGATGTATCTGGAAACTACTGTTGAAAAAATATACTGTACTTTTACGAAGAGGTGAAGTAAGTAATATTCATATTCAATATCAGAGAGGTATAAGATCTCACAGAAGAGTCAGTCACCCTGACAATAGATTCCTCATCCTTATATCATACATGAATGAAGGTTTGCTTTGAGCACTCATCTTCAGGCGACCTTGACTAAACATGAAAAAGCAATGGTCTCTGACACCCACCACAATTGGCCTCTTATGCTAATAACACATAATTCCATTTGGTGAAGGCTACCAGTATGTTCATTCTGGACCAAAAAAAAATGTTACTAAAGGTGTGTTTTGAATAAAAGAAAAACCTTAAATTGTACAATGTAGAGCACATTCATCGCAAAGTGATTAGGATTGTTTTTAATTCAACAATTTAAGGCAGGCTATGCCCTTTTATCGATCATTTGGTGCATTTAATAAAATTAATTGATCACCAGCGTTAACAAATGGCACCAATTTATTAACTCACACTGTAGCAATTCACAGGAGACCCAGCAACATCCTTTAAGGTGAGCACATAACTCGTGTAGTTGGATATGCATCCCTAGAAGAAATGGAGAAGCTATCCAAATGATAATGTTCAAGCTATCCCATCCCTCAAGGTGTTTGTCAGTGTGGCCAGACAGCTCTACATTTAATTGGGTGCATCGACAGACTCTACTCTCCTCAAGTGTAGCCATATGCTCCAATATGTGTGGCTACTTGAACAAAACATCATGAGCAGCTCTCTCTCAATACTGTCACGGGGGGCAGGGTTTGGCCACAAATGCAAAACACTCGTGGAGAAGCTTTCAATCATATTTAATCAATAACACAAAATTCCAGAAAACAAAAAAAACTAGTGATGGCAGTTCGACACTGAAGCTTCGGTACACGTTTCAAACCCTACAACTACAATTCAATAGAACCACTGCTTCGGAGCTTGCTTTGGGGCGGAAGACAGTCACGTGACAATGACGTCCAAAGCAGCAACTGCTTCGTTTCCCAAGGGAACCACCCGACTGGTTCGCGGTCCAAGGATGTAATTCACTGACACGTTTCCTCACCTGTGACAGTTTTGATTGTTAGCGCAAAAACTCTTTTATATACTCTCTGGAAAACGCACCATTTGTGGGTTTTTGTCGGAGAGTTGTTGTTCCTGTTGTTATTGCGTTGCGTGGGAAGCAAGGAGGGCAACGAATGCTACTGCAGACGCAACTGTGGAGGTGCAGCGGTATTTGACCAAACCACCGCTGGCCAGGTAAGAAGACCAGTGGATTACTGGAAGAACCACCAGAATGTATACCCAAATATGTTTAAACTGGCAAAAAGAAATGTATGCATGCTGGCTTCATCTGTTCCATGTGAACGAGTCTCCTCCAAATGTGGAGAAATTGTGACTAAAAAAGAAACAGACTTAATCCAAATCTTCTTCTTTTCCTTTCGGCTTTTCCCTTCATGGGTCGCCACAGCGAATCAATTGCCTCCATCTAGCCCTGTCCTTTGAATCCTCTTCTCTCACACCAACTACCTTCATGTCTTCCCTCATTACATCCATAAACCTCCTCTTTGGTCTTCCTCTAGGCCTCCTGCCTGGCAGTTCAAAACTCAGCATCCTTCTACCAATATATTCACTATCTCTCCTCTGGACATGTCCAAACCATCTCAGTCTGGCCTCTCTGACTTTATCTCCAAAACCTCTTAACATGTGATGTCCCTCTGATTTACTCATTCCTGATCCTATCCTGCCTGGTCACTCCCAGAGAGAACCTCAGCATATTCATCTCTGATACCTCTAGCTCTGTCTCCTGTCTTTTCCTCAGTGACGCTGTCTCTAGACCAAACAACATCGCTGGTCTCACCACAGTTTTGTACACCTTTCCTTTCATTTAAGATGAGACTCACCAATCACACACCACACCACCAGTTCCATCCTGCCTGTACACGCTTCTTCACCTCTTTTCCACACTCTCTATTGCTCTGGACTGTTGACCCTAAGTACTTAAAATCCTCCACCTTCTTGATCTCTTCTCCCTGTAACCTCATTCTTCCACTTGGGTCCCTCTCATTCACACACATTTACTCTGTCTTGCTGCGGCTAACCTTCATTCCTCTCCTTTCCAGGACAAACCTCCACCTCTCTAGCTTCTCCTCCACCTGTTCCCTGCTCTCACTACAGATCACAATGTCATCTGCAAACATCATAGTCCATGGAGATTCCTGTCTAACCTCGTCTGTCAGCCTGTCCATCACCATAGCTAACAAGAAGGGGCTCAGAGCTGATCCCTGATGAAGTCCCACCTCCACCTTGAACTCCTCTGTCAACTACAGCACACCTCACCACTGTCTTACAGTCCTCATACATGTCCTGCACTGCTCTAACATATTTCTCTGCCACTCCAGACTTCCTCATACAATACCACAGTTCCTCTCTGGGCACCCTGTCGTAAGCTTTCTCCATATCTACAAAAACACAATGCAGCTCCCTCTGGCCTTCTCTGTACCTCTCTATCAACATCCTCAAAGCAAATATTGCATCTGTAGTACTCTTTTTTGGCATGAAACCATACTGCTGCTCACAAATGTTCACTTCTGCCCTTAGTCTAGCTTCCACTACTCTTTCCCATAACTTCATTGTATGGCTCATCAACTTTATTCCTCTGTTGTTGCCACAACTCTGCACATCTCCCTTATTCTTAAAAATGAGCACCAGCACACTTCTCCATTCCTCAGGCATATTCTCACTATCTAAGATCCTGTTGAACAACCCAGTCAGAAACTCTACTGCCACCTCTCCTAGACACTTCCATACCTCTAGATGTATATCATCAGGACCGACTGCCTTTCCACTCTTCATCCTCTTCAATGCCCTCCTCACTTCATCCTGACTAATCTTTGCTACATCCTGGTCCACAACAGTCATCTCTACTAGTCTTTGTTCTCTTTCATTTTCCACATTCCACCACCAAGTCTCCTTATCTACTTTCCTTCCAGATGACACACCAAGTACTCTCTTACCTGTCTCCCTGATCACATTAGCTGTAGTTGTCCAGTCATCTGGAAGCACCTCCTGGCCACCCAGAGCATGTCTTAACCCCTTCCTAAAAGTCATGCAACACTCTTCCTTTTTTAGCTTCCACCACTTCCACCATTTCGTCTTCAGGTTACACCGTCTGCACAAGATGTAGTCTACCTGTGTGCTCCTACCACCACTCTTATAGGTCACTCTATGTTCCTGCCTCTTCTGGAAGAAAGTATTCACTACAGCCATTTCCATCCTTTTTGCAAAGTCAACTACCATCTGTCCTTCTGCGTTCCTCTCCTGGATACCAAACCTGCCCATCACCTCTTCATCACCTCTGTTTCTTGCACCAACATGTCCATTGAAGTCTGCTCCAATGACAACTCTCTCACTTCTAGGCATGCTCTGCATCACTTCATCAAAGTCCGACCAGAATTTCTCCTTCTCCTCCAGCTCGGATCCTACCTGTGGAGCATACCCACTAACAACATTGAACATCACACCTTCTATTTCTAGCTTCAGACTCATCACTCTATCCGACACTCTTTTTACCTCCAGGACATTCCTAACAAACTCCTCCTTCAAGATAACTCCTACTCCATTTCTCTTCCCATCTACACCATGATAGAACAACTTGAACCCTGCTCCTAAACTTCTAGCCTTGCTACCTTTCCACCTGGTCTCCTGGACACACAGTATGTCTACCTTCCTCCTCTGCATCATGTCAACCAACTCTCTACCTTTTCCTGTCATAGTTCCAACATTCAACATCCCTACTCTTAGTCCTACGCTCTTGGCGCTCCTCTTCTCTTTCTTCGAGCGAACACACTTTCCTCCTCTCCTTCTTCAACCAACAGTAATCCAATTTCCACCGGCGCCCTGTAGGTCAACAGCGCCAATGGCGGTCGTTGTTAACCCGGGCCTCGACCGATCCGGTATGGAAGTCATAGGTTTGATTTACATCTTTGATTTGGCAAAAGTTTTATGCCGGATGCCCTTCCTGACGCAACCCCCTGGGCTTGAGACCAGCACAATAAGACACTGGCTTGTGTCCTCTTGCGGCTACATTAAACAGACTTAATCCAAATACTGTGGAAAAAATAATGTATCTCAATAAAAATCTTTGATCACCCTCATCCCAAATTATCAGCTCTTCCATAGTTGCACAAGCACACCCAACTAATGCCAGATTTTCCCTGCATTCGCTCCTCAACAACACTCCACACATTTGTCAATTATTATAAGTGCATTGAATATCATATTCAGTCTAGGGTATATCAAAATTTAAAATGAAAGATGCTTGAAGTCCAAGCAATAAGGAGATGATGGTGCATGTGTGTAGTTGAAAGCTTCTTGTCAAACTAACTTGCAGTTCAGGGTTTGAACTTCGCCAGGAGAGGTCACTATAACTGAAACTTATAATGAGTAATGAACCCATTTTCGAACAAGTTGGCTCAAGTGATTCAGTGCTTCACAAAAGCTTCATTTGCTCATCACTACAAAAAACCTCTCAGTTCAGCAAACTGGACGTGCAGGCAAGGGTACAAAACAATCTGGCCCAGAACCAAAAGAGTCAGGCTTAAAAAGCCTAAGGCTAATCAACCTGGTCAAGTCCAGGTGTTGCGATGAGGGACAGGTGTGGAGACGAGACTCCACCCAAAAGTTTGGCCTCTTCTTTTGCCACACCCCAGCAAAGCAGAGCAGCAATACCAAACCGTGACAGTACCTCCTCCCCCTCTTAAGGAACAGCTCCCGTCGTCCCAAACCTGGGGAGGGTCAGGATCGGGCTCCAGGACCGAATGGAGTTCAGACAGGAATCTGGAACAGGTCTAGGAACTGGCTGGAATCCAGGCGCGGGAACGGGTCAGGGTGCGGGCGCGTAGGCGTGCTGGGGTGCGGACCCGGAAGCGGGCCGGGGTGGGGACTAAGAAGCAGGCCGGGGTGTGTACTAACAAGCAGGCCAGGGTGTGGACTAAGAAGCAGGCTGGTGTTCAGGAACAGACTCAGGAACAGGTGTGGAAGCCGGCACTGGAACAGGCTCTGGGACTGGCACTTGGACAGGTTTGGGGATAGGCAAACAAACTGGAGCTTGGATTCCTAGTGATGTCCACTTTGTTTCGGCGCTCCGTTACACGCTCCGGACTTGGTGGGCGTTCCCACGTGAAGCACTGTGCCAGAGCCTGCTTCAAACATGGAAAAACCATGTGACTGATGACGTTTGGCACACAAGTGTGCCGAAACACTAAGCGCCCCATTCACCAGGTGGCACACTGCAGCTCCATTCACCAGATGAAACAGTTTAGAGGTCCGGATCAATGTATGATCTGAAACACCGGCGAGGCCCAGATGTGTTAGACTGGATGAAACAGCGCGGTGCGCTGCCAATCGTGTCAATATCTCTAGGAGTGATCACATTAGCATTCTGAATGCTGACAGTTTGCGTCTTAATTATTTTACAATGGATCCAACCAGAGAGAGATCTCAAGTCTGGGAACATTTAGAACTGGAGCCGCTCAACAAAGTAGATTTTAATTTCCAAGAAACTTATTTTCAGGCTCTGTTGCTCACACAGTAGAAAATAATAAACCACACACGTCATTTTTAATATGCAGGTGAAGTGTTTGCTTTATTCCCAGCACCTTACGTACAGTAACAACACGTCATCCTGGGCTTGCACTCGGAGGTAGTATGACTAAGCCACTGTGGCTCAGTGTAAAATAATTGATTAAGCCACAAAAAGCCAGATTCTGTGTCCAAGACAGCGACTTGCTATAATAGCAAGTAAAACTTACAAGTAAACATTGAATAATACCAGGAATCAAATTTAATCAAAGTGTCTAAGTGAAAGTTAAAATGTCTTATAGTCCAAGTAAAACTTACAGTCATTCAAAATATGACTCAATGTTTACTTGTATCTTCACATAGTGAATGCAAGTTTTCAATTGTTGGGAGATGTAAAACCGCACTCGTCATAGAGGGGTGTGGGGGGATACCCCCCCACAGGGGGGGTCCGGGGCGCCCCCCATGGGACTTTTTCAAAATGAATAGTACAACATGCCTCTAAATAAGGCAACATCAATAGCAAGATGCCAAAAGGCTTTTCCTTTAAAAGGGTAAGCTAACGTTCAACTCTGTGTCCTTTAACATGTTTTGCATTAACCGTATTGGCCTGAATATAAGACGACCCTTATCATAAGACGACCCCCTCTTTTTCAAGCCTCAAGTTTGAAAAAAGACTTTTTGAACACTAAATTTAATTTTTATACAGAAAATAATCACAGTACATCTGAAACAAATGATTATAACAATATATTCGAGAGAAAAAGCAAGTTATTTTGCCTCATTCAAATCATGCAAAAACTGTCTATCACATCTTAATATCTGTATATTTAAATATGTAAACTAAAGTGCAATCACATTTGTAAATGAATGGCTTCTGGTTTTTGAACTGTAAATAACATTTTGTCGCCACATTTCTCCATTTTCTGTTATCACACCTCTTATTTTCTTCTATTTACTTTCTTACTGCCATTTTTTATTTTTCTTCTTTGTGCTACCGTAATTTTTATTTTTCTTCTTCAGGGGTTCACTTTGGCCTCGGGGGTTAAGTTCAGCATTCGCTTAACAGATATATGGCGCTATCTAGCGTTGCGAATGGGTATAATGGGCCCGTTTCACAAAGCCGGTTTAGTGGAAAACCTGGATAGGTTAACCCTGAAATCAGGGAAAACCAGGGCTTTCACAAAGGGAGGTAAGTTAATCCAGAGTCGGAGGAGTAAACCTAGCCTGTGTCACGAGGCCAGGTAAAGTAAACCTCTAGGTTTGTTACCATAGTAACAGACTCTGAAGCTAGCCTCACAAAGCAGGTTCAGTGGAAACTCTGGGTAGGTAAACCCTGAAATCAGGGAAAACCAGGGTTTTCTGTTTCACAAAGGGAGGTAACTTAACCCAGGGTTAGAGCTGTAACCCTGGCCTGTTTCAACTGAACCTCTGAGTTTGTTACTGCAGTAACAGACTCTCTGAACATAACCTGGTTGGGAGCAGGTTTTATTCCACAAACCCAGGTTTTCTTTTGACTCCGCCCCCTTTCGCCGCCACTCGTGCGGCTTCATTTCCTGGTTCTGTCGGACGGAGAGTTTTACCAATGTAAGGTTTAATAAATAACTCGATATTTTAGAGGTATTTTAGAGGCGAACATAGCATGTTCGTTTGACATGGAGCCCTTGATGGAGTTTCTGCATTAATTCACAGAGAATTAAATATTTTTGTATTGCGTTCAGATGTCCAATCAAATCCAGACAGTTCTCTTTATGATCGGTACGGATTCAAGTCCCAACACACACACACACACACACACACACACACACACACACACACACACACACACACACACACACACACACACACCTGATCCATCCTCACATCTGCAGCAGCGCTGCGTGTAGCGCTCCGTTCAGTTTTTCAGTTTTTATTTGCAAATGGTGATTTTCCTATATAATGTGAGAGATGCTCAGGGTACCTCGCCTTCAAACTTTTACCCCTGTCTTTCTATTTCTCTGGTGGGAAAACCGTCATAATTATCAAGGAGGAGTTCCACAGGACCGCAGGTGAATAATGTAGAAATCTGATAAATTCATTTGAAAGTATTTTCTCTTAATGATACTGTGCTGCAATGTTACTAACATTAATGTCTTTTCGGATGTCCCAGTGTAATTTGCTGCCATAGATGGTACCCATATTCCCATCAAGGCTCCCTCACATAATGAAGGTGATGATTTGAAGAGGATGACAATTCACAGAAAATATATGCAGGTAAGGGTAGATTGACTGCTGTTTCAACATGTTAAAGACTGCATCATAGATAAACTAACATCTGTCCAGATCACATGTGATGCTGCAAACTACATTTTCCGCCCTTTTTTGTATAGCGCCTAATCACATCAGCAGACATTTCAAAGAGCTTTAACAGACAAGACACCAAACAGAACCCTCGAGAGCAAGCATAACCAGCAGCTGCGGGGAGGAATTCCCCTCAGTACTGATGTGGAGACGGAGCTGTCCTGATCGGTTCCTGACTCACGGGTGTATGATGAGTCTCACCTGAGCAACAGACTAATGCACTAACTAAAGATTAGCACAATAATTAATTTGTCTACATTGTTTAATCCACTCTAATGAATCTATTTTCCATCACAGGAGAGTCTGATGGTTGTTTTCTGGGGCACAGGGGTTACCCATGCCAACCGAGGCTACTGACCCCTTGCTAACCCAGGTCCCCAATAGAACTTCAAATGGGTTCACTGCAGGACGAGAGCCCGGGTGCAGATGACCATAGGCTGCTGAAAGGCCGATTCCAGTGTCTATGACACCTCAGGATGATTCCTGAGAGGACCTGTGATGCAGTTCTGTTCTTCATAGTAGTATTTCCACTATTAGATGAGAACAAAACCCTACCCCACAAACTGAACAGCCCGATAATGACCCCGTCCACCTGCCAGCGATCCAGGGTGGTAGATCAGTGACTCTATCTGTCAGAATCATTTCAGAGTCTGTCTAACTCACCATCACCACAGCGGGCAATAAAAACATACAATATATGTGAGGCCCACTAAGTGTATCATCACCTTAGTGTGATTGTTTATTTGTGTCTAATGTTTTGGAAGTGTCTCTGTTTTACTTATTCTTTTAAGACCCAGTTTATGTGATTTATTCTATTTCTTCATCCCAAAAACAATAGAACTTTGGTCACCAGGTGGCAGTGGTGGGATCACAGGTTAAACCTGTACCAGTCCTAATGACATGCGCACTAGCTTGGCTTCCTTCATAGCAGAGAAGGAGCTTCGGTGAAAACGCTACACTACTCCACTGTCTCCTTCATTTATAACATTTTAACCTATTTTCCAGGTAGGTAATCCTTCACAACACACAAAGATATCACCTGATTTTTATGTCACTTTTGGTAACGTTTGTGCCTTGATTTGGCTCAAATTTATGTGTAAAATAAGCTTGTAGAGATTCAAGAACTTCTGTCACTGTTTGTACTGGGGCTCATTAAGATGGCGTCTCCCCACATGTTCTGTACCGTCATGTTTTTGGGGCATCACTCCTCCATTCTTATACATATATTTACATTTTGATATGGTTAAAGGGGCCCTATTATGAAAATCACACTTTTTCAGGTCTCTACATATACATAGTGGTCCTCCCTAACCCGACCAACTCCTAGAATCTGGTAAACAAACACTTCCTGCATCAATCGATATTTGGACTTTTAGGAAGTCATGGCTCTGAACAACTCGATTGCTAGAATAGGCATCCTTGACGTCATACTTTGCACTCTGCCATTGGACAGAGTATTGGACAATATGGATTGGTGGACATGCTCAGGGGCGTGGGCGATATGGACCGGTTGACACACCCAAGGGCGTGGCCATCCCCAAAACGGAGTTATTCGTGTCGGAGGAGAGGTAGCAGTCTGTTGAAATGGCGTCTGTGACAAGGAGACAAGGTAGTTGCTCAGTTGTTGATTGTACAAATCAACACCAGTGTTTATTTTTCATCCCAACCAATGAAGAACAGAAGAGACCTGCATTTCATTTTTAATGGCTCTGTGCAGCTACATCACCTGCACATTTGTTTGTTTGTGTGTGGAACCACTTCACTCCAGCCTGTTTTAGCAATGAGGGTCAGTCCAGACGGGGCTTTTCCTGAGACTGATCCTCATTCAAGGACCACTCCCAACCACACGGGACCAAGGACATGCACCCCGGTTACAGGTAAGTCTCACCATATTTATCCTTTTTGCAGTTGTCTGTTAGCATGAGTGATCGAGTGCTATTTGGCTAATTAGGTAGTACTGCTTTGTTTCGTGTTTGCGTGTGTGCGCTCCAACGTGTGTGTGCTAAACCTACAGTATCTACTGTAGGTACAACGCACATGAGTTGGGCTCACATTTTATCTTTTTTCTTTTTGTCGGTTAGCATGAATGAAGTCATGCTATGCTAGGCTATGTAGGGAGGTCTCCTTTGTTTCGCGTTTGCGTGCTGTGTGTGTGCGTGCACTCCCACACGTGTGTCCGTGCTGGAGCTACAGTATAAAACTAAAACGCCCGTAAGTTGGTCTCATATTTTCTTTTCTATTATCTGTCAGCATAAATAAAGTCAACTTATGCTAGGCTACGTAGGGAGTTGTGCTTTGTTTCGTATTGTGTGTGCGCGCACGTGTTAGAGTTGATTGTTTGTTGGTCGTCATAGCGACAACGCACACAGGTCTGTCCTTCTTATCCAAAATCAGAACATTGGGGTCTTGAAATTAGTGTCCCTCTTCCTTGTGCATCCATTTAGCCTACTGCTTCAAGGGACGTGGGGGCCCAAACTGACCCAGTGGACACTCATACTGTTGGTACACAGCTGTCCTGCAGGACTCTTCATTCGCACTATTGAAGTAAAGGTATGTACAAGTCATATTCCATACAATGTTTTAATAAAATTGGTTACACTAATTTTCTAAATATGGTTGTCTATAGGTGTTAGTGAATGCACATGTGTTGATAGTAGTTCAGTAAAAAATAAGTTGTGTATTAGAATATTCCAGCAAGACAGTAAGTGAAGAATTTAGTATAAAACATTTTCAGACAGATTCATGTATTTCATATATTGTTTTGGCTCCTTATTTCGTTACGTTTGGTGTACCCCTCTACAAGATCCACTTTTGCGACAATGAGTCAAACCTCACAAGAAAGAGCCAACTTTCTGTTAGTGTTCCAATATTTTAATATATCAAACAAACATGTTTTGAAATTCTGTTGGTAATTGTTCGCACCAAAACTAAGTGAAAAGTAACCATACAAATAAATAAATTAGTAGCAAGTACCAGGATGTATTTTGAACACAATTTTTCTAAACAAAGAAATGAAACAAACAATATCAATAACAGTAAAGATCTATCTGTGTTTTATTGAACATGTTTTGTAGCTCACATGTTGGACCTCATATGTGATAAAGTCTGGTTCCGTTTTATTATTTTGTGTACATACTGAGTAAGCAGTGTTACCCTCTACTGAAAGGAATGGTTTGGAGGAATGGAATGGAGTCCTGGTGCTAGTAGCATCTTTATATATTAAAAGTGCACTTTAAAATGCAAAGTAAAATTCATGACAAAAGAAACAGATTTTGGAAAATGAGTAATGTTAAAGGGGAATGCCAAAGAGTTACAGAATGTGTTTATTGTTGAAATGTATTGTGAACCAGTATGATATATTGGATGTATTTTGGACTGATAATGAATGTTCTATGGACATGCAAATGTGAATGTCTAGATAGACAGTGATACAGTGTAATGGATGCTGGGTAAAATAATTCAAATTAAAGGACAAATGCAGACAGCATTAGTTAGAGAGGGAATTTATTGTGAAATGTGAATGATTGTGAATATAAGATAGCAGAGAAGGAGCTTCGGTGAAAACGCTACACTACTCCACTGTCTCCTTCATTTATAACATTTTAACTGTTTTCCAGGTATCATATCTGTTGTTGGGTGCCACATCCTAGTACCTGCAACATATACATTTAATTTGGTCATCTTTATTACTTACAAATACAAAGTCATTGCTTAGATCGTTTCAGTGGTGAACATTCTAATATTCAACATGATTCACTTGTGAACAACACCCACCTCTAACTTGTGCTCCACGATTTGTATGTTCAAATCTGCCTTCTTAATCTGGAGGTCCAAAGAAACCATTTTTTTTATCTGATGTCTGTATTTCATAAAAAGTGAATTCGATAAACTTTAACAATGAGGAGGACATCAAAACATACAGTTGCATATGAACTCCACTGAATTTAACCGCTGGTGTTCACTGAGTGTCTATCTGCACATTGGATGTGACGGACTGTCTAGCTTGCTCTGTTAAAAAAGGATGAGAAAGTGTTGATCCTTCAGTGGAGGCTAAATGTCACTCTGTATTGCACCAGAATGTTAAGCAATAGGAACAATCGGTAACAGAAAATATTTGACCACCTTTCATTTCTTCAATTTCCTGTTACTTTGTCTTTTTATCAATTATGTATAATTTGACTAAAAGACAGAGAATTAAACATGGAATGCCTAAAGATGAGAGCACATTTATGTGTGTGACAAGGGCATTCTGTTGGCGATAAAAGAACTGAAAAGCCGACGTCCACTTATTATTTACTGTACAATGTCATTATGTTATAAGGAGGAAGAGGAGGATCCCTAACGATATAATGCAGAAGTGCGACCTGTGTGAACGATGTTTTTAAACTTCGTTCTCAGCTGTTGACATGTGCGCTTCTCCCCCGCTGGATTGCATCTAATAAAATAATTTAATAAACTATTATTCAAGCCGTTTACCTCCGTAATTTTACCGTGAGTCCAATGGACTACGTTTAGACGTACGCATCGACTTGAGCAGCAGTTTCAAGTCATCTCTCTCTTCTTTAGAGCTGCAATGCTGTTCCTCTTTTCGCAATATGTCCTCAAAGTCCTCATACTCGTAGATTACAAACTGTACTTCAACTGCGTAAAGTCACGCGGAGCGCGTCTCATCCGTCGTCATGGTGACTCGTCGAATGTGGGCTCCATTGATGATGGCTTTTTAAAGTGGCACCGCGCCTATTAAGCTGCGGGTCAATTTACCCTGGGTTACAAAACTAACCCCGAGAAGCGTTTGTGAAACCGAAAACCCTGGGTTTCCAAGTTCAGGGTAAAGAAAGCCAGAACAACAGGTTGTATTCGGGGTTCGTTAGCCCTGCTTCGTGACCTTGGGCTGTTCAAAAAGCCGGTTTAGTGGAAAACCTGGGTAAGTTAACCCTGAAATCAAGGAAAACCAGGGTTTCCGGTTTCACAAAAGGAGGTAAATTAATCCAGAGTCAGAGGAGTAAACCTAGCCTGTGTTACGAGGCGAGGTAAAGTGAACTTCTAGGTTTGCTAACACAGTAACAGACTCTGAAGCTAACCTGGTTGGGAGGAGGGGCCGTGTCACGAAGCAGGTTCGGTGGAAACTCTCGGTAAGTTAACCGTGAAATCAGGGAAAACCAGGGTTTCCGTTTTCAAAAAGTATGAATGAGTTCTCTTAGGAACTTGCCCCATGGAACCTGGTATGCATCTACCCAGTGAACAATGGTACTTCGGCCACTGCTGGCTGATGGTGAAGATGAACTGCCTGGTGACATGGACCCAAGGGATGGTGAGGTGCTGGTGATGGACAACTAGATGCGCTGCTACTTTCAGGAGTTTTGCAGAAAAAGAAACACAGACACAGATACACACATTATGAGTGTTTGTCTTTCTATGGGCATTAATGGACATTAATTGCATCTTACGGTGGAATACTTACAGCTTACTCTCAGCTTCCAAGCAGCAAGCATCTTTCTGGCCTGAATAGGCCTCAAAGCGGTCAACAAATCACTTTCCTCAAGAAACTGAAAATTGTCACTCGTCTCGATGCCAATGGACTGCGAGGTCTCCTCCAAAATATCTTTTGATACCTCACCAAGGTCAGGGAAGACCTTGTTAATGGCACTCCTCAAAAACGTTGGCTACAAGTTTGTCATTTCTGGTAAAATAACAAAAATAGAAGAATTGTTAAAACAGTAAAAATTGTATGCTGTCATCATTTGTTTTGTTTTTTTCCCCGCCAGTGCCCAAGATCATGTTTATGTGGAGAAGGTACTATGCTTCTGTGGAATCATTTGGTGCCCATTAACAATGTAGGATTTTAAATGATAAAAATCCACCAACTCTCTAATTTTAAGACAGTGCAACATAGCACAGTCTTTTTTCGTATGATACTCAGAATGATAGTCAGCTTTATGTATATCCATCACAAAATACACCTCTGCATCATTGTTAAAATAATGAGAAGCTCTCCAAACTCCACAGTCTCATAATTTTTTGACACAAGGAAATGCCCTTTTTATATGCTGTTCCTTTGTACTGTATTTCTGTAGAAACACTAGTGTTGTTTTCTGAGAAGCGAAACTTGTTCACTGCTTGTTTAATTGTTTTGCTGTAAAGGTTGGGGTAAAATGCACAGCTATCTTTGACATGCAGAGGCTGACTGCTTCCAAACCCCACTGAAACACAAGCCTGAAACATCTGATGTCTCTCAGACAAAGTAAGGCAGACATTTTTAAAGTTTTTCAGGTGTCTTGCACATCTTTTAAAGTAGCTGTGCTTACTTTCGAAGCGCATTGTCCAGAGGCGTATCAGGGGGCCAAACTTCAAGATGAGTGCCAGATAGTGTCGCAAATAATGATGCTTTGGCTTTAATTTACATTCCGGGAAAAAACACTTCCTTGATTCCAAATATTCTTGTATTATAATGTCAAGATAAGCTACCTGTGACTAAGATATCCTTTGTGCACAAACCTGTCATGTCTCCGGACAATTAAGCGTTCCTTTTCTTTTCTTGTCTAACATGTCATCATTCCAGATCCTGCCTCATCTACAATCAATTCATTCCCTGAACCTGCTTTCCTCTACAAACCTGCAGCCACTCCCCAATCTGTCCCCACCCTTCAAAAGCCAGCTCAGCCTTCTGCTCTCTGCCAGATTGTTTTAGTGTTTGCCCTGACTCTCCAGCCTTTGATTCCTGCCTGCTTTTCTGATTCCTGTGATTGACCCAGCCTGCTTCCCGGACCCTGCCTTTCGTTCACCCCTCATCTGATTTGTGTGCCTGGTTTGTTGATTGTTTCGTGCCTGACCCTGCCTGATTCTGGACTCTACCATTTGCCTGTCGTTTATTGGATATCTCTGCCTATAGGACTTATTATTTGGAACCTGACCCCTGCCTGTATTATTAAACCCTCTTTTGAGACTTTGCCCACCTGCTACTCTGTTGTACTTTTGGGTTCCCCCTGCCAGTCGTGTTCTAGCCCTGACACAAACCAGGTCGACTATATCTTTAAGTTGGAGAGTTAACTGCCAAACCTCGTCGTCAGGATTTTGTACTTTTGTACGTCACCAATTAAAAGAGGCAACAACCTCAAAAAGTTCCAGTTCTGGATGGCTTGGCCAGAAAGCTTGGCCCCTTCATTGACAGTACATGGCTTTGTCAGCGCATCAGACCCTTTGTACTTGAACTGAGTGATTCGCCGATTCAGAAGTGTATATGTTAACCACTTATTTTTCTTCATGAAATATTTCAAGTACAGTGCTACATCATAAGCTATCATTCCCTCAAATATATTGTGTCCCAAACGAGGAGGGAGACCGGGCTGCAATATGCAATATCATTAACAGTCTAAGAGTCTTAGGTTTCAAGGGTGCGCTGTGGACCACAGACATTGGGATCATTATTTTCAAACTCACTTCGTGTAATTTCGCAGTATCTACAAAAATACTTGGAGCAACTAAAATTATCTGTAAACCCCCCCAATGCCATGAGCCCCGAGGTTGTCACCTGCAATACAATACAGTGCTCCTTTAAGAGTTTTATTGCCCACAGAGATTCCATTGTCCTCCAAATATTTTAAATCCTCTGACATCTCTGAGAAAAGCTTAGCACATCCAAACACATTTAGGTCCTTCTTTCTGCATAACAACACAAGGGACATAAGGTCAGTATTTGACCGCACATGAGCAGGCAAATTTGCCAAAGAAAGACAGCTAGGACTTTATGCTTTTTTTTAGCAGAGCCAAGAGGATTAGCGATTTCAAACGCATCCTGATACAAAATGAGCTAAAGGCAACCTGGATTTTCAATGAATAACTTGTTTGACTTAAACATTTGTCCATCATTTATGTCACCAAACTCCTGTGAGTCTGTTTCTTCACTCTGCTGTGACACTGAATTCTTCCACAACTCAGATTCTAATAATGTGGTCAGTGTTTGCTTCACTGGAATGTAGTAAGCATATCTTTGTGACATGTTTCATTTCATCAATCCCTAATGTTAGTTTTTTGGGATCAATGTACTGAAACATATTTTTGAATGTCTGAGCTCTTGGATATGTTGTTCTGACTGGCCCTTTATGGCATGCAGAGAACAGATCTGAATCTTGAGCACAATCACAGATTTTAGTGACGTCATCATGGTAGACTCATGTCATCTTTTAAAAGTGAAGGAAGTGTAATCCTGTCCTAACTCACCCAGATTTTGCATCTCTTCAACAATAATCTGTATTGTTGACGCTGGGAGAAGGAGCTGACCTTGCAATCTTAGAGAGAATAAACAAATATTCTAAGGAAGGTCTCATTGAAATTATGTGGGACTTCACTGATTTCACTAGTCGATGGAGGATCTGGTGAGACTTGGGAAACATCCTCACATACAGCACCAGGAGACCGAGACGCTATTTCCTTATACATATCATTTATGTTTTCCACAGAACATTCTTTGTGTTTGCGTGATATGTGAGCAGTGAAGGACGATTTCTTAGTGAACATGTTTTTACAACCAATTATAGGACATGATACAGCTCGCCCTTCAACTACATGCTCTTTCAAATAGAGTAGGAGTTCTTTTCCAGTCTGAAACTGGCGTGCGCACAGCGAAGCGGCACATTTCAAATCTGTGACAACTGCTCTACTGTGAGTCGGTTCAGGCACGTTGTGTGTGCGGTAGAAATGAGCTTTGAATGTGACATATGTGCGAAATGTTCGTTTACAGTCGACACCAACACACTGGAAAACACAATGTGGTTCATTTCTATGAACGCGGCAATGCAGAACATAGCCCCTCAATGTTAGCAGTGTTTTGCTACAAAAACGATATGTAATCATGTTCAAGCTTGAGAGCATGTGTAAGCTAAGCTTGAACGCATGTGTAAGCTAGCTAACGTCTAGTTACTAACGAGCTGTCGTGGTGTCCCCAACCCTCCTCCTCTGCGCTCCTCCGGCTCGTTGTCTTTTTTTCCACTCTGGTCTTCTCTGCTCCTGCTCGTTGTCTTTTTTCCCGCTTTGCTACTCCGTCGTCCACGGATTCTCCCCCGCTGGATCGCACCTGAATAAAATAAATTGATGAACTATTATTGAAGCAGTTTACCTCTGCATTTTTACTGTGAGTGCAACGGACTACGTTTAAACTTATGCATCGACTGGAGCAACAATTCACTCCCACGACTTCTCGAGCTCGCTCTTCTTTGCAGCTGCAACGCTGTTCTCTTTCTTCTGAAAATGTCCTCAAAGTCTTCATATTCATAAATTGAAAAATCTGTACTCTGATTGCCGTAGAGCGTTGCGGTGTGCGTCTCTTCTGTCGTCATGGTGAATTGTCGAATCGGGGTTCCATTGATGATGGCTTTTTATAGTGTTGTTGCACCTGCTAAACTGCGGGTCAATCTACCCCGGCTTACTTAAACTACCCCTGACCAGCCTTTGTGCAACCGGAATCCCTGGGTTTTCCAAACTTAGGGTAAATCAACCCAGAACCACAGGTTTACCCTCAGGGTATGTTAACCCTGCCTCCGTGAAACAGGCCCATAATGACCCTAACCCTAACCCTAACCTTTAATGAGCAGGGGAGGAAAAAGGCAAAGCATGATGTTGTAAAGGAGGTGATGATGCTTTCAGACAGCATAAACAGCTAAAGAAACGTTTTCCAAGCATTAATGTAAAATATTATATGGTGTATCATGCTGACTTGGGGCGGCACGGTGGCGCAGTGGTTAGCGCTGCTGCCTCACAACACGGCGGACCCGGGTTCGAGTCCCGCTCTGTGCGGAGTTCGCATGCTCTCCCCGTGTCTGCGTGGGTTCTCTCCGGGTTCTCCGGCTTCCTCCCACCTCCAAAAGCATGCGCTTCAGGTTGATTGGCTGGTCCCAAATTGCCCGTAGGAATGAGTGTGTGTGTGAGTGGTTGTATGTCTTTGTGTGTGGCTCCGCGGTGCACTGGCGTCGTGCCCGGAGTGTCCCCTGCCTCACGCCCTATGCCACTGGGATAGGCTCCAGCTCCCCGTGACCCGCTGCGGCGGATATAGCGGTGGTCATATGAATGAATGAATGAATCATGCTGACTTGCTGCAATTACAAGACAACAGTACTTATTTCTCTAAACAGGTAAATAGAGCATTGACATTAAACGTTCTTGCCAGTTTGAGCATAACTTAAATCAAATTGTCTGGCTATCTCACCAAATTTTGACAGACCAGAAAATGTCAAGTAATTTATTTGATGACAGCAGTCGTTTAAAGGTTCATACCAATATATAGTCGACTGCTGCAATTAATGCATTTCTGCACTGATCAATAGTCTCCAGACAAGGTTGTTGATAAATTAGAGGAAGCGTTGAGCTCTGTCAGTAACGCTAGAATGATCAAAATCAAGATCAAGCGGCATTGTTTAAACATTTAAGATGAGAGAAAGGTTTGTGGTCTGGATTGTCACACATACTGAATAAACAGACCCTCATTATTGCTCCAGGCACTAAAGTTATTGAATAAAGCATGATGCAGAACACACAGACAACATCCCCCTTTCTTCTCAATCCAGTTCTTTGAAGCAAATACTGCTGGTCACCTTATGTAGAAAGCAAATGGTCTGAAAATGAAAACACCTGAAGAATAAAGCCACACACTCAATTAGTGTATTTTCAAACAGTATGAAAGATTGCAGTTCAGTTGATATTTTGAAAGCATTAGCAGATTTGCAAAAAAACAAAAACAGCAGTCACTCATGTATTGTATTACTGTATTACCCTCTTGGCAGAAAGAGGGAAAGAAATCAGAAAAATGTGATATGCCATCTTATTGTTTTTCAGTTGAACACAATTACACAAAAAACAAAAACTAAAAAAAGTATTCAGTGGGTTTTCATCACCCTCAGTAACCCAGCACATCAGTAAAAATTGGCAGTAGCAAAGTGACAATCATAATGCCGTCATTTTAGCACTTGCTGCATTGCTATCATAGTGCCGTTAATTTGACATATCTGCCAAAGAAGTTGGTAATTCTGATGAATATTTTGCTCTGCAATGATCATTCAAGGCAATTACGTTATTTTCCTCAGTAAAGTTCAGATGATACCCCTTGTAACAACTCTATTTATGGAGCAACCACATCTAAATACTGTTGACTAAAAAAAATTGGAGGGCTCAATATTATTCAGTTTGCAAACTGCGGCCATGATAAAACCAGGGACTTCAAGTAAAAGGCAAAGGTTTTTAGGTGGGGAGAGAGAAGTGGAGGCTGCTATTGATTGACTTGCATTTAGACACAATATTCAGAGAGGCTGAAGTAAGGCACACGTAGATCTACCTGGAAGGAATGGATTGCATAGAACTGCTTTGATATTCTTGTGCTGTAGACAATGGCAGGCAGACAGTGCAGGCCACTGTGTCTTTGACGGTCAGAAAATGGAGGGGGGGGGGGTTACTTGAAGAGTATATGGTGCGCATGGGTATGGTATCAAGAGAAGAAATAAATAAATCAGAATAAAAAAAAAGTATAAAGATGGGAATAGGCTCAGTGATGCTGTCATCTTCACATATGACTTCTGACAAGAATCCTCAAAGGATAGTGGTTCATTGAAACAGCAAGAATATTTTCCTACGTTCTGTGAATACTTAAGTATTTGAGGTTATATTCATGCCTTTTAAAAATACAGAGACAAAGCAGAACTCTCTTGACAGATCAGGATCTGGGATCCAAAAGTCCAGGTCTACAAACATTGTTCACAAATCTGTCTAAATGTGTGATAGTGAGCACTTCTGCTTTGCTGAAATAATCCATCCCACCTCACAGGTGTGCCACATCAAGATGCTGATCTGACATCATGATTAGTGCACAGGTGTACCTTATACTGCCCACAATAAAAAGCAACCCTGAAATGTGCAGTTTTGTCTCACAGCAAACTGCCACAGATGCCACAAGCATTCAGGGAGCATGCAATTGGCATACTGACAGCAGGAATGTCAACCAGATCTGTTGCTCGTGCATTAAATGTTCATTTCTCCACCATAAGCCATCTCCAAAGGCGTTTCAGAGAGTATGGCAGTACATCCAACCAGCCTCACAACCCCAGACCACGTGTAACCACATCAGCCCAGGACCTCCACATCCAGCAGGTTCACCTCCAAGATCGTCTGAGACCAGCCACTCTGACAGCTGCTGAAACAATTGGTTTGCATAACCAAACAATTTCTGCACAAACTGTCAGAAACCGTCTCAGGGAAGCTCAACTGCATGCTCGTCGTCCTCATCGGGGTCTTAACCTGACTCCAGATTGTCGCCGTAACAGACTTGAGTGGTAAAATGCTCAGATTCAATGGCGTCTGCCACGTTGGAGAGGTGTTCTCTTCACGGATGAATCTCGGTTTACATTGTTCAGGGCAGATTGCAGACAGCGTGTGTGGCGTCGTGTGGGTGAGCGCTTTACTGATGTCAATATTGTGGATCGAGTGGCCCATGGTGGTGGTGGGGTTATGGCATGGGCAGGCATCTCTTATGCACAAAGAACACAGGTGCATTTTATTGATGGCATTTTGAATGCACAGAGATACCGTGATGAGATCCTGAGGCCCATTGTTGTGCCATACATCCATGAACATCACCTCATGTTTCAGCAAGATAATGCACTTTGTTGGTACACCAACAAAGTTTTCATTTTCACAAAAGGAGGTAACTTAACCCCGAGTTAGAGCAGTGACCCTGACCCATTTCATGAAGCGAGGTGAACTGATCCTCTGGGTTTGTGACCGCAGTAACAGATTCTCTGAACATAACCTGGTCGGTAGCAGGTTTTATTCCACAGGTCTGACTCCACCCCCTTTCACCACCGCTCCTGTGGCTTCATTTCCGCACGAGCGGAAACGAAAAGTTTGACCGAAGGTTTCTATACATAACTCCTTATTTCAGAGATGAACATGGCATGTCCGTTTGACGAGGAGCTCCTTGATGGAGTTTCCGCATTAATTCAGAGATTTAAATTTTTTTTTGTATCGCGTTCAGATGTCCAGTCATATCCAGACAGTTCTCTTTATGATCGGTACCGAGTCACGTCCATCCATCACACACATCCACGACCTGATCCATCCTCACATCTGCAGCAGTGCTGTGTGTAGGTAGTGGTCCGGTCAGTTTTTTATTTTTTACTTGCAAACTGTATTTTTTCTATACAATGTGAGAGATGCTCAGTGTGCCTCGCCTTGAAACTTTTACCCCAATTTTTCTATTTACCTGGAGATAAACCCGACAGAATCATCAAGGATGAGTTCCACAGGATTGCAGGTGGATAATGTAGAAATCTGATAAATTAATTTCAAATGATATTGTCTTAATGACATTGTGCTCTAACCTCAAAATTGGATTATTACCTTTACTTTCTTTTGGGATTTCCCAATGTAATTGGCTGCACAGATGGTACCGCATTCCTATCAAGGTACTTGTAGACTGAACACTGTTTCAACATCTTCAAGACTGCATTATAGATAAACATCTGTCCAGATCATGTGATGCTGCAGACTAAATTTCTGATGTGGAGGTCTGGGTCTGTTCCTGACTCTTGGGTATATGGTCTTACGTGAGCACAGACTGTATTGTGGTCAGTAACCTAAAGATTTGCACAATAATTCACTTGTCTTCATTTTGTAATCCAGTCTAATGAATCCACTACACATTACAGGAGAGAGCCTACGACACCTCAGGATGATTCCTGCTATCTAGGACGGCAGAGCAGTAGCAGACACCATCTGCCAGAATCATTTGAGAGTCACCATCACCACCATCACAGCGGGCAATAAAAACATACAATAAACATTTCCTGTTGGCATCTTTATTTCTGAAAAATACAAAGTTAGTTTTTGTATTGTTACAATACTTAACATTCTAACAGTTAACATCATTCACCTGTGACCATTACCCACTTCTAACTTGTGCTCCAGTATTTCTATGTCCAGATCTATCCACCTAATCTGGAGGCTGTAGTAAATCATTTCCATTTTCTGTACTTTTTTAGAAAGTGAATTCTATAAAATTCTTCAGCAGATTCATGGGGATACATGAGAAGGACATTAAAACATAGTTGCATATGAATTCCACAGAATGAACCGCTGGTGGTCACTGAGCGTCTATTTCACTGATAGTCTGCAGTTGGGACCCTTCTGCTACTGTCCATCCGTGATATGTTAAAAAAGGATGAGAATTTGTTAACACTTCAGTAGAGGATAAATGTCACACTGCGTATTCCACCAGAATGTGAAGCAATGGGAAGAGAACAATCAGTAACATAAAATATTAGACCACCTTTGTTTTCTTCTATTTATTGTTCATTTCTTTTTGTTTTTATCATTTTTTAACTCCTGTGTGTATCATGTGACTAAAACAGACAGAAAATAAAACTTGGAATACCTTAACTTACCCTGGTTTTCCACTAAACCGGCTTTGTGAAACAGACCCAGTGTCTGCAAAAAACTGGTTAATTCTTGTATAAACACTGTCTGCTGAAAGAGGTTAATATGATCATTACATTCTTGCTTTCCGCTATCACTCCATGACTACTTACTAAGCCATGCCTCATTTATAAAATCTTTAAACTTGTTTTTACTCTATTTAAGCTTTTCATCTTTTCAGTTACATTTTTTGCCATTCATAATTCAGTTTAACTTCCTGGCATTCCACCTGGGGGTCGGTTTATTCATGTGCTTTCGGATGAAATTGTCTTTGAAAAACCTGCAGATTGCACAACAGATCTCTATCTAATTTTTGCTTTTATTTCAACTAAAAGCTGAGGCCAGACCATTTCAGTCATGTCAGTTGCTTTGAGGGCATCAAATGATCATGCAATCTGAGAGGAAACATGTCAAAGAGGAAAATAGCCAGGGGGAATATAATTTGCAAATAAATTCAGTGGTGTGTATCCACAGTATGTGGGTGCCATAGGCCACTGGTTGCATTGAGCTGATGAAGGCTGCATAGGCAAAAAGCCCTGGATGTCTTGAACTGGGTGAACATTTTCTAAAGGACAATGAAGGTGTTTTATACCTAAACTTTAATTGTTTTGCTTTAACTTCGAACAGAAGAACATATGACAACATGCTGAATGACCCAAAAAGATGAAGATGGATGGGTGGTAGAGGTCAAGATTCACAATTTCTACCTTTCCATTGTATTGTTATGCAGTGAGCTAAAGCTTTTGGGAAAGCCTCATAACTTCCAAAGAAAACTAATGTACAATTCATGTAGAAAAGGGGTAGATTAAAATACAACAGGAGACACTGCCTTTCACTTACTTATCCCAAGGCTCTGCATTTTATTCCATCCATCCATCCTCTTCTAATGGTGTCTGGTTTTGGTGGCATGCAGGTGTGTCACGGGATGCGAACAGGACCCAAGTGCAGCACAAAGAGACAAGACAGGAGTTAAGTTCAACTGTTTATTTTCAGGCCAGGTGGAGTGAGAATGGAACCTGGGTCTCCCAGGCGGCAGGCAGGCAGGTAACCGCTAGGCCAGCAGAGCACGCTGGAGACACAATGGATCACTCCAGAGAAAGGGAGCAGGCAGGAGACGAGGTCAAGGAACAGAAGGCTAGTCAATTTACCGGGGCTGGAACAGGAGGCAGAGTCGTTGGACAGGCGAGGGTCAGGTTTACCGGCACAGAGAGACGAGGCAGAATCCGTGGACGAAGGGCGGGTAGGTTGGCTGGGAGGCAGACGAGAGGCAGAGTCCAGGGACGAAACAGGTCGTGATCAGGCAGGCAATCCGGAGTAGAACGCTGGAGAGTAGGACATGGGTCAAATACAATCTGGCAGAGACTGAGTGGGAGATGTGGGTTTAAATACCGGACTGATTACAGATGGGCTGTAGGTGTGGGTGATCAGCGGGAGGTGTGGTCAGGCTGGGAGGTGAGACAGTGGAAACTGTGGAGCAGACTGCAGGAACGGAGTGATCATGACAAGGTGAGACTTTAAGCTTCTTCTAGAGGATGCCAGGACATTCGAGGTCAAAAGACATAGTCACTCTGTAAGGCTGTGGGTCCCTCCCAGGTTTCCTCCAAATTATCATGTTATGTAGACATCTTCATTAAATGTCTTAAGAAACTTAAGTACAACTTGTCAATGCAAAGGAGAAGTGTCTGTACTCACATCCAATCTAGAGGCCTTTCATTATTTCGGTCACTCCTATGAGCACATGCCTATAGATTAGGAACAAAAATCAAGTGGTAGATTTAGAGTTTTGCCTTATGGCTAAATTGTCTCCTCGCCATGTAGACTGTTTTCTGTTTTCTGATGATGTCACACCAAATTAACCTGTCCCTCTCAGGGTCTATTTTTCCATCATTTGTTCCTTGCCAAAATGCCCATAGCAGAGCCTTGCTCTCCATCCCAGCTGACTACACCTGTGGAGTTAACATTCAATTAGCAGCACATATTCTGATCTTATCTCTCAAAATATGACAATCCTCAACACAAGATTTAATCAAAGTGTAACCCTTTCACCATCGGCTTGTAAAAAATGTAATCATTTATTTAACTATAAGACTTAAATGTATTAAAACTTAAAATTGTACTCATATGGTGCAAGAGCCATCTCTGTGTAAATTAAGACTGGGATAAACTATGATTCTCATTTTCTAAAATAAATATCGAGAGGCACCGGGAATACTTTTGGAGTTTAACCCTTAATGATAATATAAACTACACTAAACACCATAAACAAGAAGCAACAACACACACAAAGACTTGATATTAGTTTCGAAAATATATTAACAATATTAACATACCAACACCAACCCTGAAATATAAATAAAGAAAATAGAATATAAATACTAACACAAATACCCGGGGTTTTATATTAATTAGTCTTAGTTTTAGAGTGTAGTTTGAGTAATTTGTCTTAGTTTCGAGTGCACTCTTTAGTTCAAGTTACTTTAGCAAGCTTGCATTTGTTTAGTCAGAGCTCATATATGGTACCTCCGTGTGGGCATCAATAAGTGTCCTACCGCAAATAAATCCTCTTCTGGTTTCTCCTCGAAACCAGCACAGCATCCATGAACCTGAAGAAGTAGTGGCCTCCACAGCCTTTCTCAACACGAACGACCACGACATCCACTGAAGCCCTCAGCTCCAGCATCCGTCCTCCGTCCATGCAGTTCAAGAATCCATGTCTTCCTCGATGGGGTGGATCCCTTCTGTGGGTCTTTCATAATCAGTACTGTCCTGCCTTCAGTCAACCAATCAGGCTGCGTCCCATCCCTGAGCATCTGGTTCATCTGTATTGCTAGGTGCTCATGGAGTGCTGTCAGCTTCTTTAGCCAGTACGTATGAATCATATCGGGCCGACTCTTCATCTTTGACACTCTTTCTTGGATGTCTGCCATTGAGATGGTTACTCATTCTTGTTTTGGGAGGCTGCTGTGGTCAGTCCGCAGGTCCACTAGCCACTGGGCATGGGTGTTGTGTGATGCATTTCTTTCCTATATGACCTTTCAGTACTTCTCCACCAAAACGAAACCAGGGGGTCCAAATGTGGACTGTGAAGACCTGTGAAGCTTTAGGAAGCTGTTTATGTCCATGTGTGGACTTAATTCTGTCTGGTCTATGGGTAGACCAGACAGAAGCTGCAAAAATAAATATGAATAAAAAAATAAAAAAATCCCTCCTCTCAACCCCCCCCCCCCCAACATCCCCTCCCTTCGAGCGCAAAGTCAGGAGGGAAAGATTTTTTTTTTCTGTTTTCTTAAAGAGCCACACACAAGTTATTTTAAATAACCACAATACAATCGAAGACAATGAATCCCACACCAGTAGCTCTAGTGGGAACCAAAAACCTGGACATTTTAAAGCATATTAACAAAATTTCAAAGAAACATTTAAAGAGAGAATTGGAGTTGAAATTTTTAAAATTGTTTAATGATATAGGCAAATTCTATAGGGCAAAGATGAGACAGGGACTGAGGACACTGCAAAACTATGTAGGTAAAGAGAAGGAACAGGACGACAACCAACTTAGTGCGACAGAATTTGCAGGTCTGTACCCAAATCTGGAGGGTTGGTTGCATCTTATATGGAATTTTAATGAACAAGCAGAATACATATTCCAGATCATTGCTAATCACGAGGCTAGGGATGAGATTTGAAAATACAATACCTTCAGCTACTGTACGGGTAATGAGTCCAAAATATTGTAGCACTGCTAGGAAGGCTAGACGCAGCAGGCCAGACAAACTGGATCGCTACGAGGGGAGGAAAAGTGCAGGAGGAGAACAATCCTGTAGCTTCTGGATTGATCTGCCAAATGAAGGAATAGACTTAAGAAAGGAGCTTAATTGAGTTGCTGAGAATAAATCTCTACATGTCCCTGAGTCAGTTCAAATTATGACGGGGAACCAATTGGGGTAATCCTTTCACAGGCCCTGCTAGGAAGAGGCAGAGGCAATGTTAGCAGGAACATTAGTGGATAAGAGAGTAACCTTAAAGATTCCAAGTAAGGATGCAACTGCCAGTGTTACCCAATGAACATTTAGAGTATTGGAAAATGATATACTGAACCAAGAGCAGAATGTACTCTGTGGCATCACACGCGACTTTCAAGCTAGTGTGGCGCTACAAGCAGCGTGGGGAATTGAACAATGTGGATAACAGTAAAATTTGAACAAGGGGTTTGGCAGATTCAGCTAGACACAAGTTTTGTTAAACCCAACATGACCTATGCGATAGAGATGATCGTGACAGTTGAGGAGGGACAGCAAACCTGTAGGATTTGGCCCTGGAACATGAACTCTTTGACTAAGCTAACAACCACCACCCCCACTGATAATTACCACTTCACATGTTACTACACAGAGTGCAGTAAAAACAAAAATAAAGACCTTTATCATTCCAAGAGCAGTGAGGCCAGAACGGGAAGGAGAAAAGGTTAGGAAGTCAGCTAAGCTGACTAGTGACTCGATTTGTAGTGTAATCCTCCTTAAAGATACAAAGACTGCAGGAAATGGAAACTTCCCATTGTGTGATTGGAGAATACATTTTGAAACTGGGATATACGGGAGTTGTTTGGATGAGAATAGTGAGGTTAGAATTTATTAATACTTTAAAAGGGGGTATATCAGTACAAGCATGGAGGGCCTGGACAGATTTAATAACAATAAATCACATGGCTGACATGACCAACATTATAGAAGCAAAGCGTTCCGCTCTAACAGAATACAAGCGGTCACCTAGCGAGAGAAAATTACAGATCCTTCGAGCTGCGAGGAATAAAGTCAAACACACTGCAAGACGCTGTGCCAATGACTACTGGACAGAGCTCAGCGAAACCATCCAGACTGCAACAATTACTGGGAACATAAGAGGGATGTATGAAGGCATCAAAACAGCAATGGGCTCAGCCCAGAACAAGACTGCTCCCCTGAAATCCACCACGGGGGAAGTCATCACAGACAAGGGACAACAGATGGAGAGATGGGTGGAACACTACTCCTAACTCTATTCCCGACAGAATGTAGTAACAACTTCAGTCCTTGACACCATAAAATGCCTACCTGTCATGGGAGAGCTTGACAACGAACCCGCTATTGACAAACTTAGCAAGGCTATGGCCTCAAGGCTATGGCCTCAAGGAAAGCTCCAGGCAGTGACAGGATCCCCCCTGACCTGATCAAACACTACAAGACTACATTATTACAGCCTTTACATGAAGTCCTCTGTGAGTGCTGGAACGAAGGGGCTGTACCACAAGACATGAGGGATGTTAAGATCGTCACCCTCTACAAAAACAAGGGAGAACGCAGTGACTGCAACAACTACAGGGGCATCTCCCTACTCAGCATTGTGGGCAAAGTCTTTGCTCGGGTCATTCTGGTCCAACTACAGAAATTAGCTGAGCGTGTCTATCCAGAGTCACAGTGCGGCTTTCGTGCTGAAAGATCAACAATAGACATGGTCGTCTCCCTCCGCCAGCTTCAGGAGAAGTGCAGAGAGCAGCAGATGCCCCTGCCTTTATCGATCTGACCAAAGCCTTCGATCTCATCAGCATAGAGGGTCTCTTCAGAATTCTATCTAAAATTGGCTGCCCTCCTAAATTACTCAGCCTGATTGAGTCCTTCCACACCAACATGCAGGGGACTGTGCAGTTCAACGGCAGCAGCTCTGATCCATTCAATATCAGCAGTGGCGTGAAACAGGGCTGTGTGCTTGCTCCAACCTTCTTTGGAATCGTTTTTGCCTTGCTTCTAAAACATGCATTTGGCACATCAAAAGAAGGGATTTACCTGCATACAAGATCAGATGGCAGGCTTTTTAACCTTGCCGCCCTTGAGCCAAGACCAAAGTGCGTGAAACCCTGATAAGAGACATGCTATTTGCTGATGACACAGCAATAGGCTCCCACACTCAGCAAGAACTCCAGTCACTGATGGACTGTTTCTCCCAGGCTTGTAAAGACTTTGGGCTTACCATCAGCCTGAAAAAGATTAACGTACTGGGACAAGGAACAAAACCACCACCGATCATTACCATCGATGACTATGAGCTTGAGTTGGTCGATCATTTCACGTATCTAGGCTCCACTGTCACTGACACCCTCTCCTTAGACGTGGAGCTTGACAAGAGAATTGGAAAGGTGGCCACCACACTTAGACGCCTCACTACACATGTGTGGTCCAACCCCATGCTCACAGAGAAGACCAATATGGCAGTCTACAACTCCTGCGTCATCAGTACACTGCTATACGGTGGCAAGACATGGACGACATATGCCAGACAAGAAAGACGCCTGAACAGCTTCCATATGAGAAGCCTCCGCTGCATCCCGGGAATTTCATGGCAAGACCAGGTCCCAAACACAGAGGTCTTGTCTCGTGCGGGTCTGCCTAGCATGTTTACCTTACTTAGGCAACGCAGACTCCGCTGGCTGGGCCATGTCCACCGCATGCCAGATGGCCACATTCCTAAAGACTTACTGTATGGTGAGCTGGCCACTGGAAGCACCACTGCACACCCACAGTTGCGATACCGTGATGTTGTGAAGCATGACATGAAGGCTGTGGATATTGACTCAAAGACCTGGGAAAACTTTGCAGCTGATCGGTCACAATGGAGAGGAGCCGTGACCAAGCACCTCAAAACAGGAGAAGACAAGCTGACCCAAGCCGCCTGTTATGACCCCATGGGTCATGTATTGTTATGTTTGTGTTGTGTTGCAGTGTCTCATCTCTCCTTGGTTTGTGTGTGTGTTTTAATGAGTGAATTAGGAGCAGGTGGTGTCCGCTCGTTGGCTGGCTCGCCTGATTGCTGCCGCACGATTGGTCAGGGGGCGGGCCCCTGACCTATTTGAACAGCCCGCCGACTGCACTCTGTCTCCTCTCCAGCCTTCCCACCGCCAGGAGAAGCCAGCTTGATAGACTGATGTTGTGGTGCTAATGCGGCAATTCTGTATTTGTAGTTTTTGGGTAAGCTAAAGCTGCCCTAGTACATATTTGTAAAATAGTCTACGGGATAATTGGAGCAGTTGGTAGGAGGGAGAAGCCATTTTCTTTCAACCCTTTTCTCCGGTTTTGAGTTTAGATAGTTAGGATAGTACCTTGTTATGTATTTTCTTTTTTCTTTTGTTAGGAAGGTAGGTTGATTTAGGATATTTTATGTTTGTTATGTTGGCACCTGTTCTCCCTCCGAGGAAAATAAAACTGCTCTCTTTGGTTGAACTTGGCTTACTGTTGTCGCTGGCCTTTTCTTGTGGTGAGAAGACGGGGGGAGCGCACAAGAGTGTTGTGTCCAAGGTTCCCCTAGACCGGGGGCATAACATGATTTGGGGGCTCATCCGCTCTTGTTTCGTCGTTCGTCGTTGTGTCCGGTAAGTGTGGTTGTTTTTCTTCCTCGTTGTCTCTGCTTGTTTGTTGGCAGTTTTTTATTTTGTGGGGGTGGCGAATATGGAATTTAAATTGGAGGATTTTGCTACTAATCCAATAGCTGACAAACTTGAGAAGTGCAATAAAAATTATTTAATATTGATAGCCAATGCTTTCGATGTGACTGTGCCACCAAACCTAAAGAAGCAGGAGTTAAAAGAGCTTCTCCATCAGAAGCTCCGTGAAAGGGGTTTGTTCCTTGAGCCAGTCCCTACAGATGGAACTGAGTTGGGTGCTGTGTCTGGTATTCCTGCCCCACTCCATACCTCCCCAGTCCAGACTGGCATGTCGACAGAGGAGCTTCGGTTGACTCTGCGAATAAAGGAGGTTGAAGTAAGAAATCGGGATTTGGAGGTGAAAGCAATGTGTTTAAGGTTAAAAGCTTTGGAGCTAGAGCGGGGAGCTGCTGCTGCAGCCAGTCCCTCAACCTCACAGTCACCATCTACTGGTATGCCCCATGACAGCTTCGATGTTGGTCGACACATCGCATTAGTCCCACCTTTTAGAGAGTCCGAAGTGGATTAATATTTTAATGTTTTTGAGCGTATTGCTGCCACATTGAACTGGCTTAAGAGTGTGTGGCCTCTGTTGCTGCAATGTAAACTGGTGGGTAAAGCTCAAGAAGTGTGCTCTTCTCTGTCGATTGAGGACAGCTTAAATTATGACATTGTGAAAGCCACTGTCCTCCGTGCGTATGAATTAGTGCCGGAAGCCTATCGGCAAGGTTTAGGAAATGTGAAAAAACTGCCACCCAAACATGTAGGGAAAAAAGCGTGTTATTTGATAAATGGTGTCAGGCCAGCAAAGTTCAAACTATTGAGAATATGCGCGAGCTTATCTTGATGGAAGAATTTAAGAATCATCTTCCTGAAAGAGTTGTAATTTATCTGAATGAGCAGAAAACCACGTATCTCGCTGACGCCGCTGTGTTGGCGGATGAATTCGCGTTAACGCACAAAAATGTTTTCTCTCCACGTGTTCGTCGTGATCCGGTCCCCGCTGACCGGAAAATTAGATCCCCTAAAAGTAACCGCCACAACCCTGTCGCTGCCTCTGCAGCCACAGAAACTCGCGAGTGTTATTACTGCCATGAGCAGGGACACCTGATCAGCTCCTGTCCCGCTCTCAAAAGAAAAGAGCAAATCAAAAATGTCAAAACCCCATCTCCAATCGGCTTAATTCAAACTAAACCACCCTCCACGCAGAGCTTGAATTTGGTAGAACCGAAAAAAGTACCGATTGACGCGGATTTTAGACCATTCATTTCAACTGGCTCTGTTGCACTGGTGAGAAAAAAAAGCCGGTGTCGATAACTATCCTATGGGATACGGGAGCAAAACAATCGCTTATCTGCGGTGATGTTCTCCCTTTTTCAGCTGAGTCTTATTGTGGCTCTGACGTCTCAGCATTGGGAGTAAAAATGAGTGTGGTGCGCACACCTCTACATTTTGTGCATTTGATTTCTCGTTTTGTGTCAGGCAAATTTAAAGTTGCCGTGAGGCCACGGCTGCCAATAGCTGGTGTTGATCTGATCCTCGGAAACAATTTGGCTGGAGGAAAAGTGTTTCCTTCACCTGTGGTAATAGAAAATCCGTGCGCGGATATGTGCATTTCTGACTCGGTTGGGCCAGACGTGATGCCCCTGTTTCCCGTGTGTGCCGTGACTCGTGCTGAGGCACGGAAATTTAGTGATTTGGTGGACCTTAGTAACACTTTCATGAGTTCCTCTGATCCTCCATGAATCCTTGAAGAGTGTAAACTGAATGTACCCATTTCTGTTGAACTTCAACCTAATTATGAAAACCTTACACTGACTGTAAACAAAGAACAGCTGATTGCCGCTCAGAAATCTGATGTGATCTTGTCTCATTGTTTTTCTCTGGTGAAAAATCCAAAGTGTGAAAAGTCTGTGTCCTACCGCCTTGATGAAGGTGTCCTGATGTGCCACTGGTCTCCTGGCTCTGGTTTCACGCACAAGTCCGTGTGCCAAATTGTTGTCCCACAGCCATTCCGTGCTCAAGTTCTGAGTTTGGCTCATGATCATTGCATGTCCGGCCATTTAGGAATTAAGAAAACGTAGTCGTGTCCTCCGTTTTTTCTTCTGGCCGGGACTAAAATCCGATGTCACAAAATTCCGCCGTTCATGTCAAACCTGTCAAGTCTCCGGTCAGCCGAACCAGGTAATTCCTTCTGCTCTGCTGGAGCCAATCCCTGCTGTCGGCGAACCGTTTGAACATGTCATCATAGACTGTCTTGGTCCTCTACCAAAAACAAATTCCGGTAACCAGTACATCCTCACCATGATGTGTGCTGCTACACGTTACCCTGAGGCTGTCGCTTTGCGCTCTTTAAAGTCCCGTGCCATTGTGAAAGTGCTCGTAAAGTTCTTCTCCACGTTCGGCCTACCAAAAAACATCCAAAGTGACCAAGGGTCCAACTTCATGTCGAAAATCTTTGCCCAGGTCATGTCCGAAAATGAATATAAAACACCATACTTCGAGTGCGTATCATCCAGAGAGCCAGGGTGCATTGGAGAGATTTCACCAAACACTAAAAAGTATGCTTCGAAAGTTCTGCACCGAGTCAAACCGTGAATGGGATGAGGGCTTGCCGCTGTTGTTGTTCGCCGTGCGGGAAACTCCGCAAGAGTCGCTGGGATTCAGTCCAGCTGTGGTCTTTGGCCACACTGTGCGTGGTCCAATGCGCCTACTGCGTGAAAACTGGCTCACAGATAAATCCGACCCACAAGACAACGTCCTAGACTATGTCAGTTCTTTTCGTGAGCGACTGCATCATGCTTGTGATTTGGCTCGTAACTCGTTGGCTGTCGCCCAAACTAAAATGAAAAGTAGGTATGACAAAAAGACTGTTGCGCGGACATCTCAGTCCGGCGACCGCGTCGTAGTTTTGCTGCCCGTCGTTTGCATTGCAGGCTAAGTTTTCCGGCCCGTATGTGGTTGAACGCAAAATCAGTGAAACGGATTATGTCGTACAGACCCCTGACCGTAAGAAAAGACTTGTGTGTGCCACATCAACATGCTCAAAAGGTATGTGGACCGTGAAAATTGTACAGCTTCGTTCCCAGTTGTTTCCCCTATTGCTTCTGTGTCTGTCACACAGCCCCCATACCATCCAGGTGATGATGGGTTGGATGACAGGCACAGCTCTGTGTCCTGTGCGCATCTTCGAAACTCCGAAATTACATCAACTTTAGATGTGTATTTAGCGCACCTCTGTGTTTCTGTTCGCTCCGACATTTGTACTCTCATTAGAGAATACTCAATTCTGTTCGGTGATGTTCCCTCTCAAACACATGTGATGAAACATGACATTGATGTGAGCCTATTAAACAGCATGCTTACCGTGTTAATCCCGCAAAACGCGCCGTGATGCAGAAAGAGGTCATGTACCTGCTTGACCATAGCTTCGCCGTCCCGAGTTGCAGCGCTTGGAGCTCGCCTTCGCTGCTTGTCCCAAAATCTGACCAGACCCCGCGTTTCTGCAATGATTACCGTAAGGTTAACACGGTCACAAAACCAGATTCATTCCCTCTGCCCCGAATGGATGACTGTGTCGATCGTGTGGGTTCCCCTAAGTATGTCACAAAATTAGACCTCCTTAAAGGCTACTGGCAGGTTCCCTTGACTGAACGCGCATCCGAAATCAGCGCCTTCGTCACTCCCGACCACTTTTTACAATACACAGTCATGCCATTTGGGCTACGTAACGCACCAACCACCTTTCAGAGGCTGATGAACATGGTTCTCTGTGGCGTCAGTAACTGTGAGGTCTACCTCGATAATATTGTGGCATATTCATCGTCTTGGACTGAACATGTTTAAACACTCCGTGAGATCTTTGACCGTTTGCGCGCCGCCTCTCTCACGCTTAACTTGGCCAAATGCGAGTTTGGTAAGGCAGTAGTCACTTACTTAGGTAAGGAGGTCGGTCAGGGCCAAGTTTGCCCTGTTACGGCCAAAGTTCAGGCCATTGTGGATTTTCCGGCTCCCCAAACCCGTTGTGAGCTCCGCCGTTTTCTAGGGATGGCCGGATACTATCGGGCGTTCTGTAAAAACTTCTCTGACATTGTTGCTCCGCTTACTAGTTTGGCAAGCCCCAAGTCGCCATTCCAGTGGTCAGAAACTTGTCAAGCGGCATTTGAAGCTGCCAAAGCTCTCCTCTGCAGCGCTCCTGTGCTCGCAGCTCCGAACTTTGCGCGCCCCTTCAAGCTGGAGGTGGACGCTAGCGCACTCGGCGGGGGGGCGGTGCTCCTGCAGGAGGATGAGCATGGCGTCGATCATCCAGTTTGCTACTTCTCAAAGAAGTTCAAAAAGCACCAGTTACACTACAGTACTATTGAAAAGGAGGCATTTGCCTTATTACTAGCGTTACAACATTTTGAAGTGTACCTTGGCTCCAGCGCTGTGCCGACTGTCGTGTTTTCTGACCATAACCCGCTCGTGTTTTTGTCCCAGATGCAGAACAGTAACCAACGCTTGATGCCCTGGTCATTATTGCTCCAAGACTTTAATGTTGAGATTCGTTATAAGAAAGGGCTTGAAAACGTAATTGCCGATACCTTATCTAGGTCGTATTGAATCGCACATTTACGCTAGGGGGTAAATGTCCGATTTTTAGGTAGGGGGGTGTTATGACCCCATGGGTCATGTATTGTCATGTTTGTGTTGTGTTGCAGTGTCTCCTCTCTCCTTGGTTTTTGCGTGTGTTTTAATGAGTGAATTAGGAGCAGGTGGTGTCCGCTCGTTGGCTGGCTCGCCTGATTGCCGCCGCACGATTGGTCAGGGGGCGGGCCCCTGACCTATTTGAACAGCCCACTCTGCACTCTGTCTCCTCTCCAGCTTTCCCACCACCAGGAAAAGCCAGCTTGATAGACTGATGTTGTGGTGTTAATGCGGCAATTCTGTATTTGCAGCTTTTGGGTAAGCTAAAGCTGCCCTAGTACATATTTGTAAAATAGTCTACGGGATAATTGGAGCAGTTGGTAGGAGGGAGAAGCCATTTTCTTTCAACCTTTTTCTCCTGTTTTGAGTTTAGATAGTTAGGATAGTACCTTTTTATTTATTTCCCTTTTTCTTTTGTTAGGAAGGTAGGTTGATTTAGGATATTTTATGTTTGTTATGTTGGCACCTGTTCTCCCTCCGAGGAAAATAAAACTGCTCTCTTTGGTTGAACTTGGCTTACTGTTGTCGCTGGCCTTTTCTTGTGGTGAGAAGACGGGGGGAGCGCACAAGCGTGTTGTGTCCAAGGTTCCCCTAGACCGGGGGCATAACACCGCCACAGGGAGGCGGGTCTGCAGAAAGCTTTGCGTCAGCTCTGTCCAACAGCCAGCATGCACATGCAATACTTGCAACAAGGACTGCCATTCACGCAGCGGTCTTTACAGTCATAGTCGCCGATGCTTCAGTCTAGCACACAACTAGGATACTTAACCCATGGTCGACCCTGACCAACGGAGGCTTCGTCATCATTATCATCATATTCATAAGTCAAATTACAAAATAATCATGTTGACACAGAATCCAAAGAGATTCACATAAAGAGGATTATCAATAATACTGTGCATTTTATGAACAAAGAAATATCTAACCCTTTAACATTTATCAAACAAAAAAAAGGATAAAATTAAGAAAAAAAAAACAATTATCCATTCTCCACAATTATCTCTTCTACGATCATGTCTTTTAAAAAAACAAGAAGTGGTGAACCAGAGAGAGAGAGAGCAAAAAAGGGAAAATACCCAAAAAGCAAATGTGAACGGACAGTAACATTACAACGATCTCAGTTCAATCTACACTTTAACCACTGAAAATAAATAAATACCCATAATAGCAGTTGAGCCACGCACAGACAGACAACCACGCACTCACACACTGACTTCTACGGGTAATTTGGGACAGGCCAATTAACCTGAAGTGCATGGTTTTGGAGGTGGGAGGAAGCCGGAGAACCAGGTGAGAACCCACGCAGACACAGAGAGAACATGTTTAATGATGTTTAATAAAATAATCATGTGATAAAATATAATTAAATAATATTTATGTGGAATTCCTAACACTTAAGAATCTGAGGGCATGACCAGTAATTTGATCTGTTTTACATAACTTGTGAAAAGTTGGCCTTAACATTTTTGGTATACACTTGTCGATCAGTAACCGCCCATTGACACACAGCAGAGTATTTTGGTTTATAAACAAAGGAGGGGACACTTCAGTGAGAGTGTATGTTCGGTGTTCAGTTAAACATTTGAGCCATGTAATACTAGTTATTCTAAGTATTAAAATTGTTTGCTTTTATCATCGATGATAATGTTGGATTTCTGCTCAACCTGAATTGACATTTAATATTTTATACTTATACACTTTGTCTTGTCTTAAGAAAACCCCAAATTCTACTTCACCTTAGTTTTGTGCTGATGGCAGTATGCTCTGTTATGTATGAAAAGGGAGTTATAGTACACACAAGTGCAAACAAGGAAGTGGGGGAAGCAGTCAAAATGTTGCCACCATGAGTCCCAGAGGACAAATCAAACCCACAATGGAGAGATAAAAAAAGAAATGACAATAATACAGCAATGCACAGCAAGCAATCAGATATGTTCAATAAAAACCTAATAATCAAAGACCCCTTGGTCCATGACTAAAATATCATGTTCAATAGATGGGAGATGATATCTCAGCAGGGTGTGAGCTAATACAACAATTAGAGGTGAATAACAAAATAATAAAAATATTTTTTTATGAGGCTGTATTTTTTTTGTCTTTTCCAGTTCCTAGCAGTAGTAAAGCATTTATATATGCAGTATAATATATATAATATATATATATATATATATATATAATCTGGGCTTCACTTCTTTGAAATGTTGGATCAATAGATTGTCATCAGACATCCTTTAGACTTTGATTCATTTTTAATTCTGCGTTTGAGGCCGTCTCAAGACATATGTTGGGCAAAAAAATTCAGACTGAACTGGCAGTGGAGAGGTACCAGTTCACCTCTCTAGCACTACCATGGTGCACTTGAGCAAGGCATCGCCCCCTTTATATGTTGCTCATTGAGGGAAACAAAGAAAAAGCTGCCCACCGCTATACTTCTTATCAGCATGCTTACAGGCCCCTGTGTGTGTGTGTGTGTGTGTGTGTGTGTGTGTGTGTGTGTGTGTGTGTGTGTGTGTGTGTGTGTGTGTGTGTGTGTGTGTGTGTGTGTGTGTGTGTGTGTCTGTGTGTGTGTGTGCACTTTCTGTAAAATAAGCAGATTATCTGCTTCTAAACTATTGACAATACATCTGAGGTCATTCAGTTTCAGAGGAAGCTACTCACTTTAACCAGCTTTCATGGACCCACCATAATCAAGTCGATATTACCTGGCTAGACTTAATATTACGATATTACCTGGCTAGACACTGCCATGATCATTACATAACGTGTAAAAATATTTCAGACCTGCCTCAAACGACTTCCAGATTTCATCCCTGCCTTTCCTTACTCCAACAATCAATAAAGAAAACAAAAAAAACAAAAAAAAACAAAAAACGACTTGTTTTTAAGCATTTACCACCAGCTCGGGTCTGATCGAAGGAGGACGAACGTGTGTCTGTAAGAAGAGAGAGAAGAGGAACACCAAGTTCAGGTGGAAAGACCACGTAGAAAGGTAGCAAGTAGGGTTGAGCCGAGTACTCATTTCAGACGAGTATTTGGTACAGATAATGCATTTTTGACGAGTACGGGTACAATACAACTAAAACTCGTCGAAACTCGTGCTTGTAAAATCCTCAAAACTGACTGTTGTCACCCTCAGTGATTGGCCAGTCACACAGAGCGGCCGCCACTTCCTACAGAGACTGCAGCCAGTGTTGCTGTCATGCAGATGACTGATCTCTCTGTGAGTGGCTGCGCTGTAACTCATGTTGATTTCCTTAGGTTTTCATCAGCTTGCCTCTATTTTGGTCTGTTTAAGATTACTAGGTAAACTTGTTTCTTGTTTCACACACTCACACACACACACACATACACACACAGAAAAGTCTCTCTTTCTCTCTCTGTCACAGTCAGTCAGTCACACTGTGGTGAGAGTGTTTTACTCCAGTAAATACCAAAATAAAAGGGCAGCACGGTGGCTGCCGCCTCACAACACGGCGGACCCGGGTTCGAGTCCCCCCCTTGCGGAGTTCACATGCTCTCCCCGTGTCTGCGTGGGTTCTCTCCGGGTTCTCCGGCTTCCTCCCACCTCCAAAAGCATGCGCTTCAGGTTGATTTGCCGTTCCAAATTGCCCGTAGGAATGAGTGTGTGTGTGTGCATGGTTGTATGTCTTTGTGTGTGGTTTGGCGGTGCACTGGCGTCGTGCCCGGAGTGTCCCCCACCTCACGTTCTATGCCGCCGAGATAGGCTCCGGCTTCCCATGACCCGCTGCAGCGGATGTAGCAGTGGTAATCTGAAGATGACTGACCAAAATAAAACGCAGTACAACACAGAATGGTGCTCATCAATACAGATCAATTGGGAAACAGTCATCAAACTCATCTCTCATGACCCTTTTATACTTCATGGGTCCACATTTTTGTGTACGTGTGCGGGTATGCGTGTCTTTTCTTGGGAAAACAGGAAACACTGGATTTCCAGGCAAACATCGAGACCTTTGTCACCACCCTAAAGTCAACATGACCCCCTTCCTGTCTTTCCGGATTTATACAATTAGGTTCTTCACTGCCAAACCTGGAAATCTGTTTCTTCCTGATTTGAAGTGTGACCTAAGCATGCATTATTTTACTTCCACAGTACACACATGCACGAACAGACACACACACAACTACAAGCAAACCTTGGTTTTCGAATGCTTTAGACATCAAACAAATCAGAATTCTACCAAAAAATTTGGAATTTTTTGTCTTGGAAGTCAAACAAAATTTGGAAGTCAAATGCGAAACAAACACCTTTTTCTTGCTGCCAAGTGCGATAAAGGCGAGAAAGGTTGAGAGAAAATGTGACGGTAATGTGCTTTTTGTTTTAGTTTACTGTATTCAATAGTTTTTCACTTAATTTGCGTTCCATTGCCTATGGTACGAGTTAAGGTTCCGTAAACTTCTGTCCAAAAGACGACAGTAACTTGTACCTTAGGCTAACCTTTCTAGCCTAGGCTTTCTTTCTCGTGTTTGCTTATTTCTTTTACATTTCTTTGATATGTTTCATTACTATACAATTTGATAAATAATGACATTATGAAATAACAGAAAGGTAGTTTTCTAGCGTCTTGGAATGGATTAAGACCATTTATATTATTTTATTGGGAAAAATGTATTTGGAATTTGAACAAATCGCTATTCGAACAGCCTTCCGGAACGACTTGTGGTCGGAAACCGAGGTTTGCCTGTACATGGACACACCTCAGCACCACTCGGCCTCACAGAATTCTGCAACTACTAAAACTCCCATGGACAGTGATTTTGACTGCTCGAACAATATTTGTATATAATTTGGATTATCATTGAAAATATCAAAGAATAAATTGGTGGAATAGATAAAAAAAATCAGGATACTAAATTAAAACTACAATGATTGTTTTATTTTTTGAATGACACAACATTATTCCCCTGCAATCACACATCAAAAATCAAACTGTGAAATTAAAAAAAATGTATCTCCAATCACTCACAGTCAACACAGGTAACCTGTACCTTCATTGTGAAGCTCCCACTACCTTATGACATCTGACACATTTATCCTTTGCTTTATTTTTCTTACACATTCTTCACTTGGCGATGCCTTCTCCTCTCCATCTTCGGCTGATCCAAAAGGGGCTCTTACACCATCATTTGTCAGGCTTCTGCTTTCATGTGTCCTGAGCAAAGTTCCATTGCGAATCGCATCATGAGGTTCCTCTGTGACATCATCTTAATTGGTGCACTTCTTGAACAGGATCAAAGCATTTATGACATCAAGGTTAAGAATATTATGAAACACCACCAATGGCCATCAGCATGTAGGAACTTACACTGAATATTTCCTCCCTATTTGATCAAGCACATGTACTCCAACCTTGGTTCTGTTGCGGTACTGTACGTAACAGTCTCCAGTCTAGCCTCATGGCCAGTTGTGTTGTTGACAGCTCTGTGGATTGTGATTAGAATGGAGATATTCTTTCCTTGGTTAACATTTATAGACTGTTAGGGTTGCACTGTCACATTTTAGCACCTCTTTAGTGTGCAGGGCCCTTTGCTACTCTACAGATGGAGGAAACTCTTGTCTCTTATTTACTGGACCAACCAGGCTGGTTTTCTGGGCCTTTAGTGCCTTGGAAAGTTCAAGAGAAGTGAAGAAGTTATCATTGGTGAGATTTCACCCCCTCAACACATGTTACCTGTGTTGAGTGAGTGGGAGGCAAAAAGCAACAACTTGGCATCATAACATCAATGTCTCCAGCTGGCTTGCAGCCATTTAATTTTAATTGTAATTTAATTTTAAATTTTAAATTTTAAATTTTAATTTTAATTTTAATTTTAATTTTAATTTTAATTTTAATTCAATTAATTTAATTTAATCACAGCATTATTGAATGTTCATAGTAGTTAAGGATTTTTATTGTTAAGGTCTCATGATGACACCAATCTATTTTGAAACAGGATACAATTGTTTTTATTTCACAGTTACATTTGTTTTTGTTTTTTTAAATTTGGATGTGTAATTGCAGAGAAGCTATGTTGTGTCAATTAAATTAATAAAACACTCAATCATTATAGTTTTAATTTAATGTATGATGTATTTTTACCTATTTCAACAATTTATTCTCGGATATTTCACACAGTATGTCTGCCTTCCTTCTCTGCATCATGTCAACCAACTCTCTACCTTTTCCTGTCATAGTTCCAACATTCAACATCCCTACTCTCAGCCCTATACTCTTGGCGTTCCTCTTCTCTCTCTTCCTATGAACACACTTTCTTCCTCTCCTTCTTCAACCAACACTTGTCCAATTTACACCGGCACCCTGTTGGTCATCAGCACCGATGGCGGTCGTTGTTAAACCGGGCCTGGACCAATCCAGTATGGAAGTCATAGGTTTGATTTGCATGTTTGATTTGGCCTAAGTTTTACGTCGGATGTCCTTCCTGGCACAACCGTCTGTATTTATCCGGGCTTGGGACCGGCACAATAAGATACTGGGTTGTGCCGTCTTGCGGCTACATTATTCTTGGTCACTACTCAGATCTCTTTTGTGTTTTGAAATTTTAATGATCAAACAATGTCAGAAAAACATTTAGGACATTTACACACACTTAGGAAAGGTCAGGCTTCTATTGGTTTGGGTTTTTTTTAAATCAAGTTATGACATTGCAAAGTTTTAAAGCAGTCAAAATGACTGCCTTGGGAGTTCTAGTGTTAATCAACATTGTTTAACTCTGTGTTAAAAATGAATAAATAATTTAAAAAAACAGTTTCATCATAAAAAAAGAAAGAAAAAAAAGAAAGTTGTGTTGAGTGTGACCATTCTTGTGCATGCATACTTTGTAGCTCATAACTTCCTATTGCATGTGTTGTATTCATTAAGGCATTTCATGTTCTGAGTTCTGTAAAAAACTTGTTCTGTAAAAAGTTCTCCTACTTTTGTGATCAAAAACATTGATTTGAATCTCAATTTTGAGGCTGTTCTGTAAATGCTTTTAAAGTAAACAATAAATGTAACAATATCTGATCAATCCATATCAATTTCAGACTTAAAATAATGTAGCAATTTAAGCCCCACCCATTTCCGGTTTCAGCCCCGCCCATTCCGAGTACAGATACGGATACATATAATTTAAATGGTTGAACAGATACAGATACAGATACAGATACAGATACAGATAGTGGTGTACTTGCTCATTCCTAGTAGCAAGGTTTGAAGTTTATGAGCAGGTTTCAAAGTGTAGATAGGAAGAGAAATGGAGGAGGAGTTGTCTTGAAGTAGGCGTTTGTTAGGAATGTCCTGGAGATAAAAAGTGTTGATAGAGTGATGGGTCTGAAGCTAGAAATCAAAGGTGTGATGTTCAATGTTGTTAGTGGGTATGCTCCACAGGTAGGACGTGAACTGGAACCGAATGAGAAATTCTGATTGGACTTTGATGAAGTGATGCAGAGCATCTTTGATGGACATGTTGGTGCAAGAAACAGAGGTGATGAAGAGGTGATGGCAGGTTTGATGACTGCAAAGTTGGGGATAGGCGAGAGTGTATCCAAACATAATAGAATGGTGGTGTGTAGGATGACTCTGGAGGTGAAGAAGATGAAAAGGTCAAAGGCAAAGCAGAAGATGAAATGTTGGAAGCTGAAAAATGAAGAGTGTTTTAGGAAGGAGTCAATACAGGCTCTGGGTGGTAAGGAGGTGCTTCCAGATGACTGAATAACTGCAGCTAATGTGATCAGGGAGACAGGTAGGAGATTACTTGGTGTTTCATATGGAAGGACAGTAGATAGACTTGGTGGAATGAGGAGGTACAGGAGTGTATGCAGAGAAAGAGGTTACATTGACATTGTGATCTGTAGTGAGAGCAGGGAAGACGTGGGACACTGAGAAGACTGCGGAGAGTAGACAGAGGTACAGGGAGATGCAGTATAAGGTGGGAGTAGATGTAGCAAAGGCCAAACACGGGGCTTATGATGATTTGTATGCTAGGTTGGACAGTAAGGAAGCAGAGAATGATTTATACGGATTGGCAAGACAGAGAGACAGAGATGGGAAGGACATACGGCAAGTTAGGGTGATTAAGGATAGGAATGGAAGTGTACTGACAGGTGCCCGTAGTGTGATGGGAAGATTGAAATAGTACTTTGAAGAGTTGATGAACAAGGAAAACGAGAGAAAACAAAGACTAGAAGAGGTGGCTGTTGTGGACCAGGAAGTGGCAAAGATTTGTCAGGATGAAGAGAGGAGGGCACTGAAGAGGATGAAGAGTGGAAATCAAATACGTTTTCTTCTTCCCACTCCCTTTCAGGCAGAATTGTACTGTTGAGTTATGATCTTTGCTTATTTATTTGCTTATTTATTTTGTTTTTTGTTTTTGTTTTTTCCTTGCCTTGCCTGAAATAAATGAATAAAATGAAAAAAAACAAACTTCTAATGATACATGGTATCTGCCAGTTTATCTTAGCACTGTACTTTTACTCGTACATGGTCTTACCAGAAGTGATATTGGTGCATCCCTATTTTTAAATGTGCTCAAAACACCATCGTCCTCTCCCTCCTCCTCTCACACACATTTTGTCACATTGAAACACCATCACACATTGTCTTTGACTTTGCTATTTCTTGCTTCCAGTTGTGGGAGGCAGGGAGGAGTGACAGCCTCCCTGACCAGCTGGCCATAATTGGAGTTCAGGAGGTAGTGTAGGCTGGATAATTGGGTGGCAGCCAAGAGTTTTTTGTGGATGGTTGTCTAAAGCTCACTCCCCTTTTCAGTGGCCTGCTCAATTATTCCTCAGGTACAATGCTCCTCTCCACCTGGCCACCAATATAGCTGCCTCAGTTTCTATCCAAAATGATTGTGCTTTTGTGAGGGGAAGTTTGGAGGTGGTGGGTGTTAATGAGTTACAGTCATTTGCTCTTTGGTGAACATGTCAGGAGCCAGGATAATGGCTGGTTTCATTAAAAATTACATAGGACAATGGAAATAGTCAATCATGTGCGCAGATTTATGGAAACACACAAAGTTGTGGCTCAGAAAACCATATGCGGTGCAGTGAGTGTCACTGTCAGATGGGTGCAAGCACAGAATCATAGCAGAACAATAGCAATTCTGTCGGCTTGTTTTGCTTACATTTCTGCAGACTGAACAATGTCAAGCTTACACCCCCCCCCGACACACACACACACACACACACACACACACACACACACACACACACACACACACACAATTCCATCAACAAATCCCATCACCACCCTTCCACTGAGCGTGATTAAAGTTATTTTGAATTTCAAAGGCCAGTGCTGACAAGGAATCAATGAAGACCATTGTGTAGCTTCAGCCATCAGCTATGACAAATTACTAAGCAGTTTGCTCGGGCTGCTTCAGTGCTTTTGCTTGAAAAACCTTCTAGTGTTTGATGCTTGAGCCTTTAAAAAGCTATATTTATTGTACATGATTTGTTTCTTTATGTTCATATTATGTAAAAAAAACATTTTTTGAGTGGTAAATTGGACAGCAGTAGCTGAATATGATGTAAATGTGAGGAAAATAGATATTCCTAAAGCAATTCATACAGTAATCCTAAGCGTATTTGCTTTCAAGATGACTGGCTTCACCTCATTGAGGAATTGTATTAGGTAGTCACTTTATACCGTACGTGCATTATATTGGCTGAAAGCTTCCGGAAGTGCGCTTCGTTCGGAGACTCACAGAACACAGCACACTTCTGTGTATTAAAGAAACACTTAAAAGAGCTTTAAACAATGTATAAGAGTGTGGAAAATTTAATACAGATATAAGGTGGTTTAATGTCAGTATGGGAAGGGTTCACGTTTAAATTACTGTAAATAATAACATAAATAGTTTGTCGCTTTCGTGTATAATATATATATATATATATATATATATATGTATATATGGAAATATGTATAATATATATATGTGTATACACACACACACACACACACACACACATATATATATATATATATATAATATATATATGTATTTATGTATATATATATATATACACACGAATAAAATGTATATACGATACGAATAAAATATATATACGATACGAATAAAACCCGTTATTACTCGTGATCGGACTGAAGGGAAATCATCCTGACTGTTTTCACGCTCTGTGATTGGCCAGTCACACATACTTCCCACCCCTCCCTACAGACTGCAGATAGAGCGGAGCTTATCCCTGTCCCACTCTTCGGCACATGCAGACATTTACTGATCTCTCTGTTGGTGGCTTCACTGTTCCTCACATCTTTCTTCTTAGGTTGTCTTCAGCTTGCCTCTATTTTGGTTTTTGGTTACCAGAGGCCTGTACCATAAAGCTGGATTAACCTGGCCTGGCTTCTTCTTACTTATCTGGCTTCACTTACCGAGTCGTCCGCCCTCCGGATTTTTCGGTACCATTAAGCCAGCTATCAACTCACTAATTCAATCCAGGCATGTCCAGTCTAGATCTGTGCACGCTCACATAAAAAGGATGCATGCGACCAATCGCAAACATGCAACAAACCGGCCTGAGCTGCATATTTCACAACAGAGGAGCAAACAATAATAATTAATAAATACGAGCAATACAAATCAATAATCCAGGCAAAAAGCAACACAGTTGCAGCTGCCAAACGGTGCACGGATCGCTGGCACAAAATCGCCGACTGTGTCAATGCGGAAGTTAGTTCCATTATAATATTACTTCCCCAAAGAGGTAAGATCGGGCTTAAAAACTCCAGCCCGACCCGAACCGAACCGGACAGTATTAAAGCCCGACCCAAACCGAGCCCGACGGTACTAAAGGCCAACCCGGCCCGACCCGAACCGAGCCCGACGGTACTAAAGGCCCACCCGGCCCGACCCGAACCGAGCCCGACGGTATTAAAGCCTGACCCGAACCGAGCCTGACGGTACTAAAGGTCAACCCGGCCCCACCCGAACCGAGCCCGACAGTATTAAAGCCCGACACGGCCCGAAAGTAGTTGTCGACTTTTTGAGCCGGACCCGACCTGAATTTCGTGTCAGGTCGGGCCTGAACTCGGGCTCGGGCGTAAGAGCTTACCTCTACTTCCCCACTATGACTGCACTTGTATATCTGACTACAGTAACATTTGTGTGTTCCATAAATGTATGTGTATACGACATTTTTCGTTATGGCATGTGATTATAGCCCCCGCAACTTTATGAATAGCTCTACATACTGTGTTCTTCCCGAGGTTTTCGGCATCGCCAACAGAATACGTAAAAGTACCTATGAATGAATGAATCAATCAATCCATGATTTACTTAAACAAATAATTGATTAATGGCATTTTATATGTGGCTTGCTTGTAACCCATCCAACGAGGGATTTAAGGACATCATAATAATTACGAAAATTTCTAAGAAATATATTAACTGTGGCAAAAAACCTCAGTGCAGTGCACACTGTGTACGGGACTGTCAGTGCATGGTTGTGGTGCGTTACATTACTGATGTAAGGCTCCAGCAGCTGACAGATGTAATGTAAGCCCTCTCCCCAAAACCTGCAGTGATTGTTCAGGCAATCCGAATGGATTACAGCGATCTCTAAATATTCTCTCGCGCCTGAGCGCTCTTCGCACAAGCTGTGCACCAAGATCCACCGGGTTCTCATAAAACGGACGGTCTATTTTCCAAGAGAACTGATTGGTCTGTAGGCGGGTCTCTTTTACCCGGTGAGCTCTGATTGGTCAGTAGGTGGGGCTGTTATACCTGCTGAGCTCTCATCCTGAATTTATCCTACTCTGGAGCAGGTTAGGTGTTCAGCATAGGTTACCGCGATAACGTAGCCTGATAGAAAGTCAGCCACTTTTATGGTACCGAAAAGCCAGAGTTAAGCCTGAAGTTATCTCGCTAAACCGTAATCCAGCTTTATGGTACAGGCCTCTGGTGAACTTTCTTTTGTTTTTTTGGTGCACGTACGGGTGCATTTGACCACTGCCTCCACTCTTTTCTTTTTTACCTGTTTGTTCTAAACTCTGTTCAAATTAATAATTCTATACTTTCTGTACTGAGACATAGCACACACACACACACACACACACACACACACACACACACACACACACACTCACTCACCGCAATCAACATTGTCTAATTTTATGTGATTAAAAAAATGGAAAGAACATTAGGTACTAAAAATAAGTAATTGAAAAAAAAGTTTGATTATAAAAAAAAAATAAACTGAAGAAGAAAAGTATGACAATTCTTGTTCATGCATACTTCGTAATTGATAATTTCCTATTGCATGCACTTCATTAATGCACTTTGTGTTTACTCGTTCTATAATCAGAGAATCAGAATCAGAGAATCAGAGTCTTCATTTGTCATGCTGACACACGTTTTCACATATGAAAACATGCTTTTCTGAAGGTCCCAGTAAGCCCGATTGATAAATAAGATAAACAAGATAAATAAGAAGTTAAGAAATGAGAAAAAACAATTAAATGTGTAGGATAAATAAGAAAAGAGAACAGAGAAAAGCTACGAATGTGAGATATATAAAGTGTAAAGTGTAAATTGTAAAGTGTCTGAACAGCAAAAATGTATGTACAATGCAGCAGCTTAAGTGTGTAGGTGCTCCATCTATTGCACCTGATGAAGCACCATATTGTACCAAATCCCCAAGTGTCCGTAGTGACATGTATATATAACACCACAGTTATATATACAATTCCTTTACTATTGTGATCACAAGCATTGTATCTAAATTCTGAGGCTCTACGGTAAATATTCATTCATAGACTTAAGAATATTCATGTTCTAACTCAGTTCCATAAAAAACTTCTTCCGTAAATAGGTATCTTACTTTTGTGATCAAAAACACTGATTTGAATCTCAATGTCGAGGCTTTTCAGTAAATAGTTTTAAAGTAAACAATAAATATAGCAACTTGTGATCAATCCAAATCACTGTTAGACTTAAAAAAGTGTAGCGATTTAAGCCCCACCCATTTCTGGTCAAACCACACCCACTGTCGGTTTAAGTCCCGCCCATTCCGAGTACAGATACGGATACAGATAATCTAGTTGGTTGAACAGATACAGATAGTGGTGTGCTCACTCATCCCTAATAAGTATGTTTTACTGGTATATTTAATGAATTGTGCATTAATGTCACCTTTTTCAAAGAACAAAACCAAGACCATCAACTCACATGAAATGACCTATCTGCAAATCAGTGTGACTTCTGCTGTTGTTATTGAGAGACCAGTTCAGATATGCGTGGCTTCACCTTGGCAAGTGCTACTCTTATATCATCTTCACAGAAAAGTGTGTGTCTTTTGTTTTCCATACAGCTTTAGGAAGGGTTCCTTTATTTTTGCCAGTGCGAGACTAGAGTTGCTCAATTTGCAGAAAGCTGACTCCCAGCATGCTCCGTTATACAGTACAAGTAAATTCACGTTGCACATATTCGTCCGACCACTTTGTTTTTTTGCACAACATAGTTACTATGACTTAAAATATTAAGAAAGCAATCACATGTCGTACCATCATGACAGGCATAAATCAAATACTGAGTGCGCAAAATCGCATGGAGAACAGGTAGGCTAATCGATGTAGCGCAATCACCTGCAGACAGTGATGGCTAAGAGGGGTGTGTCATCACGAATTGACACGATGTGTCACACGTACACAGTGATTTGTATATGTTCGGCAAAAACACCCGACACTATGACCTCCGTCCCCGCCGAACCCCTGAAACCCTAGGGTTCAATCGAACCCAGGTTATGAACCACTGCTCTAGAGGGTGTAGAGACCATAAATGTGTAGCAGATTGAAATGGACTTCATACATTTCATTGGTGATACAGTTCTGATAAACTGTCATATGGTTTTGATTTTTCCATAAAAATCTTGGCGAAGAGAGATTCATTACAGACTCAAGCCATTTTTTAAGTGGGTCGATATGAGTGTAGCCCAGTCTTCGTCACACCAGTTTGATCTTCGTCATTCCTCTGTATACATTTGTGATTGAACACAAATTGAGCTTAATGCATTTAAACTCAACTGCACCTCATGCAGCATCTGTCAGATCTGGTTCTATAGTTATGTGCTTCATGAAGCACATATTTGTATTACACATAGTGGATTAGAAAATCATTAAGTTGAATTGTTAAGTGTTGAGTGGGGACAATTCCTAACAATTTTGTACAGGTAAAATACCATTTAGCAATGCCTGGCAAGTACTTTAAAATGCATAACCCATATGCAAATGAGGAATGTCTGGATTTTTTAGGAGGAAAGAACTCATGACAGCTAATTAGTGAGCCAGATGACAATTTGTGTCTGTGTGAAAAAGAAAAGAAAAATGTTTAAACACTACTAGCTGACATGTTTCAGCTTTGTGGTAAAAACAACATTCAAAAGAGGAAAATGGAGGTTTAGAAAATCATTCAATTTCTTTTAAAGGGTATGCACTTTCTCTTTTATTGGGAACCTAAATGACAGATACTTAAAACTCTATGCTTACCATGAAGCTTATTTGATGCACTGAGAATCTCTTAAATTTGAACTCTTAAGCCGTTGTTCAATTGGTGCCTCTTAAGAGTGCAGCAGGGGTTATTCATTGTGTCCACTAAAGTCTACATCACTTTTCCTTCACTTGCAAGTGCATAAGCTAAATTCTTTTTTTTTTTTTTTTTAGCCACCTTGCCTCTATAAAGGAATCAGAGTGTGTGCAAAGACTGGTCTGATGGGATTGTTTAAGGTATTGATTAAGGCAGCCATAATCAATCCCTTAAACACAGAGGCTGCTGCTGGAACAAAAAAGACCTGCCTGTCACGGAGAGCAGGATTTGGACCTAAATGCAGGACATCGGTGGATATATTGTCAGTGAAGCAAACAGCAAGGAAACACAAGAAACACGGAAGTGCAAAATGATCTGTCCAAGAACAAAGACAGAACCTTGTTTAAAAAGTCTCATGTTAATCACTCTATTCTCTAATAGAGACAAGCAACAGATGTAAAGATGAGGCTCCGCCCACAGGTTTGGCCTTTCCTCCTGCCACACACCAGCACAGCAACACCAAGCCGTGACAGTACCCCTCCCTCACGGGACGGCCCCCGACGTCCCAAAAACGGTCCCGGGGAGGGTCAGGGTCGTGCTCCAGGACCGATTGGAGTACAGACCCAAGATCGGGAACTAGTTCAGGAACCAGCTGGGCTCTGGGCGCAGAGACAGGCTGGGGTGCAGGCTCAGACTCAGGAACAGGCTTGGGCACAGGAACAGACTCGGATGCAGACACAGGAGCAGGATGGCGTCCGGGCGCGGGGACTGGAGCAGGCTGGCGTCCTGGCGCGGGGACAGGAGCAGGCTGGCCATTTAGGGCAACCATTTAGGACAACTCCGGTGGTTACAGCTATACTCACTAAAGGCACTTGTTTTTACCAATCACAAGCTGACAACATTACGGAAATTATCTAAAGGCCTTCTTATTTACTCGTTCATTCATCTTCTTCCACCTTGTCCGCAATGGAAAGTCGCGGGGGGCTGGAGCCTATCCCAGCTGGCTTGGGCGTGAGGTTTGGGAAACTCTGGGCACAACGGCACTGCACCGTGGAGACACACAGAGACACAAACACGCACATGCCGACTCATACCTACGGACACTTGGAAGCCGGCCAATTAACCTGAAGCGCATGTTTTTGGAGGTGGGAGGAAGCTGGAGAGAACACACGCAGACACAGGGAGAACATGCAAACTCCGCACAGAGCAGGACGCGAACGCGGAACTGCCTTGCTGTGCGGTGACAATGCTACCCACTGCGCCACCATACCTCCATAACCATATGAAGACCATAACGCTGTCCATATCTTCTTATTTAATGAGAAATAAAAGTCACAGCAGTCTTGCTCCAGAATTCCAAAACTTTCAATAGATAAAAATCATCAAACAGCAAAATATCCAGTTAATGCGATGATAATTAGTAATAATTTCTACCATGTTAATTAATGGTGTGTTTTCACATCTGGCAAGACTGTCACTATTTCAGAACAGAAAATGCAGCTGTGCTTTTAGGAGTGTCATTAGTTTTGCAAACTAAAGAAATAAAAAAAGATTTATTTTTTTTAATTACAGCAGCTCTTTGAATGTCTGCACAAAAATTTCACTGCAACCCATAGTTAAAAAATAACAGTCATGGATGAACCCACTGTTAGAGGAAAAGTCTATAAATCATCTAGTAGTTGTTGAAGTATTTTTTTATTTCTAGTAAGTAACTAAACAATATAGTCTCAGACACACACTGATATTGTGGTGAAGAGATGTTTTCTTAAGACAGGACAAAGTGCATAAGTACAAGATATTTATTTGTCATACACGGGTTGAGGAGAAGTTCAACAGTGTCATCGATGATGCAGACAATGTCAACAGACACTTATCTAACGAGATCTCAGGTAACGACATCACGGGAGTTGAGCTGGCACTCAACTCAACTCAACTCAACTGAAGTCTTTGTCAAGTTCTTATAGCCAAGCTTTGCTGTGTGTGTGTACGTGGTTGGCTGTCACTGGACTCACTGGCAACTGACCACATGTCAAACCAACCCATGTCGAACTGACATCAATACGTCATCTTCGCAAAACACATTTTGCAAGTATGGTGAAAAGTCTACTGCCAATACTCATCTGAAAAGCAAACCCTCTGCTTAACATCAAGGTCGGATAGTCCCTATGACTCTGTCAACTTCTCTAACACAATTACTGTAGTGTGTATTTTATTATTTTATTTTATTTTAAACATTCCACCACACTATCATAGTCACTTGGACAAAAAAAATTGCAAGATGAAAATCAAGTGTGGTACAATGTATGCTGGGAAATGTGATTTGATTCTAAATAAACCAGTGACAATTGAGTAAATGTGATACATTACATTCATTCAATTCATTTTCAAGAAGCCCCCAGTGAGCAGTTTATAAAGAGGACGGCACTTAGCTTAAGGGCGCCTCACTCAGGGTAACCTCAGCAGTGCTTGGGAGGGGAACTGGCACCTCCCACTGCTAGTCCTCACTTTGAAATGTTTTGTCTGACTCGGGTCTCGGATTGGTGACTTCCAGTCTCCAGTCCAAGACTTAGTGGACTGAGCTACTGCCAACCAAGAGAAACAAGAGAAAATTTTAAAAAAGAACCCTGCATCATGCATTTCTGAGCTCTGCTTGCTCCAGAACCTGCTACAAACATCTTTGGCAACACACAAGGATGTGTTCTGCTCTCAAGAGGCAGATGCAGTTGACTTCTTCTGGCATGCAACCAGACTTGTTTATCAACCTGACATCCTGGTGTTCCATCCCTGATGACATAGATTGAGAAAACGTTATAGTGGGAGAATGAAAGGAGATGAAACTGAAGCATGGACTCACAAACTTGCTGTTACCAGGTGTGATATGGTTGGCCTTGTGCCTCATTGACTGTTTGTGGTCTGGATGTTTGTCCTGCTTCATGTACATTATAGATGTCTGTGCAATTTCAGTTTTCTCCGCTATCTTGTCCATGCAAATTTAGAATGTGAGTTCAAGCTTGTCACATCAGCAAAGGTTTGTGACTGAGGTAGTATAAATTGAGGACCTATCTTGGGCTTCCATGAGCTGTTCTTGAGGCTGGCCAGTGGCGACAGACCAATAGAGGTTGAGGCATCTCAAGTCAGACATGAAATATGAAAGTTTCTGAAATACTTGTATTTGTATTTTTTCAAGATTTTACACCTAGAAAATCTACCTACATTGCAGCTATGATAAATTTTTCAGTTGACTTTTCGCCCTAACCAACTCTGCCTCACTTCCCAAAGGCTGAAATCTCTCCTTAGAATTGAACCTTCACATGGCCTCTAGTAGTGGTCATATACTGTAAATCAAGCACAGAATGTGGATGAGCAGCTCTACCAAAACCTCACTGAAGCTGAGCACTGCCATTTTTTTTTTTTTTAATAAAATTGAAGATAAGGAAAGTCTGGAAAAATACCAAGCAACCTTGTTGTTTCATTTCTTTGAAATTTTTATAGCAATCTCGTAAGAAGTGGTGTTCTCAAACTATCTTTGGAGATTCACAATAACAGTGTATTTCGTGGAAGGTTGTCTCTGATAACATGGTTGCTGCAACAAGTGTAACCACAGTAATTAAACTGGTGGAAACTGAGGGGATCTGCAGCAACATTCAGCCATGAACATCTGTATTTATACATATACTAACTACATATATACTAAAAATATATGTATTTATCCTTCAGTGATCAAACTGTACATATTGTTTACTGTGTTGCTGTAGGGGCAGTGATGTTGCTACAGTTTAATATCAAATAATCCTGCCACAAATTTTAAAGACATATAAAAAAGAAATGCATCCAATATCTGAAGTTGTCAGTGGAAACCAGTTTCATATATAAATAATAGATCTTGCCCACAGTATGACAATTTCTTTTTTGACTATGTATACTTCCAGTGTCAGAAACAAGTTGGTTTATAATGTTGGTACATATTTTAAAGCTTTTTGCTGATGTAATGGATAAATCCAATTCCGCAGAGAGCACTGGCCAAATCTAGCAAGACAAAACCATAAATTAAAACTGAAAACCAAGGCCACATGAGTCAAACCTACCACCACTTCCCTATCTGAAGATTTGCCCCCCCCATATGCTCTTGTTTTTGTGACTGTTTCCATGTATTCATCCCACCGTTATTCGACTTTCTTCCATCATCCTCCTTTCTTTCATCTTGAAAATAAGCAGCAGCGATGAGGATGTCAATCAGGCCAACCGCAGCTCTCTAAATGTACAATCATTCTTTCAAAGCACAACACAACTACGTTACTCTTTGCCAGCCCCCATTTGGGAGAGTTTTACTTCCACAAAGAAAAAGCTTTTCATCGGAAAAATCACTCAAATGTAGCAAAGTGGCAGTTCGACTATTATATTACTACTTGAATAGTATAATAGGTTTAGGAAACATGAACATGGCTGTGTAAACAAATTCAGAAAGGTTAAGCAACTAAGAGACACTGTAGCATGTCCCATCCAGCTGACCTGAGTTATATAAAGTCTAAAAATAAAATTATAAAAATTTTGAAAAAAAATATTTAGAAGATTGAATTATAAACTAATGATAGTGCAAAATTACGATTTAAAGTACACCCTTGTTACTCGCTGTTAATGCGTTCCAGGAACCACAAGCAAATAATGAATTCCAAAATGTAGCGACAAACTATTTATCTTATTATTTTATGGTGATTTAAGCATTTTTGAACCACCTTCTATCAGTATTACCTATTCCCACACTCTTATCAACTGTTTAAAGCACCTTTGTGTCTGACCGAAGTCCGAGACTCAGGGAACGTAGCGCACTCCTGATGCCGTCAGCCAATGGAATGCACATATGGTATCACATGACTACCTACTAAAATTCTGTGACGAGGTGAAGTCGTGAGTGTTGATGCGCAAATGCCCGAGGGTGCACTGTAATTATGTTTTACTTAAAATAAACACATCAATACATCCATGCAGCTTTGGTGCTTGTGAATGGTAATTTGACTGTGCTCATAGCACCTGTGTAGTGTTTGACATCTCAAAGCACTTTACAGCCAGAATTGTCTGACAGGTGACAGAAGTTACTATGCAAAGTGATGACCATTCACAGTCAGTGGAACAGCAACTAGGGCAAAATGGGCTCGCTGAACTGGGGGCAGGGATCCAACAACTGATCGCCCCATCAGGCAACCACCCTGCTTCCTGAGCTTCAGAGCATGTCTTAAGAAAGTAGTTGGAGAAAGCCAAAATGTAACTCATGAACAATCTTTAGTGAAATTCTTCATTGAGTGCATCTACATTATTCCCCAGTTGCTGCCTAACATCTATCTTCTTCTAGATGAGATGATCGCATGCTCACACTCACACCAATGGATAATTTAGTGTGACCATCCATCCATCCATTTTCTGCCGCTGTATCTGCCGTAGCGGGTCACGGGGAGCTGCAGCATATCCCAGCTGGCATAGGGTGTGAGGCGGAGGATACTCCGGGCATGACGCCAGTATGTCGCAGTCTACCATGCACACACACACCTTAATTGTGTTTCGAGGTGGGAGGAACCTGCAAAACCCAGACACAACCCTGCATAGACATGGGGAGAGCATAAAAACACCACACATTCTGAACCTTCTTTCTCTGAGGCAACAGTGCTTCTCGGTACACCTCTGTGCTGAATGATTTTGAACTACTTTATACTTTAAGATCTTTAATGCAGAGGTTTGTCTTTCTTGCCTGTGAAAAATGTGCTAATCTCTCAGTATGGAAACAGAACATTGTTAGGACGTGATAAAAGTCATCAATATAATTAAAGCAATTCAGTGTAATTGATGTAATCTGCTGTGAACAGGTGATCATTTGAATTTGACATATTGCTTAGATTGTACGTAATCCCTTCAGGGACCTGTCCATGTCCTGGAGTCCACTTTAGAAACTCCTGCTCTAAGTCACTTGAAAGCCAGAGAAAATCCCGACTTGAACCCACCATGCCCCTCTGCTGAATGATTTTTCTGTTAATGTTTAAAACAGGGAGACTAGTTCATTATTTACTCTGTATAAATTAAAGTCAAACAAAATTGATTAATCCCTGGCTCACAGCGCTGCCCTTTAGATGTGTATCTGCCTAGGACTAAAAAATATTGACAGGGTATATCTCTGCTCACTGACAGGCATTTAGCAGAAGGCAAACTAGCTGCCACTCAAAGTCAAAAACCCAGCTGGCAGCCAGTCAGACTGGATAATTAAATCACCGGACAATCAGAACACAATATGGTGGCGCCGGAATAGCTCAGTTGGGAGAGCGTTAGACTGAAGATCTAAAGGTCCCTGGTTCGATCCCGGGTTTCGGCAAAGTGGGCTTCCTTTGGGGTGGCAGTGGCTCAGCGGTAGAGCGGACGTCTTGGAACCAGACAGCGCCCAGCCATCGGCGGTTAGATTCCCGCTCCAGCCAGACATCTTCGGAGTGTGAGCTGACAGTGGGAGGTGTCAGCTCACCTCCCAGCCACTGCCGAGGCGCCCTTGAGCAAGGCTCCGTCCCCCCCACAAGCTGCTCATTGGGGCGCACCCCCGAAGTTGCGACCCGTCCCTCCACCTCCCTGTACTCGTTGTCATTAACTGCATGCCTACAGGCCCCTAGTGTGTGTTGTGTTCAGGGGCCTGTATACAATGTTTGTGTGTGTATGCTGAGTAACACACACACATATATATATATATATATATATATATATATATATATGCATGTACAAAACTGGAGAGGAAAACATAATTTCCCCATTGTGTGGACAATTAAAGGTGGATTATTGATTATTATTGATTATACAATGGTGTTAAGGACTTTTTGGGTTGATATCTCTTAAGGCCTTTAATTTGACTATAAATTATCCAGAGTACGAATAAGATGATGTCTCAAGCTCAGGCCAACACAGACAATCGTTCTTACTGCAAAAAATTTATCAATATTGATTAAAAAAAGTTGTTGTTTTTTTTTTTTGAAGGATTAAAAAACAGTCCTTGCCCTTTGTATAGAAATTATGTTACAAGAATACAGATCTACAATAGTCACGAACAGCCTATATGCTCAAAGTAAAGATAACAATAATTGTTATGCCATTATTATAAATGGAAAGGAATGTAATCTTTATTTTTAAAAAATGTTCAAGGCAGCCAGTGAGAGACAGTAGAAAGCTCAGATGCTGATTATAGATATGAATATTGTAATTGCTATGCTAATGTAGCCACAAGAGTACACAAACCAGTGCCTTATTTACCGGTCCCAAGCCCGGATAAATACAGAGGGTTGCATCAGGAAGGGCATCCGGCGTAAAACTTTTGCCAAATCAAACATGCGACTCAAACCTCTGACTTCCATACCGGATCAGTCGAGGCCCGGGTTAACAGTGACCGCCATCGGTGCTGTTCAGCTACAGGGTGCCGGTGGAAATTGGACTACTGTTGGTCGAAGAAGGAGAGGAGGAAACTGTGTTCTTAAGAAGAGAGAGAACAGGAACGCCAAGAGTATAGGACTGAGAGTAGGGAAATTGAATGTTGGAACTATGAAAGGAAAAGGTAGAGACTTGGTTGACATAATGCAGAGGAGGAAGGTAGACATACTGTGTGTCCAGGAGACCAGGTGGAAAGGTACCAAGGCTAGAAGTTTAGGAGCAAGGTTCAAGCTGTTCTATCATGGTGTAGAATGGAAAAGAAATGCAGCAGGAGTTATCTTGAAGGAGGAGTTTGTTAGGAATGTCCTGGAGGTAAAAAGAGTGTCAGATAGAGTGATGAGTCTGAAGCTAGAAATATAAGGTGTGGTGTTCAATGTTGTTAGTGGGTATGCTCCACAGGTAGGATGTGAGCTGGAGGAGAAGGAGAAAGTCTGGTTGGACTTTGACGAAGTGTTGCAGAGCATACGTAAGAGTGAGAGAGAGTCACCATTGGTGCAGATTTCAATGAACATGTTGATGCAGGAAACAGAGGTGATGAGGAGGTGATGGGCAGGTTTTGTATCCAGGAGAGGAACGCAGAAGGACAGATGGTGGTTGACTTTGCAAAAAGGATGGAAATGGCTATAGTGAACACTTTCTTCCAGAAGAGGCAGGAACATAGGGTGACTTATAAGAGTGGAGGTAGGAGCACACAGGTAGACTACATCTTGTATAGACGATGTAATCTGAAGGAGATCAGTGACTGCAAAGTAGTGGTAGGTGAGAGTGTAGCCAAACAGCATAGGATGGTGGTGTGTAGGATGACTCTGGTGGTGAGGAAGATGAAGAGGATAAAGATCGAGCAGAGGACGAAATGGTGGATGCTAAAAAAGGAAGAGTGTTGCATGACTTTTAGGAAGGAGTTAAGACAGGCTCTGGGTGGTCAGGAGGTGCTTCCAGATGACTAGACAACTGCAGCTAATGTGATCGGGGAGACAGGTAGGAGAGTACTTGGTGTGTCATCTGGTAAGAAAGTAGATAAGGAGACTTGGTGGTGGAATGAGGAGGTACAGGAGAATATACAGAGAAAGAGGTCAGCTAAGAAGAAGTGGGACACTGAGAGGACTGAGGAGAGTAGACAGGAGTACAGGGAGATGCAGCGTAAGATGAAAGTAGAGGTGGCAAAGGCCAAACAAGGGGCTTATGATGACTTGTATGCTAGGTTAGACAGTAAGGAGGGAGAGACTGATCTATACCGGTTGGCAAGACAGAGAGACAGAGATGGGAAGGACGTGCAGCAGGTTAGGGTGATTAAGGATAGGGATGTAAGTCTATTGACAGGTGCCTGTAGTGTGATGGGAAGATGGAAAGAGTAATTTCAAGAGTTGGTGAATGAGGAAAATGAGAGAGAACAAAGACTAAAAGAGGTGACTGTTGTGGACCAGGAAGTAGCAAAGATTAGTCAGGGGGAAGTGAGGAGGGCATTGAAGAGGATGAAGACTGGAAAGGGAGTTGGTCCTGATGATATACCTGTAGAGGTTTGGAAGTGTCTAGGAGAGGTGGCAGTAGAGTTTCTGACTGGATGTTCAACACAATCTGAAATAGTGAGACAATGCCAGAGGAATGGAGGAGAAGTGTGCTGGTGTCCATTTTTAAGAACAAGGGAGATGTGCAGAGTTGTGGCAACTGCAGAGGCATAAAGCTGATGAGCCATACAATGAAGTTATGGGAAAAAGTAGTTGAAGCTAGGCTAAGGGCAGAGGTGAGCATTTGTGAGCAGCAGTATGGTTTCATGCCAAAAAAGAGTACTACAGATGCAGTATTTGCTTTGAGGATGTTGATAGAGAAGTACAGCGAAGGCCAGACGGAGCTGCATTGTGTTTTTGTCGATCTGGAGAAAGCTTATGACAGGGTGCCCAGAGAAGAACTCTGGTATTGTATGAGGAAGTCTGGAGTGGCAGATAAGTATGTGAGAGTGGTGCAGGACATGTATGAGGATTGTAAGACAGTTGTGAGCTGTGCTGTGGATGTGACAGAGGAGTTCAAGGTGTAGGTGGGACTGCATCAGGGATCAGCTCTGAGCCCCTTCTTGTTCGCTATGGTGATGGACAGATTAACAGACGAGGTTAGATAGGAATCTCCATGGACTATGATGTTTGCAGATGATATTGTGATATCATGATATTGTGATATTGGAGGAGAAGCTAGAGAGGTGGAGGTTTGTCCTGGAAAGGAGAGGAATGAAGGTTAGCCGCAGTAAGACAGAGTATATGTGTGTGAATGAGAGGGACCCAAGTGGAAGAATGAGGTTACAGGGAGAAGAGATCAAGAAGGTGGAGGATTTTAAGTACTTAGTCTCAACAGTCCAGAGCAATGGCAAGTGTGGAAAAGAGGTGAAGTAGCGTGTACAGGCAGGAGGAAAGTGTCAGGTGTGATGTGTGATAGAAAAGTTTCAGCTAAAATGAAAAGTGTACAAAACTGTGGTGAGACCAGCGATGTTGTTTGGTCTAGAGACAGTGTCACTGAGGAAAAGACAGGAGACAGAGCTGGAGGTAGCAGAGATGAAGATGCTGAGGTTCTCTCTGGGAGTGACCAGGAAGGATAGGATCAGGAATGAGGGACAGCACATGTTAGAGATTTTGGAGATTAAGTCAGAGAGGCCAGACCGAGATGGTTTGGACATGTCCAGAGGAGACATAGTGAATATATTGGTAGAAGGATGCTGAGTTTTGAACTGCCAGGCAGGAGGCCTAGAGGAAGACCAAAGAGGAGGTTTATGGATGCAGTGAAAGAGGACATGAAGGTAGTTGGTGTGAGAGAAGAAGATACAGAAGACAGGGTTAGATGGAAGCAACTGATTTGCTGTGGCGACCCCTGAAGGGAAAAGCCGAACGGAAAAGAAGAAGAAGATTGTAATTGTTATGCTATGTTGTATTTTTGTGTGAATTTTATTCAGCTAGCTTATGTAATGAAAAACTAAGTGAGTGCAAACTATATATGATGCCATGAACACAAATTTAGGTTTCAACATGTGGTAGACTTTTGTGAACACTGTTCCATCAAGTCATCAGGATGTAAATATTACACACTGACCACAATCTCAACATCAAATGTTATGTTTGAAGCAAAAATAAGTTAAGAGTTCTATTTCTTGCTATGGTTTTCTTTCTTGAAATTGTCATATAGGACCTGTTTTATACATTTAACCACTGTGATGAAAAATGTCTGTCTAGTCTACCTAGTTTACACTAACATAATACCACTATGCCCAATCAAGATCCTGATTCAGGTCATAATCCAGAGTTGTAATCCAGTTTTAGGAATTTAATTAAGTCGCTGTTACTGTGTTGGGTCACAACACAGCAACACATATACACATATAAACATGATGCTGCTACCAATATGTAGCCGGGTCATTGAAGTAGATTGTGTGTTTCTGTGTAATGTGCAATGTTATATCTAGAAAAAAATAGCTCTAGATGACCCCTTAGCAAAATATTATTTAACTCATAGGTTACAAATGAGTCAGGGTGTAGCAGGAAAAGTGTTTCAGGTGCTATTCCTTAATATGGCAAATCTAAGCAAAGCAATGCCACATGATGATATCACCATAGTGTCTGGCGCCATGGCTGCAATGTACCTATGGTGATACATGATGAATTGCCGCAATATGTCCACCATTTCTTTTTCTGAAGGTTCATGCAAATTAAATTGCTGCAACAGCTTTGATAAAAATCATAAAAGGTTTTGGGTTTTTTTTGCCACAGCTGCTTTTTCTTATTGTTGATTTTAGGGACAGTGATGGACACTTCTGATTTCTATCTGTAAGCTGAATTAGCACACATCAGCAGAAATGCAACTCTAAATGGAGTCTGTAATGGCTTCTAACGTATATATTAACATTGACACTGTGATTTATTTTTTTGTCTTCTTGACCTTTTACCTTGTCTGTCAATCAAACAGGTAGACTATGGTGGATCTAAGGACATATTTTGCTCTCAGTACTAATAAGAAACAAAAACAGCCCCATTCATGCACAACAGGCTCCTTGACAATGAAAATGGGTGTTAGTTTTTCCCACATTTGTAATGGCTGTGGAGGTAGTTATAACGCCAAAACACATGGCTGAACAAGGGATGGAAAGCCAGGACAAGGCTGTGATGTTTTGATGGCATATTATATACACTCACCAGCCAGTTTATTAGGCACACCTGCCCAACTGCTCGTTAACACAAATTTCTACTCAGCCAATCAGATGACAGCAGCTCAATGCATTTACACATGTAGACATGGTCACAAGATCTGCTGCAGTTCAAACCGAGCTTTGAACAACCATGTCGGACCTTGAAGCAGATGGGCTACAACAGCAGAAGACCCACCGAGTGCCACTCCTTCCAGCTAAGAACAGGAAACTGAAGCTGCAATTCTCACAGGCTCACCAAAATTGAATCATAGAAGATTGGAAAAAAAATTCCAGGTATGATGAGTCTCAATTTCTGGTGCGACATTCGGATTGTACGGTCAGAATTTGGCATTATCAACATGAAAGCATTGATCTATCTTGCTTTGTATCATCGGTTCAGGGTGGTGGTGGTGTAATGGTGTGGGAGATATTTTCTTCACACACTTTGGACCTTTTAGTACAAATTCAGCATCATTGCAACACCACAGCCTACCTGAGTATAGTTGCTGACCATGTCCATCCCATTATGACTGCAGTGTACCCATCTTCCGATTGGTACTCCCAACAGGCTAACATGCCATGGCATAAAGCTTGAATCATCTCTGGGATGTGGTGGGATAGGAGATTCGTATCATGGATACACAGCCGACAAATCTGCAGCTACTGCGTAATGCTATCGTGTTAATATGGACCAAACTCTCTGAGCAATGTTTCCAGTACTTTGTTGAAGGATTAAGGCAGTTCTGAAGGTAAAAGGTGGTCTAACCCATGCTTAGCAAGGTGTAACTAATAAAGTGGCCAGTGAGCGTATCTCTGTATAGGTTCTCATTTATCCAGGTCACAGATATCCAAAATTGTTTAAAACAATCCACTTGACTTTAAGCAGTGCTTCTCAATTATTTTCTGTTGCGACCCCTGTAGCAAGAAGAAAACAATTTGCACCCCTCCACTCTCCGCTGCAACTATAAATAATTTAACTTTATCTATATAATTATTAGAAGTACTCATCTACATTACATTGCATCCTTATTAGCAATATGGGAAAGAAATATAGTTAAATTTATAACAAAGAATAATTTTATCAACAATATTTTTAGTCAATAACAGAAAAGTTAGGTGCATTAATTTGCCTGAAGTTTAAAAAAAAACTTTGTTTAAAGTTTAAACATTTTTGACCAACTTATTGCACCATTTGATACTAAAGAATAACAAAAAAAATTAAATTCAGTTGAGGAGCACAATATATAAACCACTTTAACTTACTCAATTTGTGCTGATTTTTTCGTCCTTTTTTTATCAAAATGAGGAAGTCAGTGAGCTCATTTAGGCAGATCACACCTGTTCAAAGCGAGGTTTGAAGCATTAATACTAAACTCTCAGCTCCTGCTCAATGTTTCAGCTCTACTATGGTGGGCTTTTTTTGCACTGAGCAGTTTGGTACGCCACCTTATATGATGCTAACAGAGCTTGCTGGTTTACTGAAGTAGCATTCACAAAGCGGGATGATTGCTGGCAGTATTTGATACAATTTTGCTGAAAAAACTCCAGTGGCTTATCAGCGTAAATGTTGTGTGATGTCTTTAAGTGATGACCTGATTTATTCGGCTTCATTCTGTCAATTGCCAGCGAGAGTAGACAAAGTAAACACCCCTGGCTGTAGTCACAGTGAAGACCAGCGCTGCAGACGCTTCTTCATAATTCCTCAAGCTACTACTCCCTGCGCACACCTGACAATGAGAGCGCCACTGCTAACTGCTGTAATGGATGCGTAATTACACTTCGTTTGAGTACAGCAAATAACATGTTCCCCAGAGTTACACGTGCCTCCTCTGGCATTGCACCGCACCCCAGGTGGGAACACCCTACTATTTGAGAAACACTGACTTTAAGTATGTTCCTTGAAGACTTTTCACCTCCCATCCAAGAGATTTCTTCAGTTCTGGTGGTGGTTAGTGTGGCCTCAGCTTTTAACCTCTGTGAGTTGTTGTCAGTGCTATATTCCAATGACCAGCAATTTCTGTTTCACAATCGCTTTTCAGGGTTAGTTTTGTTAACCCAGAGTCACTTGATCTGCAGTTTAACAGGCATTGTCAATGGAAAGAAAGCCATCGTCAATGGAGCCCTGATTCGATGATTCACCATGCACCGTCATGTACAGATTTTTATGTATGCATATGAAGACTTCATAAGAAAGAAAAATAGCGTTGCAGCTGCAAAGAAGAAAGAGATGGCGTAGGAGTGAATTGCTGCTCAAGTAAATGAGTAAGTTTAAGAGTAGTGCGTTGCATTCACGGTAAAATTACATAGGTAAATGGCTTGAATAATAGTTTATTTATTTATTTATTTATTTATAGCGGCGGAGAAACGCACATGTCAGCAGCTGAGAAGGAAGGATAAAAACATCATTCAGACAGGTCAGACTTCTGCATCATCTCATTAAGCATCCTGCTCTTCCTCATTCTGTTTTATATTGTATAGAGTAAATATTAAGTGGACATTTGTCTTTCCAGTTGTTTTATCGCCAACATAATGCACTTTTCACGCACATAAATGTGCTCTCATCTATATCAAGCTCTGTTAAATAAGGAAACATATTTAAACGTTTCAATGTTATGTAAGTAAAACAGTAAATCAGCATATGCACATTACAAAAACAGTTGAGAAGTTTATTCATATCATTGTGTATGACCAATATTAACTAAGAACTGAAATCAAGACCTGACATATTGCTCGTTTGCCAGGTTTCCTTGATAATAGCCAAAACTGCTTTAGTTCTTACATCAATAGCTGTGAAATTGTACTGCTTATAACCACTTTAAGGCATTCCAAGTTTTATCTTCTGTCGTTTTTAATCACGTGATACATACAGGTGTTATTAATTGATAAGAAGAAAAAGAAATTCACAAGAAATTGATGAAAACAAAGGTGGTCAAATGTTTTATATTACTGATTGTTCTCTTCTCATTGCTTCACATTCTGGTGTAATACAGAGTGACATTTATCCTCCACTGAAGTATTAACATTTTTCATCTTTTTTTAACAGAGCATGGATGGACAGTATCAGAAGGCTCCCATTTGCACAGATTTTCAAAGTGAAATAGTTGCTCAGTGAACGCCAGCAGTTCATTCTGTGGAATTCATATTCAACTGTATGTTTTAATGGCCTCCTCATGTATTCCCATCTATCTGCTAAATAAGTTTATAGAATTCACTTTCTAAAAAAATACAGAAAAGTTTACTATAACCTCCAGATTAGGAGGGCATTTCTGGACATATAAATACTGGAGCAAGTTAGAGGTAGGTGGGGTTTACATGTGAATCATGTTAACTATTAGAATGTTAACTATTGTGATGATACAAAAACTAGCTTTGTAAGAAATAAAGATGACCAAAGGAAATGTGTATAGTATTGCTCGCTGTGTTGGTGGTGATGGTGACTTAGACTCTGAAATTATTCTGGCAGACGGTGTCTGTCACTGCTTTGCCGACCTGGATAGCAGGAATCAACCTGAGGTGACGTAGGCTCTCTCCTGTAATGTATAGTCGATTCATTAGAGTGGATTAAACTGTGAAGAAAAGTGAATTATTGTGCAAATCTTTAGGTTACTGACCACATTATAGTCTGTTGCTCAGGTAAGACCATACATTCGAGAGTTAGGAAAAGAGCTAGATCTCAACATCAGAAATGTAGTCTGCAGCATCACACATGATCTGGACAGATTTATCCGTGATACAGAAAAGCCAGGGTGAAAGCGCACCGAGCATCTTTCACATTGTATAGAAAAACTACCGTTTGCAGAGAAAAAATAAAAACTGAACGGAGCGCTACACGCAACACTGCTGCAGATGTGAGAATGGATTAGGTTGTGGTTGTATGTGATGGATCGGGACATGAACTGGTACCAATCATAAAGATAACTGAACGCGATACAAAAATATTTAATTCTCTGACTTAATGCTGAACCCTCACAAACGGGATCCTCGCCAAACGGACATGCTATGTTTGCCTCTAAAATACCTCTAAAATACGGAGTTATTCGGTCAAACTCTCCATCTAACAGAACCAGGAAATGAAGCAGTGCGAGCAGTGGTGAAAGGGGGTGGAGTCAGGGAAACCCTTGGTTTGTGGAATAAAACCTGCTCCCGACCAGGCTACCTTCAGAGAGTCTTACTGCGGTAACAAACCCAGAGGTTCAGTTTACCTTATTTCATGAAAGTGGTCAGGGTCACTCCTATGACCGTGGGTTAAGTTACCTCCCTTTGTGAAACAGAAAACCCTGGCTTTCCCTTATTTCAGGGTTAACTTACCCAGGCTTTCCACTAAACCTGATTTGTGAAACAGGCCCATTATCTATATCAGATTCAATATGCTCAGAAAAGCTACTAACAAGGACTAACAAGACCAGACTAGTGCCAGAGGTGTGGGACCTAAAATTAGAATCTCACTCACTGACTGCCAACTATTTGGTGTTTTTAAGTGGCTGGCCTTGTGTTCAAGGGCCCCTTGTTTCTATTATGTGATGGTCCAATACACTTTTTTTTTTTTTTCATAAAAAATCATTTTATTACATTTCTATGAAATAATTTAAATTCCACTGATGGGCAAAGGAAAATTCACATGTGGTATACTGTATATACTGCCAGAGAACACCTTGGCTCTGTCAATTCCTCACAGTTAATTTAATTGTTACTGGCCTCCATGGCTGGCATTTCACATGAAAAGATACAGTATGAGTCTGTTGTGAGTGAGACAGTTATGAGAAATGCTGTAATATATGCTGAAAGATCTGTGAAATCAAAGGCCTATGCCGTGGTCACAGTTAAAAAGCCCCATTAAGTCACAATCAGAGTCCACAAACCAAAAGGGAGGAAGGATGCAACCGGAATTACCAGAGAACAGAGGGGCAAAGGGCAGAAATGCATATCCTACACAGAGTTGCTGCAACACCTTAACAACGTATACACTTCAAAGGAAAATATTGAAGGTAAATATTTATGATGGAATGGTGACCTGCAAACAGAGGTTGGAAACAATGACAGATTTCTTTACTGTAAATACCTTTTTTCCAAGGTAAAGTGGTGGCCAGGGATTTGCGAGCTGGAAATGTTATTTTATTTTTCTCTCAGAGTAATTTCACGCTTTTTTGGAATTGCCCTTTTTCACGGGGGTTCATCTATTACCATAAATATGTTTTTAACAGGACGAAATGACAATGCAGTAAATCATGTATATTATTTAGTGACTGGCTTTTCTGCTTTTACTGCCTTTTGTTTTTTTGTTTGGTTGGTTGGTTGATTGGTTGTTTATTTGTGTGTGTGGTTTGTTTCAGCCTTTAGCTCAGAATTTTATTTGACTGTTATTTATTTTATTTTTTTTTAATAAATTGGTGATCAGAACACCATTGATAACAGTTCAAATCAATATTAAGTTTCTCAGTAATTCGGTAGGATTGGTTGGTGCGTCTTCTCCTCAGGACCCGAGCTGGATACACTCACAAATCCGAAAATAAAATTAACATATTAAAGTTACTCTTTACCATAGTGCCAGTGTGAATCATTGTTAAAACAGCAGAGGTGTTTGACATAGTTGGTGCTGCCAGTGGTTGCCAGCCATGTTTCCTTTACTGTCCGTTACTGTCACTTCCTTTACTGTTTGCTTGGATCTCTATTAACTTTAGACTTGGTTTGAAGTGTTTTCTAGAAAAGTGCAGCAAGACAACATTTGCTGTGATTTGGCACAATTATTGTGTAAATTGACTGGATTTGATTTGCTGTGGTGGGCGGCATGGTGGTGCAGTGGGTACTGCTGTCACCTAACAGCAAGAAGGTTTGGGGTTCGAGTACTGTTCTGTACAGAATTCGTATGCTCTCCCTGTTTCGCCGTGGGTTCTCTCCAGATTCTCCAGTTTCTGTCCTTCAGGTGAAGTGATCTCTGTGTGTGTGTGTGTGTGTGTGTGTGTGTGTGTGTGTGTGTGTGTGTGTGAGTGATTGTCTTTCATGTGGCTCCGCTGTTCAATGGAACCGTGCCCATACAGTGTTCCCGGCTCTTACCTGTAAGTCCACTGGGACAAGGTCTTGCAATCCCCATATGCACGAAAGGGGAAAAAGCAGATAAGAAAATGTATGAATAAATTGTTACGCTTAGTCTAGGAGGGCCTGAGCCATAACATGAACAGTCCCATCTTCCCCATGTCCCAAGTACCCACAGATGGATAGTTAGATTATATAATGAAAATCAAAGTTTTATCTACAATAACCAAATATCAGATAATATGTCGAGCTCGCTTCAGGTTGGACTAAGGCCAAAATAAAACAAACAAAACAATCCTATCTTCAAAAGAATAATACTTAACCTAACTTAAAAAACAAAAGACAGCATCTAACCTTCCTAACTAAATTACACAGGAGAAAAGTATTACCAAATAAACTGGCAGTCCAACCCTACTTCACAAACATTACTAAACACTTCACACAACAAAGAATGTGGCTCAGTGGAAGTTGGATATGATGAAGATCTGCTGTCTGCTGCCCTGTTGCCCACAAATGACTGCCATCTTGGGTGTTATATACCAGGTGAGGCCTTGGCGAAGCCAATCAGGAGAGGGAACAGGTGTGCTTCGCCCAATCACCGTCGATCAGTGGCACGGGCTAATCTGAACACTAAACGAGCAGACAGAAAAAAAGGGAGCAAAAGGACAACCCCAAACCACACACAAGGCTAGTTGTAACAAAATGAATAATTTGCTGTGATTCTTAAAAACAAAAATAATTTTATTTCTACTTATGGTAGCATTTTCATTCTCTTTTTTCTGATAAGTATATGTGATCACAATTTAGGCCCAATATTCTCTCTCTCTCTCTCTCTCTCTCTCTCTCGCTCTCTCTCTCTCTCTCTCGCTCTCTCTCTCTCTCTCTCGCTCTCTCTCTCTCTCTCGCTCTCTCTCTCTCTCTCTCTCACACACACACACACACACACATTATATATATATATAATAAAGAGAATCATAAATAAAAAAAATATAATAAAAATAAATATTCCATGTTTACCTTTTTCATTTAACTGAAAAAAATGTTTCGGTTGTGGCCTCTCTCACAGCCTTGCCTGAAGGGAAATCAACAGTGATGGGTTCCACCACATCTGGGGGTGGGGGGTCACTGGGGGGGGGGGCTCTCCTTCCTCATTGTGGCAATATTGTGCAGAACCACACATGCAGGAATGATCCTTCATGCCCGGTCTGGGGCCACCCTCAGGCCACAGAGGCATGAAAACCGTGCCTTGATGACCCCAAAGGTCATCTCTATCCAGACCCTGGTTTTGGCATGGGCCACATTGAACCTCATTTGTGGCCCTGCACTGGGATCAGGATAGGGGGTCAGGAGATAAGGCAAGCAGGCATAGCCTCTGTCTCCAAGGAGTAGTCCACAGAACTGTCCTAAAGAAGAAAATAAATTGCTTTAATAAGTGTGGACAAATTGCTTAGGGATATCATCAAAGTCTATAGCCACCAATGTAAGTTCCTCATACCCTGCTCCAGCCTTTGGCACAGCAAAGACTCCCTGAATATGCAAGAGTCGTGGACAGACCACGGCCACTTGGCCACCAAACTGGTGACCATTGTTTAATGGTCACATGTCATCTGTAGAAGCATTGGGGATAAACTGTAGTGAGTGATGCTGCAATGTGTATTTAAAAAGGACTCAAACATAGCAAGCCTACTGCTGACATGAGTATAGTGTGGATGTCTTTATACATTAATTCGAAATAACTGACATAATATTGTAAGATGAATTCTACCTGAATGCTGACACTGTGAAAGGACTTGCTATTCACAAAGTCGGCATCATTCTCACCCGGATGGGCAGAGATGGGGATGTGGGTGCAGTCAATGGCACCCAGCACCCTGGGGAACCCTGTGAAAGGAATGTGCTGCATTTCATATGCAACGGCAAACATCCCAGGGCTTACTCTGTATTATGCAAATTACACATCAACTTTGCTTACTTGCGATGTCATAAAAGCCCTCTATGATGCATTGCGTGGGCAGGTGTCCGGGAAACACCACAAATGTATCGACAAGATCGGTCAAGGCCCCCGCGACTTTATGAATAGCTCGACATACCGTGTTTTTCCCGAGGTTTTCGGCATCGCCAACAGAATACATAAAAGTACCTATGAATGAATGAATCAATCCATGATTTACTTACACATATAATTTTTTAATGGCATTTTATATGTGGCTTGCTTGTAACCCATCCAACAAGGGATTTAAATACATCATAATAATTACAATCATCAGTAAGAAATATATTATCTGTGGCAAAAAACCAGTGCAATGCACACTGTCTGCGGAACTGTCAGTGCATGGTTGCGGTGCGTTACATTACTGATGTACGGCTCCAGCAGCTGACAGATGTAATGTAACCCCTCTCCCCAAAACCTGTACCTTTCGTACAGTGATTGTTCAGGGAATTCGAACGGATTACAGCGATCTCTGAATATTCTCTCGCGCCTGAGTGCTCTTTGCACAAGCTCTGCACCAAGATCCACTGGGTTCTCATAAAACGGACAGCCCATTTTCCAAGAGAACGGATTGGTCAGTAGGCGGGGCTCTTATACCCACTAAGCTCCAATTGGCCAGTAGGTGGGGCTGTTATACCTGCTGAGCTCTTACCCTGAACTTATCCTGGTCCGGAGCAGGTTAGGTGTTCAGCATAGGTTACCCCGACAACGTAGCCTGATAGAAAGTCAACCACCTTTATGGTACCGAAAAGCCAGGGTGAAGCCTGAAGTTATCTCGCTAAGCCGTAATTCAGCTTTACAGTACAGGCCTCTGCTGTGAAAATGTAAGCAACAAGGAAGGGATTGTCATGGTTTGCTGTAGGACCCAAATGCGCACACGTCAGGTAAAGGGGAAAAAAAACTGTTTTATTTGACAATAAATGTGATGAGATGATGGACCAGATGATCAGGCTGAGCAAGTGAATCGGCATGAGATGAGAAGTCAAGGCAGGCAGGCAGGCTGGAATGGTAATAGTCAAACAGGCAGCAGACCAGAACTGGAACATGGAGAGAACAGAGTTATCAAAAAAGCCAAGGTGTGAGTTTAAGAGAGCCAAGGTGCAGATACTGACAAGCAGTACAAATGAACTGGCGATGGTGGGAAGCTGGTCCTTATAAAGGTCTGGAAATTGTCGATTAGCAACAGGTGTGCTGCTCTGCTGCCAGGAACAGCCACACCCAGGTAGGTGGAAACTAGGAAGATCTCAGAAGAGGGAGAGAGAAAGAGAGGGAAGCAACTGCCAATCCTGACAGGGATAGGTGTAGAAATGTAAAGAGAAGCAAGAAATGAGCTCTTTGTTATTCAGGCTCCTCTTGTATTCCTGCTGTTTTTTTAGAAATGTACATGCACATCTTTTCGTACAATCTGTTATCCCTGTTTTTCAGACAAACTTGAGAGACAACATGACCTTATATCCATGAGTGGCAGGTATCGTCCATCTCTACTAATGCAATCTCTCACATATAACAACAGATGAGATGATGATTAAAACGTGTTTGTTTCCTAATGTTCTTGCATATTAAAGTTGACTGCCTGTGGAATTGTATATCAAAGTCAGAGTTAATTTTGTCCTTTTTCTCTTTGAAGCCTGTTGTAATGATGTCCCCAACCTGTCAGCTCATTGATGGAGGAATACCACAGCAATGCTCCATCACATTTATAATACATAACAGAGAAAACCTTCTGCCTGCAAGGAACATATAAAGATATTTTGAGCTCCTTTGGAAGAAAGTAGGATGACAGATATTGTGCATGAGCCATCCATTAAAAAAAAAAAAAAAAGACTTGTGTTCAATGGTAACTGCCCTCCACATGTTACAATGAACCAATCACATAATGTTTGGAGGGGCAAGAGACACTCTTGTGCCAGAAAATAATGACTGAACGAAACCCAAATACATTTCCTTTGAATCCCACAAAGCAACTGTTTTGTACAGTGTGCACATTCTGTCCTACTTTCTAGACAGAAAGTTACAAGAGATATAACTGTATAAATGAGGCTCTAACAAACCTCGTATTCATATATTTCTTGAGTTACTGTGAAAAAAGAGAAAAAACAAGATTCATTTTCTCTTAATGAATAGCAAACTTTACTAAAAAATTATGATTTAATATTTCAGAACTGAAAGATTGTTAGAAAGCAAAACAAGGCAGTCAGAGACTGCAACACCCTGTGATGTGTACCTAAAAATATGTAAAAGGGAAAATTTGAGCTTGACCTAGTTTTTCAAGATCAAGGTTGTGATCTAATTTTCGTCACCTTGCCTCCCTGAATATAACACCTTTTGTTTCATCTTTCTGTATTATCCGGTTCCTGAGATATGTGCAAAATCATGTACAAAATTAAATTTGACCTTGACCGAATTTTCTTAATGTCATCACCTCATTTTCATCCCCTTTTCTGCCCGAGTGATGTGCTCTTTCTTTCATCTTTCTATCACGGTTTTGAAGGTATTTCCTCTCCAATGAACCATCACCTTATCCTGGTGGAGAGGTTTGTGTGCCCTAAGGATCCTGGGAGCTATGTTGTCGGGAGTCTTGTACTCCTGGTAGGGTCACCCAAGGCAAACAGGTCTCAGGTGAAGGGCCAGACAAAGAATGGTTCAGAAAATCCCATGACAAATCGGAAAGGGAAAAATGTGACCCTGCCCGGAGGAAGCCCAGGGCCCACGTCTGGAGCCAGGCCTGGACGGAGGGCCCGTCAGCGAGCCCCTGGTGGCCGGTTCTACCACAGGGCCCAAGCCGGGCTCAGCCCGAAAAGGCAACGTGGATTCTTCCCACCCCTGTGGACCCACCATCCGCAGGGCAGACTGATGGGGTCGGGTGCGCTGCCATATGGGTGGCAGTGACGACAGGGGGTCACGATGGACCAGACCCGGGTGGTAGAAGTTGGCTTTGGGGACGTGGAATGTCACCTCACTGGCGGGGAAGGAGCCGGAGCTTGTGTTGGAGGTGGAGCGTTACCAGTTGGATCTGGTGGGGCTTACCTCCACGCATAGCCTTGGTTCTGGATCCAAATTCCTGGATAGGGGTTGGACCTTGTTTTACTCCGGAGTTGCGTCAGGCGTGAGGCGCAGGGCGGGTGTGGGGATACTCACAAGCCCCCGGCTGAGCTCCACTGTGTTGGAGTTTACCCCGGTGGATGAGAGGGTCGCTTTCCTACACCTTAAGGCTGTGTGGGGGGGGGGGGGGACTCTGACTGTTATTTGTGCATATGCACCAAATATCAGTTCAGAGTATTCAGCCTTCTTGGGGTCCCTAAATGGGGTCCTTGAAGGGATGCCTGCAGGGGACTCCATTGTTCTCCTGGGGGACTTCAACGCACACGTCGGCAATGATGGAGACACTTGGAGGGGCGTGATTGGGAGGAATGGCCTCCCTGATCGGAACCCGAGCGGTGTTATGTTGTTGGACTTCTGTGCTAGTCACGGATTGTTCATAATTAACACCATATTCGAACACAAGGATGCTCATAAGTGTACCTGGTACCAGAGCACCCTGGGTCGGATGTCAATGATTGATCTTGTGATCGTAACATGTGACTTTCAACCGTGTGTTTTGGACACCCGGGTGAAGAGAGGGGCAGAGCTGTCAACTGATCACCACCTGGTGGTGAGTTGGGTCCGTTGGCGGAGGAAACCTTTGGATAGACCTGGTAAGCCCAAACGAGTAGTGCGGGTGAACTGGGAATGTCTGGAGGAGGACTCTGTCCATGAGGCCTTCAATTCACCTCCGAAGGAGCTTCTCGTGCATCCCTGTGGAGGCTGGGGGCATTGAACCTGAATGGTTGATGTTAAAAGCTTCCATTGCTGAAGCTGCAGCTGAGAGCTGTGGTCTCAAGGTCTTGGGTGTCTCAAGGGGCGGTAACCCTCGAACAGGGAAGCCGTCTGACTGAAGAAGGACGCTTTCAGGGGCATGTTGACCCTGTGGACTCCTGAAGCAATTGCAGGGTACCGACAGGCCAAAAGGACTGCAGTCTCGGCTGTGATGGAGGCAAAACAGAGGGTGTGGGAGGAGTTCGGAGAGGCCATGGAGAAGGACTATCGCACGGCAACAAAGTTGTTCTGGAGGACTGTCCGACACCTCAGGAGGGGGAAACGGGGGACCATCCAAGCTGTATACAGCAAAGATGGGACACTGTTGACTTCGACTGAGGAGGTTGTCGGTCAGTGGAAGGAACACTTTGAGGAACTCCTGAATCCAACTACCCCAACTGAGCCATCCTCTGTAGCAGAGGCAGAGCTGGAAGATGATGGGGGATCAGAGTCAATCTCTCGGGGCGAAGTCACCAAGGTAGTTAAACAACTTCACGGTGGCAAAGCCCCGGGTGTTGATGAGATTCGCCCAGAAATGCTGAAGGCTCTGGGTGTTGAGGGGCTGTCGTGGATGACACGCCTCTTTAACATTGCGTGGAAGTCTGGGACAGTGCCAAAAGAGTGACAGACTGGGGTGGTGGTTCCTCTTGTTAAAATGGGGGACCAGAGGATGTGTGCTAACTACAGGGGCATCACACTCCTCAGCCTCCCTGGGAAAGTTTACTCCAAGGTGCTGGAAAGGAGGGTCCGGCCGATTGTCGAGCCTCAGATTGAGGAGGAACAATGTGGGTTCCGTCCTGGTTGTGGAACAACAGACCAGCTTTTTACTCTCACAGGGATCCTAGAGGGGGCTTGGGAGTATGCCCATCCAGTCTACATGTGTTTTGTAGACTTGGAGAAGGCATATTATCGAGTCCCCAGGGATATACTGTGGGAAGTACTGCGGGAGTATGGGGTGAGGGGGCCTCTCCTCAGGGCTATCCAATCCCTGTGCACCCAAAGTGAGAGCTGCGTTCGGGTTCTCGGCAGTAAGTCAAACTTGTTCCGAGTAGATGTTGGCCTTCGCCACGGCTGCGCTTTATCGCCAATTCTATTTGTGATTTTCATGGACAGGATATCAAGGAGTAGTCGTGGTGAGAAGGCTTTACAGTTTGGTGGCCTGAGGATTGCATTGCTGCTTTTTGCAGATGATGTGGTTCTGATGACGTCATCAGCCTGTGACCTGCAGTGCTCACTGGTACGGTTTGCAGTGTGAAGCGGCGGGATGAGGATTAGCACCTCCAAATCTGAGGCCATGGTCCTCAACAGGAAACCGGTGGACTGCCTTCTCCGAGTGGGGAATGAGGTCCTTCCATAAGTGAAGGAGTTTAAGTATGTTGGGGTCCTGTTCACGAGTGAGGGAACAATGGAGCGTGAGATTGGACGGAGAATTGGGGCAGCAGGAGCGGTATTGCAGTCGCTTTACCGCACTGTTGTCACAAAGAGGGAGCTAAGCCGAGAGGCAAAGCTCTCCACCTACCGTTCAATCTTCGTTCCTACCCTCACCTATGGTCATGAGCGATGGGTCATGACCGAAAGACCATGACAATGTGTTCATATGAAATTTTTAACATGGAAATATGCAATCAATTACAAATTATTTATTTTAGTGTGGACATGAAACATAATTTGATGGGCTCTTCTAGACTATGACTTCTTCTTCTTCTTTTCCTTTCGGCTTTTCCCTTCAGGGGTCGCCACAGCGAATCAATTTCCTCCATCTAGCCCTGTCCTTTGAATCCTCTTCTCTCACACCAACTACCTTCATGTCTTCCCTCATTACATCCATAAACCTCCTCTTTGGTCTTCCTCTAGGCCTCCTGCCTGGCAGTTCAAAACTCAGCATCCTTCTACCAATATATTCACTATCTCTCCTCTGGACATGTCCAAACAGATAGATAGATAGATAGATAGATAGATAGATAGATAGATAGATAGATAGATAGATAGATACTTTATTAATCCCGGAGGAAATTGCATATATCCACTGCTCAGGCATTACTTAACAAATAATACTGGATAAACACCAGGAGAAAAGGAAACACTGACATCACAGGACATACCACAAGACATACATTACACTAACAGACAGGCACATGCAGCACTAACAGGACTTATATACTAAACTATAACTAAAAATATAAACAGTATAAAATTTAAAAATATTACAGTATTAAAATATAAACAGTATAAAATAAAATCTAAACAGTATAAAATTGAATTAAAATATAAAAACAGTATAAAAAAATAAAAAAAATAAATTTTATATATATATATATATATATACAACAGTATAAAATTAAATTTAAATTAAATTAAATTAAATCCATTTTCAACCCCGTGCTGACCTCGCCACCTCCCCCCCGCTCCTCCTGAGAGAGTCATTGTACCCCCTGATGGCACGGGGCACGAAGGAGGACCTCAGCCTCTCTGTGGAGGCGCTGTGTGACAGCAGTCTGCCGCTGAAGGTGCTTCTCTGCTGGGAGAAGGTGGTGTGTAGGGGGTGCCTGGTGTTGTTCATGATGGCCTTAATTTTAGACATGGTCCTGCTCTCCAGAAGCATATCCACAGAGTCCAGGCTCAGCCCGACCACTGAGCCCGCTCTGCGGATGAGTCTGTTCAGACGGTCCATATCTCTTTTCCTGGCCCCCCCACCCCAACACACAATGGCGTATGACAGCACACTGGAGACTACGGACTGATAGAACATGAAAAGGAGCTTAGGACAGATGTTGAAGGAGGCCAGCCTCCTTAGGAAGTACATCCTGCTCTGCCCCTTCTTGTACAAACCATCTCAGTCTGGCCTCTCTGACTTTATCTCCAAAACCTCTAACATGTGCTGTCCCTCTGATGTACTCATTCCTGATCCTATCCTTCCTGGTCACTCCCAGAGAGAACCTCAGCATCTTCATCTCTGCTACCTCCAGCTCTGTCTCCTGTCTTTTCTTCAGTGACACTGTCTCTAGACCAAACAACATTGCTGGTCTCACCACAGTTTTGTACACCTTTCCTTTCATTTTAGCTGAAACTCTTCTATCACACATCACACCTGACACTTTCCTCCACCCGTTCCATCCTGCCTGTACACACTTCTTCACCTCTTTTCCACACTCTCCATTGTTCTAGACTGTTGAGCCTAAGTACTTAAAATCCTCCACCTTCTTGATCTCTTCTCCCTGTAACCTCACTCTTCCACTTGGGTCCCTCTCATTCACACACATGTACTCTGTCTTACTGCGGCTAACCTTCATTCCTCTCCTGTCCAGGACAAACCTCCACCTCTCCAGCTTCTCCTCCACCTGTTCCCTGCTCTCACGACAGATCACAATATCATCTGCAAACATCATAGTCCATGGAGATTCCTGTCTAACCTCGTCTGTCTGCCTGTCCATCACCATAGTGAACAAGAAGGGGCTCAGAGCAGATCCCTGATGCAGTCCCACCTCCACCTTGAACTCCTCTGTCACACCTACAGCACACCTCACCACTGTCTTACAGTCCTCATACATGTCCTGCACTGCTCTCACATACTTCTCTGCCACTCCAGACTTCCTCATACAATACCACAGTTCCTCTCTAGGCACCCTATCATAAGCTTTCTCCAGATCGACAAAAACACAATGCAGCTCCCTCTGGCCTTCTCTGTACTTCTCTATCAACATCCTCAAAGCAAATACTGCATCTGTAGTACTCTTTTTTGGCATGAAACCATACTGCTGCTCACAAATGTTCACTTCTGCCCTTATTCTAGCTTCCACTACTCTCTCCCATAACTTCATTCTATGGCTCATCAGCTTTATTCCTCTGTAGTTGCCACAACTCTGCACATATCCCTTGTTCTTAAAAATGGGCATCAGCACACTTCTCCTCCATTCCTCAGGCATCTCCTCACTATCTAAGATCCTGTTGAACAACCCAGTCAGAAACTCTACCGCCACCTCTCCTAGACACTTCTATACCTCTACAGGTATATCATCAGGGCCGACTGCCTTTCCACTCTTCATCCTCTTCAATGCCCTTCTCACTTCATCCTGACTAATCTTTGCTACATCCTGGTCCACAACAGTCACCTCTTCTAGTCTTTGTTTTCTCTCATTTTCCACGTTCATCAACTCTTCAAAGTACTCTTTCCATCTTCCCATCACACTACAGGCACCTGTCAATAGACTTCCATCCCTATCCTTAATCACCCTAACCTGCTGCACGTCCTTCCCATCTCTATCTCTCTGTCTTGCCAACCGGTATAGATCAGTCTCTCCCTCCTTACTGTCCAACCTAGCATACAAGTCATCATAAGCTTCTTGTTTGGCCTTTCCTACCTCTACCTTCACCTTACGCTGCATACACTGGTATTTTTTTGATAGTCCTGGTTATAGTCTATGTTTAGATGAATTGGGTTGTCCTTGTCTGCATCCAGTCCTGATTCACGGCTTCAGCTGAAGAAATGAAGACTTCTGGGAATGTTGGGGTTGGGTTACCAGTACCTGCCATCCAAGGTCATGATCAGCAACTGCTGCAGTATCATCTTTCTTGTTGAATAGGTCCTTAAATGCCGTATATACTACTCTACTCTACTAGATATGAAAGCACAATTCACTAAGACTTACCAGAAACAATTACAGGACATAAAAACAACAGATAAATAAAATAACATACAGTTTTATCACAGCTTACATTGTTTCAACTTATGTCGTTTTTGATGGTATGTGAGTTTAAAAGAAAATACGTGGAAAAATAAAAACCAAGTTTACGTCATTTTACTCGACTTCACGTCTGTCTGCCACAAACATTGGAATTGTAAAAAAACACAGAAAACCATTCAAAGCACATAATATAATATTATTGCAGAAAAAAAATGAACAAAAACAGAATATCCTATTAAATTATGCATGCATGCGGTACTCTAGTAGTGTAATGTTAGAATCAGAATCTTCATTTGTAGTGCTGACACACTTTTTCATATGAGACATTGCAAAATACCCCTCTGAAGGTTCCAGTTAGCCTGTCGGATAAATATAGGATAAGAACAAAAATTTGAATATGTAAAATGTACGGTATCTGTACAGCAATTCTTATGTACAATGTGAGTGACAGATTAAAGTGTGTGAGTATTGAGTATATTGCACTTGCACAATATTGCACTCAATCCCCTTCTTTGTGATGACATATGGGGCATTGTGGCATTGTGAGGGTGACTACAGAGCACCACTGGAGTTCAGCTGTCTAACAGCCTCTGGAAATAAGCTGTTTTTTAGCCTCGTGTTCTTGCTCCGGATGCTCCGTAGTCTCCTGCCAGAGGGGAGGGCGACTGTGTCCTGGTTGGGTGGGGTCTGCCATGATGTGGGTGGCCGTGCCATGATGTGGGTGGCCCTCATTCTACACCCTTTTATGTAGATATCCGGGATGGTAGGTAGGCCAGTCCCTAGCAGGTCGTCCAATATGCAATCTTCACAACCCTTTGCAGAGCTTTCCTGTCTGCTGCAGAGCAGCTGCCATGCCACACGGTGATGTTGGTGGGGAGGATGCTCCCCACCGTGCCTCTGTAGAAGGTCTTCAGGACAAGGCTCCCCAGTCCAGCATGCCTTCCTGAGGAAGTAAAGCCATTGGTGGGCCTTCCTGAGCAGGTAGGAGGTGATACAGCTCCAGGTGAGGTCCTTGGTGAGATGAACCCCCAAGTACCTGAAGCTGGAGACCACTTCCACAGCTGCTCCTCAAATGTGCAGTGGGGGAGGGGAGTGTCTTTTCCTCTTGAAGTCCACCACCATCTCCTTGGTCTTCTCCACGTTGATGCAGAGGTTGTTGTGTCTGTATCAGTGCACCAGGTGCTCCACTTCCTCTCTGCATTTGGACTCATCGTTTTTCTGTATGTGTCCCACCACTACTGTGTTGTCCGCAAACTTTATTATGTGACAGCTTGGGTGTTTCATATGTCAGTAGGGTGAACAGGAGGAGGGCTGAGCACGCAGCCCTGTTGGGAGCCAGTGCTGAGGGTGATGGGGGAGAAGATGGTGTTGTGTATTAATGTAGTAGTAGTAATGTAGTTTACCTTTAGAGTGAAGGAAGAGAAGGAGAAGCTTGGAGTTATTGTCGTGACAGGCAGAGATGTCATCGGAGAAATCATCATCCCTACCTCTATCATCATCTACCTCATGCTTTTTGTCAATACCACTAACACTAGGTTTTGCTTTATCAGCCATGATAAACGGTAAAGTATCCAACGTACGAAGCTTAATGTGTCAAGATGCTCACAGAGACAAGTACAAGAATAAGATGGGGAAGTTGAGTGTTAGAGATGTCCAAACGCTGCTCGGCAGGCATTGCAGCAGAAAGGGAAACAACAGTAGTTGGATATGGCAGCATGCTGTTGTTTGTACTATATGCACGAATGTTCATAAGTCAAATGTTCATATCTTGAGGACTACCTCTATTTGTCATCAACAACTTCCAAAGAGGTTAAAATACGTTTAAAAAATGCACCAGTTAAATGTCACTATTAATTTCAAAACAAAACACAGTAATCCCTCATTACTTGTGGTTAATGCCTTCCTGTTTAAACACTTTTGTATTAGGGGTTTCTTTAATACACGGAAGTGCGCTGCATTTCATGAGTCCGAATCCGCATACACGCGGATTCTGTTGGGCCAATAGAATGCGCGTACAGTATCGTGTGACTACGTACTAAACCTCTGCGATGTAGTGAAGCCGTGCATCTTAAAGCGCAAATAAGTGAGGGTTTATTCTAACTTAATATTGTTGCAGGATGCAACGGGATTCAGACAAAGTATCGTCTTGATTTTAGAGAACATGCTGCTACACTTAAAACTTTATAATACTAGCGGGTAACCATGGAAATTCCACGATAAAACAATAACATCAGACTTCGTTTTCTTTTTTGTTTCATCCCCGTTACGAGAAAACAAACCACTGTGTCCGACAAAGCCGTAACGGCTCCTTGTGTGTGGGACGGACGAACGCGAAGATGAAGGCCAATTCAGCATTACGGTCTGGCCATTCAGGTAGACGCCGGCTTCGTGAGTGCGTCCTGGTGAATAAAGCATCGGGGTTCCCCACACGACAACTTGAGGTCCGTCACAATCAAAGAATATGAACAGCTCTGTTTGACGAAGTCATAACGGCTCCGTAAGGGAGAACCATGGACAAAGACCGGAGCTATCTTGGCTAGCGGCCCAAACTTCCGAGTAGACACTGGAAGCGTGACAGCGTGAGGTCTTCAAGTAAGCTTATTCAAATATATGGGTGGGGATGTTGATGTGCTGGATGGAGGCTGTGATGAGCCCTTTTCCAGATAAAGCTAAGTGCTTTCAAATTCCTTAACTTCATGTGAATAAAATTGTATCTTTCCGTATGTAACAGGGATACCTTTAGGACCCAGGGGAATGGGCGGCAGCTATTTAAGCACGCTGGTAGCAACGATCTCTCTCTCTCTCTCTCTCTCTACCATCGGCAGCAGACGTCACATGCGGAAGTGTAGCGGCGGTGTAGTAAGTCACGACAAACATTACTTAGCGGTATGTGTGACTTTAGTGTTTTATAGAGTAGTGTTAGCTTTGCATATGATGACAGCTCATAACACGCCCTGATATAAATGCACTGACTAGAGGGCAGTTAAGAACTGGGGTTTTTAGGGAGTTATTGTTCACCATGCTTCCAACCACCTGTGTGTATTTTAATAAATGCCGTTCTTTTTTAGTATTGGTTAGTGCGGTGGTAGACACACACCTGATCCACACCTGAGTGTGATCAAGTCCCTGATGAAGCCAAGTAATGCTTATTTGTTGGACTGTTTTATGAATGAACATGTTTTTTTTTTTTTAAATGTATGAATTAATGTATCTTAATTTCCTGTTCATTTTTATAGAACTAACCACAAGTGTGACGACTGTCACTGTTTTTTCCCTAGTATTTTAGAGTTACAGGCCTTTGTTTTATTTAACCTTTTAATATTTTATTTTTATTTGCAATTTATGAGCGCAGAGGTATCACCTGCACTGACAGCTACAATAATTTAAGAGTGGTAGAATCAGGGGGAGGTGCATGGCTCCATTTATCAAGTGACCCTCCTTTTTATCGTTTTGAGTCATTGCCTTGTTTTATATTCTTTGGAGTGCCTTGCCTGTTCATTGGTATCATAACATGTGCATTGTGTTGTGTCTGCAGTGACTCCCAGTAATTTATTGTGTGTTTTGGGCACTAGATTGTGAAGCCTTTAGGTACTTCCGCGAGACCTACCACTGATTATAGGCCCTTGTGCGGTGCCAGTACCTTTCGGGTGTTTTATACTGTGTGGCTCTAGGCTTGTCTCATTGGCCTGCCCTGTAATTTTAAGTGTCGGACTTTTAATCAATTTGACTTGTTTTAATCCAGTAGCTTGTTTTAATAAAATTAAAAATTATTTTAACTGCCTGTCTCTTGTCCCGTTTGTTCTGTACACTGACCTGTGTATCCAGTGGGTAGATTGAACTTAGTATTTATAGTCTTAAGGAACACTAATTCAGTAAGTGTAGAACTGTCTGTCACTGTAAACAGAGCTGTGAATATTATCTGTTGGCACCGGAGAGAAACAAGCTTTTAATTCAACATGATCAACATCAGTAGTTTTCTTTGTCTATTGACTGATCGGAATAGTTGCTGTGTCTGCTGTTGTAATGATGACAATAACCTGTTACTTAAAACGAGCTAATGAATAGCTTTATTATGACTATGCGACATGCTTGAAGACAAACATTATGACATTACCCCTTGGCTCTGATGGCATATTAGTGTACAGTTCAATGTCACGTTGGACAGAATCTGACATTTACTTTCTCTCAAATAGGAGTGCAATCTGAGATGTAAAGCTTCTTCAACTTCATTGAACTCATCATTGACCAAATTTGTTTTTAATTCATTTGTAAGCACTCTGTTACCAACACCATGGGTGTCACTCAACGCTGCATTAGGTCATAGAGGATCATAATACTGTGGTCTTGACACTAGCTTTCTAATATCACATTCTGTAATCGACTTACTTAAGCACTGTTCTCTGTAGGACAGCGGTAAATTTGTACTCAACAAACATGAAATTTGCTCACATTTAAATTTTATTGAGTATTTGCCCTAGATTGAGAAATTGCATACACCTGACAGAAGGAATATATCACCATGCTTATTGAAGAATATAATTGCAGTGGTGTGATGGGTTGGTCACAATAAAAGACTAATCCACCACATGTAGTTTGAAAAAGAGACACTTGTTACACTACGTAACATCAAGCTCACATGCCTAGAACAGATTGTTCAGTGTCTGGTGCAAATAGTATTCGCCTGTTGCAGTGTGACACTTCTTCTATACAGGCTGTTGTACATTGTGATTAACAGCATCTCAAGGATGTTTAATGGGTGACTTGTTTGGTGGGTGTGCAGACTATGTAAGATATTTTCAGCAAATCTCTACAACATCGAGTCTGGTATCATTGAACTGCAATATGAGGTGAATATGCCAATCACCTTCAACAAAATATTTTTTAGATGTCTTCAGACTGTAAAACTGCTCACTTTACACATTACACATTTCTCAGGGAAGCATTAACATTAACTTTTTTCGCTTGTTTAAACATGGAGGACGCAAAACACAATGCAATGATTATGTTGATTTTATTTTAACAATCTACACAAATGTGCAAATTTTAAAAAAAAGTAGAAAACAATGTAAAATATTAAAATATACTTTTTGAATTATGCAAATTGATTGCCTTTCCTCAGCTGGATGAAGCCTTCCAATCGCTGAAAAATCTCTTTTTCAGTTTGCATTATTATAATTACATTGCCATAATTTAACTAAAAGCATTGTTGTTTCTATAGTGCTGATGTTGGTTGTTAGTTGATGAAGTTGTAGTTTAGATGCTACATATTTGTAACTGACAATGATGTACTGCTTTTAGGATGGATATCAGTGTGGAGGGCACTATAGGCTACTGAAAGGACAACTTAAGAGTTTTATTAGATAGAAGCTAAAAGAAAAGTGGTATTTAATGTCACACACCGAACATTTCAGCACACAATTTTCTAAGAATTTTCCCTGTCAAAAACTGCAGTAAATTGCCATTAAGCATGACACATTGTATGACCCTGGTCATGGAAAATGTGCTATATATCACCCATTGGGGCATTGGGATGTAGAAGATAGATGAGATGGGTTACCAGCACAATATACAGTAAGAGGACTTAAGGACCTAGTGATGGACGCAGTATTACTGCAATCCATCATCATGCCCATTAGTTACTCTGGTGATAAATGATGATACACTGCAAATACAGTGATAAAAGACGTCTTATCTGCAGTGTAAACGCTAATACATGCACTATAGTGAACTTAAAATGCAATGATACTTTGTGAATGCCAGTCAGTGTCTGAAAAAATGTAAATGACAATACTAACCACCTACCAATCTTAATTAGGCATCCAATGGGGATTTAAAGTGGGACAAATCTCATTGACTCTGATACGAAAGTCTTTGAGGCAATTCATAGCCCATGCAATTTTAGCTGCACCTCACATTATCACACATCCTTCTGGGGCACGCAGGAAATCTATCTCTCTCACAAAGGCACAACATATTCTCATCCCAGCACAATAACTGAAGTCTATCATCCTTCAGCATCCATAAAAAAGACTACAATTAAGGCAGACTTGGAAGCAGTCCTTCATATAGAGATCATCAAACACTAAGTTGGTTTGAAGCTTGACTGAGTCCAGCTACCGTACTTAGGAGAGAGAGAACACAAAAAAAGACATACAGCTTTTAAAAGGCTTGCCCCCAGGGCCCAAGAAGCAGATGGGGCTCAGAAGAGTGAAAATGAATGGAATCTGATAGAGTGGAAAAAGTCTAAACAGACACTTAAAAGAGGTGGAGATGCAAAGGCGGCATCACAGGGGCAGAATGTGAGACGAAAACACCATGAAAATGCTACATTAGCTCCTCTCTATTGCTGGTGGAGACAGTAGCCATAATCATTTCCTTGTCTAATGGCAGTAACATGGTGATGAGAGCTAATGCACACTGGCACAGGAAGTTAAAGGGAGGGATGCCATTTGGGGGCATAAATCCTAAGGTTCCCACCCTTTTTTTTTTTTTTTTTGTTTCCCTTGATTGATAATCTTCCAAATGTTCCCCTGCATTTAGATGTAATCACGACAGCCTTATCAAAGAAGATGAAAGACCTCCCTATTCCCGGGTTCATTCCATTTTTACTCCGCAAATGACACAGCCACTTAATTTATCAGCACAAAATCTTACAATGGAAAAGGGACATAATCTTCATTGCCAAAACCAGCAGTAAGAATGACAACCATATGGATGCAAATTATAACACGTATGAATAATGCAGTTGGGGGCTGAATATGTCAATGATCTGAACGTAACTTGCAGCTCTAATTATATTTCCACAGATTCTGAAGCACTTTCATGAGACTGTGCTACATCCATGGCCTTGCTTGATCAACTGTTTCATTTAGCAGGCTTTACATCAAATTCAGTGGTATCAGACGCACTGCTGTTTGAAGTTTTTATTGTAGAAGCTTAAACAAAATTAATGCCACAATGGCATCCAGAATAAGGGATGGAGAGATCAGACTTGAAAATCTACCAGCTTTGATTCGACCACACAAAACAAGAATGTCTTTACATTATCATCCCATACTTGATTATACCATACTACAAGTTTATTGTCATGAAAGATTTCATGATACATTGGCTCTGACGTAATTTAATGTCTTTGTTTTCATGTTGAACTACTGGTGTGCGCAAATCTAAATTTTGCACTTTTCCACCTTCTGCTATTTGTCCTTTGCCTCTTGCTTGAAGTGTTTTCTCTATCAATCTGAAAACCCCTCGTTAAGCAGTTTACCTCTCTGACTGACTAACCGCTTTGAGGAGCATTTTGATGTTCCATTGTTAACACCCTCTTCTTTTCCTTTCGGCTTTTCCCCTCAGGGGTCGCCACAGTGAATCAATTGCCTCCATCTAACCTCTCACACAAACTATCTTCATGTCCTCACGCACTACATACATAAACCTCCTCTTTGGTCTTCCTCTAGGCCTCCTGCCTGGCAGTTCAAAACTCAGCATCCTTCTACCAAGAAATTCACTATCTCTCCTCTGGACATGTCCAAACTATCTCAGTCTGGCCTCTCTGACTTAATCTCCAAAACCTCTAACATGTGCTGTCCCTCTGATGTACTCATTCCTGATCCTATCCTTCCTGGCCACTCCCAAACAGAACCTCAGCATCTTCATCTCTGCTACCTCCAGCTCTGTCTCCTGTCTTTTCCTCAGTGACAATGTCTCTAGACCAAACAACATCACCTGTCTCACTGCAGTTGTGTACACCTTTCATTTTAGCTGAAACTGTTCTTTCACACATCACGCCTGACACTTTTCTCCACCTGTTCAATTCTGCCTGTACATGCTTCTTCACCTCTTTTCCACACTCGGCATTGCTCTGGACTGTTGACCTTAAGTACTTAAAATCCTCCACTTTCTTGATCTCTTCTCCCTGTAACCTCATTCTTCCACTTGGATCCCTCTCATTCACACACATGTACTCTGTCTTACTGCGGCTAACCTTCATTCCTCTTTCCAGGACAAACCTCCACCTCTCTAGCTTCTCCTCCACCTGTTCCCTGCTCTCACTGCAGATCACAATGTCATTTGCAAACATCATAGTCCATGGAGATTCCTGTCTAACCTCATCTGTCAGCCTGTCCATCACCATAGCGAACAAGAAGGGGCTCAGAGCTGATCCCTGATGCAGTCCCACCTCCACCTTGAACTCTTCTGTCACACCTGCAGCACACCTCACCACTGTTTTACAGTGGTGTTACATGTCCTGCACTGCTCTAACATACTTCTCTGCCACTCCAGACTTGCTCATACAATGCCACAGTTCCTCTCTGGGTACCCTGTCATAAGCTTTCTCCAGATCGACAAAAACACAAAGCAGCTCCTTCTGGCCTTCTCTGTACTTCTCTATCACCACCTCAAAGCAAATACTGCATCTGTAGTATTCTTTTTTGGCATGAAACCATACTGCTGCTCACAAATTCTCACCTCTGCCCTTAGTCTAGCTTCAACTACTCTTTCCCATAACTTCATTATATGGCTCATCAGCTTTATTCCTCTGTAGTTGCCACAACTCTGCACATCTCCCTTGTTCTTAAAAATGGGCACCAGCACACTTCTCCTCCATTCCTCAGGCATCTTCTAAGATCCTGTTGAACAACCAGTCAGAAACTCTACTGCCACCTCTCCTAGACACTTCCAAACCTCTACAGGTATATCATCAGGACTGACTGCCTTTCCACTCTTCATCCTCTTCAGTGCCCTCCTAACTTCACCCTGACTGATCTTTGCTACTTCCTGATCCACAACAGTCACCTCTTTTAGTTTGTTCTCATTTTCCTCGTTCACCAACTCTTCAAAGTACTCTTTCCATCTTCCATCACACTACTGGCCCCTGTCATTTTTTTTTTTTTTTTGTCTTGTCTGCATGTATTCTCATAGTGTAAACCGATAAAAGGGGGTCAACTTTTTATGAGGTCAATGCTTATTTTAGTCTTGCAGCAAAATCTTTTATACATTTTAATGCGTGCATGTGACTGCCACCGGTCCTCTCTGGGAACTAAATTGTTAGTCTTTATTAGAATTTCCTATTGTGAGCCAGAGAGGGAAGTGCTGCACCCCCATGAGTTAAGGGGGAAAGCAAAAGGAGACGGACAGAAGACACAAACAAAGGTAGTGGATAGACAGGCAGTGCTGTTGGAGTGAAAAAAGGTTTAGGCTGTTTTATCATATCTTAGAACTGATATCTCAACACCAACGTTACAAAACATCAGATTAGTGGAAGTCCTGATAGTACAGAATAGGCCACCAGAGGAAACCAGTGTAGGAGGAAGATAGAGGGCATACAATTGTGATGACTGAAGTGAAACCCATCACATTCTGACGGGACACAATGGTTCTCAATAATTTGACTCGCCAGGAGCTGGTAAGCCCTGACCCAACATGCATGTGTGATGAAACCAACACCCAGATAGGCTACCAGAACTCAACAGGGCCATGCTAGTCGAGCACTCCCAACCCCAGCAGCCAGGAGCACCCCGAAGCCATCACCCGAAGAGCCACCGGGGGCACCGAGAACCACGTAGACCCAGGGACCCAGAGGAGGCAACGGCCGCCACCGCCAGGGCGCACAGGACAGGCCCAAGGGGCACGGGGCAAGGTGCCCCCCCCCCACCCCCCATCCCACCACACCCCTCAACCCCCCATCCTCATCCGTCCCGCCCACATCCCGCCCACCCCCCCAACCCCAGGAGACAGGGGTTGGGGGGGTGGAGACAGGGGTTGCAGGTGACCCCAGGGGTCACCTGCAGTGACCGGGTGACATATGACCCACCCCCCCACATAGCCCCCCCCAGTCCGAGTGTAGGGTCTTGCAACCCCAAATGCCCGTCATGCCTCCCGCAAGCACGGGCAGACCAGAGATAGGGGCCACACCAACCCTCCACATACGGCAGAGATCCCCAGCGGGCCGCAAACCCCCCCACGCCCCCGCACACCACAGGCCGTCCCAGACAGCCCATGCCAGGCCCTATCAGAGGCCCACTGCAGCCAACCCGCCCACAGGCACCCCTATGCCGAGTCCCGCCCATAGTCCAGGTCCATCAGGCAACCGATGGCGAGACCATCCCACATTCCAGCGCCCGGCAAAGTAAACCAACCACCGGCCACCAACCGCCGATCCCCGGCCAGCAGAGGCGGCAAGGCCCATGCCACAAAGCCAACCTAACGTGCCACGCCCAATAGGCCAGTAGGTGCGCCATGCAGCACCCATAGGTAAATGGGAAGCAGGGTCTGCGGGGAAGAAGCCAAGCCGCCCAGAAACCATCAAAACCCCCAAATACAGCGATGACTCCGTACCACCGAACTACCCCCGCACCCACGGGCCATTCCCCCACAGCCCGACCTCCAGGCCAGGCCAGACGGCCCACACAACGCCCCATCCCCATATTAGCGCCGCAGCGCCACACCCCCCGTCACCATTGCCACGCGGCGTATCAACAGCCACGACCGACAACCGGCCCCTGTCCATAGACTTCCATCCCTATCCTTAATCACCCTAACCTGCTCCACGTCCTTCCGATCTTTGTCTCTGTCTTGCCAACCTATATAGATCAGTCTCTCCCTCCTTACTGTCCAACCTAGCATACAAGTCATCATAAGCCCCTTGTTTGGCCTTTGCCACATCTACTTTCATCTAACGCTGCATGTCCCTGTACTCCTGTAGAGTCGCCTCAGTCATCTCAGGGTCTCACTTCTTCTTAGCTAACCACTTTCTCTGTATACACTCCTGTACCTCCTCATTCCACCACCAAGTCTCCTTATCTACTTTCCTTCCAGATGACACACCAAATACTCTCCTATCTGTCTCCCTGATCACATTATCTGTAGTTGTCCAGTCATCTGGAAGCACCTCCTGACCACCCACAGCCTGTCTTAACTCCTTCCTAAAAGTCATGCAACACACTCCTTTGACAGCTTCCACCATTTCGTCCTCTGCTCCGTCTTTGTCCTCTTCATCTTCCTCACCACCAGAGTCATCCTACACACCACCATCCTATGTTGTTTAGCTACACTCTCACCTACCACTACTTTACAGTCACTGATCTCCTTCAGATTACATTGTCTACACAAGATGTAGTCTACCTGTGTGCTCCTACATCCACTCTTAAAGGTCACCCTATGTTCCTGCCTCTTCTGGAAGAAAGTATTCACTATAGTCATTTCCATGCTTTTTGCAAAGTCAACGACCATCCGTCCTGCGTTCCTCTCCTGGATACCAAACCTGCCCATCACCTCATCACCTATGTCTCCTGTACCAACATGTCCATTGAAGTCTGCTCCAATGACAACTCTCTCACGTCTAGGCATGCTTTGCATCACTTCATCAAAGTCCGACCAGAATTTCTCCTTCTCCTCCAGCTCACATCCTACCTGTGGAGCATACCCGCTAACAACATTGAACATCACACCTTCTATTTCTAGCTTCAGACTCATCACTCTATCCGACACTCTTTTTACCTCCAGGACATTCCTAACAAACTCCTTCAAGATAACTCCTACTCCATTTCTCTTCATATCTACACCATGATAGAACAACTTGAACCCTGCTCCTAAACTTCTAGCCTTGCTACCTTTCCACCTGGTCTCCTGTACACACAGTATGTCTACCTTCCTCCTCTGCATCATGTCAACCTACTCTCTACCTTTTCCTGTCATAGTCCCAACATTCAACATCCCTACTCTCAGTCCATCCATTCCTGGCATTCCTCTTCTCTCTCCTCGTACAGGCACACTTTCCTCCTCTCCTTCTTCGACCAACAGTAGTCCAATTTCCACCGGCACCCTGTAGGTCAACAGCACCGATGGCGGTCGTTGTTAACCCGGGCCTTGACCGATCTGGTTTGGAAGTCGTAGGTTTGATTTGAATGTTTGATTTGGCAAAAGTTTTACGTCAGATGTCTTTCTTGATCCAACACTCTTTATTTATCCGGGCTTGGGACCGGCACAATAAGACACTGGCTTGTGCCCTCTTGCGGCTACATTTATTAATTCATTTTTTTCATTTAGTTGATGTAACCTTGCGCACTGGGTAGCGCTGTCGCCTCACAACACGGCGGGTCCGGGTTCGAGTCCCGCTCTGTGCGGGACTCGAATCCTCCTCTCATTACAAAGAATGAGAGGAGGAAAGTGTGTCCAGTTATTCACTCTTTAGTAGTGCGAAATGAAATCAGTTGAGTTTCAACTATTTTTGGAATTTGTTGAAGGAACAGAAAATGTAGACTTTTCTTCCCAGTTCACTTCTTACCTTTGGGACAGCCAGTAAATATTCTGGAAAGAAGATTAAAAGTTCCTCTATGCTTCTGGGTGATAGAGGTCTGAAGGTAGGAATGAAGAAGACCAAGGATAACCTTGTAGATGACGATACGGCATTGTTTAAGTCTTCATTAAGAGAATGAGGACCATCCCGCACGATTGTACAACATGCAATTACAACTGAGGGTTTTGAAATATATGATGAACCTCAGTGCTCCATGAAAACAATGTGAAGAAGATGTGATCTCTGAGATGAAGAAAAATATCACCATAATCAAACACTAACATAAAAGTGGCTCAAGTGTTTTCCTAGTTTAAAGGAAAACCAAGATTTTATCCTAAAATAGAAACCAAACTTCAATTTTGGTCTTTTCACCAGCTGCTGAATGTGAGGAGTAAATAGTGACTCATCAATCAAAATATCAATCTCTAAGTACCCTGGGAAGTACAAATTGAAGGTCGTTGTTGGGGTTTCAATTTTTTATTTGAAAATACCATAGTCTAGATCTTGTCAGCATGCAACACCAGTTTTAAATCATAAAAATTCTGCTGCACAGTATCAAAGGCAAGCTGTAGCGGAGACAAAGCTTGGCATTATTAACATTTTGTTCAATGCCATTTATGTAAAGAATGAACAGAAGTGGCCAAGCCCTGAGACACATTTGCAATTACTAGAAGCGGGGGAGAGGCACGACCATCTCCTTGGACATATTGAGACGTCTGTAAGGTAGTTGTTGAACCAATTTACTGTCTGATCGGAAAGTCCTGACAGAATTTTTTTCATTGTAGAATTCAGTGGTCCTCCATATCAAATGCCTTAAAAAGGTCAATAAAAGGCTGATATGTATTGTTAATAAAATCATTAAAATCATTAAAAACTTTAAGAACTGCTGTTCTTCTTTCTCAGATTGAAAGTGGGATAATATGCTGTTTAAAAACTCTTTGTTGGTTACTAAGAAGAGTCTACAACATTGGCAAGTACAGGACATTTGGAAATGGGTCTGTTACTATTTAAAACACTGGGGTCTTGCCTTTGAACAGAGGGAAGACATAGGCAAGTTTTCAGACTTTGGGTATGTCGTTTGTGACCTTAGACAGATTAAAAATGTGTGGTAGGTTAGAAGTGCAATAAAATCAGCTGTATATATTGAATTGTCCCAAACATTCTGTAGTCTGAACCCAGAATTAGATTCAGCAGCAGCGCAAACAGTACGACTCTCAACAGTAATTAATCTCTGCCATGAAGCGGATTTACTTTGCAGTTTCTGTTCTGCCACTCAAAACAATCTCATTAACAAACAATTGCAAACTTTTCCTCAGTCAATAAAGCAGTTTAGAAATTGGCACCGCAGCTTCCCTGTCTGAAACAGTGGCATTTGAAGTAAAATAGATTGTCCTCTTTCTGCTGTTTCCTACACACTGTGCCTCGAGGGGTGGAAAAGGGTAAACGGTAGCACAGCAACAACTGAAATCGAAGAGCAGCATCTGTAATCTTCTGTCTGATAAATTACTTCAGAGATTTGTGGAGGTAAATCTTTCCTCAGGAAGTTATGCCCTCTGGCATTAAATTGCACTGTGTATTGTATTTGTGATAACGTAGAATTACATCTACACTGCTGAAATAATAGATATTGATAATTACATGGTTATATGTTTGATTTATTATGAACAAGGTGTTAGCTGGTGCAGGGAATGCTCATATTGCCAGAGCACAAAAAGTCTGTAAATATTAGCAGTCTGTTAGATAATGATAAACAAAAAAAAACAAAAACAAAAATTGGCCCTTCTGACTCTTGTGACACCTTCTCAAAGATTTATTTAAAGCTCACCACTGCTTTTGTTGAAATGAAATGATAAACTTTGGAAAAGCTGTTATACTTATGTTTCTTTTGTTGTCACTCTATCTCTCCTTCTGAAGTAGTGTGGTTCAAACTCTAATTATCTGAAAACACATCAGGTTGCTGAGGGTTTTTTTTTTTTTTTTGCCATAGTAGATCTACCTACATTTATCAGAAAATTTGTCATTGGAATTCATATGCTGTGCTATGTATGTCTGTCCCGCACATTCCAGTTGTGCGGGATGATTGTCCATCCTTGGAGAGGGATCCTCCTCTGTGGCTCTTCACTGCTGAAGGTCCAATATTCTGCTCTCAGGAATTTTATTCGTGGTCCTCAAGTCCTAAGAATAATTTTGATAATTCTTGCCTAAATCACTATTTAGATCATGTGTTATAGGACAATGGTTCCCAACCCCCGGGCCGTGGACCTGCACCAGCACTATTTAGATCATGTGTTATAGGACAGTGGTTCTGAACTCCCAGGCCGTGGACCAGTACTGGGTCATTTGGTACCGGGCCGCACAGTAAAAAAAAAAAATTACTTCCGTTTCATTTTTTTTCGGAGTCTGAAAGATGTTTTATTTTGAAAAATTACTCAATTTTCTGTTACATCCATCTACGTCAGTGGTCCCCAACCACAGGGCCGTGCGACATTAGGTACTGGTGGACACAGAAAGTTTGACTTTCTTTTTTTTATTGATTACAAGTCTAAAGATTTTTTTCATTTTGAAAAGTGACGTCTGTGCGGAATGACGCACAGACAAATGCATGCATCTGTCCAGTTTGACGGGTCTCGGTCACGTGACAGGTTACCCCAAACTGCAGAGAAGACTGGACATCCAGAACACACTTCAGGTGTCATTGGGTCCGTTTCACAAAGCCAGTTTAGTGGAAAACCTGTGTAAGTTAACCCTGAAATCAGGGAAAACCAGGGCTTTCGGTTTCACAAAGGGAGGTAAGTTAATCCAGAGTCAGAGGAGTAAACCTAGCCTGTGTCATGAGGCGAGGTAAAGTAAACCTCTAGGTTTGCTACCATAGTAACAGACCCTGAAGCTAGCCTCACAAAGCAGGTTCAATGGAAACTCTGGGTAAGTTAACCCTGAAATCAGGGAAAACCAGGGTTTTCGGTTTCACAAAGGGAGGCAACTTAACCCAGGGTTAGAGCTGTAACCCTGGCCTGTTTCACGTAGCAAGGTAAACTGAACCTCTGGGTTTGTTACCGCAGTAACAGACTCTGAACATAACCTGGTCGGGAGCAGGTTTTATTCCACAAACCCATGGTTTCTTTTGACTCCGCCCCCTTTCACCGCCGCTCGCGCGGCTTCATTTCCTGGTTCTGTCGGATGGAGAGTTTTACCGAAGTAAGGTTTAATAAATAACTCCGTATTTTAGAGGTATTTTAGAGGCAAACATAGCATGTTCGTTTGACATGGAGCCCCTTGATGGAGTTGCCGCATTAATTCACAGAGAATTAAATATTTTCGTATCGCGTTCAGATGTCCAGTCATATCCAGACAGTTCTCTTTATGATCGGTACCGATTCACATCCCAAGACACACACACACACACACCTGATCCATCCTCACATCTGCAGCAGCACTGCATGTAGCGCTCCGTTCAGTTTTTCATTTTTTATTTGTAAACGGTAATTTTCCTATATAATGTGAGAGATGCTCAGTGTGCCTCGCCTTCAAACTTTTACCCCAGTTTTTCTATTTACCTGAGAGAAAACCGTCATAATCATCAAGGAGGAGTTCCACAGGACTGCAGGTGAATGATGTAGAAATCTGATAAATTCGTTTGAAAGTATGTTCTCAATGATATTGTGCTGCAATGTTAGTAACATTAATGTCTTTTCGGATGTCCCAATGAAATTTGCTGCCATAGATGGTACTCATATTCCCATCAAGGCTCCATCACATAATGAAGGTGATGATTTGAAGAGGATGACAATTCACAGAAAATATATGCAGTTAAGGGTAGATTGACTACTGTTTCAACATGTTAAAGACTGCATCATAGATAAACTAACATCTGTCCAGATCACATGTGATGCTGCAAACTACATTTCCGCCCTTATTAGTATAGCACCTGATCACATCAGCAGACATTTCAAAGAGCTTTAACAGACAGACACCCAACAGAACCCTCCAGAGCAAGCATAACCAGCAGCTGCGGGGAGGAACTAATCCAGTAACTAAAGATTAGCACAATAATTAATTTGTCTACATAGTTTAATCCACTCTAATGAATTCATTTTCCATCACAGGAGAGTCTGATGGTTGTTTTCTGGGGAACAGGGTTACCCATGCCAATGGGTGCCCATGCCCAATGTAGCCGCAAGAAGACACAAGCCAGTGTCTTATTGTACCGGTCCCAAGCCCGGATAAATACAGAAGGTTGCGTCAGGAAGGGCATCCTGCGTAAAACTTTTGCCAAATCAAAGATGCGAATCAAACCTATGACTTCCATACCGGATCGGTCGAGGCCGGGGTTAACAACGACCGCCATCGGCGCTGTTGACCTACAGGGCGCCGGTGGAAATTGGATTACTGTTGGTCGAAGGAGAGGAGGAAAGTGCGTTCGCTCAAAGAAAGAGAAGAGGAACACCAAGAGTATAGGACTAAGAGTAGGGACGTTGAATGTTGGAACTATGACAGGAAAAGGTAGAGAGTTGGTTGACATGATGCAGAGAAGGAAGGCAGACATACTGTGTGTACAGGAGACCAGGTGGAAAGGTAGCAAGGCTAGAAGTTTAGGAGCAGGGTTCAAGTTGTTCTATCATGGTATAGATGGGAAGAGAAATGGAGTAGGAGTTATCTTGAAGGAGGAGTTTGTTAGGAATGTCCTGGAGGTAAAAAGAGTATTGGATAGAGTGATGAGTCTGAAGCTAGAAATAGAAGGTGTGATGTTGAATGTTGTTAGCGGGTATGCTCCACAGGTAGGATGTGAGCTGGAGGAGAAGGAGAAATTCTGGTCGGACTTTGATGAAGTGATGCAGAGCATGCCTAGAAGTGAGAGAGCTGTCATTGGAGCAGACTTCAATGGACATGTTGGTGCAGGAAACAGAGGTGATGAGGATGTGATGGGCAGGTTTGGTATCCAGGAGAGGAACGCAGAAGGACAGATGGTAGTTGACTTTGCAAAAAGGATGGAAATGGCTGTAGTGAATACTTTCTTCCAGAAGAGGCAGGAACATAGAGTGACCTATAAGAGTGGCGGTAGGAGCACACAGGTAGACTACATCTTGTGTAGACGGTGTAACCTGAAGGAGATCAGTGACTGTAAACTAGAAGTAGGTGAGAGTGTAGCCAAACAGCATAGGATGGTGGTGTGTAGGATGACTCTGGTGTTGAGGAAGATCAAGAGGGCAAAGGCAGAGCAGAAGACGAAATGGTGGAAGCTGAAAAAGGAAGAGTGTTGCATGACTTTTAGGAAGGAGTTAAGACAGGCTCTGGGTGGTCAGGAGGTGCTTCCAGATGACTGGACAACTACAGCTAATGTGATCAGGGAGACAGGTAAGAGAGTACTTGGTGTGTCATCTGGAAGGAAAGTAGATAAGGAGACTTGGTGGTGGAATGAGGAGGTACAGGAGTGCATACAGAGAAAGAGGTTAGCTAAGAAGAAGTGGGACACTGAGAGGACTTAGGAGAGTAGACAGGAGTACAGGGAGATGCAGCGTAAGGTGAAGGTAGAGGTAGGAAAGGCCAAACAAGAAGCTTATGATGACTTGTATGCTAGGTTGGACAGTAAGGAGGGAGAGACTGATCTATACAGGTTGGCAAGACAGAGAGACAGAGATGGGAAGGACGTGCAGCAGGTTAGGGTGATTAAGGATAGGGATGGAAGTCTATTGACAGGTGCCAGTAGTGTGATGGGAAGATGGAAAGAGTACTTTGAAGAGTTGATGAACGTGGAAAATGAGAGAGAACAAAGACTAGAAGAGGTGACTGTTGTGGACCAGGATGTAGCAAAGATTAGTCAGGATGAAGTGAGGAGGGCATTGAAGAGGATGAAGAGTGGAAAGGCAGTCGGTCCTGATGATATACCTGTAGAGGTATGGAAGTGTCTAGGAGAGTTGGCAGTAGAGTTTCTGACTGGGTTGTTCAACAGGATCTTAGATAGTGAGAAGATGCCTGAGGAATGGAGGAGAAGTGTGCTGGTGCCCATTTTTAAGAACAAGGGAGATGTGCAGAGTTGTGGCAACTACAGAGGAATAAAGCTGATGAGCCATACAATGAAGTTATGGGAGAGAGTAGTGGAAGCTAGACTAAGGGCAGAAGTGAGCATTTGTGAGCAGCAGTATGGTTTCATGCCAAAAAAGAGTACTACAGATGCAGTATTTGCTTTGAGGATGTTGATAGAGAAGTAAAGAGAAGGCCAGAGGGAGCTGCATTGTGTTTTTGTAGATCTAGAGAAAGCTTATGACAGGGTACCCAGAGAGGAACTGTGGTATTGTATGAGGAAGTCTGGAGTGGCAGAGAAGTATGTTAGAGCAGTGCAGGACATGTAACACCACTGTAATTCAATGGTGAGGTGTGCTGTAGGTGTGACAGAGGAGTTCAAGCTGGGGGTGGGACTGCATCAGGGATCAGCTCTGAGCCCCTTCTTGTTCGCTATGGTGATGGACAGGCTGAGAGACGAGGTTAGACAGGAATCTCCATGGACTAGGATGTTTGCAGATGACATTGTGATCTGTAGTGAGAGCAGGGAACAGGAGGAGGAGAAGCTAGAGAGGTGGAGGTTTGTCCTGGAAAGGAGAGGAATGAAGGTTAGCCGCAGTAAGACAGAGTACATGTGTGTGAATGAGAGGGACCCAAGTGGAAGAGTGAGGCTACAGGGAGAAGAGATCAAGAAGGTGGAGGATTTTAAGTACTTAGGGTCAACAGTCCAGAGCAATGGAGAGTGTGGAAAAGAGGTGAAGAAGCGTGTCCAGGCAGGATGGAACGGGTGGAGAAAAGTGTCAGGTGTGATGTGTGATAGAAGAGTATCAGCTAAAATGAAAGGAAAGGTGTACAAAACTGTGGTGAGACCAGCGATGTTGTTTGGTCTGGAGACAGTGTCACTGAAGAAAAGACAGGAGAAAGAGCTGGAGGTAGCAGAGATGAAGATGCTGAGGTTCTCTCTGGGAGTGACCAGGAAGGATAGGATCAGGAATGAGTACATCAGAGGGACAGCACATGTTAGAGGTTTTGGAGATAAAGTCAGAGAGGCCAGACCGAGATGGTTTGGACATGTCCAGAGGAGAGATAGTGAATATATTGGTAGAAGGATGCTGAGTTTTGAACTGCCAGGCAGGAGGCCTAGAGGAAGACCAAAGAGGAGGTTTATGGATGTAATGAGGGAAGACATGAAGATAGTTGGTGTGAGAGAAGAGGATTCCAAGGACAGGGCTAGATGGAGGAAATTGATTCGCTGTGGCGACCCCTGAAGGGAAAAGCCGAAAGGAAAAGAAGAAGAGGTTTACCCATGCCAACCGAGGCTGCTGACCCCTTGCTAACCCAGGTCCCCAATAGAACTTCAAATGGGTTCACTGCAGGATGAGAGCCCGGGTGGAGATGACCATAGGCTGCTGAAAGGCCGTTTCCAGTGTCTATGACACCTCAGGATGATTCCTGAGAGGACCTGTGACACACACACCTCAGGAGGATTCCTGAGAGGACCTGTGATGCTGTTCTGTTCTTCGTAGTAGTATTGCCACTATTAGATGAGAACAACACCGTACCCCACAAACTGAACACGCCGATAATGACCCCGTCCACCTACCAGCTATCCAGGGTGGTAGAGCAGTGACTCCATCTGCCAGAATCATTTGAGTCTGTCTAACTAACCATCACCACAGCGGGCAATAAAAACATACAATATACATTTCATTTGGTCATCTTTATTACTTACAAATACAAAGTTATTGCTTAGATTGTTTCAGTGGTGAACATTCTAATATTCAACATGATTCACTTGTGAACAACACCCACCTCTAACTTGTGCTCCACAATTTGTGTGTTCAAATCTGCCCTCCTAATCTGGAGGTCCAAAGAAACCATTTTTTTATCTGATGTCCGTATTTCATAGAAAGTGAATTCGATAAACTTTAACGATGAGGAGGAGGACATCAAAACATACAGTTGCATATGAATTCCACTGAATTAACCGCTGGTGTTCACTGAGTGTCTATCTGCACATTGGATGTGACGGACTGTCCAGCTTGCTCTGTTAAAAAAGGATGAGAAAGTGTTGATACTTCAGTGGAGGCTAAATGTCACTCTGTATTGCACCAGAATGTTACACAATAGGAACAATCGGTAACAGAAAATATTTGATCACCTTTCTTTTCTTCAATTTCCTGTTACTTTCTTTGTGTTTTTATCAATTATGTATGATTTGACTAAAAGACACAGATAATTAAACATGGAATGCCTAAAGATGAGAGCACATTTATGTGTGTGACAAGAGCATTATGTTGGCGATAAAAGAACCGAAAAGCCAAACGTCCACTAATTATATACTGTACAATGTCATTATGTCATAATGAGGAAGAGGAGGATTTGTAACGAGATGAGCATGGATTCTCTGGGAGGACACTATCAACAGAGTCATAACCTGGGATGACATCTGGCGAACTCCACAATCTCGACTCAGCTTCCTTGTGAGGGCAGCCTATGACACCCTCCCATGCCCCCAAAACATCGCTCGGTGGTTTGGAAGTGAGGGCAAGTGCTACCTGTGCAGCAAGGACAATGCAGGTCTCCAACACATCTTGTCAGGGTGCAACATTGCACTGATACAAGGCCGCTTCCGGTGGCGGCACAATCAGGTGCTGAGGAAGCTGGCAGAGCAGTTGGAAAGATGCAGAGTCAGGGCAAACAACTCCTCTGAGTCCCATTGGCAAAACATCGCCTTCATCAAACCAGGAGAGGCAGATCAGAAAGTGTGGGGAAGATCGGAATGTCTGCTTACCCCTGGAAAGAGATGGGAAATGTGCGTCGACCTGGACATGCGGCTTGTCTTTCCAACAGAGATCACACTGACAACTCTTAGGCTGGACATTGTGATGTGGTCCACAGCTGCAAGGAAAGTCTTAATCATTGAACTGACTGTCCTGGGAAGAGGGGAAAACAGGAGCACACGAGTTCAAGCAGTCGAAGTACAGCGACCTGGCGGAGGAGTGCAGAGGAGGAGGCTGGTCAGCGACTATTCATCCGGTGGAGGTTGGATGCAGGGGCTTTGTGGGGGGTTCTGCAATTCAACTCCTCTGTGCTGCGAGAATGGCAATATCGCAGCCTGAAGAGGGCCATCAAGGAGCTGGCAGAAGAGGGAGAAAAAGCAATTTTCTGGATGTGGCTACGAAGGAGGGACAGCAGTTGGGGCTCAACACCCTAGTGAGATCAGTTGCAGGGAGTGGCATGGGGAGATGTCCCCAAAAAGCCACTGCCCCCCCACCGGGAGGTGTCCTGGCTAGGGGGCGAAACATCAGTGAACGGTGGCACCAGCTGACGACCCTGCAGCTTATCTCAAAGTGCACTGGAGGAAGTGCGACAGGCAGAAAATGCCAAGCAGTTAACCTGTATCATCTAAATCCAAATTATATTTTAATGATGTGAGTGCAGGCCAAGTCCCGATGATTGTATAAATAACCTATAATGGCTTTGTCTGCTATGATTAAGTGCTTCCAACTGTTAGGGTATAAAATATACTCTCTTATCTTTCTAGATCACCCAACTCAAACTATCAGACTCCAAGACATTAAAACAACAGAACACCCTAACAGAGGAGCGCATACAGAAGTCGAGGAAGGAGACATCAGACGACGAGGTTTAATCCACAAGTTCTTTTGGTTGTTTACAGCCAAAGTTAACAGATATCTGGGGCTTCCCATAATCAATACAGGGCCGGAGTGTCCCGTTCTTCTTTTCCATGAAGAAGAATCCCGCCTCCATCTGTGACGATGAGGGACGGATGAGTCCAGCAGCAAGTGAGTCATCCATGAAGGTCTCCATGGCCTCTCTCTTGGGTCTGGATAGATTATAGAGCTTACTTGAAGGGTGAGAGGCACCAGGGAGCAAGTCTATCGTGCAATTATAAGGTCTGTGTGGAGGGAGAGATGTAGCGTGGTCCTTGCTAAAAACCTCCTGGAGGTCATGATCTCGGAGGGAACAGAGGTGAGATGTACTGGCAAGGGTGGAGTTGGTGTGGACATGATGGAAACAGGAATGACAGAATGCAAACAATGTGAGTGGCAGAACAAACTCCAGTTGGTGATTGCAGAGTAAGACCAGTCTATATGTGAATTGTGGAGCTTTAACCAGGGGAGACCTAACACTAGTGGGGAACTTGGGGAATAAATAATATACAGGGAAATTACCTCGTGATGGTTCCCTGTAATGGAAATTTGTATTGTGTGTGTCCTGATTTGACTCTTATCATGTTATTACTGAGAACTTGCTTCAAAACCTCTCCATGCAACTGCTGGGCTAAGTCACATCTTAGTTTGTTTGGACAAAGAGGTCACAGCAGGTCACAGCCCATTAAACCAGATGCAGCAGACCCAGTACCTGTCTCAAAAGAGAACCGATGGAGAGGAGATGGAGACCTGTTTTCAGTCAAGGTGTAAGATGTTTTATGGGTGCGTGAAAGCCTTTAAATTGCATTCCAAGGTGTAATAAAGATTTGTTTAGGTTTCTTAGTTTTGGTTTGATAGGTTTGGTGCATTCCAAAGGTGTAAGGTCTCCTGATACAAATGGTTTACGAGTGCGTGAAAGCCTCCTACACTGCATTCTCGAGGGTGGTGATGTTTATTCCTCAGCGGGGGGTACCACCAAAAGGAGGGCTGCCTGAGAGCTGGAACTGGCCATTCCTGCTCGCATGCAGGCCTTTCTTCTTAAAAGGTATAAAATGTGAGGAGTTTCATACTCCAGTAAGAAAGAAAGAAAGAGAGAGTCAGCTGCGGGTTACATACGGACGCCCAGCCTGGTTGAAGCTACTCTGCCTGGGTTGTAGGCTCTCCTTCCCTGTGTCAAGGTAAGAGGTGAAGCATATTTGGAATGCCACCATATATTGCCTTAGCTCAACCAAATATTTGTTTGTTTATTAGTATGCTCTGTGGGGAATGAAACTACCAGTTTATTCTAGCATCATAGAATTGTTTCTGTGCTCTGTGGGGAATGAAACTACCAGTTTATTCTGGCATCATAGAATTGTTTCTGTGCTCTGTGGGGAATTAAACTACAAGTTTATTCTAGCATCATAGAATTGTTTCTGTGCTCTGTGGGGAATTAAACTACAAGTTTATTCTAGCATCATAGAATTGTTTGTTTGCATTGCTGTGCGCTGCGGGGACTAAACGACACATTTAGTCTAGCATCATAGAGGTCTTTTGACTTATTGTTTGTTTGTTTGTACTTATTGTTTCTTAGTATTTCTATTCTCTGCGTGTAATAAATCACACATTTATTATAGTCCTAGAGGAGTGGTTTGATTCATTGTGTGAGTGAGTTTTCTGTGTACCCACCTCCTACGAACCTATTTATTCAAGTTTTTCACAAAACAATTGGCTTCACGAACAGGATCCTTATAAGCAATTTTAATAGTAAAATTGGGCTTTTGAAGGTTGGAGGATATACACAGAAAACCATGTTTAAAAAGTTTTGGAAGCGCTCCAAGGAGGCTCCAGAGGCAGGGAGAGAGAGAGAGATTCTTGTTCCCGGCTGGGAAGATGCGCCTTGGAAAGAATTGGCGTTGTGTTTGCGAAATGGTGGTGGTCGGCCCGAGCCGTGGGCTGACTTGGTGAAGGATGGTTCGGTGGCGTCTGTAGTTAGTGTACTACAGGGCGTCCCGGTTTCATCCACAACTCCCCTGGGGGGAGTTCAGCGGCGCATGTGGATCTGCGCCGAGGCTTGGCGGCAGCAGAGTTATGTGAACGCTCAGTTGCGCCAGCAATCGACTGCTTTGCAATGCAAATACGACAAATTGGCAAAGCTGACGGACCGTGCGGTCACGCATGTGTCTAAAATAATTCGCAGAAGCCGGCGTAAGGCGCCACGGCGTGCTGAGACCACCCAGATACGGTCGTTCGTGTCTCGGGTGATAGATGATGATCCGGTCGCCTGGGATCCGGAGACCTGGGACGGAAATGTCTGGGATGATTCTGATGACGGGGAGTGGATCAGTCCAGCCCCCGAACATCTGCCGCTCCGTGCGAACCCGGTGGTCCGACGGAGGCGGATGCAGCGGATGATTCCTCCAGTGCGTCGGCAGGCGATAGACGGGGCGGGCAGGCTAATGGTAGATGAGCATGGTCAGGCTATCATGGTTGATGAACCCCAGCCGCAGCCAGACCCCGAAATTTCGCGAACCTTGGAGGATTACACCTCCGAGGAGGTGGTTTATTTAACGTCTCGTTTCCGGCAGAAGCCGGACGAGCCGCTAGACTTGTGGCTGCTGCGCATGTTGGATGAGGGGGGATCACAAGCTGAGGTGGATGACGGGGACGGGATGAGATTTGCGGGGTTGTCACGAGACCCTGCGGTAAATGCTGCATATTGTCATCTCGTCCGCGATCGCGGAGTCGAGATGACAACGGTCCTCGCTCTATATGCTGAGGCTATTCACGAACTGCATCCTCTGCCGACGGACTGGCCTCCGCTAGACCGTAGGTGGCAGACCATTCGCGAAGGAATGCAGCGTTTGGTGAGGCTTTGTGTGCGGGAAGCACTGCTAGTGGGGATGGTGGAGGAAGTATCCGCCATGGCTGTTCCTAAAGCCGTGAGAGACACGATGATTAAAACCGCACCTCCACCCTATAAGTCTTTGATTCTATCACTCATGTTAGGATCGCCCGATCGCCCAATGGGAGAGGTTCGGGGAATGATGGCAGAGCTCGGGTCATTAGGAGACTGGGAACAAGCCCCGGTCCGGACCCGAGACGAGCCGCGGCGTATCCCCGCACGGGAACCGCCTGCGCATGCTCAGAAAGCACCCCCGTCCGGCCAGTATAGGCAAGACCTGTGGCGTGCTTTGAGACGAGCTGGAGTCCCCATCTCTGAGATAGACGGGCTCACCACTGATGAATTGAGGAGATATTGTGAAAAGAAGGGGTTAAATATTCGTTGCCTGTCAGACTCGAAACCTTTCAATCGGCCTATGCGTGCATTGAAAGAATTACCTGTGGCAACTCCGCCCACCCCCTCATCCCCTCCCCTGGAGGACTGGGACCAATTCCATGGTTCCAATCCAGAGCAGGAGGAGTCGGCAGGCTCTGAATTAGAGGAAGACAGGCCAAGGGGTGGAGTTTAATAGAGATGTCCTGATTGAACTATGAATGAAGAGTCAAAATCAGGCCAAGGGGTGGAGTGTAATGGAAATTTGTATTGTGTGTGTCCTGATTTGACTCTTATCATGTTATTACTGAGAACTTGCTTCAAAACCTCTATATGCAACTGCTGGGCTAAGTCACATCTTAGTTTGTTTGGACAAAGAGGTCACAGCAGGTCACAGCCCACTAAACCAGAGCAGTAGACCCAGTATCTGTCTCAAAGGAGAACCGATGGAGAGGAGATGGAGACCTGTTTTCAGTCAAGGTGTAAGATGTTTTATGGGTGCGCGAAAGCCTTTAAATTGCATTCCAAGGTGTAATAAAGATTTGTTTAGGTTTCTTAGTTTTGGTGTGATAGGTTTGGTGCATTCTAAAGGTGTAAGGTCTCCTGATACAGATGGTTTACGAGTGCGTGAAAGCCTCCTACACTGCATTCTCGAGGGTGGTGATGTTTATTCCTCAGCGGGGGGTACCACCAAAAGGAGGGCTGCCTGAGAGCTGGAACTGGCCATTCCTGCTCGCATGCAGGCCTTTCTTCTTAAAAGGTATAAAATGTGAGGAGTTTCATACTCCAGTAAGAAAGAAAGAAAGAGAGAGTCAGCTGCGGGTTACATACGGACGCCCAGCCTGGTTGAAGCTACTCTGCCAGGGTTGTAGGCTCTCCTTCCCTGTGTCAAGGTAAGAGGCGAAGCATATTTGGAATGCCACCAAATATTGCCTTAGCTCAACCAAATATTTGTTTGTTTATTACTATGCTCTGTGGGGAATGAAACTACCGGTTTATTCTAGCATCATAGAATTGTTTCTGTGCTCTGTGGGGAATTAAACTACAAGTTTATTCTAGCATCATAGAATTGTTTCTGTGCTCTGTGGGGAATTAAACTACAAGTTTATTCTAGCATCATATAATTGTTTCTGTGCTCTGTGGGGAATTAAACTACAAGTTTATTCTAGCATCATAGAATTGTTTGTTTGCATTGCTGTGCGCTGCGGGGACTAAACGACACATGTAGTCCAGCATCATAGAGGTCTTTTGACTTATTGTGTGTGTGTTTGTACTTATTGTTTCTAAGTATTTCTATTCTCTGCGTGTAATAAATCACACATTTATTATAGCCCTAGAGGAGTGGTTTGATTCATTGTGAGAGTGAGTTTTCTGTGTACCCACCTCCTACGAACCCATTTATTCAAGTTTTTCACAAAACATTCCCAGAGAGCAACAAGGACAAAGGGGCTGTACAATGAGTAACTTGAGCTAGAAGCCCCCAATCGAGAGCAAACATCTCTTTGGGTTCACTAAGGGGCTCAGTGGGTAAGTTGGCACTAGTGATAAACTCATTGTCAATATTACTTTCATCAGAACCACATTCTACTAAAACTTCTAAAGGGAAAGAAACTTGTTGCCAGGATACAGTACCTTTGAGGACAATGGGGTTAGAAGAGGGTGACTCAGCAGACGTATGGCTCACCAGTGCCTCTCCTGACACTGATGAGCCTGCTGTTTTGGCAGTAGGGGGCAATGCGCTCTCCTGTGACCCGCCTGGCCACAGTAGATGCAGAGCCTCAGTTCAAAGTGACTTTGGCGCTCTGCAGGCGTAAGTCTCATCCTCCCAAATCGCATGGGTTCCTCAGCGTTGGAAGTTGACAAAACCAGTGGTGAACAAAATCCGGAGGGAGGTGTCTGGGGATGTGGTTGCTGCTGTCGAGATGGTCTGGGCAGAGAGAGGGGAGTAGGATAACTCTCCCTGGCTTTCCTTTCCCTGCGTCTCTCACAAAGACGGTTATCTAGATGAATTGCTAAGGAAATTAACTCAGCTAGAGAAGCAGTCTCATCCCTAGCATCTAATTTGACCTTTAACTCTTCACCTAACCTGTGAAGAAAAAAACCCTGTTAAGCGCTCTCGTTCCATCTGCTCTCTACTGCGATAATATGGAAGTCAATGGAGTACATGGCCAAAGGGTCTGAGCCCTGACGCAGGGAAAGGAGCCGTTCACTGGCCTCCTTTCCTTAAGGAGCTGTTTACTGGCCTCATTTCCTTGCAGATGATGATCAAACACTTCACTTCACTCGGTGGTGAAAAATGACTAATCACTGCAAACAGATGACTTAATGCTAGCCATTCCTGCAGCCCAAGTAGCAGCTTTATTGGACAATAAACTCATTACAAACACTACTCTCAACATGTCTGAATCACGAGTTGACTGCTGCTGATCAAAAACAAGTAAGCATTGGTCCCTGCATGACCCTAACACTCCTGAGTACCTGACGGGGGGGGGGGGGGGGGGGGGGTGAAGGGTTCCCTGTGCTGGCTCATAAGTTTGTTTGATGAGCGCCAGGTGTACAGAAATGAGCCAATCGAAAAATTGTAGGTAAAACTTTTTTCTTTTATTTCTCTAATTACAACAACAAAGAGACCATGTACTGTCAGCAGCACATCCTCCACCTTGAGATAATTTAGAGAAAATTCCCCACCATGCTTTCGGTCAGAGCCTTTATACTGCTGGTCATGACCAACTGTCCTATCCAGGAAACCAAACACAAACCTAATCATAATTATGGTGACAATGAAGAACATAAAAAATACATTTCAAAACACATGACATAACTCATGTACTCATGGTGAATCGTCTGCTGAAATGCAGCAACCACAGTATTGGTAACATCGATTTATATTGTTTTAACCAAACTCAAACACCCCTTTCACAGTGGTATGCTCTGGTCATTTTCACCTCCCTATAAAATGATCATGAAAACCAGGTGTAGATCTTTTAGACCAGGGATTCCCAAAGTGTGGCGCGCGCACCCCCTGTGGTGCGCGAGCAGCCGCTACGGGGTGCGCGAGTGTAATGGCAGCTGAGCACCTTGAAATACATAAATAATTAAATACATAATTTAAACACTTTTTAATGGAGGATTAACAGTTTAAATATTTAAATTCATTCACGGAAATAATTTGTAATTTTCAATTAAAAAACGTTTTGGGAAAAATTTAAATTAAAAAAAAATACCCAAAATGCACTTGGCTTTCTCCTAGCTGCCAGGAAACAATGAGAGCACAGCTGCGGCTGCTCTCCTGGGCGAGGGAGAGAGGAGGAACGGAGATGGACGGAGCGTCTCTATCGCTCCGTCATTGCCTTGCTTTTGGGTAGGTGCTTCTGAAGTCTTTGCTGGTGCTACTAACTTCTAAATTTGGGAGCACCAGTGCAACCAAGAAAAAAAGTTAATTTCGAGCCCTGCATAGTAATATCTGCTGTTCATTACTCATCTGTAGTCGGCTCGCTCGGCAACCATTTTGACTTAAAATATTATTGTCATTTTTATATTGTTACTATTATTCTCCCCACCGTTTCTAAAGTGAGAGATCATTAGGCCCATTATTGCACAATCTATTCTGTGTTAACAGGAGCCTATATTATTAAACTTGATACCTATATGGCTATAAAGACTACACCTTTTCTTTTTTTTTTATTTCATGTTTTGGGCATTGGGGGTGTGTCAGCAAAGTAGGGAGATAGAGGTGGGTGCGCGGACTGAAAAGTTTGGGAACCGCTGTTTTAGACAATTTATGCCAGGACAGAAGTTAAGTGTCACAGCATTTGTTTGATTTGACTTTAAATAAATGATTTAATCAGATGTGTTGTGTGTCTTTTATAAACTGAGTGAAATGTGCGTATAAGCTAATAAAAATTGTAACAAACTGAAAACAATTGTGATTCACAGCTGACTCAGGTTGGGCCATGTGTAGCACACAAATGTTTGGGTAGGTGCTGACCATGTGGAGCAAAAATAAATTACAATATACCAGGCTAAAAATAATTAACCCATTTCAGTGGGAAGGTCAGGCTTGTTTTACCACAGTTTGGTGGTAAACAATTAACAACCTAGCGGACAACAGGTGCTGGAGCATGGACTGGAGTGACGGGCGGAAACTGAGTGGAAAGCTGATACAAGCGGCTGTCGAGCCGAGTAATGCTGGAGCTGAGTCTGCTGAGCGAGTCCATGAACTCCTGAAGCGCTCACTTGCGGACTCCACTACAGGGCCCTTTGACAGGCCACAGCCTGCCGGATACCATCAGTCTCTGCGGGATCCACGTGGCCACATTATTCTGTTAAGGGTAGTTCTGGACCCCAACGGGATGAGACTGATTCCATGTAAAAATCAACAGATTTGTTGCCAAGGCTAAACAAATCGCAAGTGAGCTAGATAACAAAAAGCAGGTAAGCAAATCGAAAAAATCCAAAAAACATAGAAAAGAACTGGCAACTGAGAGAAACACTAGACACTCGCCTCAATGGTATAGTATGGAAGAATCTGGCACCCTCTTACGAAAAAGCCAGGCCTTTTGAGATGAGACTGATGAGCAGAGTGGGAACTGGTGTGACTCGTCAGCTGCTAGCCAGTCACACCCTAAGCCACAGCTTAACCTGTCAGGAAAAAAATAGCTTCATACAATAACAGACCTGCCGAGCATACGAAAGAACAAAACCATGACATTAGGGTGATTAACGATAGGGATGGAAGTCTATTGACAGGTGCCAGTAGTGTGATGGGAAGATGGAAAGAGTACTTTGAATAGTTGATGAATGAGGACAATGAGAGGGAAAAAAGACTAGAAGAGGTGGCTGTAGTTGACCAGGAAGTAGCAACAATAAGTCAAGATGAAATGAGGAGGGCTTTGAAGAGGATGAAGAGTGGAAAGGCAGTCAGTCCTGATGATATACCTGTGGAGGTATGTATTTTTTTTTTTTTTTCAAAAACACTTTAATCTCATTCAAACATTTTGCAGTTTTACATTAGATGAAAGCATTTAAGTGTCTCAGAATATCTTTTGCAAAAAAAAACTCCAATCACATTTAACATTTAGAACATTTGACAATTTTTCATTAGATAGAATTTCAAAAACACTAAACACTCAAAAACATTAAACACCAAGAAACAAAGGGAAATACAATATAAAAATTAGTGCATTATAACAGGAAGTTTGCAAAAGTGAGGTGGTCATCAACTAAAGTGCATAGGACATTTTTGTAACACCAGATGTTCCTAAAGTTATTCAGGTCTTTTGTCAATTTATAGAAACCAAATTCTAGTTTTAAGCGACATCTGATGTTACAGCAAAAAACAGTAGCTGCTTCTTGAACGGTATTGTTTTCAATTTTCCTTTTCCTGGTATGGAAGTGTTTAGGAGAGGTGACAGTAGAGGTTCTGTATGGGTTGTTCAACAGGATCTTAGATAGTGAGCAGATGCCTGAGGAATGGAGGAGAAGTGTACTAGTGCCCATTCTTAAGAACAAGGGAGATGTGCAGAGTTGTGGCAACTACAGAGGAATAAAGCTGATGAGCCATAAAATGAAGTTATGGGAAAGAGAACTTGAAGCTAGACTAAAGGCAGGAGTGAGGATTTGTGAGCAGCAGTATGGTTTCATGCCAAAAAAGAGTACTACAGATGCAGTATTTGCTTTGAGGATGTTGATAGAGATGTACAGAGAAGACCAGAGGGAGCTGCATTGTGTTTTTGTCGATCTGTACAAAGCTTATGACAGGGTGCCCAGAGAAGAACTGTGGTATTGTATGAGGAAGTCTGGAGTGGCAGAGAACTAAGTTAGAGCGGTGCAGGACATGTATGAGGACTGTAAGACAGTGGTGAGGTGTGCTGTAGATGTGACAGAGGAGTTCAAGGAGGAGGTGGGACTGCATCAGGGATCGGCTCTGAGACCCTTCGTCTTGGTTATAATGATGGACAGGCTGACAGAGGTTAGACAGGCTCTCACTACATATGACATTGTCATTTCCGAAGGGAAATTAAGATCTCATCATATTAAGGTCTCATCATGAAACCTTAACAATAAAAAGTATTTACTATTATGAACATTCAATAAATGCTTGATGGCTGCCAGCCAGCTGGAGACACTGGTGTTACAATGCCAAGTTGTTGCATATGCCTCACAAATATTCAGTCAACACAGGTAAGTTGTGTTGAGGGGTGGATGGGGGGTATCACCACGGATAACTTCTTTATTTCTATTGAACTTTCCAAGGCACAAAAGGCCCAGAAAACTAGCCTGGTTTGTCCAGTAAATAGTAGACAAGCGCTTCCTTCATCTTTAGAGGAGCAAAGGGCCCTGCACACTAAAGAGGTGCTGAAATGTGACAGTACAACCCTAACAGTCTATCAATGCTAACCAAGGAAAAATGTCTCCATTCTAATCACAATCCACAAAGCTGTCAACATCACAAGTCGCCATGAGGCTAAATTGGAGACTGTTACGTACAGTACCACAACAGAACGAAGGTTGGAGTAGATGTGCTTGATCAAACAGGGAGACAATATTCAGTGTAAGTTCCTGCATGATGAGGGCCATTGATGGTGTTTTGTAATATTCTTAACCTGGCTGCCATAAATGCTTTGATCCTGTTCAAGAAGTGCACCAATAAGAAGATGTCATAGACAAACCTCATAATGCGACTGGCAAAGGAACTTTGCTCAGGATATATGAAAGCAAAAGCCTGACAAATGATGGTGTAAGGGCCCAAATTGGTGCAGCAGAAGATGGAGAGGAGAAGGCAGTGCCAAGTGATGAATGTGTAATAAAAATAAAATAAATGCGTAAAAAGATAAAGCAAAGGTAGTGGGAGCTGCATTAGGAAGGTACAGGTTACCTGTTGACTGTGAGTGATTGGGAGCCATAACCAGACCATCTTGGCATCGTAACATCAGTGTCTCCAGCTGGCTGGCAGCCATCACAGCATTTTGGATTGTTCATAAAAGTTAATAATTTTCATTGTTAAGGTCTAATGATGACACCAACATATTTGAAGCAGGATACAATTGATTTTATTTCAAAGTTCAAATTTGGATGTGTAATTGCAGAGAAGCTATGTTGTGTCGTTTAAATAAATAAAACACTCAATCATTATAGTTTTAATTTAGTGTCCAAATGTGTTTTTACCTATTCCACCAATTTATTCTTGGATATTTTAATGATAATCCAAATTGCATAAAAATATTATCCGAGTAGTCACTACTCACGTCTCTTTTGTGTTTTGAAATTTTAATGATCAAACAATGTCAGAATCAAATATACACACATTTAGGAAAAGCCAAGCTCCTATTGGTAGATATGTTTTTTTTACCTAGTTATGACATTGTAAGTTTTGAAAGCAATCAAAATGACTGCCATGGGAATTCTAATGTTCATCAATATTGTTTAGCTTCATATCAAAAAACAAATGGTAAGAACATTAGGTGATAAAAAATACATAAATAATTGGGAAAAAAAACAGTTTGATCATAAAAAAAAATTAAAAAATTGAAAACAAAAAGAAAAAAATACAAGTTCTGTTGAGTATGACAATTCTTGTTCAAGCATACTTTGTAGTTCATAATTTCCTATTGCATGCATTGCATTCATTAATGCACTTCATATCCTGAGTTTATAAAAATCTTGTTCTGTAAATAGTTCCCCTACCTTTGTGATGGAAAACATTGATTTGCATCTTAATTTTGAGGCTGTCCTCAAAATAGTTTTAAAAAAAGAGTAAATATAGCAACTTATGATCAAGCTATATCAATTTCAAACTTAAAATAATGTAATGAATTAAGCCCCACCCATTTCTGGTCAAACCACACCCACTTCAGTTTAAGCTCCGCCCATCCTGAGTACAGATACGGATACAGATAATTTAGATGTTTGAACCGATACAGATACAGACAGTGATGTACTCGCTCATCCTTAGTGAATATATTGGCAGAAGGATGCTGAGTTTTGAACTGCCAGGCAGGAGGCCTAGAGGAAGACCAAAGAGGAGGGTTATGGATGTAGTGAAAGAGGATATGAAGGTAGTTGGTTATGAGAAAAGAGGGTGCAAAAGACAGGGTTAGATGGAGGCAATTGATTTGCTGTGGCGACCCCCGAACGGAAAAGCCGAAAGGAAAAGAAGAAGTTTCATTGTTGTAAATAGAATAAAAATGTAATAAAAAAGAACCTGACAGAAACATTCCTTAGGCCATCAGCGGAGCAAGAGGTTTGTCAGCAACAACTTTCACAACTGCACTCACATTATCATAGCCTAAGTGATGAATGTAGAGATATATTGTTCATAAAATTGTGATTAATTGGTTGCCAACCTGATTCAGCAACATTAAAATATGTTATTAAATTCCAATTAGTTCTACATGAAGTAGCAAAAGACCTGGTTACTTTAATCATACATATTTATTAGGCTCAACTTGCAAAAAGAGTGAAATAAATAAACAGACAGAAGAGGTAATTGCCTTTTGGGGGGGAAAAAAACACACCCACTGTTGAGCATGGACTCACACAAACAATACTACATAATAATTACAAGGAACATGCCATTTCTGTGGTGATAAACAACTCTGAGATTGTATATCTGATAAAAACCTCATTAACCTTAAGTAACCTTTCTTGTTATGTGTGTTTTTTAAAAAGCAAAACCTTATTGTGGTCAAAACCTGTTTGCATGATCAGTTGTCAGCTGATTTTTTACTCTCAAGCCATTTGTAGAGGATTTAGTACCTGACAATCACTGGCTGATGCTTGCCTCCTGATTAAAGTTGCCAGTAACAAGTTTAGTGGCTTCAAACAAAGTATTTAAGGACTGAAAATGGCTTTGAAGCAACCCTGAGGCAAGTCACTGATTATTAACCTCAGAGCGTTGGTGACAGTCCGTACAGACCTGTATCAAGGGGGCTGAGGGTGGTTAGCACAGGTTTTCTGAGAAGATGGATGGGGTTATTTAAATTGAGGCTTATTCTGATTAGCTGAGGCAAAGGATCTTTTTAAACCTGCTTTTCTCAGAGTAGGACCTGCTTCTACCTCTATCTATCAGCGAATGTCTTATCTCTTCATTGTCACCTAACATCAGCATAGAACACATTTTTGTTTTATCAAAAACAAAAAGGTAAGCAGCATGTTTTTTAAAAATAATAGGCCTCAGCAGGTATAATATTCACAACCAGGTTTTTTAAACTATGGGGGAAATTTTTTTTTTTTCTCCTTCTTCCTAACCTTTTACCACACTTTCTACTGGTCAGTCATGTTGTTGCCTACCTGCAAATCTCTTAAACTTGTTCTACACTTTTCTGTCATCCATCCTGGCCGTTCAAACTTTTTGTCGCCCTTCTCCATATCTCCTATGTATAGATCAAAACCATCCGTGTCAGATAACCATGCAAAATGCCACAGCGATCCATACAATATGAGATACTTGATTCTAGATAAAAGTAGCAGACAAACTGACGAATGTGCTCACAACTGAGAGGCTGATTTTGTTTCAGCAATCTAATGATGGAAACCTTGCTTGAGTCTAAGTATATGCATTTAAATTGGAATAAAAGCTTCACCAAAATAATGAGATAAATAAATAAGTTTCTTGCTACCTAAAATTTTACTTATTTTCACTTGTGAATGATTGTCATTGCGTATATCATGAAACCTAGATGAGTTCAGCCACAAAGTGATGCTACTGCAATTACAAGCATGTTTCCTCAGTATTCTACACATTTTTACTAGTGTAGATCACATAGGTTCTTAGAGTGACTGATGTAACACCACAGCTGGGGCTTGAATGCAACTCATTGTAGTGATCCAATGGTATTTTTGTGCAACATCCAGACACAGTGTTCTTCTTTAAAATGTTAAATCTGTTTGAGGGGTAATAGCTTAATAGGCTTTAGCAACATCATTTCCAAAACAGATGAATAAAAACCATTAAAAAGAGGGGGAAAATGCTACTGTATATACAGAGAGCAAAAATACTGCAAATATAGGGTTCCAAATAAAAAAGTAAACTTGAATATTAGGTTTTATGTAGTAATAGTTTACTCTATTTACTTTAATATATTAACAGTTTCGGTTTAATACAGTTTAATACAACATTGTATTCTAGTAAACAGTTATAAATTGGGGTGAGCAATTTAGAAGCATCAAGTGGGATTTGGTCCAATTGATTTTACAGCCAGATAAGAGATTAAAGTCTTCAGAGACATGTACAATATGGTAAATATTGACCAACTAATTATATTAGAGACCTGCCTCAGGGATATCAAATCCTGGATGCTTCACAATTTCTTAACGTTGAACAGTAACAAAACTGAAGTTATTATTATTGGGCCTAAGCATTTTAGAGATGATTTTCTAATACTGTAATTCACTTAGATAGCATTGCTCTATCCTCTACTAATGATGTCAGGAACTTGTAAGAGGTTTTTGATCAAGCTCCGTCCTTTGACACTCATATTAAGTCTGTATCTTGGACAGCTTTCTTCATTTGCCAAACATTGCCAAAGTTAGAAATGTCTTTCTTTAAAGATGCAGAAAAAAAATAATTAATGCTTTTGTTGCTTCTAGATTGGATTATTTGATTTAATTTGATTTGATACACTGTTATAATCCCTGAAGGGAAATTAAGAACGCACACTCTAGTTTTTGTTAGTCAATCAAATCAAATGCATGCATATTAGTGTGTACTTGCCCCTGTAAAACACACACCGCACACAATGTGGCTTGTAGTCATGCAACGGAGGTAGAGTGGCAGGCAGCTCCTTCTTGGTGCGCCTCAAATGAGCAATTTGTAAAGGGGACGGCACTTTGCTCAAGGGTGCCTTGGCAGTGCTCCGGAGGTGAGCTGACATCTCCCACTGTCAGCTCAGCTCCGGGTATTTTTTTGGGGTGGGAGCGGGAATCGAAATGCCCATCTTGAATCATGGGACGACCCGCTCTACCGCCCGCTTTACCACTGTGCCACTGCCGCCCCTGTAGTTGTAATTGATCTATGCAATTCCTTATTGTCGTTATCTCCGTTAGGACTCTTCAATTAGCTCAGCATGCAGCTGCCCGCATGCTGACTAGAACTCGGAGGAGAGAACACATAACTCATGTCTTAGCATCCTTACATTGGCTCCCTATTAAATTTAGAATAAAAATCAAAATCATCATGATCACATATACAGCTCTTCACTGTAAGGCCCTGTCTTACAATGGAGATCTCATTGAAATGCATCAACCTCCCAGGGCTGTTCAATCTGAGGATGCAGGGTTTCTGGTAACCTGTCAGGTCTTTAGGAGTAGATCAGGAGGCAGGAGCTTTAGCTATCTATCCTACTAGATAAGCTGCTATAGGCTTAGGCTACTTAGGTTATTTTTGTCTGTTTCTCTCATCAAAGGGAACTACTTTGGAGCTTCTGCCATTTCTCTTTCTGTGCTTTCCTAATTTGCCACTAACATTGAATCATACTTTACATTTTCAAGATACTGCCACTGTCTTTGTGCTTCTGCTCGACAGGTGGGGAACAAGCATAGAAGACCGAAGTCCGAAGGCCTGGAAATCCTGCCCCCACTTCAACAACAACAGCACAATATGGACTAGCAATTCAGTCTGGCCTATCTGCCACTCTCCCTCTGTCTCTCTCTTTTCCTTGCCCTGTCTCCAGCCCCAGCCTTTTTTTTTTTTTTTAACCCAACCAGTCAAGGCGGATGACCGCCCTCCAGAGTCTGGGTTCTGCCCGGAGTTTCTTTCTCAGTGAGGGAGTTTTTCCCCGCCACCATGCTTATGCTTGCTCTGGAGGGTTCAGTTAGTTTTCTGTCTGTTAAAGCCCTTTGAAATGTCTCCCGATGTGATTAAACACTATATAAACAAAATTGATTGATTGATAAATAGAAGACAACATAATTTACATACGAAATAAATATCTGAAAACACATGTAAATATGCTATTATTTTTTTAATTAGTATTAATTGAAAAAACATAATTAATGTTAAACCCCTTGCCTACAAGGTCTGAAGATCCTGTCAGATTTTTTAGGCAAGGTGTTAAATGGAAATGGAGGACACGGCTTAGTAGAAGAAATGGCTGAGTTGAAGGATATTTTCAATCATCTTTTCCTCATTCAATTTACCTGAAGCTTTTTGGATGTGGGAGGAAGCCGGAGACCCCTGGGAGAACCCATGCAGACAATGGGGAAACATGCCACCTTTGTACAAAGCGGGACTTGAACCATGAACTGCCTTGCTGTGCAGTGACAGCGCTACCGACTGTGCCACTGTGCCGCCCTGCAATTATTTGCCTGTGTTTAAGAAAAAAAAAGAAAACTATGATAGTCAGAAAATGTATTACAATTAAAATTATCAAAAATTCATCTCCAGGTAATGTTGGAATTTGCTCCAGCATTATCAAAGAAGTGTTGACCTCAATTATGGATACATTGATATAAATGTTTTGGAAACTGGTATTCCACCTAAAAATTAAATAAATAATAAAATAAAAATTGCCCAGTTTCATCAATGCAACCTTTTGGATAAATCAGTGAACACAAGAATCCATATACACCTTGTAAAGTACATCCAGGAACCACACGCAATTAACGAATTTCGCGATAGAGCGACAAACTATCTTATTATTTATATTTTATATTATAATTTAAGCATTTATGAACCCTCCCCATACTGATGTTAAATCACCTTCTCTCTGTATTTCCTTTTCCCACACTCTTATCGACTGTTTAAAGTACTTTTGTGTCTCATGTAAGTTTGAGACTCACGGAATGGAGCACATTTCCGGATGCTGTCAGCCAATAGAATGTGCGAATGGTATCATGTGACTGCGAGCATTGATACGCAAATGTGTGAGGGCGCACTGTATGTCCAATAAATTCCATGCACAACATTCTCTATTCTATATCATGGTTTAGGCTAAAAATAAATAAATAACATAGCACTATTAGAATTCACCAACATGAAACATAATGGCATTAAATATAATATTTAACTATATTTAGATAGACACTAATATAATCTGCAAAAAAAACGTATATGGTAAACAATTTTGTTTATCATCACATATGAAATCAATCAATGAACTTGCTGATGCCAAACATAAAAAGTGTCATTTTGTACTGTTTTTCTTCAATTGTATGCAGTACAGGCAAAACTCCTCTGATTCATTCTTGTTAGACACTGCATGCTTTGGTACTGGGGACGCATTTAGAGGAAACAAATACAGTAAATCTATTGTCAAAATGTAAAACCTTTTTTTGACCTTCGTTGCCTCCAAACTTATTTAGACCAGACTGGGAAGGAAAAAGCAGGGGGAATTTAGTCTCAGTATTGTTTCAGTTGTTTCTACCTTTAAATCTATCAATATCCTAAAAATGACATTGAGATAAAATCAGAGTCCAGACTGAGATGGTTTGGACATGTCCAGAGGAGAGATAGTGAATATATTGTTAGAAGGATGCTGACTTTTGAACTGTCAAGCAGGAGGCCTAGAGGAAGACCAAGGAGGAAGATTATGGATGTAGTGAAAGAGCACATGAAGGTATGGTGTTAGAGAAGAGGATGCAGAAGACAGGGCTAGATGGAGGCAACTGATTTGTTGTGGTGACCCCTGAAGGGAAAAGCTAAAAGGAAAAGAAGAATGTCCGAGAAATGAAAAGACACATGCTTCTTGGAATTTTTCTGAGCAAATCATTTGCATGAGAAGACTTAATATTTGGTACTAGAATCCCATTGTTGTAAATAATGAGTGCAATTTTGAATTAAACTTGGGTATTTTTTCAGTGTAGACTATTTCTTTGCACACCTAGGCAACAGTTAATTCATTGCTATCCTGTCACTCAGATTTCTCATCCATTCTCACGCTTAATTTACTTTTGTCAGTGTCTAGTGCTGTCAAGCAAAATCAGTTGTTTCCATCAGCTGGTCACATCCAGTCAATAGCATACCTTCTTCTCCGATCATATCACAATTGTTTCCTGCACCTCCCCATAATGGCCCATTAACCACATATCTCCCCAGCCTCCTCATTTCAACAGCCTCTTTGTTTAGCTTTACCTGCTTGTCTTTGTTAACACAGTCTCCTTTTTCACAAATTTGTATATTTCAAATATTAAATCAATTCCCTTGTTTTTCCTCAATAAAGAAATAAAACCAAATCAAGTTCTCTCTGCAGCTGTGTATATATGTGTAGAACCTGATAGTTAGAATTATAGGAGGGAATTATGGGGAGGTGCATTTGCTCAGATGTCTACAAATGCTCTATCAAATGTCTAGCAAATGCTCAGATGTCTGCATAGGGGAAACCAAAAAACCACATACACAGATGCATGGATCAACACAGAAGAACCAACTCATCAGGACAGGACTCAGCAGTCTTCATCTCAAGGAAGAGGGACACTCATTTCAGGATACCGATGTTCAGATCTTGACAGGGCAGACAGATGGTTTGAGAGGAGTGAAATAAACCATCCATGTCAAAGTGGAGAAGTCATCTCTGAACGGGGGGGTGGTCTGCAATATCACATTTTGCCCATTTACAATCATGTCCTTTGAAAACTCCCAAAAAGATTGTCTCAGCAGATTAACCCAGGTGATGTGTCTCATTCCCTCATTAGGATACAAAGGTGAAACTCACATTTCAACGAATGTATTGACTTTAACAGCTTTGGATAACCATGAGATGGATAAATGAGAACTTACACAGATACGTTCTACATCACATCACTTTTGTCAAAGACAGACTCAGTACAGCTAGTAAGTTAGAGCGTGAGGAGAGTAGTCACTGACTAATGTAAAGAGAAGAATCTGAAAGACTCCGTCGGCCATGACATTTCTGAGTCAAGTCTGACAGATTTTCATTTGCATAGATGCTTGTTTAAAATATAGAGCACATCTCCAACGCCATATTCAGTCATATCACTGTACATCACTTGCTTCTTTTTGGTCCTCTCCTCAAAGATGAACGACAAATCAGCCTGCACACGGCCAACAAAAAAATACTATACAAACAATGTGTAAAAGTAATCAACAAGAAAAGCCTGTGTGACAGCGCACCCACTACCTGGGCCAACAGGATGACGGGAAATGGAGCTGACCCACAGTGGAGACTTCTACACAAACCTCCCCTCTAGAAAAAAAAAAAACAGCCAACCTCCAGTGGAGGATTTTACATGGTGCCATCGGTTCCAATGCTTTTATCTCTGTTTTTAACCCTGCTGTGTCCAGCCAGTGTCCCTTCTGTCCCCTTCGTGAGACAGTCTTCCATGCTTTTAGTGAGTGTGGGAGACTTGCAGTGCTCTTCACTCTTCTAACGAATGTTTTTAATTTGTTCAGTGAAAATTTTAGTATCAGGAAATTCATCTACGGTGCTGGGTACAATAAATCGAATCAAAGGAAGTGGCAGCTTTTAAATTTTATCTCTGGAAAGGCAAAACTCGCAATTTATATGACCAGGAAGAGAAGAATTCAAAACAATACTGTTCAAGAAGCAGCTACTGTTTTTTGCTGTAACATCAGATGTCGCTTAAAACTAGAATTTGGTTTCTATAAAATGACAAAAGACCTAAACAACTTTAGGAACATCTGGTGTTACAAAAATGTCCTAATCACTTTAGTTGATGATCATCTCACTTTTGCAAACTTCCTGATATAATGCATCATTTTTAAATTGTATTTCTTTTTATTTATTGGTGTTTAGTGTTTTTGAAGTTTCATCTAATGAAAAATTGTAAAATTTTCTGAATGTGATTGAAGTTTTTTTGCACAAAATCTTCTTCTGAAGCACTTTGGTGCTTTCATCTAATGTAAAATTGTAAAATGTTTGCATGTGATTAAAGTGTTTTTGCAAAAATCAAAAAAAAAAATCTTCTTTTCCTTTCGGCTTTTCCCTTCAGGGGTCACCACAGCGGATCAATTGTCTCCATCTAACCCTGTCTTCTGCATCCTCTTCTCTCACACCAACCACCTTCATGTCTTCTTTCACTACATCCATAAACCTACTCTTTGGTCTTCCTCTAGGCTTCCTGCCTGGCAGTTCAAAAACTCAGCATCCTTCTACCAATATATTCACTATCTCTCCTCTGAACATGTCCAAACCACCTCAGTCTGGCCTCTCTGACTTTATCTCCAAAACCTCTAACATGTGCTGTCCCTCTGATGTACTCATTCCTTATTTTATCCATCCTGATCACTTCCACAGAGAACCTCAGCATCTTCATCTCTGCTACCCCCAGCTCTGTCTCCTGTCTTTTCCTCAGTGACACTGTCTCTAGAAAAAACAACATCGCTGGTCTCACCACAGTGTTGTACACCTTTCTTTTCATTTTAGCTGAAACTCTTCTATCACACATCACACCTGACACTTTTCTCCACCCGTTCCATGCTGCCTGTACATGCTTCTTTACCTATTTTCCACATTCTCCATTGCTCTGGACTGTTGACCCTAACTACTTAAAATCCTCCACTTTCTTGATCTTTTCTCCCTATAACCTCACTCTTCCACTTGGGTCCCTCTCACTCTCATACTATGTCTAACTGTGGCTAACCTTCATTCCTCTCCTTTCCAGGACAAACATTGACCTCTCTAGCTTCTCCTCCACCTGTTCCCTGCTCTCACTGCAGATCACAATGTCATCTGCAAACATCATAGTCCATGGAGATTCCTGTCTTACCTCGTCTGTCAGCCTGTCCATCACCATAGCGAACAAGAAAGGGCTCAGAGCTGATCCCTGATGCAGTCCCACCTCCACCTTGGACTCTTCTGTCACACCTAAAGCACACCTCACCACTGTCTCACAGTCCTCATACATGTCCTGCACCGCTCTAACTTACTTCTCTGCCACTCCAGACTTCCTCATACAATACCACAGTTCCTCTCTGGGCACCCTGTCATAAGCTTTGTCCAGGTCTACATAAACACAATGCAGCTCCCTCTGGCCTTCTCTTTACTTCTCCATCAACATCCTCAAAGCAAATACTGCATCTGTAGTACTCTTTTTTGGCATGAAACCAGACTGCTACTCACAGATGCCCACTTCTGCCCTTAGTCTAGCTTCAACGACTCTTTCCGAGAACTTCATTGTATGGCTCATTAGCTTTATTCCTCTGTAGTTGCCACAACTCTGCACATCTCCCTTGTTCTTAAAAATGGGCAAGAGCACACTTCTCCATTCGTCAGGCATATTCTCACTATTTCAGATGCCCCCCCTCACTTCATCCTGCCTAATATTTGCTACTTCCTGGTCCACAACAGCCACCTCTTCTAGTCTTTGTTCTCTCTCAATTTTGTTGTTCATCAACTCTTCAAAGTATTCTTTCCATCTTCCTATCACTTTATTGGCACCTGTTAACACACTTCCATCCCTATCCTTAATCACCCTAACCTGCTGCAAGTCCGTCCTATCTCTGTCTCTCTGTCTTGCCACCCTGTATAGATCAGTCTCTCCCTCCTTACTGTCTAACCTAGCATACAAGTCATCATAAGCCCCTTGTTTGGCCTTTGCCACCTCTACCTTTGCCTGATGCTGCGTCTCCCTGTAATCCTGTCTATTCTCCTCAGTCCCCTTAATGTCCCACTTCTTAGCTAACCTCTTTCTCTGTATACACTCCTGTACCTCCTCCTTCCACCACCAATACTCCTTATCTACTTTCCTTCCAGATGAAACACCAAGTACTCTCCTACCTGTCTCCCTGATCACATTAGCTGCAGTTTATCATCTGGAAGCACCTCCTGACCACCAACAGCCTGTCTAAACTCCTTCCTGAAAGTCATGCAACACTCTTACTTTCTTAGCTTCCACCATTTCGTCCTCTGCTCTGCCTTTGGCCTCTTCATCTTCCTCACCACTAGAGTCATCCTACACACCACCATACAGTGCTGTTTGGCTACACTCTCGCCTACCACTACTTTGCAGTCACTGATCTCATTCAGGTTACACCATCTACACAAGATGTAGTGTACCTGTGTGCTCCTACCTCCACTCGTATAAGTCACCCTATGTTCCTGCCTTTTCTGGAAGAAAGTATTCACTATAGCCATTTCTATGCTTTTTGCAAAGTCGACTACCATCTGTCCTTCTGCATTCCTCTCTTGGATATCAAACCTGCCCATCACCTCCTCATCACCTCTGTTTCCTGCACCAACATGTCCATTGAAGTCTGCACCAATGACAACTCTCTCACTTTTAGGTATGTTCTGCATCAATCATCAAAGACCAGCCAGAATTTCTCCTTCTCCTCCAGCTCACATCCTACCTGTGGAGCATACCCACTAACAACATTGAACATCACGCCTTCTATTTGTAGCTTCAGACTCATCACTCTATCTGAGACTCTTTTTACCTCCAGGACATTCCTAACAAACTCCTCCTTCAAGATAACTCCTACTCCATTTCTCTTCCTATCTACACCGTGATAGAACAACTGGAACCCTGCTCCTAAAGTTCTAGCCTTGCTACCTTTCCACCTGGTCTCCTGGACACACAGTATGTCTACCTTCCTCCTCTGCATCATGTCAACCAACTCTCTACCTTTTCCTGTCATAGTCCCAACATTCAACTTCCCTACTCTCACTCCTATACTCTTGGCGTTCCACTTCTCTCTCTTCCTACAAACACACTTTCCTCCTCTTCTTCTTTGACCAACTTAGTCCAATTTCCACCGGCACCCTGTAGGTGAAGAGCACCTATGGCGGTCATTGTTAACCTGGGCCTCGACCGATCTGCTATTGAAGTCATAGGTTTGATTCGCATGTTTGGTTTCATTTTTACATTATACATGTAAAAATGTGACATTCTGGTCAAAAACTCTGATGGCCCTACAGAGCAAAACCTTTAGCAATACAGCCTGTTAGATTTGTTATCGAGCATTTCACAAGCTATGCAATCATCTGTTAATGGAAAGCCTCTGCGGAAAGCATATTGTAGAGGCCATATGTGATTGTGTTGATTATCTCACCCATAGTCCCCAGTTACATCTGGGGGTTATTGACTACAGCCACGGACAACAGGCAATCAATACACAGCACTACAGCCATTGCAATTTGATTGATCCTTCTCCCCATTCCTCAAAGGTTACAGAAATTGAGTCCAAGGCAGCTGGAGAGGCTGTTGCACACAGGTAATCTTAATGAAGGTGAGGCTCTTTTGTGAGTTGTCTTCATATTTCTCAAGCATGTTTTCAATGATCAGTGAACTGCATAATGGCTCTCTATAAGGTCAGTGTATTTTAAACCTTTAACACCATACCTTTGAGAAGCCTTGTCATGAATGTGTTTCCCTTTTTTGACTGAGACAGAGGTAACTATGTGGGAATAATGATGCTAGAATACTGACATAATACAAATGATTGTCAAATTCAAAGGTTAAGTATGACACATGCCTCACCATTCTTTGTCTGTCATGGGGAGTATTGCGTTCCTTGACTGCATAATGAGTGTTTCCTATTGTTTGTCAGATGGTTGGATGCCTGCCTGTGATGTGAACCGTGGTGCTTGTCACTGGACATCAGAAAATGGCCCACTCGCTAGAAACAAAGAAGACACAAATGTTGCATCCGCTCAGTACATGCCCTCCTCTGCCTAATGCATATTCAGTACATGCAGAATGTTGAGTGGCTGTAATGGAGTCTGGCACATTCTCCCTTTGACAAATGGGACACGTACATACAGATCTGTCACAGAATAAAAGCATTTTGCTGTATCTGAGATGCAAGATGTGTGTTTATCATTTGCATTTCGAGCTGAGGTAGTGTGTTAACCGTCCCTGCTGACAGCATTTTAATGTTTGGGTCATACAAGAATTATGAACGTAGACATGAAAGCTGGAATGCCTTTGGTGGGAGCAGGTGCTCTCAATTTATGTTAATTTCTTTAAAAACTACATTTTTGTTTATGTCATGTTATTTTTTATATCTTGAGCAGAGCCCTCTTTAAACACTCCCTTTGAGAATGTTTTTATAGTTTGACTTTTGGTACAGCAGGTGAAGCTTTCTTGAGAAACACGAAGAAACAGCTTCAAGTTTTGTTCTTTCTCAGGCACTCATTAATGCACCTGACAGGATACATATATCATATTGGTGTAAAAACTGACAAGAACAATTATTTTATGAGTTCTACTAATATCAGAAGCATGTTCTGCATGCCGTAGAAGCTAACAGGACTGATTCTGTACAGTCTTTCCCCTGCCTTGACAAGGTGTTGTTATGGTTTCATTAAAAGCTCATGCAGAGCAGTTACATGTGATAAGACATGTTCAGTTAGCAGGGATCACAGATTACCAAAATCATCTGGTGTCTTTAAAATTGCCTCCCTCTTCTGATGATCAAATTATTAGCTGCATTTTATTTTCCAGCTTAATCATGCTGTAACCCAGAGTCTTCATTTATAATTACAAGTCAACCCTCCACCTTGCTGTGGTCTAAAAGGATAGAAACCTACTAACAAATGTTCATGTTTTTAGCCAGTAGTTTTTGTGCAGTTATATATTTTTGACATAACAAGTTATCAGACTGGGCGGCAAGTTGGTGCAGTGGGTAGCGCTGTCACCGCACAGCAAGACGTTCCAGATTTGTGTCCTGCTCTGTGCAGAGTTCGCATGTTCTCCCTGTGTCTGTGTGTGCTCTCTCTGGCTTCTCTGGCTTCTCTCTGGTTTCCCCTGCCTCACGCCCTAAGCCAGCTGGGATAGGCTCCAGCTCCCCGTGACCCGCCACAGCGGATAAAGCGGCAACAGAAAATGGATGGATGGATGGATGGACCGTTGGATAGTCGTCAGACTGATTTGTTTTTTTCTTTTTTTCTCTTTCAAACTGCTGACATAAAGATGTTAAATTAATAAGCTCACTCAGGCAAAAATAGTTACTGTGCAAATGAATAACATTGAAAACAAAATGCAACATATGTATATGAATGTATATACATACATATCTTTTTCTTTTCCTTTCGGCTCTTCCCTTCAGGGGTCGCCACAGCGAATCAATTGCCTCCATCTAACCCTGTCTTCTGCATCCTCTTCTCTCGCACCAACTTCCATCATGTCCTCTTTCACTATATCCATAAACCTCCTCTTTGGTCTTCCTCTAGTCCTCCTGCCTGGCAGTTCAAAACTCAGCATCCTTCTACCAATATATTCACTATCTCTCCTCTGGACATGTCTAAACCATCTCAGTCTGGCCTCTCTGACTTCATCTCCAAAACCTCTAACATGTGCTGTCCCTCTCATGTACTCTTTCCTGATCCTATCCTTCCTGGTCCCTCCAAAAGAGAACCTCAGCATTTTCATCTCTGCTACCTCCAGCTATGTCTCCTGTCTTTTCCTCAGTGAGACTGTCTCTAGACCAAACAACATCGCTGGTCTCACCACAGTTGTACACCTTTCCTTTCATTTTAGCTGAAACTCTTCTATCACACATCACATCAGTTTTAAAGAGTTCTGCACTGAGGTTGTCTTGTCCAGGAGATCTTCGATTTTTGAGGGACTTAATGGCTTTAATGATTTCCTCTTTTCCAGGTGGTTCGGTGTCAACTCCAAGGTCTGTCTCCGCCTCCTGTATATTTGCCTCTCTTGGAGTTGGTGGTCTGTTCAGGACCTCGCTGAAGTGTTCTGTCCATCGTACATCTTGCTCAGCTTCTGTTGTGAGTAGTCGCCCCTGTTTGTCCATGATGGGTGCATGAGTTCCTCCTCTGTACCTGCTGCATACCATCTTAGTGATCGTGTACACCCTGCTTTGCTCTCCTCTGCTTGCTGCGTCTTCTGCCTGGCTTGCAAGGTCGTCTATGTGTTTCCTCTTGTCTGCTCTTGTCATCCTTTTCACTGCTCTGTTTGCCTCCCTGTACTGTTGCATGTATCTCTCTTTCAACCGCTCTGATTTGGCCTCAACGACTTTCTTCTTGAGGGTTCTTCTGTTTTCAATGGATTGCCAGGTATTCCACTCCTTCCTCTTCCTCTGCTTGGTTCCAAGGCAGGCTTCACAGGTCTGCTGGTATACTGTCTTGAACTGCTGCCACTTGACATTGATGCTTCCTGTGTCTGGCTGTGTCTGGTTTTCTGCTTCTGCTAGCACCTGGAAACTGTTCTTCAGCTGTAGGATGAAGTCACTCTTCACTTTGTCGTCCAGCAGTTTTTCCACATCAAATTGCTGTCGTCCCATTGCATTGGCTCTGGTCCTCCTCAGCTTCAACTTCAGTGCTGGGGTGACAAGGTGGTGGTCACTTCCCACATCAGGTCCTCTTCTCATTCGGATATCTAGCAGAGATCGCCTCCACATACCGTTAATCATCAAGTGGTCGATCTGGTTCTTGTCTCTTCCACTGGGGGAGTACCAGGTCAGTTTGTGGATGTCTCGGTGTGGGAAGAGTGTCCCTCCAATGACAAAATCATAGGTGGTACAGATGTCCAGCAGCCTCTCTCCGTTGTCATTCATGGTGCCACATCCTTCTGTCCCCATGGCTCTCTCATAGTTCTTGTTTTCCTTTCCAACCTTGGCATTGAGGTCTCCCATAACAATCTTCATCTCGTGATGCAGTGTGTTCTCCAGTTCTGCCTGCAGTTAGCCCTGTGCCCAACCCCCTAACCTGGAGGACCTGTGGATCGCACTTAATCAGTCCTCTACCCTTTGACCTGTTCAGCATGGGTGGCCTTACCAGGAGACGAATATCCTGCTCTAGGGGTCTCTGAGGCACTCAAACCCACGGACCACGATAAGGTGGCAATCCGTCGAAGGGTTTATATATATATATATATATATATATATATATATATATATATATATATATATATATATATATATATATATATATATATATATATATATATATATATATATATATATATACACACACACATACATAGGCATATATGTAAAAAAAATGACAGTCACCCACATATACTTCTACCACACCTCAAAGCAGTGGAACTCACAATTGTTGTGACTCTGCTCACAAGGGGTGTGCCCTTCTTCTCTTCTCCACCTGTTTCGGCCATACTTCTGCGGTTGGCAATCAAACTCTGCTTCACATCCACCTTGATGTCAGAGTGCTTCTTTTTCACTTCTGCTTGTGTGCTCTCCTCTGACACCACAGCACTGACAGCCTCACACATGCTCCCACTCACTCGTCTTGCATTTGTTGCTTATGAGGGAGAACTGCGTGCTAAAGCGCACGTTTGTGCACTTCCAATTTGCTTTCCATGAAAGTCTTAATCCCCATCTCACTCATTCTTTTTTAATCATCTGAACATTCAGAGGGGAATCTCAGGTGTGTTGCTTATTTAAATATGATTTGTGTATTTAAAAAGCTGTTGCTAAGGATTGGCTTCATGGACAAGAGCCTTTCAGATCCTGCTAGCCCCTCTCTCCCTCACTAGGGAATGGCCCTATTGGCAGCACAGTACTCTGCATCTCATAGAGGATTTACAAAAATCTCATCTCTGTGCGGCAGCTAGCTTATTAACATCTACATCAGCATTTACTCTCATTCTTGAGTTGAAGACAATGCTTTTGGAATATTGTGACAAGTGTACTATTTCTTGTGTTGAAACATTTTTTGGTAAACTTTGCATTTGTTAGAGAGGAGAGCTAAGACAATGTGACAGGAAATAGAGAGAATAGAGAGTGTGAGGTGAACATGTGGGGAAAACCCAAACCCACTGAGTTTGGATGTCTCCATGGTCCTTGGGAGCGCACTAGCACCACTGCACCATGAATGCCTCGCAGCTCTACTACTTTGCGTATTGTCTCACAGAAAAATATACATATTGGATTTTTTTTCGAGAAACAATCACACAAAAATATAGATTATATTGTATCTCTATTTCTCTGAAAAGAGTCTGTTTTTCCACACTGAGGTGACACAGAATAAACTGTCAACTACATATAAAATTAGAGTGATGACACATACCGGTGCCTTTTTTAGACTGCGTGCATGGCAGCAACAGCTGGTGCGTTACATAAAATTATCCATGACATCTGTGAGCCAGGGACAGAAACCCTGTACTTATGGAATGACTATGCAACTGGTTGGAGTGATAGGCTTTTCTGTAACAGAACGGTTACAGATTAAGTCATAGGTTTATGGAGATCCCTGCATATAAATTGAACCATACCGTTCCACTTATTGCTATATCATGTCTCATAATGAGGAATTAACACAGTCCAAAAAATTAAATCTGTATTCATCCCACTGGGTCTGTGACAGCTCTTGGCTTAATAAACACTGTGAATGGGTCTAGGTTAGGACCAGTGAAGAAAAAAGATCTTTTATAGCTCCCATATTGTCATTAATAGGGCCTTATTAATTACTCGCTGAGGTATCAAATATAGCACGGACAACAGGCCTCGGCTCAGCTGGAGAGCGCCAGCTATACAACTTTGCTGCATATGAAGCTGGCCTTGGAACAGCTGCTCAGGCCTCAAACACCTGAGTCCATCAAGGGCCAAGCAGACACAAACCGCCCTGACATTCATTAGTTTCTCCTTGGCTATGCATATTTCAATAGCTTCACCATTTTCTTTAATAAAAAAACAAAAAACAAAGTTCCTTCATTGCACACCTTCATGCTTTCTAAATGGTGGATTTTGAATATTCACAGACTTCCATTGGTTTGCTCATTAACTGTAAAATGAAATAAAACGGTCACCTATTTAAACTTTGATCCAGATGTGTAGACCATGAGGTGGGCATGTGTTGCGTTATTAAAGGTTAAAATTAAATGAACTTTACTAATCACTAAAAGGAAATTATTTGTCCACTCTTGTGTTAGTTTGTGTTAATCACATGTATAGCATATATGTGTACAGGCATGTGACACACAAACACACACACACACATACACACACACATACACACACAGTTTCTGCAAGCACGCAGATGAGAAGTAGGGTGGCATGTCTATTTAAGTCAATCCACTGGACGTTAAGAAAGTTCTTGAAGACGTTTTGTCTCTCATCCAAGAGACTTTTTCAGTTGTGAAGGTGGCTGGTCTTGTTCCAGCTTGTTAACTCTGTGGGGTGTGGTCAGTGCTATTCACATTCCCACGACCGTCATTGAAACCTGTCTGAAACCTGTCTGAAACAACACCTCCAAACAAAAAACCTCCATCCACTCATGTTACAACATATACAAATAAATACAAAAAATAAATATAACACAGGTACAATAGAACAAAATAAGGTACACTCTATGTAATGCCCAATACAAACCAGAATTAAATAGGGAGATTATATATATATATATATATATATATATATATATATATATATATATATATATATATATATATATATATATATGCAGGAGGGTGTGGTCTGGAATGCAGGAGGGCGTGGTTTTGAACCCGGACACTATCCAGTGAGGGTCCTTAGGCAAGACCCTTAATGCTATACCAGCCTACCTCAAAAAAAAAAAAAAACATGAGTGAACACGATAAAGACAGAGTCATACCGGCTCGGACGTCGCCCGGGTTAACAAGGTCCACGTCAGATGCTAGGGAACCAGGGCAATCTGATGAGAAATGGGTTACTAGAACAAGACACACATGGACAAGGGCAGAGAATACGGAGTTGTTGGAATGCTACTACAAAAGTAATCCAAGAGAGAGGGGATATATGGGGCGGATGTGGGACCAATGGATGCTTCGAAACCCACAATCAAGGCTAACAAAGAAACAGCTGTTAGCCCAGTGTTCCAACATCCGTAACCGAAAACTGCTGTCACAACTAGAGATCGATGAAATACTACAACAATGCTACGGCAAGGGTGAGCCAGGACGCCAGGTCAGCGCGGCGATATCACCCCCCACCCACAATCCGAGATTGGGTACCAAGCCCCAAGAGACATACACAGCCTCAATACAAGAGCTGCTGACCTGAGAAGGAAGAACGTGACCCAAATGGAAACCTGGAGCCTCCAACAAATACCGAAGCTAAGTTGTCAAGTACCTTCAGAAGATCTGCTAGAAGATGTGAATGCTGCAATAAGAACCATCCCCACAGGGAAATTAACTGAGACCAACAAGCTGATCCACAGTACAGCAACAGTAATCCTCGAGATGCTGGGATATAAGATCAACACAGGGCATAACAAACAAGACCCTCCATGGAAGAGACGGTTAGCGGCCAAGATAAAGGCGACACGGAGAGAAGTCAGCCAGCTAGCCGAGCTACAGAAGGGGAACATGGTGAATAAAGGGGCACCCAGGAAATACAGAAAGCTCTCCATACCTGAAGCACTTGAAACTGCCAAACAGAGACTAACGGCTCTGGCTACCCGACTGAAGAGATACACCAAGGAGATAAAGGCCAGGAGAATAAACAAGACCTTCTCCACTTAACCAGCAAAGGTGTACTCCCAGTGGCAGGGAAATAGCATCCGGCCAGACCCACCAAGAGCTGAGGTGGAGAAATACTGGAAGGGCATATGGGAAAGAGAAGCATCACACAACACCAATGCCCAGTGGCTAGTGGACCTTACGACTGACCACAGCTGCCTCCCAGAACAAGAACCAGTAACCATCTCAATGGCAGACATCCAAGAAAGAGTGTCAAAGATGAAGAGTTGGTCAGCACCGGGCCCGGATATGATCCATACATACTGGCTAAAGAAGCTGACAGCACTCCATGAGCATCTAGCAGCACAGATGAACCAGCTGCTAAGGGATGGGTCACACCCAGAATGGTTGACTGAAGGCAGGACAGTCCTGATCATGAAAGACCCAAAGAAGGAATCTACCCCATCCAACTACCGGCCAATAACCTGTCTCAGTACAACATGGAAGCTCCTGTCAGGCATCATGGTGGCTAAGATGAGTAGGCACATGGATCAATATATGAGCGGGGCACAGAAAGGAGTTGGTAGTAACAACAGGGGAGCCAAGCACCAGCTACTGGTGGACAGAGCAGTACACAGAGACTGTAAGAATAGGCAGACCAACTTGTGCACTGCCTGGATTGACTACCAGAAAGCCTACGACTCAATGCCACACACGTAGATACTGGAATGTCTGGAACTGTATAAGATCAACAGGACACTAAGAGCCTTCATCAAGAACTCAGTGGGGAAGTGGAAGACAACCCTGGAGACTAACTCCAAGCAAATTGCCCAAGTTAACATCAAGTGCGGCATATACCAAAGGGATGCACTATCACCACTGCTGTTCTGCATAGGCCTGAACCCCCTCAGTCACATCATCACAAAGAGTGGCTACAGATACCGATTCTGAAGTGGGACAACAATCAGCCATCTCCTCTACATGGATGACATCAATCTGTATGCCAGGAATAAGCGAGAAATTGACTCACTGATCCACACCACCAGGATCTACAGCGACAACATAGGGATGTCATTCGGATTAGACAAATCTGTCCAGATGGTATCCAGAAGAGGCAAGATGATCAGAATTGAAGGGGTTGACCTACCAGGGGGCAGGATAGAAGACATCAAGGACAGCTACAAATACCTTGGAATCCCACAGGCTAATGGCAACCATGACGAGACCGCAAGGAAGTCATCCACAGCCAAATACCTCCAGAGAGTAAGGCAAGTCCTGAGAAGTCAGCTGAATGGCAAGAACAAGGTCCGAGCCATCAACATGTATGCACTGCCTTTCCTCAGATTCCCCGCTGGTATCATAAGCTGGCCAAAGGAGGAGATAGAAGCCACAGATATCAAGACGAGAAAGCTCCTCACCATGCATGGAGGGTTTCACCCCAAGTCCAGCATCCTGAGGCTGTACACTCAGCGGAAAGAGGGAGGCCGAGGACTAGTGAGCTTCAGGGCCACTGTCCAGGATAAGACATCAAAAATCCAAGAGTACATCAGGAAGATGGCCCCAACAGATGAACTGCTCAGTGAATGCCTTAGACAGTAGAAACCTCAGGAGGAAGAGGAGGAGGAGGCGACAACATGGAGGGACAAGCCCCTACACGGCATGTACCACCGTCAGATAGAGGAAGTGGCTGATATCAAGAAGACCTACCAATGGCTGAATAAAGCTGGACTGACAGACAGCACAGAGGCACTGATCATGGCAGCACAAGAACTGGCCCTAAGTACAAGGGCAATAGAGGCCAATATCTACCACAGTAGATCTTACCCAAGGTGCAGGCTATGTAAAGAAGCCCCAGAGTCAATCCAGCATGTGGTAGCAGGGTGTAAGATGCTCGCCAGCTCAGCATACATGGAAAGGCACAACCAAGTAGCTATGATAGTGTACAGGAACATCTGTACCCACTATGGACTAGAAGTACCCAAATCCCAATGGGACACACCACCGAAGGTGGTTGAGAACGACAAGGCTAAGATCCTGTTGGACTTCAGCTTCCAGACTGACAAACAGCTGCTGGCTAACAAACCGGACATAGTGGTGATGGACAAAGAGCAGAAGAGAGCAGTGGTGATAGATGTGGCGATTCCAGCTGACGCCAACATCAGAAAGAAGGAACATGAAAAGATTGAGAAATATCAAGGGTTGAAAGAACAGCTGGAACAGATGTGGAAGGTCAAGGTAAATGTGGTCCCCGTGGTAGTAAGAGCACTTGGGGCAGTGACCCCCAAACTGGAAGAGTGGCTCCAGCAGATTCCTGGAACAACATCTGAAGCCTCAGTCCAGAAGAGCGCAGTCCTAGGAACAGCTAAGATACTGCGCAGAACCCTCAGACTCCCAGGCCTCTGGTAGAGGACCCGAGCTTGAGGATGACACACAGATACCACCCTACAAGGGTGAGAGGGACTCTATATATTTATATATATATATATATATATATATATATATATATATATATATATATATATATATATATATATATATATATACATATATATATATATATAGTATATAAATAAATGAATAAAAAAAATAGCCTGGGGCAAAAGAAAAATTGCTTTTTTCTATTAACTGAAACAAGGGCCTCCATATTTGTAGAAATTTATCCTTGAACTCCTGTAGTGACATTCTAATTTTCTCAAGTTTGACACAGTAAAGAGTTTCCCTGAACCAGTGCATATGGAAAGGTGGCTGGGGTGACTTCCACTTAAGTAAAATAAGTCTCCTGGCTAGAATAGTCATAAAGGCTAAAGAGTCTCTTTGAGAGGAGGACAAAACTGATGGTCCTGAGACAACCCCAAACAGCACACAGGGGTTTGGGTCAATTTTTTTTTTACCAATCACGTGTGAAGCAGTAGCAAACACCTCACTCCAGTAACTACGCAGCAGAGGACATGACCAGAACATATGCATAAGGTCAGCAGGTGACTGATGACACCTGTCACAAGTTGGAGAGACAGAGCTATACATTTTAGATAAGCGGGCCTTGGTGTAATAAACACGATGAACCAGTTTACATTGTATAAGAGAGTACTTTGCACAAATAGATATTTATTTATGCACATATACAAATCTAAGCACATTTTCTTTATACATCTGATTTGACATGGAATTGAGCACACATGTTATGACGTTAAACTGCATCCAACCTGGAGGGGGATGGGCACCACCAGGTTTGATTGCCCAAGACACACCATAAGATGACAACCACGGATTGTCTGTGGTGACCAAACGAGGTTACAGGATAGGCTAGACTAGGTTGGAGCACCCAACCACTCCGTGTGCACGCCACCATTTAAACAACATCCTTTAGAGCCACAAGGCAAAGTACTCACTTGCTTGGATTCCTGCATCAACCTGTACCATCAGCAGGGGCCAGAAAAAAAAAAATCAAGGCTCCTGAGATCCCAATTAAGCATGGAGTTATTCATTCCTGAGGGATGATGTGCTCACCTCCTTACTTTTCATTTGGTGACGGGATACATATACCTTTCATCTATGACACCAAGACGTGCTGCAGACCTGCCAACTATAAGGTTGTCTCTGAACCTGACATGAGAGGCGGTTCAAACAGAGTGAGGTACGTAACTCTGGAACATGACTACTAACAGAGGCTCTCTCTATTCCTAGAGCCATCAAGAGCCTGTTTACACTAGAAGGGGCAGACGGGCACTAATATCTGCCAAAACCAAGGAGACAGGATCCTGAAATATGTGCCAGTCTTAAATGACAATCTCATTGGTGCAAGGCTGGGGATTCTAGCAGCCCACTTCACCAGCAACTTTGTTAAGGGTAGTTCAAGTCTGGACCCCAAGGAGCAGAGACTGACACAAACGTAAAAATAAACAGTTTTATTGCTCAGGAAAAAACACAAGTTAGCAATGAAACCGAAACAACAGAGAAAAAATGAACAAAAATCCACAACACTGAAAAGAGCAATTAGACATAATGAGAAAGATTCAAGGATTGGTTTTCAGTTCAGATTTTGCATTTTTTTCTAACACAAGTAGAAGTTGCATTAGGTGTAAATGATTTACAGCATAAACCTGTCTGTTGCACCCCACTCAGGGTTAATGCATTCTTATATTCCTTCAATAATAACCTGCAGGTTGAACAAGATCTGATTGTTGGAAACTCAGAACGCTCCACTTAGAGACTCTTGAAACAAACTCTATCGCAACATGCCCAAGACAGGTCTGCAGCAGAAAAACTCATTATATTGTAACAATAACTCTTCCCAGGCCAGGCAGGCATGAAGAAGGGAAATATTCAATGAGAGGTTTTGGATTCCGAACAAGACATAAAAGCCCTTGTTGTTGTTTTGTTATCTCCCCCATGCTTCCTTCAGATCTGTCAATAGTTTATGACCTTTAGAAATGGTAAATATCAGCACAGGTTCAGTTGACTTACTGCATCTGACCTTTGGTGACCCATTAAGGAACCCTTTAGATTAACGGAAAGTCATCTTTTACAGCTTTTAGATGAATAATCCTGAATGAGGCCAGCACCATGTGCTATGACTCATAAACTAACGTCACTGCAATGCTAAATAATAGTGACTGAAATGACAAAGGCAATGCTTATTAAATATATAACTGGCAGTAGAGTTTAAATGAACATGGATTTAAAGATGGATCCTAATCTACATATATATTTATGTGTGTTCTGACAGTGACTTATTCTGGTATGTCTTCATTTGGTTGGAGAAGAATGCGATCATTTAAATGCATTGACGGTTGCCCAGTACCGGTAAAACATTTTTACAAATGTGAATAACAGGAAGTGAGTGTGGGTTGAGAGAGCAGGAGAGTGGTGATGCTACAGTGACAGTTCAGACCATGCAATAACTGGCTGCCCACTATGCTGGCACTGTGAAGCCAAATCAGTAAACTGGCCTTGGGCTACACAGCAGTGCTGTTGCCATGGTGAACAGATTATCTCGGTACAAAACACCAAAACACCACTCCTCTGACTTTATACCCACCCTGGTCATTTCAGGAGGTAACCTTTAAGTGCATCAGCGCTTCTCAGTTTTAGAGAAAAAAGTGTAATTATATATATATATATATATATATATATATATATATATATAAACACTCGCTGATACATAGATGTAATTAAGGATAAACTAGATGGATATAACAACTCTAATCACAGCAGTATAAAAATAAAAATGTCTGAAGTGATTCCTAGCAAGACGTCACATGTGTTTGAAAATTTGTATGGTACAGTCGATCTGTCTAAGCATACTATGTTTAGATTCAAAAAGGGTGACACTGTGAGGATATCAAAGTACCGCGGCATATTCAGTAAAATGTATGAGCAATCATTCACTGATAAATATTTTATCGTGAATGAATGTATCCCTAGAGTGCCGCCGGTGTACAAATTAAGGGACATAAAAGGTGAAATTTTGAATGGGACATTTTATGAGCCTGAACTGCAAAAAGTGAGAATCAAATCCGACACACTATTTAGGATAGAAAGAAAATTATGGATAAGAAAATCAAAAATGGTCAGAAAGTGGTTTTAGTCTGTTGGGATGGCTGGCCTAGCCAGTTTGACTCGTGGCTGCTTGCTAAAGAGGTCATAGAGCTTGGAAAAAGACAGACAAGAAAGAAAGAAGGATAAAATAATGGCTGAATTTCTCTTTCTATGTGACACTACCCTCCAATGCCTGTCATGATATTTTCCTGGACAACGACAGTTCGAATTTCACAATAACTTCATCGCAACCCATACAATTACAAGGACCTTATGAGGTGGCGCTAGCGGAGATAATGTACTGCAACACGTGGAATAATGTTGACATTTCAGAAAACGCTTCTGAGATTTTAGACCATGAAGGCCTGGACCTGCCGTCTCACTGCCTTTAAATTCCTACCGGTCGTTATGAGACTATTGGACAGATACTGACGGAGATTAATAATATGATACACCACACACCATATGGTGTAGCGGTTGTTTACAATTCTATAAAGAAAATAATTTTTATATCAGGGAGTGATAGGTATTCTATAAAATTTTCACCACGTTTGTCTTACATACTAGGGTTTGAGGAGTGCGTATGGGTACGGTTGGGTGGAAAAATAAAGGCTAAATATCCTTGCGATATTAATGGATGGCAGTATAATTTTTACGTCTATACGAATATCGTGGAAGCTCAACACGTCGGAGATTATTCAGTCCCTCTTCTCAGAATCGTTAAAAAAGAAGGATCGTACGGAGATGTTATCATTCTTTCCTACACACACCCTCATTACATCACGGTGAACAAACAGCAGATACAAGATATACAGATTTAATTGAAAAGCGACTTGAACACTCCCGATTCTATTCAGCTACGGCAAGACCATATGCAAGCGATACTTTAGACCTCTATCAAAGGCTTTCATCTAAATTAGAGACAAAAAACAACTGCAAAGAATTCACAAAGATTTGTGAATTATTATGTGAACCAGACCGGCGCGGGGTCATGAGGCGGGTTTGTCGGAGCTCCAGTTGTTTATGGGCGTGGCCTCGGTGCAGTGCTCAGCAGAGCCTTCAGATTTGTCCTCCTCTTTCTTAAACAAGGAGTTAATATCATTAAACCACACTTGAAATCTGCAGCGAAGGGGATAGCAGCAGACGTGGTCGGGACAGTAACCGTTTAATCAACCACAACGCCCAGCCACAGGAAGGATCATGACTCCCATGGATAGCAAGTAGAAAAGGAAGAAGAGCTGTACATGTGTTATCAGTCACCATACCGAGAAAAAAGCGTAAAACGCTGGGCAAATTGCAGAGAAAAGTTAAAAGTCAGCAGGGGAGACGGAATGTATTTTAAACATGTCTCTCACACACCATCTCTCGACCGAGTGCACCAAGTCAGAGCTCGACCTCTTTGCTCCACCCATGACCCAACTGTCCATTGAACAAAACAATTATGTTGAGATTTTCCCTCTCAATTCAATAGCCAATCAAGAAGTGTTGGATTTCCTGATACCCGGAAGCGGACATTTTTATTTAGATCTCATTTCAACTCTTATCTACCTATGGCTCAAAATCACCAAAGCAGATGGAACTAATCTAGGTGCCAATACCCGGTAAATACTATTTTCTCTCAGGTCCTCATTAGCTCATCCTCCGCCACACACCCTTACAGAGCGGTTATTGAAACACTCCTTAATTTTTCACAAGAAATGCTGGTGAGCCAGTTTTCTGCAGGCCTTTGGTACGAAGACACTGGCGTCAACCTGGATTCGATTGTCATGACCGCTGACCCGCCTAACAAAAGGTTAGTCAAGCGTACAAGCTTTGCAAAGGGATGAAGGACATTTGAGTTAATTGGGCCTTTGCATACCGACATTTTCTTTTCTGAAAGACTCCTGTTGAACAATGTGGATGTGCGAATAAAACTCGTGAAAGCAAAAAGTGCTTTTACACTGATGTCCGCAGCGCGTGATGAGTTCAAGTTAAACATTTTAGTGGCAAGTCTTTTTGTGAAAAAAGGTCAAGTCTCACCGGATGTTATGCTAGGGCATTCTGCCGCTCTCATGAAATCAAATGCCACTTATCCTATAAGTCAGGTAGTGGTGAAGAATTAAGGAATTCCCGCACAGACACGTGTATGCTTGCAGGATAATTTATACCTCGGTATACTTCCGAAATACCTTGTGGTAGGGCTGGTGGACCATCGGGCCTATGTCGGGACAAGAGAGCTGAATCCTTTCAACTTCCAACACGCTGATCTTGAATAACTAGCTTTGAGTGTGAATTTGCGTTTTATCCCATCAAAGCCCTATCAGCCACGTTTCGATACACATCAGACTGTTCGCGAGTTTTACAATCTTTACAGACTCCCCATTGTGTATAGACCGATATAATTTTGAAAACGGCTACAGTTTGTTTCTCTTCAATCTGACAAGGGACGGAGAAATAGATAGTGTCGCGCTTTCACCATCAGAACACGGCACCTGCCGTTTGGATTTACGTTTTCAAGTTGCTTTACCCCGGACTATGACTTTGATCATCTACCCATGTTACGACAGCATTGTAGAGATAAACTCTAAGAGACAGGTTCTAATCAACTATTAAAACGAGTAAGAAATGAACAACCTTCAAATAGAATCTATTCTGAGACCTATCCTAGGCGAGTCGTTTGGAGGTGTTTTTCCTAGCGATCACTCACAATCATACCCGTGAGGGTGAACACTGAATGGGAATTATCATTGGACACAAAGATATATCAAACTTCTTTGACAGCTACGGTCAAGAGCCAGACTTTCCATTTTATCCTGCATGTTTTTCATCCTTTTTAAACAAAAAGTCACACGAGATACAGTACAACAAACTACAAATACAAGATAATGATTCAGCAGCATTCGGAGCACACTTGATATTTTTCCTATGTCAACGCTTCAAAGGGCTTTCTTTTCAAGAAGTAATGAGACTCCATTCTGATAATTAAAAAAAGAATGATGCCTATGTCACAAAGTTTGTTCAGAAATGTGTCAAATGTGTGTCAGATGTGAAGACTGCTAAAACGTCTAATCAGAAAGTATGTACTTCAAACCAATCTAATGTAAAGAGAGTAATCTGAAAGACTCCGTTGGCCATGACATTTCTGAGTCAAGTCTGACAGATTTTCATTTGCATAGATGCTTGTTTAAAATACAGAGCGCATTTCCAACGCCATATTCAGTCATATCACTGTACATCACTTGCTTCTTCTTCTTCTTCTTCTTCTCAAGAAGCAGCTACTGTTTTTTGCTGTAACATCAGATGTCGCTTAAAACTATCTGGTTTCTATAAAATTAAAAAAAGACCTAAATAACTTTAGGAACATCTGGTGTCACAAAAAATGTCCTATGCACTTTAGTTGATGATCAACTCACTTTTGCAAACCTCCTGATATAATGCACTAATTTTTAAATTGTATTTCCTTTCATTTATTGGTTTTAGTGTTTTTGAAGCACTTTAGTTCTTTCATCTAATGAAAAATTGTAAAATGTTCTGAATGTGATTGAAGTTTTTTTCAAAAAAATCTTCTTCTGAAGCACTTTAGTGCTTTCATCTAATGTAAAATTGTAAAATGTTTGAATGTGATTAAAGTGTTTTTGCAAAAACAAAAAAAAATCTTTCTTTCTTTCTTTCTTTCTTGTAAAAGTAATGAACAAGAAAAGACTCTGTGATAGAGCACCCACTACCTGGGCCAACAGGATGACGGGAAATGGACCTGACCCACAGTGGAGACTTCTATACAAACCTCCCCTCAAGAAAAAAAACAACCGACCTCCAGTGGAGGATTTTACATGGTGCCATCGGTTCCAATTCTTTTATCTCTGTTTTTAACCCTGCTGTGTCCAGTCAGTGTCCCTTCTGTCCCCTTCGTGAGACAGTCTTTCATGCTTTTAGTGAGTGTGGGAGACTTGCAGTGCTCTTCGCTCTTCAGTCATATCACTGTACATCACTTGCTTCTTCTTCTTCTTCTTCTTCTCAAGAAGCAGCTACTGTTTTTTGCTGTAACATCAGATGTCGCTTAAAACTAGAATTTGGTTTCTATAAAATGACAAAAGACCTAAATAACTTCAGGAACATCTGGTGTTACAAAAATGTCCTATGCACTTTAGTTGATGATCACCTCACTTTTGCAAACTTCCTATTACAATGCAATAATTTTTAAATTGTATTTCCTTTTGTTTATTGGTGTTTAGTGTTTTTGAAGTTTCATCTAATGAAAAATTGTAAAATGTTCTGAATGTGATTGAAGTTTTTTTGCACAAAATCTTCTTCTTCTGAAGCACTTTAGTGCTTTCATCTAATGTAAAATTGTAAAATGTTTGAATGTGATTAAGGTGTTTTTGCAACAAACAAAAAAAATCTTTCTTTCTCTGTCTCTTTCATCTTCTCCTGTGAGGAGCGCGTGAGGTGAGTAGAGAAACTGCTGAGTGGTTTTCAGTGGTTTTTTTTACATCTTTACCTTCTGTCTTTGTGTTTGTGTTCTTTATGTATTGTTAATTGTGTTTGTCTTGAGTGTTTAACGTCGTTTATTTTCAGTTTTTGTGTGTTTTTAGCCAACCAAGCGTGTGTCGGTTGGCAGACACTTAGACAACGTCATGGCGTGTGGTGGGTTCGATTTCACAAAGCTGACAAGGGACCACGGGATTAGAGTGGTGTCTCATTTCAGCCTGGAGGAGGTAGAACTAGCAGTGGGTGAAGTTATCAGGTATAGTGCACTGAAGTCTGCTGGCCGGATGAACAGGGCAATTGTCATGTTCGTGGAGAAGGTAGAACAGGTAAAGCTACTGGCGGAACAGGAAATAAACGTTGGCGGACTGTTTGTACCGGTTATGCCGTTATCGCAGCCGGCGTCTAAGATCACGCTGTCAAACGTCCCCTGTTTCATCAGTGATGACTTTCTGGTTAGAGAACTCTCTCGACACGGAAAAGTTGTGTTGCCAGTTACCAGAGTCACGTCGGGGTGTAAGTCCCCGCAACTGCGGCATCTCGTGTGTTACTGCCGACAGGTATCCATGATCCTGAAAAACAGGGCGGAAGAATTTAACTACCGGTTTGTTGTTAAGAGTGGACAACTATGACTACCCGTGATACGCCACCTCCTCTCGGAAGAAATGTTTTGGCTGTGGAGAGGAGGGACACATTGTTAACGCCTGTCCGAGATGCATCAGCGATGCTCCGGGTCCCGGTGACACGACGGCTCCCACCGCCGCTCCGTGGCGTCCTGTTCCGGCTCCGCAGCGCCTGAGGATCGGGGATACGGAGCAGAGAGATGCTCCAAGGGGCGAGACTGAGAGTCAGATGCAGGTAGGAGCAGTGATAACCAGTAATATCGTGAGGGGGCGGAGTGAAGGTGGGACAAGTGAGGATGGTGGCAGGGTGGCTGAGAGAGCAGGTGGAGTGATGGGTGAGAGTGGGGGACCGCCCAGCGAGTAAGGTGATGCGACGGTTGCGGTGGGTGAGAATGGTGAGCTGACAGGTGAACAGGGGGAGATTGGAGAGGTAGTGAGTGAAATGGCTGAGAGTATGGAGGTGGTAGGTGAACTGGGTGAGAAAAGTACACTGGGTGAGACTAAGGTGGTGACAAGTGCAGTAGGTGACAATAGGAAGGGGACTGGTGATAAAAATGAGAATGTTGACACGGGAAACCAGACAGGTACTGAAGATATCACAGATATCAAATCTCCCCCTGGTCAATCAACTCGAACTGTGTGTACAAGAAGGGGCAGAGCAGGATGTACTTCCTGAGGAGGCTGGCCTCCTTCAACATCTGTCCTAAGCTCCTTCTCATGTTCTATCAGTCCGTAGTCTCCAGTGTGCTGTCATAAGCCATTGTGTGTTGGGGTGGGGGGGCCAGGAAAAGAGATATGGACCGTCTGAACAGACTCATCCGCAGAGCGGGCTCAGTGGTTGGGCTGAGCCTGGACTCTGTGGATACGCTTCTAGAGAGCACGACCATGTCTAAAGTTAAGGCTATCATGAACAACACCAGCCACCCCCTACACACCACCTTCTCCCAGCAGAGAAGCACCTTCAGCGGCAGACTGCTGTCACACAGCGCCTCCACAGAGAAGCTGAAGTCCTCCTTCGTGCCCCGTGCCATTAGGGGGTACAATGACTCTCTCAGGAGGAGCGGGGGGTGGGGGGGGTGGCGAGGTTAGCACGGGGTTGAATGGATTTAATTTAATTTAATTTTATACTGTTTTATATTTTAATTTAATTTTATGCTGTTTATATTTTAATTTTATACTGTTTATATTTTAATTTAATACTGTTATATTTTTTTAAAATTTCATACTGTTTATATTTTAATTTTATAGTTTTTATATTTTAGTTATAGTTTAGTATATAAGTCATGTTAGTGCTGTATGCGTCTGTTAGTGTAGTGTATGTCTTGCGGTATGTCCTGTGATGTCAGTGTTTCTTTTTCTCCTGGTGTTTATCCAGTATTATTCGTTATGTAATGCCTGAGCAGTGGATATATACAATTTCCTCCGGGATTAATAAAGTATCTATCTATCTATCTATCTATCTATCTATCTATCTATCTATCTATCTATCTATCTAGATGAGCGTGAGTCTGAATGGATTCCTGCTTCTACCAGGCGGCATGGTAAGCGGAAGAATGTTTTAACTGTTTGTGCCGGACGTAAAGCTGGTCGACTAGAGAGCACACTGAGTGTACAAGACAGTAGTGACAGTGATGAATGTATGTCTGATTGCAGTGACCTATCTTATACTCCAGTCACTGCCAGTCAAAACCACGATTTGTACCCTGAAAAAATGTTTAAATTGTTTTTACAACAAACTAAAGGCATGAGAGGTCTGAATCTGGAACCGTTTTTTCCTGATAAATTATTTTTTTTATAATTTGGCAAAACAACTCTTTCAAAACAGAGCCACATTAGAACTCAGTGACCAAGAGATATACCGACTCAAAAAAAAAATGAGTAAAGTCCGTTAACAACTGAGGTTTCAAGTTTGATGGGGCTGTCTATATTTAATTACTTTAAGGTTCTTTTAACTTTTTCCCTTATCATGGATTATTTTAGAGTGGGGACAATAAACGTAAATGGAGCCAGAGAAGACAGGAAAAAGGGCACTAGTTTTTGACACAGCAAGGAGGAAAACTATTGATGTTCTGTTTTTAAAAGAAAAACACAGTGATGAGAACAATGAGGTGGACTGGATGAAGGAGTGGGAAGGACAGGTGGTCCTGAGCCATAACACCATGCTGAGTGGTGGAGTGGGCTTACTGTTCTCTAGAACTTTTAACCCAACATCTCTAGAAATCGAGCATGTCGTAAAGGGGAGGTGTCTTTTAGCGAAGGCACATTTTGAACACCACACCCTGGTTTTTGTGAATATTTTTATGCTCCAACAAACGGCGCAGAGAGGAAGAGCTTTCTAGAAAAAATACAAACTAGACTGGCTAGCTGTGGCTCGGAAGACTTTTTACTCTTGGGTGGGGATTTTAACTGTACTGAGGATGGGATGTTAGACCGTAATCACGCTTTGCCCTACCCAGCATCCCACACACACACACTCTGAAAAGGCTGGTCTCTTCTCATGGCCTAGTGGATGTGTGGAGGAGGTTGCATCCAGACTGCCGACAGTACACTTGGTCCCACCTGATAGAAGGTAGAGTGTCTTTAGCCAGGCTGGATCGCTTTTACTGTTTTAAACACCATTTCAATGTTTTTAAAGACTGTAATATAATGCCAGCTGCTTTTACTGATCATTCTCTGGTTTTATGTCACGTTGTGATGAGACATATTTTACCTAGGAGTGCATACTGGCATTTTAATTCAACTTTAGCTTTAGACAGAGGCTTTAGAGAGATCTCCAGTTATTTTTGGATCACTTTTAGACTTAGAAACCTGATTTTACCTCTCTTAGGCTGTGGTGGGACTATGGCAAAACAGAGATAAAACTCCTGTGCCAACAGTACACTCTGAACGTCACACGTGATACATGGCAGTCTATGAAAGACCTGGAGGCTGACATTATGGAGTTAGAGACAAGCGCTTCCACAGGAAATCAGAGGTGTACTGAAATTCTCAAGTCCAAAAGAATGGCTTTAGCCGACCTGTTTGATACTAAAGTAAAGGGTGCATTGGTCTGATCCATGGTACAAAACATCACCGAGATGGATGCTCCCTCTAGCTTCTTCTTCGACCTGGAAAGGAAGCATGGACAGACCAACGTGATCCACTCCCTGCTGTCTGACACAGGACAGGAGCTGACAGAGCCCGGACAGATCAGAAGGCGAGCTGTGAGTTTTAATTCATCTTTGTATGACAGTGAATACCGAGAAAACCAGCCACTGTTAGAGGAGTTCTGTGCAGCGCTACCTCAGGTCTCCATGGAGACAAATTCACAACTCGACTGGCCACTGGAGTTAGAGGAACTCCACACTGCCCTGCAGAACATGCAGGGACGACGATCTCCGGGTATCGATGGTCTGACGGTCAAATTCTATAAAGCCTTCTGGGACATTCTAGTACGTGATATGCTAGAAGTGTTTACTGAAAGTCTGGCCTCAGGCTCTCTGCCACTGTCCTGCCGGAGGGCGGTCGTTGCCCTGCTGCCTAAAAAAGGCAATCTGCAGGACATCAAGAACTGAAGCCCTGTGTCACTGCTCTGCACAGATTACAAGATTCTGTCCAAGGCATTGGCTACCAGGCTGAGGGAAGCTGTGGAGCAGGCCATCCACCGGGATCAAACCTACTGTATGCCCGGCAGGTCCATGGCAGACAATGTCTACCTAATTCGAGATGTTTTGGAGGTTTCCAGATCATTGGGTATAAATGCTGGTCTCATTTCATTAGATCAGGAAAAGGCATTTGACCGTGTTGAGCACAGCTTCCTCTGGAAAACTATGGAGAAGTTTGGGTTCATCACTAAGTTTATTGTCAAGATCCAGGTGTTGTACAGTGATGTTGAGAGTATACTGAAGCTTAACGGCAGTTTGTGTGCCCCCTTCAGGATGCATCGGGGCATCCGGCAGGGCTGTGCTCTGTTTGGGATGCTCTATGTGTTACAGGTCCAGGTATTGGATCCTGTAGACAGATAAAAGATTCTGTAAATTAAAGAAATAATGAGGACAGGCAACCTTGTATACGTTAGCTCAGCTTCTCTCATCAGAATCATTTATTTATCATTAACATAAATATCTTTTCTTTTCTTCCAAAATATCCACACATAACAAAATAAAACAATATACTTACACATTTAAGTCTGTTTTCCTTTTTTTTTTAACTTCAACATACATTTTCCATTCATTCCATGAAGTTTATACTGAAATCACAGCAATACTGTACATCCTCTTTCAGTCCATAAACTGTTACTTCGGCGTCCTTTACCACTATCAAAAATATTAATTTAGCATTCAGCTACAATATAAAAATACTGGGCACTTATGTTTCCCCTTGACTTACTGTGCAAAAGAAAAAGTGACATTAACTGAAATTAGTCAAATTTAAGCTGACAAAACTGACAAAACAATAAAACAAACTGAAATGTTCACATGTGCATTAAACTGCAAACACTAAGAACATACACATACACACATCTGGAACAAGTTATTGTACAAAACACAAAGACATTTAACTAAAGCCGGAGATGCACTGGATCCTTGAAGTAGCATGCTAATTGAACATAACACTCGTCTCAACCTGCGACAATGTTATTAAGGACGCCATTTTAGCTGACACAACACTACAAAAACGGTAGTTTCTACATGTTCCGATAACACACGTGAATGCGGCATTTACTCTCGCAACATTACTCTAACATATCAAATACATATTAAACAACATGTATGTACATTCATACTTGTTTGCAAAACTTACAAACCTGTAAATTGAAGAAATAATGAGGACAGGCAACCTTGTATACCGTCAGCTCAGCTTCTCTCATCAGAATGAGGAAGTAGCAAAAGTTAATAAGACGGTACACAACTGGACACCAACGAACATCCTGCCCCCTGCTGGCAGCACTGAGGTGCTGTAGCCCATTAAACAAACAAAATTATACTTACACTGTACTTTTTTTTTTCTAGACAGACAATAAATGATTAAAATATAATTGCAAAAATTACCAAAATAAAAACATCACATAACATCAAAAGTGACCATACCTTTTGTGTGTGTCACACGCTCCCCGACAAAAAAAAAAAAAAAAGGCTCCGGTAGTAGCTGAGAAATCCTAACAGCTTACGAACCTCTCCTACTGTGGTAGGCGTTTTGTCTCTCAGAGCCTGAATGGCATCACATCCTTGGGGTCAATTCTGATTCCATCTGCTGAGACCAGCCTTCCCACATAACGGACCTCCTGCTTGAACAACTCACACTCGGTTGGCCTGAGCTTTACACCGTGATGTTGGAGGGCCCTCAGGATGCGTCTCAACCCCTCAACATGGTCTTCAAATGTCTTAGTGTAGCAGAGGATGTCGTCTAAGTAAGGAACGCAGAGTTCATCTCTCAAAGAGTTGAGCATTTCTTCCATACTTCTCTGAAAGGCAGCTGGAGCATTTGCGAGCCCAAAGGGGATGCGCACCCACTCGTACAAGCCCCATGGTGTGATAAAGGCTGTCATGTGTCGCGACCCCTCAGCAATAAAGCCTTGGTGATAAGTTTTGCCTTGATCCAAAATTGAGAACCAGCTGTATCCCCCCAGCGTGTCAAGAAGATCTTGAATACGTGGCAACGGATGTCTGTTGGGGACTGTCTTTTGGTTCAGAAGCCTGTAATCAATACACAACCTCAAGCCCCCATCCTTCTTGCGGACACAAACTACTGGGGCTGCGTATGGGGACTTAGATTTTACAATCCACTTCTTTGCCAATAAGTCCTCCACATATGTTTTGACTTCTTTGTAGAGAGGCTTGGGAACTGCTGCATAAGATCGCTGCACGGGGATGTCATCTTTCAGAGTTATGTTCATTTGGAGGTTGGGAATGCACCCTATGTCAGTCTCATCCCGAGCGAAAGCGTTGGACTCCTCATAGAGCATTTCTTTCACTAATACTTGTTGCTCATGGCTGAGGTGGCTTACATCAACAGGGGGGTGCCACGGCTCGGGCTGCTGCTCTGATTGATAATTGTCAAAAGTGGCTGGTGAGTCAATATGGTTAACCTCAATATTGTCTGATTCATTTGTTTCTACAATTTTGTCAATTGGCTGGATACTACCCAATGCAGTTAAGCTATCCAAAGTTATGTCATGTTCTGTGTGGTTGCCTATTGGAATTTGGACATATGGCTGTTTAGTGCAGTGGACCTCAACCAAACCATCCCCCATACCTAACTGGTCCAGTTTCAAGTCAGGGTGATTGCCACTGTTGAACTGAAATCAGTAGGTTTTTTACATTTGAAGTGGGAAACCTGTCCAGGGTGCATCACAACACCACGCCGACCTACTTTAACCAGTATATCATCTGGGGTGGCTTCTTTGGTCTGTACAAAGGTCACAATTGCTTCTACCATTTCAGTCTTGTTTGTGTCAGTTTGTATGGCCTCTCGCAACAATTTGGCAATAACAGCAAGAGCTTCAATACTATCTACTCCACCTACGATAAGCTCTTGAATTATATTGAAGCCTATTAATGGTCTCACTATGCTAGTAGAAATAACTAGGAAGGGCACTTCGAGGGCGTGATTTGGGTCATCATTGCCAGGTAGGTTAAAAGTGAGCTCCACCCATCCATCATATGGAATTGGCTCTCCATTGGCTGCAGTGAGGTCCAATTTCTTGCTTCCCAGGAGCTCACTGAGAGGGCGAACTTCCTGGTGAGGTAAGTATTTGTGTTTCCATGCGCGGTCTACAATGCTGACCTGGGAGCCTGAATCTAGAAGACCAGTCAGAGGATATCCATTCAGATTACATTGCATTAAACACTTTCCTGCAATAAGCTTTGCTATACGCTCTTGTGCTGACTGGCATGTTGCTGACTGGATGACATTTGGTGAGTGAGGAAGGGTAGTCAGACTGCAGTTAGTTTGTTTTGGTAATGATTTCCCCAAACCTGGATGGGACAGGTTACTACACATGGTCAATGGTTGTCCCTCTGCCATGACCATTGTGCGTTTCCCGACTGTTTTGGTTTCTTTAAACACCCCACAGCATGGTGTCCCTCTTGTCCACAAGCATAGCAGTGATTACAGTCTGTACGGTTATTGGCAACACAGTTAGGGCAGCCATATTGTCTCTCTTTCTTTAACTGTCTGTTCTGTTTAGTGGGACATCGATACGTGTACTGGAGTTGAGGCTCAGGTGTTGGTGGCTTTGCTTCAGCTTTTGACTGTAGGGAGCTTACTGCCTGAGTCAGGGCCTGTACTTGAGCACCTAGCTGCTGAATCAGTTCATCTTTAGCCTTAGTTTCAGGATTACATGTTTCTTTGTTCGGCTCATCAGTGTTAACTTCATTACCCTGGGCATGAATGGGTTTTGGGCGAGTGCTGCGTCCTGAGCCCAAGCTTCGTCTCCTCTCACTCTCTTCACTTGCTGCTTTAGTAACTAGACGGAGGAGTGCCTCATCAGTGACTGCAGGGTCTGAGAGGAGGGGGTTAATTTCACGCCTAATGTCCTCATGCTTTTCACTCAAGCCCTGATAGACGGTGCGAAGGAATACATTCTGTGCTGTTCGTTCGTCGTATTTGATATCAGAGTCAGTTTGCTTAGAGGTGAATATCACTCTCTGTTTGAGCCCCATCATTCTATAAAGAAATTGCTGTGGTGTTTCATTCTCATGCTGTTTGGTATTAATCAGTTCCTGAAACAATTCAGTACTACTTTTCTCTCCTAAGTGTTATCGTAGGAAACTCTTTAGTCCTGCTATTGTCATGTTGTCCTTACTGTAGAGCTGAGGATTTCACTCTCAGTGTGTTTTTCTTTCAATCCTTGGTCAATCTGTTTACTGATGTTACTGTAACTTATACCAGATACATTGTCCCTGATTTTTCCACCATGAATCTTGAATTCTTTCCTCTGCAGAAGGGGAATGTCTTTGAGGGCGATTACACTTTCAGTGGCATTGGGGGAGTGTGAATCAATCTGTGAGTGAGGTGGCTGTACGACACGTGAACTGGGGGACTGATTACAGTCGCCGTCCATGGCATGAGCGGGAGTCATGTGCGGAGTGAATGGTGCACTGTCATGCTTTTGCTTTTGGCACAGCTCATCATAACTAGAGAGTAGTTTATTTATCTGTGACTCAAGGGCAAGAGTTTGGCAAGCCAAATCTGTTGGTGTAGTCTCAATATGTGTACCCGTAGCATGAGTGTTACTGAGATCAACATTGCATTGTACATTTGGTAACCTGTTAGCATCAGACCAATTAACATTAAACACTCTAGTCTCCTCCTCACTCTCTCTGGATTCACCCTGTTTACCTTTCTTAATTATCTGTTATCATATCATTTATGTCAAGTAAATGTGCTATGCCTTTGTCTTCTAAATTCATCAACCACTTACTCTCCATGAATGAACACACATAGTTAACACAACCCTCTTCATCATTTTTATCCAACTTATCTGGGTCTTGACCAGTGGTCCTTGGGATGGCAGTTGACATCGTGAACACCTCATCAGCAGAGAGGCGAAATAGTCTCTTCTTCAGATCCCAAACCATCTTCTTCCTGTCCACGTCTGCCATGATGAAAGTTATCAGATGCCTTTGGTCCTCGAAATCCCTTGCTCTGGCTACAGTCAGACGCCTCGCTTTCTCGAACCCCTCTGCTCTGATGACGACACCAATCTGAAGGCTCAGGATACAGCAATGAAGACGATTCTGGTTACAGCTTCAGGTTTGACTGACGATGGCACATCTTGAGTCCACAGGTCCAGAAATCACTGGATTGACAATGTTCTTCGACTGCAGTTGCCAATCCCGGACGAGCCCCCATGAATCTGTTACAGGTCCAGGTATTGGATCCCATAGACAGATAAAAGATTCTGTAAATTGAAGAAATAATGAGGACAGGCAACCTTGTATACCGTCAGCTCAGCTTCTCTCATCAGAATAATTTATTTATCATTAACATAAATATATTTTCTTTTCTTCCAAAATATCCACAAATAACAAAATTAAATAATATACTTACACATTTAAGTCTTTTTCACATTTTTTTTAACTTCAACATACATTTTCCATTCATTCCATGAAGTTTATACTGAAATCACAGCAATACTGTACATCCTCTTTCAGTCCATAAACTGTTACTTCGGCGTCCTTTACCACTATCAAAAATATTAATTTAGCATTCAGCCACAATATAAAAATACTGGGCACTTATGTTTCCCCTTGACTAACTGTGCAAAAGAAAAAGTGACATTAACTGAAATTAGTAAAATTTAAGCTGACAAAACTGACAAAACAATAAAACTAACTGAAATGTTCACATGTGCATTAAACTGCAAACACTAAGAACATACACATACACACATCTGGAACAAGTTATTGTACAAAACACAAAGACATTTAACTAAAGCCGGAGATGCACTGGAGCCTTGAAGTAGCATGCTAATTGAACATAATGTTATTAAGGACGCCATTTTAGCTGACACAACACTACAAAAACGGTAGTTTCTACATGTTCCGATAACACACGTGAATGCGGCATTTACTCTCGCAACATTACTCTAACATATCAAATAAATATTAAACAACATGTATGTACATTCATACTTGTTTGCAAAACTTACAAACCTGTAAATTGAAGAAATAATGAGGACAGGCAACCTTGTATACCGTCAGCTCAGCTTCTCTCATCAGAATGAGGAAGTAGCAAAAGTCCGTTAATAAGACGGTACACAACTGGACACCAACGAACATCCTGCCCCCTGCTGGCAGCACTGAGGTGATGTAGCCCATTAAACAAAGAAAATTATACTTACACTGTACTTTTTTTTTTCTAGACAATAAATGATTAAATGATTAAAATATAATTACAAAAATTACCAAAATAAAAACATTCATCAAATAACATCAAATGTGACCATACATTTTGTGTGTGTCACATATGCACTCTTTCTGGAACCCCTCTGTAAAATCCGCAAAAGCAGCGACGGTTTGATTTTACCTGGTGTTAGAGAGAGAATTATTTTATCTGCTTATGGTGATGATGTTGTTGTTCTTATCAAAAATCAAAGGGATGTTGATGTTTTGGTGGGGTTGACAAACTCATTCAATGTTTTAGCTGCTGCAAAAGTAAACTGGAACAAAAGTGAAGCCCTTGCTGTTGGTGAGTGGCATGGCAACCTCCCGGTTCTTCCTCAAAACTTGTGTTGAAAGACTGATGGTCTGAAATATCTCGGTGTGTACCTGGGAAATGAGACAACAACCAGGAAGAACTGCGAGGGCGTCATTGAAAACATAGAAAGGAAACTTAAGAAATGGAAATGGTTGCTCCCCAGAATGTTGTACAGAGGTCGAGTTTTTGTGATAAACAACCTGGTGGCCTCATAGCTGTGGCACCGCTTGGCCTGTATGGACCCTCCATCAGGGTTTCTAGCCCAAATCCAGACCAAACTTGTTAACTTTTTCTGGGATGGGCTGCATTGGGTGCCTCAAGGAGTGTTTTTATCAAGAGAGGAGGGGGGACAGGGCCTCATCCACCTGGCTAGTAGAACAGCCACGTTCAGATTACAGTTCATCCAGCGGTTTCTGACCGGACCAGCAGATCTGACATGGAGAGAGGTGGCCAGCTGCATATTCAAGCATGTGAGTAACTTGGACCTGGATGCTGCACTGTTTTTAATGGACTCTAAGTTTCTAAAGTTCAATGATTTGCGTCCGTTTTATCATGGTGTTTTTAAGTCATGGGCCCTATTTAGAAGCAGCCCAGGAAAAAGCTCTGACTCTCTGTTCTGGTTACTGAAGGAACCACTAGTGCATGGAGCTAGGTTGCCACACCTGGGCTCTTTGCAGCGCTTTGCAGAACCAGGACCATGACCCTCCAGCAGCTGGTGGACAACGCCGGGCCAGCGTTGGCAGATGCCCAGGCTGTCAGCTCCCTGCTGAACATCCAGTGCACCAGGGTGGCTTAGAGGGTGCTACAACTGTGGAGGCAAAGACTCTCCAGGAAGGAGAGAAGCCTCCTCCTGGACTACAGTACAGGGACTGTGCCGGACAGCAAAGATCCTTTCCCTGAGGTACATATCAGTCCGATGTTTGGAGAACTGGAGAGTCCTCTCCTTGGAGACGAACGACAAATCAGCCTGCACACGGCCAACAAAAAAATACTCTACAAACAATGTGTAAAAGCAGTCAACAAGAAAAGCCTGTGTAACAGAGCACCCACTACCTGGGCCAACAGGATGACGGGAAATGGACCTGAACCACAGTGGAGACTTTCATACAAACCTCCCCTCAAGAAAAAATAGCCAACCTCCAGTGGAGGATTTTACATGGTGCCATCGGTTCCAATGCTTTTATCTCTGTTTTTACCCCTGCGGTGTCCAGCCAGTGTCCCTTCTGTCCCCTTTGTGAAACAGTCTTTCATACTTTCAGTGAGTGTGGGAGACTAGCAGTGCTCTTCACTCTTCTAACGAATGTTTTTAATTTGTTCAGTGAAAATGTTAGCATCAGGAAATTCATCTACGGTGCTGGGTACAATAAATCGAATCAGAGAAAGAGAAATTTTATTTCTGGAGAAGTAAAACTCGCAATTTATGTGACAAGGAAGAGGAGAATTGAAAACAATACTGTTCAAGAAGCAGCTACTGGGTTTTGCTGTAACATCAGATGTAGCTTAAAATTAGAATTTGGTTTCTATAAATTGACAAAAGATCTGACTAACTTTGGGAACATCTGGTGTTACAAAAATGTCCATTGCACTTTAGTTGATGACCACCTCACTTTTGCAGACTTCCTGTTATAGTGTACTAATTTTTGTATTGTATTCCCTTTGTTTATTGGTGTTTAGTGTTTTTGTGTGTTTAGTGTTTTTGAAGTTTCATCTAATGAAAAATTGTAAAATGTTCTAAATGTTCTAAATGTGATTGAAGTTTTTTTTTGCAAAAAATCTTCTTCTGAAGCACTTTAGTGCATCATCTAATGTAAAATTGTAAAATGTTTGAATGTGATTAAAGTGTTTTTGCAAAATCTTTTTAGTTGATGATCAACTCACTTTTGCAAACTTCCTGATATAATGCACTGATTTTTAAATTATATTTCATTTTACTTATTGGTTTTCAGTGTTTTTGAAGCACTTGAGTACTTTCATCTAATGACAAATTGTAAAATGTTCTGAATGTGATAGAAGTGTTTTTGAAAAAAAAAATCTTCTGAAGCACTTTAGAGCTTTCATCTAATGTAAAATTGTAAAATGTTTGAATGTGATTAAAGTGTTTTTGCAAAAATAAAAAAATATTTTCCTTTCGGCTTTTCCCTTCAGGGGTCACCACAGCGAATCAATTGTCTCCATCTAACCCTGTCTTCTGCATCCTCTTCTCTCACATCAACTACCTTCATGTCCTCTTTCACTACATCCATAAATCTCCTCTTTGGTATTCCTCTAGGCTTCGTGCCTGGCAGTTCAAAAACTCAGCATCCTTCTACCAATATATTCACTATATCTCCTCTGAACATGTCCAAACCACCTCAGTCTGACCTCTCTGACTTTATTTACAAAATCCTCTAACATGTGCTGTCCCTCTGACATACTCATTCCTTATCTTATCCATCCTGGTCACTCCCACAGAGAACCTCAGCATCTTCATATGCTACCTCCAGCTCTGTCTCCTTTCTTTTCCTGAGTGACACTGTCTCTAGACAAAACAACATTGCTGGTCTCACCACAGTTTTGTACACCTTTCCTTTCATTTTAGCTGAAACTCTTCTATTACACATCACACCTGACAATTTTCTCCAGCCATAATGATTCCTGTCTAACCTCATCTGTCAGCCTGTCCATCACCATAGCGAACAAGAAGGGGCTCAAAGCTGATCCCTGATGCAGTCCCACCTCCACCTTGAACTCCTCTGTCACACCTACAGCACACCTCACCACTGTCTTACAGTTCTCATACATGTTCTTCACCGCTTTAACATACTTCTTTGCCACTCCAGACTTCCTCATACAATACTCTCTGAGCACCCTGTCATAAGCTTTCTCCAGATCTACAAAAACACAATTCAGCTCCCTCTGGCCTTCTCTGTACTTCTCTATCAACACCCTAAAAGCAAATACTGCATCTGTAGTACTCTTTTTTGGCAATAAACCATACTGCTGCTCACACAAGCTCACTAATGTCCTTAGTCTAGCTTCAACTACTCTTTCCCATAGCTTCATTGCATGGCTCATCAGCTTTATTCCTCTGTAGTTACCGCAACTCTGCACATCTCCCTTGTTCTTAAAAATTGGTATCAGCACACTTCTCCTCCATTCCTCAGGTATCTTCTTACTATCTGAGATCCTGTAGAACAACCCAGTCAGAAACTCTACTGCCACATCTCCTAGACACTTCCGTACCTCCACAGGTACAGTATATCATCAAGACCGACTGCCTTTCCACTCTTCATCCTCTTCGGTGCCCTCCTTACTTCATCCTGAATAATCTTTGTTACTTCCTGGTCCACAACAGCCACCTCTACTAGTCTTTGTTCTCTCTCATTTTCCCCATTCATCAGCTCTTCAAAGTACTCTTTCCATCTTCCCATCACACTACTGGCACATGTCAATAGACTTCTATGCCTATCCTTAATTACCCTAACCTGCACGTCTTTCCCATCTCTGTCTCTCTGTCTTGCCAACCTGTATAGATCAGTCTCTCCCTCCTTACTGTCCAACCTAGCATACAAGTCATCATAAGCCCCTTGTTTGGCCTGTGCTACCTCTGCTTTCACCTTATGCTGCATCTCCTTGTACTCTTGTCGACTCTCCTCAGTCCTCTCAGTGTCCCTCTTCTTCTTAGCAGACCTCTTTCTCTGTATACACTCCTGTACCTCCTCATAACACCACCAAGTCTCCAGAGCCTGTTTTAACTCCTAAAAAGTCATGCAACACTCTTCCTTTTTCAGCTTCCACCATTTTGTCCTCTGCTCTGCCTTTTCCTTCGTCATCTTCCTCACCATCAGAGTCATCCTACAAACTATCCTATGCTGTTTGGCTACACTTTCGACTACCAGTACTTTGCAGTCACTGTTCTCCTTCAGATTACACTGTCTACACAAGATGTAGTCTACCTGTGTGCTCCTACCTCCACTCTTATAGGTCACCATATGTTCCTGCCTCTTCTGGAAGACAGTATTCACTATAGCCATTTCCATCCTTTTTGCAAAGTCAATACCATCTGTTCTTCTGCGTTCCTCCCCTGGATACCAAACCTGCCCATCACCTCCTCATCGTCTCTGTTTCCTGCATCAGCATGTCCATTGAAGTCTGCACCAATGCTGTTTACGATTTAATCCGCGGATGGACGCCTCGGCACAGAGCTCTGTCTTGTTTTACTTTATTTTGTGTTTTTTGTTGACCTTGGAGTGCTATCCCATCACCTACTCCTCTGAGGAACTGCTGGCCATCAAACAGTTCTCACCGGGTAATTTTATTCCGCAGTTTGCGTCAGATCCGAGCAGTTTTGCGGAGATTTTGATCGGCGGAGCTGCAGCCCTTTATGGGCTGCGGCCACGCAGACGTCGGGGTAAGATAGCTGGCGTGCTGGTGAGACTCAGCCAGCAGGGATTCAGGACCATGCTATCATCAATACATCTGGCTAACCTCCGCTCACTGCCCAATAAAGTGGACGAGCTGCACCTCCTCTGTGGGAAAAATATGGACTTTGCACGTTCCGCTGCCCTGTTTCACTGAAACGTGGCTCAGTGAATCGATCCTCGACGGCGCTCTGCATCTGCCGGACTTCCAACTTCACAGAGCGGACCGCGTCAAGGAGCAGTCGGGGAAAACCAAGGGCGGTGGAATATGTTTCTACATCAACGAAGGTTTGTGTAAGGATGTCACAGTGCTCAGCAGGTTCTGTGGACCGAACATTGAGACATTCTTCATCAACTGCAAGCCCTTTTATTCTCTGCGGGAGTTCTCCTCTTTCGTGTTCGTCGGTGTTTACATTCCACCGCAAGCTAATGTGGATGTCGCACTCCATACATTAGCGGAAAAAATCATGGACATTGAAAGCAAACACTCATTTTATAATCATCCTGGGGGACTTCAACAGAGCGAAACTAAACAATGAGCTCCCTAAATACAGACAGTATGTGACCTGTCCGACGAGGGACAACAACACGCTGGATCACTGCTACACTGTAACTAAGGACGCTTATCGCTCGGTCCCCCGCGCAGCTTTGGGAAACTGTGATCACTGCCTCGTCCACCTCATCCCAGCCTACAGGCAGAGACTGAGAACATCTCGGCCTGTGGTGAAAACGGTGAAGAAATGGACCAACGAGGCAAAGGAGGAACTACAGGAATGTTTTGACTGCACTGATTGGAATGTTTTTGAAGCTGCTACAGACAACCTGGATGATTACACGCATACCGTCACAGCCTACATTAGCTTCTGTGAGGACCTGTGTGTGCCAACCAAGACCTTCCGCACATACAGCAACAACAAGCCATGGTTCACAGTCAAGCTGAGACAACTGCGCTTGGCTAAGGAGGAGGCCTACAGATCTGGGGACAGGGCTCTGTACCGGCAGACCAGGAACACACTGACTAAGGAAATCAGAGTAGCTAAGAGGAGTTACTCTTACAAGCTGAAAGGAAACTTTTCAGCCACCAACCCCTCGTTGGTGTGGAGAGGTCTGCAGGACATCACCGCCTACAGACGCCCGTCACCCCCTGCTGAGGCCAACAAGAACCTGGCTGATGACCTCAACAGATTCTATTGTAGGTTTGAAAAGGTCTTCACACCCACCACCCCCATTCCACTACCTGCAGCCCAGATCACACCACCATTCACACCTCCATTCGCCTCAACAAACACTGTCTGCACCCAACCCCCTTCACACCCCCTGCCTGCCCCACCTCCAACCCCCCTCCCCTCCACACCCCCATCCCCTTCACACCCCCAGTCCGCACCACCCCCAACTCCCCTCAGTGTGACCGTCTAGGAGGTGAGTCAGCAGTTCCACAGACAAAAGATCAGGAAGGTGCCAGGCCCTGATGGTGTCTCCCCCTCCTGCCTCAAGGTCTGTGCGGATCAGCTGGCTCCAGTCTTCAGACAGATCTTCAACAGATCCCTCCAGCTGTGTGAGGTACCCTCCTGCTTCAAGCACTCCACCATCATCCCGGTCCACAAGAAACCCTCCACCACAGGACTAAATGACTTCCGGCCTGTCGCTCTGACATACGTGGTCATGAAGTCCCTTGAACGCCTCGTGTTGAGCCACCTGAAGGACATCACAGAAGCCCTGCTGGACCCCCTGCAGTTTGCCTATCGGGCAAACAGGTCAGTGGATGATGCAGTCAACATGGGACGGCATTTCATCCTGGATCATCTCGACCACCCAGGGACATATGCACGGATCCTGTTCGTTGACTTCAGCTCGGCGTTCAACACCATCATCCCTGAGCTGCTCTCTTCCAAACTTCACCAGCTCACAGTCCCCTCTATCATGTGTCAGTGGATCACCAGCTTCCTGACAGACAGGACATGGCAGATGAGGCTGGGGGCAATCACCTCAGACACTCGGACAGTCAGCACCGGTGCCCCCCACGGTTGCGTCCTCTCTCCGCTGTTCTTCTCCATCTACACCAACAACTGTATATCTTCACACCCAGCCTGCAAACTCCTGAAATTTGCAGACAACACAACTGTCATTGGACTCTTCCAGGACGGGGATGAGTCTACATACCGACAGGAGGTGAGACAGCTGATGGACTGGTGTAGTCGCAACAACCTGGAGCTGAACACGCTCAAGACTGTAGAGATGACAGTGGACTTTAGGAAGTCACCCTCCCCTCTGCTCCCCCTCACCATCGCAACAGCCCTGTGGACTCGGTGGAGAGCTTCAAGTTCCAGGGGACTACTGTTTCCCAGGACCTGAAGTGGACTCTCCACATCAGCTGCATCCTCAAGAAGGCCCAGCAGAGGATGTACTTTCTCAGGCAGCTAAGGAAGCACGGTCTGCCACAGGAGCTGTTGGTCCTGTTCTACACGGCAGTCATTGAATCGGTTCTGTGTTCCTCCATCACAGTCTGGTTCGGTACTGCCACCCAAAGGGACAGGACAAGACTACAAAGGACAATCAGGTCTGCTGAGAAGATCACTGGGACCTCCCTGCCCTCCCTCCAAAAGCTGTACTCCTCAAGAATTAGGAGTCGGGCAGGGAAGATCATCTCAGACCCAACACACCCTGGACACCGTCTATTTAAAAGTCTACCCTCTGGGAGGCGCTACAGAGCCTTCCTCTCAAAAACAACCAGATTAAAGAACAGTTTCTTCCCCCAAGCCATAAGACACTTGAACAATAAATGATAAATTATTTGTCTCCAAGTCCTTGCAACCTGTTTACATGCACTTAGCACTTGTACATTGTGCCCCCCCCCCGCCGCCTACTGCGTTTTGCATCTTGCGTTTTGTATTTAGTGTAGTTATTTATAGTATTTAAAGTATTTAGAATAGTTAAATTAAGGTATGAATGTACAGTTTGAGACACCACCTGCCGGAAACAAATTCCTTGTCTGTTTTTCAACAAACGATTGCCAATAAAACTGAGTCTGATTCTGCATCAATGCATCAACATCCAGCCAGAATCCATCCTTCTCCTCCAGCTCACATCCTACCTGTGGAGTATACCCACTATCAACATTGAACATCATGCCTTTTATTTCTAGCTTCAGACTCATCACTCTATCTGACAATCTTTTTACCTCCAGGACATTCCTAACAAACTCCTCCTTCAAGATAACTCCTACTCCATTTCTCTTCTTATGTACACCATGATAGAACAGCTTGAACCTTGCTCCTAAACTTCTAGCCTTGCTACCTTTCCACCTGGTCTCCTGGACACACAGTATGTATACAGTTCTCCTTTGCATCATGTCAACTAACTCTACCTTTTCCTGTCATAGTTCCAAGATTCAACGTCCCTACTCTCAGTCCTATACTCTTGGTGTTCCTCTTCTTGTGACATTCTTCTTCTTGTGATATTTATTTTCTCAAAGTTATTGTTGTTATATTCTGTATTTGCAGGATCTGTTATATGGTGTCATCAGTCAATATCATGTTGAATGATTATTATTACAGTTTTAATGCAGTCAAACAAAATACGCACAAACCTGGCTGAGGGTCATGAACTTGGTGAATAACAATAGACAGTACGTTACTAAATTCAATATAAAACTTAATCAAATCTACATTCTTGTAAAGTGAGTTTCCCACATGTTGATGAAAATAAACAAAGACAGTAAATCATATAGAACATTTTCATATACCACATCCATTTGAACAAAAGTTACACTGCACGTCAACTTTGCACCTCTCAGTGTACTGCTGTGCATATATAAATCTTTAACCTTGGCATCTCCACTCTAGCATTTCAGTGAGATTGCTTTGTTGAAAAAATGATGACAGAAGAGTCAAAACAAATTGATGTGCTCCTAATCTGCATATTGATTGGGGACTTCATCAGGCACGCCTAATGAGCCCACAAAAACAAAGTTTGAAGATGAAATTGATGATTAAAATGAGGGTGCCATTCAGAAACACACTTAGCTCTCTGAATTAAGACCCTCACATATTTAAACAAAAAAACAAAACAAAACAAAAAAAAACAAAAAAACAATCATGTTTCTCCTTCACCTCAACAAGACATGAAAACAACCTTACATATTGTTTTTGCTCCATTGTAAATAAGAACTTTATCTGTATTTACAGTTCTGTCCAACACAGTGATTTTATGAGTGAAGTATTGGCAAACTAAAATGCAGAGAAAAAATGAAATAATGACTTTTTCATGAATTTAAGCAAATTAATTTCCCTTCGGAGATCAAAAAAGTATAGTATAGTATATTAAATTAAATTAAAATTAAATTACATTGAATTAATTAAAATTAAAAAAAATGTAATGGCCCCATGACCACATCATGACTTGGCATTTTAGCATGCTGGTATTAGATACATTTGAGATAAGAAGCTATTTTGCACATTTTTAGTAATAAAGCAAAGAACTGATAAGTTTGACCTGATTATGATGCCGGACAAAATATGTGGCCAACTTGCTGATAATTGCTGTAAACATGAAAAACACGTTTTTAAATGTACGAATATGATTAACATCAGTCTAATAGAACTACTAAACTTGCAGACAAAACTGGTATGGTGGCTGTAGAGAGGTAAAAGGCCAAAGTACCAAATTTCCACCACAAAGTTATTAAGATACTTTTACTGCTAATTTGTGGACACAACCAATTATTTGGCATCATCAGTGCTCCACTATTCGATATATCCTTAGTGTATTACAAAAAAGGCAAAGTAAAAAATAAATAAATAAGTAAAACTGCAACCCCTGACCACACACACATTTCATCACTCTGTGGAATTAAACCGGAGAGAGTTCATATTTTTGAGAATTTTCTGCCACACATTGTTTTTTGTTTTTTTTGTGTGTGTGTATTCTCACTGCCTAATATGTAGTAATCCCATACCTAACAAAGGCAATTTCTCCCCGGGATGTGTGTTCTCTGGTGTCCCAGAGGAAGCCATGGCTGCAGCAAGACAATTAAGGGTTATTCTGGATTCTCTTTCCATCTGACTCTCAGACAAAATGTTCATTGGATACATCTTCTCCTTCCTAACAAAACATAATTTCTGCACAAACTGTGCTTACATGAGCCAAACAGGCCGGACATAATGTAAACCTGTCAAAAATGAAATGAGCTCTGCAAATGATCTGTCTTATCTACCCTTGCTATATAAATGAATGTACACTTATATTTTCTTGTGTTTTTTTTTTAATTGTCTTTGACTGTAATGACAAAACACACCATTGAACAAAATTATCTCAACTTCAAAAGCTAGTTGACAAAGCAATGTTGCAATCAAATATTTTATGATGCACTGATTTATTCAATGGGATCTTGAAATGCAGCAGATAAATAAATATAACATGTAATATTTGTAGCCAATTTGCTGATTAATGGATTCAGACTTGAAAACATGCAAAGCCATTCAGCATTCAGTTATGCAGCCACTTATAGTATGAATAATTACTTTGAGTAACAAGTAATAGTTGAAATGTCCCTTTGCCTTATTCCAGCTGTTAGAGTAAGGAATGAACATTTTTGAACTTTTGTTACACACAGAAAAACCAAAAACCTCAGAAACCATGATCATTTTTCTGTAAGTCTTACAATCTGGAATATCAGCTGTAAAATCAATTTTATTTTACATTAATGGCAGTTAAAATGTTTACTGCCTGTATATGCTGACTGGCTTCCATGAAGACTTTGTTGTGAGTTTGGAAGTTTGATATTCTTGACAAAAATGAAGCTCTGCAATAAGTTGTTTGTAGAAATGCATGGGAACATTGCAATAACATAACATAACATGCAATTGGAAATATATTTTCATACAATTTCTACCTAGTGCTAGTGATTTACAACGGCAATGTAGCAGCTAGAGGGCACAAGCCAGTGTCTTACTGTGCCGGTCCCAAGCCCAGATAAATACAAAGGGTTGTGTCAGGAAGGGCATCTGACATTTAGCCAAATCAAACATGCGATTCAAACCTATGACTTCTACACCAGGCTCGGGTTAACAACGCCTGCCCTTGGTGCCGTTCACCTACAGGGCGCAGGTGGACATTTGCGGTGGACAGTTGTTAATACAATAGAATAATACAATAAAGTTATATAATAAACTAATATAATTTCATAGAACCAAGGATCTGGATTGTTGTGTGTGTCAAATCATTCAGTACTTGGGAAGATGGCACCAGGATGTCTCGAGGTCATAAAGACTGCATGAATATAATTAGTTTGACCATATCTGGAAATGCTTGCATGACTGTCGTTATCCTTGGAAGAAGTTAGACACTGACAGAAGCAGCTGGCCAGATCATTTCATATATTGTACTTGAAATTAGAATGTTTTTGTATGTTTCTGCAGAGGGTCATCCAAAGAATGTCTGCAGCAGATATGTCCTCACGGGGTTCACGTGACTAATTATGTTGTGTCATCAAATAGTTTGGTGAAACTGTCGACTTGATATTTTTGTTAACTTCTGGAGGTCATGACGTACCAACTGAAAACCCGTAAAGAACTGGTTGAAAGCAGATGAGCCGAGGTTAATACTTCCCCTAGTCACACCTTTAGAGTATAAATGATGTGTGATCCTTTTCATATTTTGTACTTGACCACCGCTGCAGCTCCCATCTGTAAGTTTTCCTGCACCCAGAATATTCTGTAATAACACTTTGAAGGACTGTCTAGTGATCTCATTATAAAAAGATAATAAGTATTTGTTGAACTTGTCTGTCTATATCATCGATGATATTATTGCACTGCTACTCAACCTATCCATGATTTGAATTGATAAATAAATATCTTGTATTTATACACTGTCTCCTGTCCTTAAGAGAAACAAAACCCCCACCACACATTGGACTACTGTTGGTCGAAGGAGGAGAGGAGGAAAGTTTGTTCGTAGGAAGAGAGAGAAGAGGAACGCCAAGTGTATAGGACTGAGAGCAGGGACGTTGAATGTTGGAACTATGACAGGAAAAGTTAGAGTTGGTTGACATGATGCAGAGGAGGAAGGTAGATAGATTTTGAATGAGGAGTTTGTTAGGAATGTCCTGGAGGTAAAAAGAGTGTCAGATAGAGTGATGGGTCTGAAGCTAGAAATAGAAGGTGTGATGTCAATGTTGTTAGTGGGTATACTCCAAAGGTAGGATGTGAGCTGGAGGAGGATACATTCTGGTTGGACTTTGACAAAGTGTTGCAGAGCACACGTAAGAATGAGAGAGTTGTCATTGGTGCAGACTTCAATGGACATGCTGATGCAGGAAACAGAGGTGTTGAGGAGGTGATGGGCAGGTTTGGTATCCAGGAGAGGAACGCAGAAGAACAGATGGTATTGACTTTGCAAAAAGAATGGAAATGGCTATAGTGAATACGGTCTTCCAGAAGAGACAGGAACATATGGTGATCTATAAGAGTGGAGGTAGGAGCACACAAGTAGACTACATCTTGAGTGGACAGTGTAATCAGAAGGCGAACAGTGACTGCAAAGTACTGGTAGTCAAGAGTGTAGCCAAACAGCAGGATAGTTGTTTGTAGGATGACTCTGATGGTGAGGAAGATGACGAAGGAAAAGGCAGAGCAGAGGACAAAATGGTGGAAGCTGAAAAAGGAAGAGTGTTGCATGACTTTTTAGGAGTTAAAACAGGCTCTGGCTGGTCAGGAGGTGCTTCCAGATGACTGGACAACTACAGCTAATGTGATCAGGGAGACAGGTAGGAGAGTACTTGGTGTGTCATCTGGAAGGAAGTGGATAAGGAGACTTGGTGGTGGAATGAGGAGGTACAGAAGTGTACACAGAGAAAGAGGTCAGCTAAGAAGAAGTGGGACACTGAGAGGACTGAGGAGAGTCGACAGGAGTACAAGGAGATGCAGCATAAGGTGAATGTAGAGGTAGCACAGGCCAAACAAGGGGCTTATGATCACTTGTGTGCTAGGTTGGACAGTAAGGAGGGAGAGACTGATCTATACAGGTTGGCAAGACAGAGAGACAGAGATGGGAAGGACGTGCAGGTTAGGGTAATTAAGGATAGGGGTGGAAGTCTATTGACAGGTGCCAGTAGTGTGATGGGAAGATGGAAAGAGTACTTTGAAGAGCTGATAAATGGGGGAAATGAGAGAGAACGAGAATGAGAAAAAGACTAGAAGAGGTGGCTGTTGTGGACCAGGAAGCAACAAGGATCATTCAGGACACTGAAGAGGATGAAGAGTGGAAAGGCAGTCGGTCCTGATGATATACTGTACCTGTGGAGGTACGGAAGTGTCTAGGAGATGTGGCAGTAGAGTTTCTGACTGGGTTGTTCTACAGGATCTCAGTGTAACAGGACTGAGGTAGGACCCAAGTACAGTACAGACTGAGACCAGAGCAGGAAAAGTCCAACAATTTATTCTGAAGCTTCGCAAAGAGTGGCAGCAATATTCTAGAAAAACAGTCTCAGCAAACAGGAATCCCAGTTGACAGGTAGCAGACAAGGAACGAGCAGGCAGGGTAGTCAAAGACAGAAGGCTGGTCAGATTACCGGGGCAGAGACGAGGAAGACGGGTCGAACACAGGCAGGGTTGAAACCGAGGGAACAGTCTGGAGATAAACGCGAGAGAGCTATGCATGACACAAAGACAATCTGGCAGAGACTGAGAGGAATGGGAGGGTATATGTACTGAACAGGCAGGTGAAAATCAGGTTAGGAAACACAGGTGAAGGTAGTTGCACTGATGAGGTGGGAGTGGAAGGCAGGTTGAGCTAGGCAGATGAGAGGAAAACTAGGAGCGGATTGTGACAGGACCCCCCCCCTTCAAGGGATGGCTCCAGACGTCGCAGACTGAACCAGGAGGGAGGGGGGAGGCCGGAGGGGGGCTAAAACTCCTCTGAGACAGCAGAGTCCACATCTTCGTCTGCAGAAGAGGAAGACGAGCCAGAGGAAGCGTCCACATCTGAGCCACCATCTTCCTGTGGGTTGGCAGGCGCATCAGCAGTAGGTCCTCCAGGGGGCGGGATGGAGGACGGAGCAGGCTGGTCCGAATGCAGGCGGTGAAAGTCAGCGATGAGCTGAGGATCCATAATGAACCGGGCTGGAACCCAGGAGCGATCCACCGGACCTTAACCTTCCCAGTCCACCAGATACTGCATACCACGTCCACGGCGGCGAGAACACAAGAGGCGCTTGACAGCATGCACAGGACCACCATCGACAAGCTGAGGAGGAGGAGGGGGTGGTGTAGGGGGAACAAGAGTACTCTCCCGGACAAGCTTGATCTTGGAGACGTGGAATGTCGGGTGGATCTTCATGGACCCTGGAAGCTGCAGGCGGACCGCTTCCGGGTTAATGATGCGAGTGATGGGAAAGGGCCCCACAAACCTGGGAGCCAGCTTGCGACCCTCCACCTTGAGGGGCAGGTCATGGGTGGAGAGCCAGACCCTCTGGCCGACCTGGTAGGCAGGAGCAGGCTTGCGGTGCTTGTTGGCGGCGGCAGCATAGCGGTCAGCAGACTTCAGGAGGGCGGTCCGTGCTCGTTCCCAGGTGCGCCGGCAACGACGGACAAAGGCTTGAGCCGACGGGCAGGCAGCTTCCCTCTCTTGGTTAGCAAAGAGCGGCGGCTGATACCCATAGGCACACTGGAAGGGGGAAAGACCCGTGGAGGAGCAGGTGAGTGTGTTGTGGGCATATTCCACCCAGATGAGCTGCTCAGACCAGGAAGCAGGATTGTCAGCAGTGAGACAGCGAAGCGTCCAGGTTTTGGTTAGCTCTCTCAGTCTGCCCGTTGGACTGGGGGTGAAAACCAGAGGTGAGGCTGACTGAGGACCCCAGCAGACTACAAAACTCCTTCCGGAAGATGGATGTGAACTGGGGGCCCCGGTCGGAAACGATGTCGGTGGGCAGACCATGTGTGTCGGAGGACCAGACTGGCAGTCTCTTTGGCAGAAGGAAGCTTGGGAAGGGGAATGGTCTACCACTGGTCTACCACCGGTCTACCACTGTGAGGATGGCAGTGTGACCACTGGAGGGGGGTAGACCTGTAACAAAGTCCAGGGAAATGTGCTACCAAGGGCGATGAGGGATTGGCAGGGGGTGCAGGAGGCCGGCTGGTGGGTGATGAGGGGTCTTATTCTGGTTGCAAACAGGACACGCATTGACGTAGCCACGGACATCCACCTCCCGCGAAGGCCACCAAAAGCGCTGCTGCAGGACATCACAGGTGCGCTGAATGCCTGGATGACAGGTGAGCCGGGAGGCGTGCCCCCACTGGAGCACCTCAGAATGGAGCGTAGCCAGAACAAACAGGCGGTCAGGAGGACAGGAACTAGGACCGGGCTGATCCTCAGCGGCTGCCCGCACCCTCTCCTCGATCTCCCAGGTGACGCAATCGACGAGGCAGGAGGCTGGAATAATGGTGGAGGGTTCAGGTCTTTCATCCGGGCTCTCAGGAAACCGGCGTGAGAGTGCATCTGGCTTGGTGTTACGGGAGCCCGGCCGATAGGACAGCGTGAAATTAAACCTGTCAAAGAACAGTGACCAGCGGGCTTGTCTTGAATTCAGTCTCTTGGCAGAGCGAATATATTCCAGATTGCGGTGATCAGTCCACACAATGAATGGCACCGCGGCACCCTCTAGCCAATGGCGCCATTCCTCCAAGGCCGCCTTTACCGCCAGAAGCTCCCTTTTACCAATGTCATAATTCCTCTCCGTGGGAGTGAGACGGCGAGAGAAAAAAGCACAGGGATGGAGCTTCTGGTCTTTGGCGGCACGCTGGGACAGGATCGCCCCCACCCCCACGCTGGATGCGTGGACGATGTGCTCCTCCTGGCTGCGGGAAAAGATCAGGATGTCATCCAGATACACAAAGACATACTTATTCAGCATGTCCTGGAGCACATCGTTCACCAGGGCTTGGAAAACTGCAGGGGCATTCGTCAAACCAAATGGCATCACAAGATACTCGTAATGCCCTGTCGGGTTGTTGAAGGCAGTCATCCACTCATCTCCCTCCCGGATGCGAACCAGATGATAAGCATTCCTCAGATCGAGTTTTGAGAACACCGTCGCCCCCTGGAGCAGTTCAAAAGCCGTGGAGAGGAGCGGGAGGGGGTAGCGGTTCTTAACCGTGATATTATTAAGTCCACGATAGTCTATGCAGGGGCGCAATGTCTTATCCTTCTTTTCCACGAAAAAAAATCCTCCACCAGCAGGTGAAGAAGAGGGGCGGATGATCCCTGCCGCCAAGAAGTCTTTAATGTATACCTCCATGGCTTTTCATTCAGGGGCAGAGAGAGAGTACAAACGTCCCTTGAGAGGAGATGTGCCAGGTAGCAAGTCAATCGCACAGTCATAAGGGCGGTGTGGCGGCAGGGAGGTAGCTTTAGCTTTGTTAAACACCTCTTTCAGGTTGTGGTACACAGCAGGAACCCCAGTGAGGTCTGGAGCAGGAGTAGAAGCAGGAGCAGGAGCAGAAGAAGCTGACAACGCCCCGAGACAGGTCCGCTGGTAGGGCGCGCCCCACTCCCGAACGGAGCAGGTTGTCCAGTCGATGTTGGGATTGTGCAGGCAGAGCCAGGGGTAGCCCAGAATGACGGGCTGGTTAGGTGTGGACAGAAGCAGAAACTGGATGCTCTCACCGTGCCCCCCTGGCAGGAGCATGCGCATGAGGGATAGGCAGGGGGTGCAGGAGGCCGGCTGGTGGGTGATGAGGGGTCTTATTCTGGTTGCAAACAGGACACGCGTTGACGTAGCCACGGACATCCTCCTCCCGCGAAATGTTACCCTCCCCAGCACTTGTCCGTCCAGGGCTCTGGCTGCAATGGGCGACGGCAGCGGCTCCGGGCATAGTCCCAGCTGAAGAGCGAGGTTCTCATCCATGAAGCTCCCGTCAGCTCCAGAATCGAGGAGGGCGGCAATGGAGTGGGAACCAGAAGGCAGCAGGAACTCGGCGGTGATGCTTGGCCTTTCAGAGGAGATGGGATCAGCGATTGAGCTCACCAGTATGCCGCCGTTCACTGGTGAGCTCTGGCTTTTACTGGGCACCGGCTGACGAAGTGCCCTGGCTGACATGCAGAAGTTCAAGCGTTGTCTTCTCTCCCTCTCCTCAGGTGAGAGGCGAGTGCGGCCAAGCTGCATCGGCTCTGGATCCCCCTCACACACAGGGGCGACTGCAGCAGACAGGAGAGAGGTTGGCACCGCTGTAGGCTTGGAGCGAGGAGGACTGCGGGGACCGGCAGGGCGTGGCTGGAGCTCAGAGCGTCTCTCTCTCCGGCGTGCCTGGAAGCGCAGATCAATGCAGGTGGCGAGTTCAATGAGGCGCTCCAGTGTTGACGGCAGCTCATAAGCGACAAGCTCATCCTCGATGTATCCAGCCAGCCCCGCAAAAAGACATCACGGAGTGCGACTGGGTTCCAGTCACACAGAGGGGCCTTCGTACGAAAGTCTATGGCGTAATCCGTGACTGAACGGCTGCCCTGGACCAGATCCAGCAGTTCTCGCCCGACGTCGGCCCCCAGAGGTCCGGTACCTAAAACCTTCCGGAGCTCGTCGGCGAAGAACCGGAAAGAGCGACAGGCGGGAGTCCCTCTCTGCCACTCCGCAGTGCCCCACAGACGTGCCCGCCCGGTGAGGTGATTGACGGTGTAAGCCACCTTAGCCTCCTCCGAGGAGAAGGTGAGCGGCTGGAGGGAAAAAATGATAGAACAGTTGCAGAGAAAGGCATTGCAGGTGGCAGGATCGCCATCATAACGCTCCGGTGCTCCCACATTAGGCTCCCGGATCAGAGGTGGAAAGGCAGCGACACCCGCTGAGGCGGACGGCGGAGCAGCATCGCCCGCTGAGGCAGGTGACGAGAACATGGCTCCCGGTGAGGCAGACGGTGTGAGCCCCAGGGCCTGGGTGCGGGCGTGGAGACTTGCCACATCGCACCGAACTTGTGCCAGAACCTGCTGGTTTTCCGCTGTAGCCACAACGGAATTCGCAACCAGCTGGTTAAGCATGTCATCCATCCGGGAGATCCGGTGATCAATCTGTGCTGGATCCATTTATGGCCAGATTGTACTGTAACAGGACTGAGGTAGGACCCAAGTACAGCACAGACAGACCAGAGCAGGAAAAGTCCAACAGTTTATTCTGAAGCTTTGCAAAGAGTGGCAGCAATATTCCAGAAAAACAGTCTCAGCAAACAGGAATCCCAGTTGACAGGTAGCAGACAAGGAACGAGCAGGCAGGGTAGTCAAAGACAGAAGGCTGGTCAGATTACCGGGGCAGAGACGAGGAAGACGGGTCGAACACAGGCAGGGTCGAAACCGAGGGAGCAGTCCAGAGATAAACGCGAGAGAGCTATGCATGACACAAAGACAATCTGGCAGAGACTGAGAGGAATGGGAGGGTATATGTACTGAACAGGCAGGTGAAAATCAGGTGAGGAAACACAGGTGAAGGTAGTTGCACTGATGAGGTGGAAGTGGAAGGCAGGTTGAGCTGGGCAGATGAGAGGAAAACCAGGAGCGGAGTGTGACACTCAGATAGTGAGAAGATGCCTCCGGAATGGAGGATTAAGTATGCTGATGCCAATTTTTAAGAACAAGGGAGATGTGCAGAGTTGCGGTAACTACAGAGGAATAAAGCTGATGAGCCATGCAATGAAGCTATGGGAAAGAGTAGTTGAAGCTAGACTAAGGACATTAGTGAGCTTGTGTGAGCAGCAGTATGGTTTATTGCCAAAAAAGAGTACTACAGATGCAGTATTTGCTTTTAGGGTGTTGATAGAGAAGTACAGAGAAGGCCAGAGGGAGCTGAATTGTGTTTTTGTAGATCTGGAGAAAGCTTATGACAGGGTGCTCAGAGAGTATTGTATGAGGAAGTCTGGAGTGGCAAAGAAGTATGTTAAAGCGGTGAATGATATGTATGAGAACTGTAAGACAGTGGTGAGGTGTGCTGTAGGTGTGACAGAGGAGTTCAAGGTGGAGGTGGGACTGCATCAGGGATCAGCTTTGAGCCCCTTCTTGTTCGCTATGGTGATGGACAGGCTGACAGATGAGGTTAGACAGGAATCCTTATGGACTATGATGTTTGCAGATGAAATTCTGATCTGTAGTAAGAGCAGGGATCAGGTGGAGGACAAGCTAGAGAGGTGGAGGTTTGTCCTGGAAAGGAGAGGAATGAAGGTTAGCCGCAATAAGACAGAGTACATGTGTGTGAATGAGAGGGACCCAAGTGGAAGAGGGAGGTTACAGGGAGAAGAGATCAAGTAGGTGGAGGATTTTAAGTACTTAGGGTCAACAGTCCAGAGCAACGTAGAGTGTGGAAAAGAGGTGAAGAAGCGTTTGCAGGCAGGGTGGAATGGCTGGAGAAAAGTGTCAGGTGTGATGTGTAATAGAAGAGTTTCAGCTAAAATAGAGACAGTGTCACTCAGGAAAAGACAGGAGACAGAGCTGGAGGTAGCAGAGATGAAGATGCTGAGGTTCTGTTTGGGAGTGACCAGGATGGATAGGATCAGGAATGAGGACATCAGAGGGACAGCACATGTTAGAGGTTTTGGAGATAAAGTCAGAGAGGCCAGACTGAGATGGTTTGGACATGTCCAGAGGATAGTGAAAATATATTGGTAAAATGATGCTGAGTTTTGAACTGACAGGCAGGAGGCCTAGAGGAAGACCAAAGAGGAGGTTTATGGATGTAGTGAAAGAGGACATGAGGGTAGTTGGTGTGAGAGAAGAGGATGCAGAAGACAGGGTTAGATGGAGGCAATGGATTTGCTGTGGCGAATTGCATTGCAGGGAAAAGTCGAAAGGAAAAGAAGAAGAAATGACACACATATCTTAGAGGTGATTCAGAAATATTATGCTTATGGTTAATTTTTTCACCCCTTGATGCGTTGGCAATGCATCTGATGTTGTACCCTGCCTCTCACCTGTAGCCAGCTTTATAGTATTCAACATTCTGTCTGGCATAGGTTATTCTAAAAGACATGGACTGGTACCGGTACGTTTTATTTAAAGCATGCATGATGCTATGAGAGTGTCTTCATCACTGCTCAGAAATCTAAGCCAGTCTTGGAAAAACAAGGGCAAGTAGATGCTTCACTAATGGGACTCCATCTCTGAACTCACCTTAAATCCCTGCGCCACACATCCCTCCTTTTCAGGACAATTAGATTTTCTGTGCATGTGGGTTGAAATACTGTGGTAAAAGACACTGGCTCAGCAAACATGACCAACGAGACAGATGTAAATGCTTCACTTTCAGGGCTTCTCATAACCTTTCTACTTTCTATCAACTGACTGCCATTGTGTAGTTCATAAGACCTGAGCTAAAAATGAATTCCAGTGCACTCAGGGGCGGCAGTGGCTCAGCGGTAGAGCAGACGTCTTGTAGACAGATCGCCCCAACCTTCGGTGGATCGAATCCTGCTCCCGCCAGGATGCCACCAGGAGTGTGAGCTGACGGTGGGAGGCAAGCATGCAGTTAGTACACTGCAAGCATGCAGTGTACTAACTGCATGCTTGCAGGCCCCTTTGTGTGCTGTGTTCAGGGGGCCTGTGTATACATTGATTGTTAAAAAGAACTAACACAACAGCATGTACTGAGTGACTGTGTAATTTCCCTGCGGGGATAAATAAAGTATACTTCTTCTTTATAGACCGTGTTACATAATCAAAAAGCTTATGTTTCTAATGAAGAGCAAATAGGATTCCACAACAATCACTGCTTAACAAATGTTACAACCTCAGCTCAGACAATGTGAAAACACTCCACAAGTATTTCACTGCCAGCTTGCCCCAGTCTCATCTTCTGTTTGAAGGATGGCAATGCACACATACCCTCCAATGCACAGCAACTCTTTAATAAGCAGGAAGTTTGCATAAAGGCTGAGTCATGTATAACATTGTATGTGAGTACAAAGTAGCCTATTAGCAAGTGTTAGTTTACTGATGTTGAGGTTTTCTGAAGTCAGGAACACTGACAACAAAAGAAAAGTTAATGAAGATTTTTCTTAAGGGAAAATACATAACAAAAGTGCCTGGATGTCAGAAAAGTCGCTTAAAGTATTGATAAAATCACATATTTTGAGATTGGGATAAAATTATCTCCATCTTCCACCCATCTATAAAATATGCAGCTTAGGTGAATTAATCACTCCAAATTGTCCATAGATGTGTGACCACTCAATGAGCTGGGGTTTCATTTTGAGTGTACCCCACTTTCCTAAGGCAACTGGCTGACATACAAGGTGCATAGGCAGCTGTGATTGTCTCGTCTACAACAAAATGGATAGATGGACATAAACAAGCCTTCCTTGTGTATCATGTGATTAAAAAGCTGTAATGTTAATACATCTGTTTCAGCACAACTTTATATTGTCAATATTCTGTATTTGGTCCATTCCTTGAAACCATTGAGAAAATGTCGGGCCTACTCTGTCAGCCTGTAGATACATTCATCATTCATAGTCCACTCATCTAGAGTCAACTCATTGACTCTAGTCAACTCATTGACTCTAGTCCAAGACTGTCCATTTTGTCTCTTGGTGCTTCACCATATTTATGAACATGCATAACGAGACAAATAATATATTGACAATATGCAGATTTCTTTGACACAAAGAAATTTATTAACAACAAGCATATTTTTGGAGGTTGGAGGAAGCTGGAGAACCCGGAGAGAACCCACGCAGACACAGGGAGAACATGCAAACTGCACAGATCGGGACTCGAACCCACACCCACCTTGTTGTACGGCGACAGTGCTACCCACTGCGCTCTGTTGTTATTCCTACTTGTTATTAAAATCTTGTGTGATGTCATCTATCTGTCCCATCTCTGTAAGTCATGGAATTTATTTGGATTTCAATAAACAGCATGGTTCGACAGAATATAAATTTAATGTTACATTATTGTGTAATGATTTTGCAAGGGCATACAATCTGTTACATAAGAGTTAGGTTGAAGAATGTATACTTTAATGTTTTTCAGATTCTTTTTTTGATATATTGACATGCCGAGCGGGTCGCGTTGAAAGGGCTAGACTAACGACTAGAGCCGCTAACCGGAGGAGAGTCAAGCCCTCCATCCCCTCCGTCATCATGGGGAACGTGAACTCGCTACCGAACAAGTTGGACGAACTGACGGCGCTGTGCAGGACTGAACAGCGCTACCAGGAGACCAGCTTGTTTGTGTTCTCTGAGACGTGGCTAACTGGCAACGTGCCAGACACTAACGTCGGACTAACCGGCTTCTCCTCCATACGAGTGGACCGGGACACAAACACCGCCGGTAAGAAGAAAGGAGGTGGATTAATCATCTATACCAACGATAGATGGTGCCATCTGGGACATGTGACGGTGAAATCAACACTGTGTAACCGTGATCTGGAGCTAACAGCTGTTAGCATCAGACCCTACTACCTGGCACGTGAATTTTCACACGTCATTGTCCTCGCCGTCTACATCCCTCCACGGGCGAACCCTGAGACTGCACGAGAGACCATCTGTGGGACCACCTCTGCTCTTCGGATCCGGCACCCGGAGGCGCTCGTCATTATCACCGGTGACTTTAATCACATCACCTTGGACTCATCTCTCCCTACAATGGTCCAGTGTGTACTGTCCCACACGGAAGAACAGAACCATCGATCTGTTCTACGCTAATGCTAAGGAGGCATACACCGCCACCCTCCTCCCTCCACTAGGTAAATCAGATCATAACCTAGTGCACCTACAGCCCACCTACATTCCACTGGTGAAACGGCTGCCAGCAACAACACGGCAGGTCACGAGGTGGGCCCCGGAAGCAGAGATGCTGAGGGACTGCTTCCAGACCACCAACTGGGATGTTATTGTGGGCTCACACGGGGAGGACATTGAGGGGGCAGCTCAGTGTTTTACAGACTACATGAACTTCTGTGTGGACACCGTGGCCCCTGTCAGGACAATCAGGTGTTACCCCAACAACAAACCATGGGTAACCAAGGAGGTCAAGGCTGTCCTGAACAGGAAGAAACGGGCGTTCAGGAGCAAGAACAAGGAGGATATGAGGAAGGCCCAGCAGGAAGTGAGATTCTGCCTGAGGGAAGCCAAGTAGGCGTACAGGGGGAAGCTGGAGAAGCAGCTGGGGCGCAACCAGGTGCAGGAGGTCTGGAATGGGATGAGAACCATCACCGGACACAGGAAAGGGCTCAGCACAGCCCCTGAACGTGCAAGCATTTGGAGTTAAACAAAAGTAATTTTCTTATGGTAATTATTAATGTATTTATTGGATTTTTTATTTCTTACACACACACAAACACACACAAGGTGCACTGCTTTCACTAAAAAACACGTTTTGCATACTTCCTTATTCAGCTGACATTTTTATTTGTAGGTTTTCTGCAAAATGCCACACACTTCAAACTCATGCCAACTGATATTTTAGCATCCAGTAGATGTCGTACTAGAGCAAATGAATGGATGAAAAACTTCAATGCTTCATGGAGCTTCTATCTGCCCATCACTAACTATACATGACTTCCCAGTTAACATAATTTTAGAGTGTCATAACTGTTCCAACAATTTTTATGTTTTTGAGCAGAACGTCCAAACAGCAGGAATGACACAGAAAATGGTAACGAATTGAGGGAAACTGAGGGAAACTAGCTGGCTAGCACGAACAGTCTGTCCAGCTATGTTTTTTTGTTTGGAATGGGACAAAATGCTCCTCGGGCATCTGACAAAAACAGTTTTTAAGTAACTACATACAGTTATTTTCATGTAGTCAGCTAACAACTATCTGTTCTGTAATATTTATTTTCCACTTGCTCTTTTGACAGGGTCTTTTCCTTTAACGTTAGCTCCTTCCCCAATCTCACGATTAGTTAGCTTTTTGTCTCCAGTTAGCCTGCTAACATTCATTTACGGCTTCGCAATGCCCACCCAGCGCAATCCATTATTTGACAACACAAAGTCGTAACGTCACCATGTTGATTTTTGGGTGTGTTTGGTTTATGATACCAATACATTTGCTTTCATAACTTTGGTATGAAATATGATATTATTGTTATATTGTGGAATTTCCACGGGTTCCCGCTTTATTATTTAATCATTATTTATGTTAATTGTTTATGTTTATACTGTTTATGTTTAACCTGCTTATGTTAAATAATTATTATTTTTAACTAGGTTTTGAAAAAGCTAGGCTCTAAACTAACTAGATGTAAAAACTAACTCACGAGGTATTGAACTAAGGTTTAACCAAACTCATTTTTGAACTACAGTATTTTCCACACTATAAAGCGCACCTAAAAGCCTTAATTTTCTCAAAAACCGACAGTCCATCCATCCATCCATCCATCTTTTTCCGCTTATCCGGGGTCGGGTTGCGGGGGGAGCAGCTTCAGCAGGGAAGCCCAGACTTCCCTCTTCCTAGCCACTTTGTCCAGCTCCCCCGAGAGAATCCCAAGGCGTTCCCAGGCCAGCCGGGAGACATAGTCTCTCCAGCGTGTCCTGGGTCGTCTCTGAGGCCTCCTCCCGGTAGGACGTGCCCAGAACACCTCACCAGGGAGGCGTCCAGGAGGCATCCTAACCAGATGCCCGAGCCACCTCACCTGGCTCCTCTCGATGCGGAGGAGCAGCGGCTCGACTCTTGAGTCCCTCCCGGATGACCGAACTTCTCACCCTATCTCTGAGGGAGAGCCTGGACACCCTGCGGAGGAAACTCATTCCGGCCGCTTGCATCCGGGATCTCATTCTTTCGGTCACGACCCACAGCTCGTGACCATAGGTGAGGGTGGGAACGTAGATCGACCGGTAAATTGAGAGCTTTGCCTTTCGGCTCAGTTCCTTCTTCACCACAACGGACCAATACAGAGTCTGCATCACTGCAGATGCTGCACTGATCCGCCTGTCGATTTCCCGTTCCATCATACCCTCACTCGTGAACGAGACCCCAAGATACTTGAACTCCTCCACTTGGGGCAGGATCTCATCCCCAACCCGGAGAGAGCAGTCCACCCTTTTCCGACTGAGGACCATGGTCTCAGATTTGGAGGGCCTGATTCTCATCCCAACCGCTTCACACTCGGCAGCAAACCGCTCCAGCGAGAGTTGGAGATCACGGCTTGATGAAGCCAACAGTACCACGTCATCTGCAAAAAGCAGGGACACAATACTGAGGCCACCAAACCAGACACCCTCAACACCTCGGCTGCGACTAGAAATTCTGTCCATAAAAGTTATGAACAGAATCGATGACAAAGGGCAGCCTTGGCGGAGTCCAACCCTCACTGGAAATGAATCCGATTTACTGCCGGCAATGCGGACCAAACTGTGACATCGGTCGTACAGGGACCGAACAGCCCTTATCAAGGGATTCGGTACCCCATACTCCCGAAGCACCCCCCACAGAACCCCCCGAGGAACACGGTCAAACGCCTTCTCCAAGTCCACAAAACACATGTAGACTGGTTGGGCAAACTCCCATGCCCCCTCAAGGACCCTGGGAGGTTGTAGAGCTGGTCCACTGTTCCACGGCCAGGATGAAAACCACACTGCTCCTCCTGAATCCGAGATTTGACTTCTCGACAGACCCTCAGGGGTCCTTTCCAGAACCCCTGAAAAGACCTTGCCAGGCAGGCTGAGGAGTGTGATCTCCCTGTAGTTGGAACACACCCTCCGGTCCCCCTTCTTAAAAAGGGGGACCACCACCCCAGTCTGCCAATCCAGAGGCACTGTCCCTGACGTCCACACGATGTTGCAGAGGCGTGTCAACCAGGACAGCCCCACAACATCCAGAGCCTTTAGGAACTCCGAGCGGATCTCATCCACCCCCGGGGCCCTGCCACCGAGGAGCTTTTTAAACACCTCGGTGACTTCAATCCCAGAGATAGGAGAGCCCGTCTCAGAGAACCCAGACTCTGCTTCCTCATGGGAAGGCATGTCGCCGGAATTGAGGAGGTCTTTGAAGTATTCTCCCCACCGAGTCACAACATCCTGAGTTGAGGTCAGTAGCGCCCCATCCCCACTATACATAGTGTTGATGCTGCACTGCTTCCCCCTCCTGAGAGGCCTGATGGTGGACCAGAATTTCCTCGAAGCCATCTGGAAGTCGTCCTCCAAGGCCTCACCGAACTCCTCCCACGCCTGAGTTTTTGCCCCAGCAACCACCAAAGCCACATTCCGCTTGGCCAGCCGGTACCCATCAGCTGCCTCAGGTATCCCACAGGCCAAAATGGCCCGATAGGACTCCTTCTTCAGCTTGATGGCATCCCTCATTGCCAATGTCCACCAACGGGTTCTGGGGTTGCCGCGCCACCTTACGGCCACAGCTGCGGTTGGCAGCCTCGACAATGGAGGTGCGGAACATGGTCCACTCAGTCTCAAAGTCCCCCGCCTCCCCCGGGATGTGAGTGAAGTTCTGTCGGAGGTGGGAGTTGAAACTCCTTCTGACAGGCGTTCCCAGCAGACCCTCACAATATGTTTGGGTCTGCCAAGTCGGACCGGCATCTTCCCCCACCATCGGAGCCAACACACCACCAAGTGGTGATCGGTTGACAGCTCCGCCCCTCTCTTCACCCGAGTGTCCAAGACATGTGGCCGCAAGTCCGATGACACGACCACTAAGTCTATCATCGAATTGCGGCCTAGGGTGTCCTGGTGGACACCCTTATGTCTGAACATGGTGTTCGTTATGGACAGTCCGTGACACGCACAGAAGTCCAATAACAGAACACTACTCAGGTTCTGATCGGGGGGGGGCATTCCTCCGAATCACGCCACTCCAGGTCTTACTGTCATTGCCCATGTGAGCATTGAAGTCCCCCAGCAGAACGATGGAGTCCCCAGTGGGAGCGCTCTCCAGCAGCCCCTCCAAGGACTCCAAAAAGGGTGGGTACTCTGAACTGCTGTTTGGTGCATAAGCACAAACAACAGTCAGGACCCGCCCCGCCACCCGAAGGCGGAGGGAGGCTACCCTCTTGTCCACCAGGGTAAACCCCAATGTATAGGCGCCAAACCGGGGGGCCATAAGTATACAGGTAGTCGTCGACTTACGACCGCGATTGGTCCCGACAGATCGGTCGTAATTCGACTTGGTCGTAAATTGACTCTTAAGTAAAAATTTAATCCAGCATCACTGGTGCTGGTGCTTGGCTGTGGGTCATCCGGATCATCAGCTGGGGCAGCGCGTGGGTCGGTGGGAGCGGGAGACGATCTTTTCATAATCATTGTGAGCTTTGTCTGAATTGTTCGTTTCTTTTTTTCCTCATAAATTTCACGATATGGACGGAAAGCGTCGTTTGCCATCCATTCTGTCTATGTTTGGGTCCATTTCTTCAAAGTGTGCAAGGAGTTTATTTAACAGGGAAAAGCCTTCTGACAAGCCTTTGGTGGTGAACATTTTTTTCTGTTTCCTCCTCTTCTTTCTCTGCTTCTCTTCTCTCTTCTTCCACTCTTTCTTCTTCCAGCGCGATCAGTTCTTCATTCGTAAGTTCTCCAAGGAGAGATTTTTTGCCAGTTTCACTATTTTCTCCCGAATCTGATCCAGTTCTTCGTCACTTTCAAATCCAGCAGAAGAGTTCACATAACGCTTGACAGTTTTTCCATATGCCATTCATACATTTCTCCGTCACAGCCTCCCAAGCAGCCCAGCCCATCAGTAGTGGGCTGGGCTACTGATCTCACAGTGTGACTGAACAGTGTGTGTGCGGCGTGGTGACTGAAGAGAGCGCGGGAGTCTCAGAGCGTGAGTACTGTGGCAGGAGGGAATGCCCGCGTTGCCCGGACATTGTGGTCGTAAAATCGGTCAATCATAAGTTACATAGGTCGTAAGTCGACGACTACCTGTACCCACACCTGCTCGGTGTCTCTCACCATGGGCAACTCCAGAGTCGAAGAGTGTCCAAACCCTCTCGAGAGGACTGGTACCAGAGCCCAAGCTGTTGGTGGAGTTGTGCCAAACTATATCTAGTCGGAACTTCTCGACCTCACACACCAGCTCGGGTTCCTTCCCTGCCAGAGAGGTGACATTCAGCTTCTGTAGCCGGGGATCAGATCGCCAAGGTCCCCGCCTTCGGCCACCACCCAGTTCACAATGCGCCCGACCCCTATGGGCCCTCCCACAGGTGGTAAGCCCATGGGAAGGGGGACCCACATTGTCCTTTCAGGCTGCGCCCGACCGGGCCCCATGGGTACAGGCCCGGCCACCAGGTGCTCTCCTTCGAGCCCCCACTCCAGGCCTGGCTCCAGAGGGGGGGCCAGGTGACCCGCGTCCGGGCAAGGATGTACATATCTGTTTATTGTATATTTTAGTGTTACTGTTTGCTTTCTGTTTATTAAGTCTGGGTTTTTTGTTTTTTTGCTCTTTTGCACTCTTCTTTTTTTGTGCACCAATCTACTTTATGCCTTCAATTGCCCCTTGGGGACTAATTTGTTTTTTTTTTTCTTTTAATGAATTTGAATTAATAATCATAATGATAATAATGTATGATATAATAAAACATGAATATAATGCTGATTGGGGGCGGCTGTGACTCAGTCCACTATGTCTTGGACTGGAGGGTCGGTGTTTCAAGACACGGAAGTGTGAACTGACAGTGGGAGGTGTCAGTTCACCTCACAAGCACTGCCAAGGCGTTCTTGAGCAAGGCGCCGTCCTCTTTATAAGTTGCTCAGTGGAGGTGCACCATGAAGGAGCTGTTATAGGTTATCATTTCAGTATGTGAATAACTTGATTACTAATTTTCTATATTTTTGTTCTTTAATGCACTTTCAAGTACAAAACATGTCAGATGCTCTCATATCATGTTGCAGTAGATGTGCTGCTATGTTGAAGTAATGTAAAATAATAAATGACATCATTTTATTGATTATAAACTTTTGTGTTTGTAAAATTCAAATTGTAAAGCAGATTATGAGTTAATGTTAAACAATAGAGTTGAGGGGATACAGTACAACTTTGCAAACATAATCATGTGGTCATGACCAGGAAGTGCAGTCATTACCGTAACAGTGCTGTCACTACCATAACACTAAATGTGTTGTAAAATAAAATAAGAAATAATTCATTAAATTAAATCTTATGATAACTGTAAGTTAAATGTGCATACCATTTAATAACTAATTAGCTCTGAGATCTTTAAGATCACTGTAATTCATTATACAAAAAAAAGATTGCAATTTAATTTGTTTGCAATTCTGGTTGTAAGTCCAAGAGCTTACTGTAGTAGGAGGATTCAAATTAATTTATGATGGCATTGATGGCAAGAGAAATGGCATGGGGTCATTTTATTCGAAGAGTTAGTTTAGTGTGTCTTGGAAGTGAAAAGAGTGATAAGGGTGAAACTTGAAATTCAAGGTGTTATGTATAACATGATTAACTCCACAGGTAGGATTTGAAGTGGAGGAAAAAGAACATTTCTCGATTGAGGTACAAAACATGAGTCATAGCACTTCAAGGGACTCGGGAATGCTCTTTAGCTCTGAGCGCCTTCCTCTTTGCAGTGGGGATGGATAGGCTGAATCCCCATGACTTTCGCCAATGACATTGTGATCTGCAATGAAAGCGGGGAGCAGGTGGAGGGACTCTTAAAAAGATGGTGTCATGCATTTGAGAGGAGAGGAATAAAGAATAGCTGTAAAACAGAATATCTGGCATAAATGAGTGATGGTGAAGGAAGAGTAAGGCAAGAGACAGAAAAAAATAAAAAAGGTAAAGGACTTTAAATACTTGGGGTCAACAGTCCAGAGCAACAATGAGTGTGGTAAGGTGAAGAAATGGATCCACTTCTTCGTCTTCTGGAGTACCCAGGCACACTTGACACAAAACAGCCTAACATTCTATGACCTTCTTGCTGTGAGGCAACAGTGCTAACCACTAGACCACTGTGCCTGCACACTATGCCAGCTGAAGACAGGAAGTGAAGCCGGAGGTGACTAAAATGAAGATGTTGAGGTTCTCTCTAGGAGTGACCAGGTTTCTTAGGATCAGAATTGAGTTAATCAGAGGAACAACCAACATGAGATGTTTTGCAGTCAACGTTAGAGAGAGCAGACTTCGATGGACACATCCAGCGGAGAGATTGTGAGTATATTGGTATATTAGAGGGCAAGAGGAATACCAAAGAGAAGTTGAACGGATGTAGTGAGGGAAAACATGAGAGCAGTTTGTGTTAAAGAGAAGGATGCGGAAGATAAACTAAAATGGAAAAGGATGACATTCTGTGGCAAAATCTAACAGTACAAGCCTCACGGAAAAGAAGGAAAAGGAGAAAAATGTTGTCATAATAATGCCCAGATGGCTAAACATACAGTTTATTGTGTTTGTGAAGTGCAGCAATTCAAATTCAAACATTAGTTAACTATAGAGCTGTAATAATAAAGCTGCCATTGTATATTAAAATAAACAATAATTGATATTAGTTATCTTAAGCGCAACAAGTAAGTAAGTTCCAATGGTACAAGAAATGTTTCCATAGAGACTACTAACAGAGAAAAAAATTAAACGGTATTAATTCTTCCAAGGTAATCCAAGCACAAAGACTCCCAACTAGGCGAGGAACCTCACTAGGCTTTATTCATCAGCATGCGCTGAATAACTACTCAGTCACTAATTTAACTTGGTCTGGACTCAGACTAAATGAAGGCAAATTGTGCTGCTAAGAATTATTGATCATGAAATGTATTTGTAATTATTATTAAGATATCACATCTCAAAGCTATCAAAATTTTCAGGTACAACTTTGGTTTTGAAAATGTAAGTGTTCCAAAATACACAAAAAACAAGCATACTGTGGTTTTGTTTAATATTAAAACTTCCTTCACAAAAGAAAATTCATCTTCTAGTAGTCTAGTCCAGATGGAGAGATTTTGTCACACCCTCTGTTTATTTGTGATACAAAGTGGTGCTTGTTGGCTCAACTGTCCAACCCACTCACCACAGGCATGAATCATCATTATCATACTAAACTATACAATGACTGTACAGTCAACACGTGTTGGCTCTCACCTATGCACTGTTTTCCGTGTGAATTTTCCATTTCATACTGGCATGGAACTGGCAAGGATTTTTCCATTTACAAGATCACTCTATCGTGCAGACTCTGCAGGAAGAAACTTTACAAACATTGTGTTCACTACCTAAAGATGTGTGACTGTATGAACTATCAGCTTAAACATACTGTACAACCAAGCGTAAAGCTCATAGTGTGGCTACAATGTATTTTCACAATTTACTTCCTTGAACGATTTCACTCAGTCGTTTTTCATGTTAAAGCTTATCTAAATACATTCTTAACATCATCAATCTTCTCGGTACTATAAAAGGCTGATTAATTATACACAGTCCACATCAGTTGCAATTGTAGATTACTTTTTTTTTTTCACCTTGCTGTGCTTTTAGAGCTCCTAGCAAAAAGGCACGGTAATGCAGAATGTCATATGTGACAACAGCATGAAGACACTAATTAAGTATTTACTGCATTGCGGCTGCTGGCAATTACTTAATTTTGCTTTGTTTGCACTTTATGTGCAAGGAGTTTAAAGAAAAGAAGGTAAAACCAATCGTTTTCAACACTCGGGGATCAATTAGGTATCTTAACATGGGTAATGAGTCCCTGAGTTATATATAATGTGCTGTGTGTTCAAAATGTCAACAGTCATCTTCTTTGTTAGTTCATAATGAGAGGTTTGTGCAAGAGTTGGGAAGTTTATTTCTTAGCAGATCATTTAATCCGTGGCAGATAGAATATGGTTTATTGTGGTTTCTACAAAGTATTAACAGCTTCTGCATTTAAGTATCTTAGTATTGTGAATTGTAAAGGTTTTATTTTGTCCTTGACTTTGTGCAGAAATAGATGTTCAGAATTTAATTAGATTTCACTTATTTATTAATTGGGTTTTTTCGTTGTTGTTTGTCGATGTTGATTTATCTGAAATTGATTCTTAGGTGTTGTGTTGTGTACTTGGAAGTCAGGCAGCGGTCGAGGGTAGTTTATTGATGAATCTGAAACACATTCTGTTGAAATCATCTGTGCTGGGATTCAGAGATGCGGGCTTTTTTCCATTGATGTTCTAGTCAGAGATTTCTTTCACTGGCTATTGAGTTGGAGGTTTGATTTTCAGGTAAGGTGGATGGTTGTCTTGGTGACAACTAGAGTTGTGAAAAGTGGGGGGTTTGTATGATTCTGTAGTTGCAGTGCTGACATGTGACCTGCGATGCAGAGCTGGGGAGATAAAGGGATGTGGCAGCCCAATATATGAGATTAAAGACCTGTGACTTCAACCCAATTGCCTGACTGAAATTGTGTCAGAGCATGCATGTGACTATCAGCAGTGTTCTGTGTGCAATGTGTGTATTCATCAAATTTTTTTGGGACCTATTTTCAGTAATTCCTCACTGGATTAGTGTGTTCTGTGAATAGATTGTTTGAGTTATAACTTTTTTTTTTATCCAATAGGGTTTTATCCAATAGTGAGACCGGTTTCAGAATTTGAATTCAGAAGTCATACATACTGTATGTTGGGAAATGATCAATTAACTAATAAACAGGAGGACTCTAGATATGTGTCTAGATATGTTAATTCCTAAATGTTAAATATTTCATGTGGGTATGTGAAACACTGGGTAGTCACATTCTTCTTGTCCATAAAGAATGGCAAAATGGTATATTATGCAGTTATTGTGTAAGATCTGGTTAAAAGTTCTTAAATGCATATAAGTTTGATTTGTGATTTGTAACAAGGTTTCCCCCACTGAGATCCTCATTACTCATACATTTACTCATATATGAGTCATCTATTTTCCATGAAGGAAATTCTCTTTACCTTATTATCCGGTTGAGTTCTTTTCCAGTAGCTAAGATAAGTGTTAAACCTTCATCTGGGAGTGATGCAAGTTATTATTTCTTCTGGTTTGGTTTTGGAGGGCTTGGTTTGTTGATCTGAGGAGTTCTGAGACATTGCACTATAACAATTCCTTTCTGTCTGACAATAGCAGTTAGCAAGTGTGTAGTTAATGAAATCACGTCACATGATGAACATTCAGGGTCATGCTATTAGTAATACAGGGCTCGAAATTGCGACCAAAATGGTCACAATTTTGCAATTTTTATCAGTGCGACTTAAATATATTTGGGAGCACCGGTGCGACTAGGCATCACACTCCTCAGCCTCCCTGGGAAAGTTTACTCCAAGGTGCTGGAAAGGAGGGTCCGGCTGATTGTTGAGCCTCAGATTGAGGAGGAACAATGTGGGTTCCGTCCTGGTCGTGGAACAACAGACCAGCTTTTTACTCTCACAGGGATCCTAGAGGGGGCTTGGGAGTATGCCCATCCAGTCTACACATGTTTTGTAGACTTGGAGAAGGCGTATGATCGAGTCCCCAGGGATATACTGTGGGAAGTATTGCGGGAGTATGGGGTGAGGGGGCCTCTCCTCAGGGCCATCCAATCCCTGTACGCCCAAAGTGAGAGCTGTGTTCGGGTTCTCGGCAGTAAGTCGAACTTGTTCCGAGTAGCTGTTGGCCTTCGCTAGGGCTGCACTTTATCACCAATTTTGTTTGTGATTTTCATGGACAGGATATCGAGGTGTAGTCGTGGTGAGGAGGCTTTACAGTTTGGTGGCCTAAGGATTGCATCGCTGCTTTTTGCAGATGATGTGGTCCTGTTTGCGTCATCAGCCTGTGACCTGCAGCGCTCACTGGTCCGGTTTGCAGCCGAGTGTGAAGCGGCGGGGATGAAGATTAGCACCTCCAAATCTGAGGCCATGGTCCTCAGCAGGAAACCGGTGGACTGCCTTCTCCGAGTGGGTAATGAGGTCCTTCCACAAGTGAAGGAGTTTAAATATCTTGGGGTCCTGTTCACGAGTGAGGGAACAATGGAGCGTGAGATTGGACGGAGAATTGGGGCAGCAGGAGCGGTATTGCAGTCGCTTTACTGCACTGTTGTCACAAAGAGGGAGCTAAGCCGAGAGGCAAAGCTCTCCACCTACCGTTCAATCTTCGTTCCTACCCTCACCTATGGTCATGAGCGATGGGTCATGACTGAAAGAACGAGATCGCAGATAGAAACAGCTGAAATGGGCTTTCTCAGGCGGATAGCTGGTGTCTCCCTTAGAGATAAGGTGAGAAATACTGCTGTCAGCGAGGGGCTCAGAGTATAGTCGCTGCTCCTTCGCGTGGAAAGGAGTCAGTTGAGGTGGTTTGGGCATCTGGTGCGAATGCCTCCGGGACGCCTCCCTAGGGAGGTGTTTCTGGCACGTCAAGCTGGGAGGAGACCTCGGGGCAGACCCAGGACCAGGTGGAGGGATTATATCTCAACACCGGCCTGGGAACGTCTTGGGATCCCCCAGGCAGAGCTGGTGGATGTGGCCGGGGAAAGGCAAGTTTGGGGCTCCCTGTTGAAGCTGCTGCCCCCGCGACCCGACTACGGATAAGCGGTGGAAGATGGATGGATGGACAGTGCGACTAGGGAAAAAAATCTGGTGCGCCTTTTTTTCCCTGTACTCTCTCGCTGTTTCTCTCTCTCCATAGAGCAGGGGTCACCAAATGGCGGATCGCGGTCCGGATGCGGACCGCGGTGATGGTTCTGTCTGGACCCGTGATCACTCCATGATAAATTCACGAGAGTAGATTTTCTTGGCGCATTTTTACTTAAAGTTCGTGGCTACAGACAGCGGGCGCTGCTCCTGCAGTTAAGACGGTAATAGCGCCATTCAGTTCAGCCAATCAGATTGTTTGTCTACCTTGGGCTGTCAGTGCACCAAGAAGTGAGACAGCTCGCTGCCGCTACCACTGTGAGTTTACCGCTACAGCGGAGCACAGAGGAAGGGAGACAGCATAGCTCCAAACGAAGGGAGGTCAACGAGAAAACCGCTGGTTAACAATGAGTGGACGGAATTTATGTTTATTCCTCCGTCAGGCAGTTCAAAACCATTTTACCTCATATGGTCTTTACACGTAGCATGAATTAAAAGTGGTACCATGAAGCGCCACTACGAAACAACGCACAGATCTTTTGTGCAGAATTATCCCCTGATGTCCGAGCTGAGGGCAAAATGACAGAGAAAAATGCAAACGAATGTTCACTAAAGCCATGGTGGAGTTTGGGGCAACATAAAACATCTTTTAGTGATGTTTTAAAATACAAAACAATCACAAATAATAAACAAAATGGTTCAGTCCAGGTGCCGGGCTGGCCTGACAGTGCGACACAATGTACTATAAGTCACACCCAGGTAGTTCCTCGGTTTGGCCCCTGACCCGGAGGTGGACCAACGCAGCATCCTCAGGTGAGCGTCTCTCATACAATTTTGTGTGGATGTGGGGAAAACACGTAGCTGCCGAGTGTACACCCTCGAACGCACTACCGCGACAGTTTATTTAATGCGGACACGTGAGTGTGGACCTGCCGGAGAATGTGCGCAAAACAGTCTGAGCAGGACCGCGGTCCTGCCAGGAAACAATGAGAGCGCAGCTGCGGCCGCTCTCCTGGGCGAGGCAGAGAGGCGCGCGGAACACAGATGGACGGAGCGTCTCTATCGCTCCGTCACTGCCTTGCTTTTGGGTAGGCGCTCCTAAAGTCTTTGCTGGTGCTACTAACTTCTAAATGTGGGAGCACCAGTGCTACCAAGAAAAAATGTTAATTTCGAGCCCTGTAATATTACTTGCTATACTACCTATTTAACAATTTAGACAAAAAGGAACACTGAAAAAAACAAAACATCTGTGCTGCTGAAGGATGTGGCATTCACATGAGGCTCACAGTCATTTAAACTTTTTAACAGATTATTTTTCACGCTCACCATTATGTAGTTATGAATTTTAAGATCACACACACACACACACACACACACACACACACACACATCACATACTGTATCTACAAAAATATAAACGCAACACTTCTGTTTTTCCTCCCATTTTTCATGAGATGGACTTCAAGATCTATAATTCATTCCAGATTCACATTATTTACCATTTCTCTCAAACATTGTTCACAAATCTGTCTAAATGTGTGATAGTGAGAATTTCTGCTTTGCTGAAATAATCCATCCCACCTCACAGGTGTGCCACATCAAGATGCTGATCTGACATCATGATTAGTGCACAGGTGTACCTTATACTGCCCACAATAAATGGCCGCTCTGAAATGTGCAGTTTTGTCTGACAGCAAAATGCCACAGATGCCACAAGCATTGAGGGAGCGTGCAATTGGCATGCTGACAGCAGGAATGTCTCCAAAGGCGTTTCAGACAATATGGCAGTACATCCAACCAGCCTCACAACTGCAGACCACGTGTAACCACACCAGCCCAGGACCTCCACATCCAGCAGGTTCACCTCCAAGATCGTCTGAGACCAGCCACTCAGACAGCTGCTGAAACAATTGGTTTTCATAACCAAACAATTTCTGCACAAACTGTCAGAAACCAGCTCAGGGAAGCTCAGCTGCATGCTCGTCATCCTCATTGGGGTCTTAACCTGACTCCAGATCGTCGCCGTAACAGACTCAAGTGGGCAAATGCTCACATTCGATGGCGTCTGGCATGTCGGAGAGGTGTTCTCTTCACGGGTGAATCTCGGTTTACATTGTTCAGGGCAGATGGCAGACAGCGTGTGGCGTTGTGTGGGTGATCGCTTTGCTGATGTCAATGTTGTGGATCGAGTGGCCCATGGTGGTGGTGGGGTTATGTTATGGGCAGGGATCTGTTATGGACGAAGAACACAGGTGCATTTTATTGATTATTGAATGCACATAGATACCGTGATGAGATCCTGAGGCCCATTGTTGTGCCATACATCTGTAACCCCCTTTACAGGTAAAGTACACACTAGGTTCATAGGTTGGAAAAAAGGTTGGACACGCAATTAGTAAAAAAAGGAGAACACACGGGTCAGTTTCAGCAACACTGTATTAACACTTTTAAGAAATAAACAATTTATATCCTGCCGGTAGTCTCTTTAGTTGTTTGAAATTGTCTTTTACTGGGTGCACCCTAAATGAAATAAAGTATTTTTCCCAAAAATAGTTCAGTTCAACTGTCCTAGGAAGTCCCTTTCCCCAGCCCTACCACTCTGGCAGGACAGCGCATGAAGAATGGGAAGGTCCCTCCTTAGTCCAGATGCTCACTCGGGTAGCTCGCCATCTTCTCGTCAGGGAGAGAATCATTCCAAATCCAGGGTCCAGAATCTCAGGGTATCAAACAAAACCCAGCCTGTATAACATAACAGGGCTGATATAAATCTGTTCAAACTATTAACTGTACGGTTTTTGTTTTTTTCCAGTATCAAGGTAAAGTGCAACTTTTCACGGTTAACTTATTAAAAGATAACTGCTGCATTGAATTACTACACATGTAATGTCCATTTCACTGTTACATAGTGAAAACAAAATCATGAAATTACAGATTAACAATCAAAACGCACACACTAATGATCTAAACCATTCAGACTTAATCTTGAAACACTATATGCTGTATAATGTAACAAAATTAATAAATCTCATCACATTACTGTTCTTGCCTATAAATTGTAGCTTCATAACACATGAACCTCAGCTTAACAGTGTCTTTCTCTCCTTGCACAATGTAAATAACATGTACACATACTCGTTGTTTTTTTTTCACACTTTCTCAGTTTTCCGTCGCAATCATTAGAAAAATACTACACTTTATGACCTTACGCTCCACTAGGTGGCTAACACACCACGAGGCTGGGCTAATTGACGGAGCTATCTGCTAATGCAGTTAGTACTCACGGGTACAAGACAGTAATAAAACACACACTTGATATTTCCAGGGTCCATTCAGCGGTTCAAAAACTTTTATCTGCTCACACAGTCTCTCATGCCAACATAAAGAATATTTTTTACAAGATTTATCACATAAATTCTCCATGTCTCTGTTACCCTCTTGCTGCTCTCAGTTTGTTTCGTTTACATACTATTACCTCGTTCCTCGCAAGAAGGGGGCGGGACATATGTTGCCCTAGCCAATAGCAACTCAGCTCAACTGAAACAAACCAATGAAATCACTTTTAAAAGTTTTTCTTCACAGGACCACCTACTGAAGCAAAAGACCTCTGGGATAAAATGAAATTATAAATGAAAAATAAGAAAGGTTGTTTGGATTGAATGATAAATGTATGAATTAAAATAAAAAAGGTGTTCTAAATGAAAGAAAATAAGTTTAACATGTTTCTCATATTTTAACGTGTTTTTTCCCCACATATTTTAGCAACAGTTATGTTTCGTGTTTCCACCCGGTTACACATCCATGAACATTACCTCATGTTTCAGCAAGATAATGCACAGCCCCATGTTGCAAGGATCTGTACACAATTCTTGGAATCTAAAATTTCCCAGTTCTCGCATGGCCAGAACACTGGACATGTCACCCATTGAGCATGGTTGGGATGTGCTTGACCGGCGTATACGACAGCGTGTACCAGTTCCCACCAATATCCAGCAACTTCGGACAGCCATTGAAGAGGAGTGGACCAACATTCCACAGGCCACAATTGACAATCTGATAAACTTTATGCAAAGATGAAGTGTTGCACTGCATGAGGCAAATGGTGGTCACACCAGATACTGACTGGTTCTGAGTCCCCAGACCAACAATAAAGCAAAAAAAACCCCTTCACATTTCAGGGTGGCCTTTTATTGTGGGCAGTATAAGGTACACCTGTGCACTAATCATGATGTCAGATCAGCATCTTGATGTAGCACACCTGTGAAGTGGGATGGATTATCTCAGCAAAGCAGAAGTGCTCACTATCACAAATTTAGACAGATTTGTGAACAATGTTTGAGAGAAATGGTAATATTGTGTATCTGGAATGAATGATAGATCTTTAAGTACATCAAATGAAAAATGGGAGCAAAAACAAAAGAATCTGAATCTGAATCACAAAAGGTTTTATTGCAAAGTACAGTAAAAATTACTGTTGAGGAACTTGACGCGGTGTCGGTGCATAGAAAGGCGGAAGAGATCTTTTTTGTTGAGTGTAGTAAGTAAATGATACAGCACCATTCTAAACTAAATGAGTTACTGCTCCATTGGCAATAACTGAACGGCGCAGTTGGTGACAGATTCTTACCCTTAGGACACACTCACAGCACTGTTTTGAGACACGCAAGGACACCTTACAAATACTAAAAATTTGATTGTTCCTGGTGCTTTCCTAAATATTTCATTGACTGAAAATCCATGAACTTCTTTTTCATAATGTGTTTTTCATTAACAGAGGCTGTTTCCCGCTTACTGATGAAGTCACTACAGTTTTTGTATTTTTGAGTGGGCGGGGCCTACTGACATTTGCACCTAATTGAGTCATCACGTCACCCTTAAATTTGACCCACAGTCACTCAGTCCTGATAAAATGTACTAGCTGAATTTTTAGTGTTCAGTCAAATGTTAAGAATCAGGATATTTTCCTCTAAAATTTGACATTTGCTTACTCAGTCAAAAGTATACAATATATTTTATGAATTAAAAAATGCATGGACTGTAATGTTAGTCGGCAGTTCATGATTATGTGACTGATGATGGATGGTGTCAAAGCGAAAGCAATGACAAGAATGGATCAGATAAGTTATTTCATTTATAACATGGACAAGTTTAATCAAAGGTGAGATATTATTCAGCATTGCGTGAAGTTGTTTGATAAAAGCTTAAATGTAAAGAATTTTTTATTTAACCTTTATTTAACTAGGCAAGCGATTAAGAACAGGTTCTTATTTACAAATGCAGCCTAAACAAAGAGCAGTAGCTCTTAGAGGTGTGGGGGTGGGGAGGAAGGCTAACATAAACACAAAGATATACATTATACAGAAAATATAAGAAAAATAAATACAATACAAACGAGAACGAGACCGAGAAAGGGAGAGAGAGAGAAAAAGAGAGAGAGACACTCAACAAGTGCAGCTGTCAGCTACGATTTCAAACAGGTTATGTTTATAAGCAGTGAGTGATATGGGGACAGTGAGTTTGAGGGTGTTTTGAAAAGTGTTCCAATCATTAGCTGCAGCATATCGAAAGGGACTGCGACCAAAGACAGTACGGGCTTTAGGGATGGAGAGTTTGATGAGCTTACTGGACCTAAGATTGTGGGCAGGATGGGAGTGGTGTAGAAGGGAGGAGAGGTAGGGAGGTGTTTTTCCAAGTATGGATTTGTAAATGAGGATGTTCTTGCTTGAATAAAAAATATGCTATATTCATTTTCACATGCCCACATTAATTCACACAGAACTCACTCTGGCTTGTAGAACTCCCTAAAAGACCTTTGATTACTTTGTTAAAACAGAACTTCATTGTCAGTATAAGAGCAAAGATCAGCATGAAACCTGCCACCGTCCTGTGTGCGAGGATGAAAACAAATGCTTGTAACGGAGATTCTCTTAAAAACCAAGAAAACTCTTGGATGCGAGGTGAAACATCTCAAACCTTTTCGTACAAGTGAACATGACTTTATTCGACACTTAAGCTTCATTCAGACTGCAAGCATATTGGATACCAATCAGTTTTCCTTTCATTTCCAATTTTTTGGGGCTGACCGTCCATACTTTTTTTAGAAGCGTCCAAATGTGATCTTGTTCTGTTCAGCCAGGGCCACATTATCAGCTGATCTGACAGGCTGCGATAACAATGACATCGGGGCGGAGGTGTCGTTCTGTGCGTATAATGTGTGAGGTCATATAAATGCGACGGCAACTTTTTTAATCAGCCTGTCTTCTCCTCTCGGTGGCAGTTATGCCACTCCCCCAGCATAATGTGTCACAACAGCAATGCAGGCACTGATCCAGTTGTTGTTTGTCAAAACACAAGTAAAAAAACAAAAAAACATGAAACAAGACAGTAAAACAGTGTTTGCAACCTTTTTGTACTAAATTGGACTTACTTTTTTTTAAATGCCGTAATAATAACAATCAATATGTTTGTGATATAACCAGTGCAAACACAACGAGTCTCTCTGAGAATAATCAATCACATGTTTTAATGTAAGTGAAGGGTCAAGGCATCTCCACTATCTAACACAGTAATTCAGATCCTTCCTCAAAAAAAAAAACAAACAAACATCGTGACGAGTGACCTTTGTCCAGAATCACACAGTTTATTTTACAATACCATCAACAAAAGTGGTGTAATGAATTTGCTTGTAACTAACTTCTTATTTTTTTCCGTTATGCTGCTGCTTCCTGCCTCAAGACAATACTCCCTGTAAGACTGCACCTTAATAGGGTGATGGAGTCCTTGGCAGGATCAGTGCATTTGCGAAATCCACTGAGACACCAATGATTGAGTGCAACTGCAATCTTAAAAAAACCTTGGTGATGGCTGATGGATAACAACTTTGATGGAAGACATTGTCAACCTGGTGTTTGGTTTAAAAAAAAATAAAATAAAAGCCATACCAAGCCGTTGGGGGTCATTTGTTCCCAGTATGTTCCCTTTTGGTGCAAAGGGTAACTTTGAAATTTGGCTTTGTTTCTTCTTCAAGGTCTGAGGGCAAACCAAGTTGTGTATGTGAGGGTGGGTTACCGAGGTTCCTAAAGCCCATCTTCCTCATGAATAAAAAGTGTGTAGGTCAGAGGTGAAAGGGTCACTCAATAATTAACAAATTGGCCTTTGAAGTTTTTTTTTTTTTTTCCTTTATGGTGGCAGTGGTACTTAGAATAGAATGGGAAGTGCTGCCTGCATATGTTCAAAGGACCTTCATGAATTTATAAGGATGAAGAGGAACACTTATTTCTGAGAGCATGAAGCAGTGACTTTGAAGCCCCTATAGGACCCCTGCCATCTTTGTGCTCACATACCATCAGAACATTATGAGCGATCTGTTCTACTCTGACCACTAGAACATGTCAATCATGGAAATGCATATTACAGCTGAAAGGCAGAAATTAAAGTATAACAAACATGAGAACATCCGTTTAGAGTGTACTGAAGTAATTTGGCAACACTTGCAAGAACACAATGAAATTATATCTCAATTTGAATGAGCTTGACTTATTTTTTTCTTTCAATGTCTAAATCAAAATATCCTCTAATATTTATCATGTGCAAAGTGAGAAGCTACTTAGCCTGTTGTGCCTCAGCAATAAGAATTTTGAAATTTTGCTGATATCTGTATCTGTTTTGTTTACATTGGTTTACATCTGAATTTGGTATTCACAGCAGCCATATATGCTCATGTTCTTGAAAATGAAGCCATCTGTGCTGAGTTTAAACAAAGTGGAGTTCAGAAAAGATTTCACACATACAAAAAGGGTGGAAATAACCTCGAGCAAAGAAGTATGTTTAGTCTTAAACCTTTTGAATTGTTTTTGAATCTGTTTTCTTTTTTTAGTTTTGTAACCTCATGAAGACCAATTGACTTTGATAGATAGATAGATAGATAGATAGATAGATAGATAGATAGATAGATAGATAGATAGATAGATAGATAGATAGATAGATAGATAGATAGATAGATAGATAGATAGATAGATAGATAGATAGATAGATAGATAGATAGATAGATAGATAGATAGATAGATAGATAGATAGATACCTTCCTTAATAATCCCGGAGGAAATTGCACATATCCACCGCTCAGCCAAACACCGGGAAAAAAACAAAAACAAAACAGGACATACCACAACACATACACTACACTAACAGACACATGTAGCATTAACAGTACATATACTAAAAAAAATGTTAAATATAAACATTATAAAATTAAAATATAAAAAGTATGAAATTAAATTAAATGAATTTAACTGCGTGCTGACCTCGCCACCTCCCCCCCGCTCCTCCTGAAAGAGTCATTGTACCCCCTGATGGCACGGGGCTAGAAGGAGGACCTCAGCCTCTCTGTGGAGGGGCTGTGTGACAGCAGTCTGTCACTGAAGGTGCTCCTCTGCTGGGAGAAGGTGGTGTGCAGGGGGTGGCTGGTGTTGCTCATAATGGCCCTGAATTTAGACATGGTCCTGCTCTCCAGAAGCGTCTCCAAAGAGTTCAGGCTCAGCCCGACCACTGAGCCTGCTCTGCGGATGAGTCTTCAGACGATCCATATCTCTTTTCCTGGCCCCACCACCCCAACACACAATGGCATGTGACACCACACTGGAGACTAGGGACTGATGGAACATGAGAAGGAGCTTAGGACAAATGTTGAAGGAGGCCAGCCTCCTCAGGAAGTACATCCTGCTCTGCCCCTTCTTGTACACACAGTCCGAGTCGAGTGACCAGTCCAGTCTGCTGTCTAGCTGCAGTCCCAGGTACTTATAGTTTCCTACCACCTACACCTCACTACCCTCGATGATCCATCATTGGTACTTTATTTCATCTCTTGTCCAACATGAGTACATTAACTGATGGACAAATGTCTGTCCCACTTATATTTGAAAGACGGCAGACAGAAATTCTTCAAAAGTGTTAGAAACCACAACATGTTTTTGGGTACACTATTCAGAGAATGCCACCCCTTGTGATAAAAAAAGAAAAAAAGACCATACCGTATATCTTGACTAATAACTCAGTCAACATTATCGGTAATTTAAAGGGACAGTAAAATGACTTGTATGCTACTCATCATTATGAGAAAATAGAAGAAAAAATACATTTTATATATTTCATATGTGTAGCATTAACCTTTTGGTTAGAAAAACTTAAAATCTGCATCCCAGAAGCTTCCCCATTAAGAGGTCACGTGGGCGTCATACGTCACTGGCGCCCAACATAGCTTGACAGCCATAAGAAACAATGCGATCCACAATGCGATTAACTCCAAAAATATCACGGTTACCTGCGCGGTGAACGGTTGTGTCAACAGAACATCAATAAAACGCAAAGACAAGGACCTATCTTTCTTTAGAATACCTTCTGGGACACTAGGAAGGAGATGGAGAGCACGGATAATCCGGGTCAGTATGACCAAGGATCTGAGGATCTGTCATGAGCACTTTACCTCGGAGGATTTCCAAAGAGATTGAAGGTAAGATCGTTTTTGGATAACCCAGAGTATTTATTCTGCATTCCCAATGTTTAGTGGATAATGAATTAATGTCTGGAGCTACTGGAGATATTGTATATATGTTTTTATGACCAGATTATCACACGATTATGGCACTCGCACAACATAAACAAAAGTGATACAGGTCATTTTACCGAGAAAATCTGTGACACTGAAATAAAACATGTCAGAGCCTGATCCTTATACATTCGTAAATACATGACATATTAATATAAGCTAGAGTTGTTATTAATTCAACACAATCCACCAGTAACGAATAACCGCTAGCTCAATGCGAACATAACATGGAAAATCCCATTGACCGGCTAGAACATTAGCATCGGTAGCCGGTCAATGGGATTTGCCATATTATGTTATGCAATCCACGACGCGATTAACTCCAAAAAAATCATGGTTACCTACGCGGTGAACGGTTGTGTCAACAGAATATCAAGAAAACACAAAGAAAAGGGCCTATCGTTCCTTAAAATATTAATGTCACACAGTCCCAACAGTAACGAATAGCCGCTAGCTCAATGCTAACATCTTCTTTTCCTTTCGGCTTTTCCCTTCAGGGGTCGCCACAGCGAATCATTTGCCTCTATCTAAAGCTGTCTTCTGCATCATCTTCTCTCACACCAACTACCTTCATGTCCTCTCTCACTAAATCCATAAACCTCCTCTTTGGTCTTCCTCTAGGCGTCCTGCCTGGCAGTTAAAAACTCAGCATCCTTCTACCAATATATTCACTATCTCCCCTCTGGACATGTCCAAACCATCTCAGTCTGGCCTCTCTGACTTTATCTCCAAAACCTCTAACATGTGCTGTCCCTCTGATGTACTCATTCGTGATCCTATCTATTGAAGGATAATATAATCAAGTACATTCTCAAGTTTTGTATTCACATTACATTTCACTTAATAATGTTATAGCCAAATATATTGTCTAATGGGCATCCACCGTTTAGCGGCGGACGCTGGTTGTGTAATTTGTTTGGCTCTCTGTTGTAGGTTGAGACTGATACTGGAGAATGACACTGGAGAACCGTATAAGGGAGAAGCAACCAACCAGAGAACGACACGATATATATGAGTTAATGTATAGTGGCCCATCCTAAAGGTGGAGCCTAGTGACGTGCATAATAAATATCTGAGATTCTCTGGAATGTGTTGTTCCTGCCCCTTGTCACGGTTCATACAACACAAGATTTTGTATTAGTGACAGAGAACCCAGATCTGTTTAGAAATATTGTATTAGGGCAAAAGTACATTTGATCAACAAAACGGTTTGTTTCTTGTTCCTCCTTCCGGTTTTGAACACGCACAACTGCTCTGGGTGGACTTCGGGATAAAAGTCTGTTTACCTAACACTATCCTGTTCACTCCCAAAGAGAACCTCACCATCTTCACCTCTGCTACCTCCAGCTCTGTCTCCTGTCTTTTCCTCAGTGACACTGTCTCTAGACCAAACAAAAAAGCTGGTCTCACCACAGTTTTGTACACCTTTCCTTTCATTTTAGCTGAAAGTCTTCCATCACACTTCACACCTTACACTTTCCTCCACCTGTTCCATCCTGCTTGGACACGCTTCTTCACCTCTTTTTCACACTCTCCAATGCTTTGGACTGTTGTCCTTAAGTAGTTAAAATCCTCCACCTTCTTGATCTCTTCTTCCTGTAACCTCACTCTTCGATTTGGGTCCCTCTCATTCACACACATGTACTCTGTCTTACTGTGGATAACCTTCATTCCTCTCCTTTCCAGGACAAACCTCCACCTCTCTAGCTTCTTCTCCACCTGTTCCCTGCCCTCACTGCAGATCACAATGGCATCTGCAAACATCATAGTCAATGGAGATTCCTGTCTTACCTCGTCTGTCAGCATGTCCATCACCATAGCGAACAAGAAGGGGCTCAGAGCTGATCCCTGATGCAGTCCCACCTCCACCCTGACCTCCGCTGTCACACATACAGCACACCTCACTACTGTCTTACAGTCCTCATACATGTCCTGCACTGCTCTAACATACTTCTCTGACACTCCAGACTTCCTCATACAATACCACAGTTCCTCTCTGGGCACCCTGTCATAAGCTCTCTCCAGATCTACAAAAACACAATTCAGCTCACTCTGGCCTTCTCTGTACTTCTCTATCAACATCCTCAAAGCAAATAGTGCATTTGTACTACTTTTTTTTTTGGCATGAAACCATACTGCTGCTCACAAATGCTCACTTCTGCCCTTAGTCTAGCTTCAACTACTCTTTCCCGTAACTTCATTGTATGGCTCATCAGCTTTATTCCTCTGTAGTTGCCACAACTCTGCACATCTCCCTTGTTCTTAAAAATCAGCACCAGCACACTTCTCCCCCATTCCTCAAGCATCTTCTCACTATCTAAGATCCTGTAGAACAACCCAGTCAGGCACTCTACTGCCACCTCTCTTAGACACTACCAAATCTACCAGTATATCATCAGGACTGACTGCCTTTCCACTCTTCCTCCTCTTCAATGCCCTCCTCACTTCATCCTGACTAATCTTTGCTACTTCCGCAAAAGTCACCTCTTCTAGTCTTTTTTCTCTCTCATTTTCCGTGTTCATCAACTCTTCAAAGTACTCTTTCAATCTTCCCACCACAATACTGGCACCTGTCAATAGACTTCAGTCCGTATCCTTAATCAACCTAACCTGCTGCACGTCCTTCCCATCTCTGTCGCTCTGTCTTGCCAACCTGTATAGATCAATCTCTCCCTCCTTACTGTCCCGCCTAGCATACAAGTGATCATAAGCCGTTTGTTTAACCTTTTCTACCTCTACCTTCACGTTACGCTGCATCTCCCTGTACTCCTGTCTACTCTCGTTAGTTCTCTCTGTGTCCCACTTCTTCTTAGCTGACCTCTTTCTCTGTCTACACTCCTGTACCTCCTCATCCCACTAAGTCTCTTTATCTACTTTCCTTCCAGATGACACATCAAGTACTCTCCTACCTGTCTCCCTGATCACATTAGCTGTAGTCGTCCAGTCATCTGGAAGCCCCTCCTGACCACCCAGAACCTGTTTTAACTCATTCCTAAAAGTCATGCAACACTCTTTATTTTTCAGCTTCTACCATTTCATCATCTGCTCTGTCTTTGTCCTCTTCATCTTCCTCACCACCAGAGTCATCCTACACAACACCACCCTATGTTGTTTGGCTATACTCTTGCCTACCACAACTTAGCAGTCACTGATATCCTTCAGATTCACCGTCTACACAAGATGTGGTCTACCTGTGTGCTCCTACCTCCACTCTTATAGATCATCATATGTTCCTGCCTGTTTTGGAAGAAAGTAATCACTATAGCCATTTCCATCTTTTTTTGCAAAGTCAACCACCATCTATCCTTCTGCGTTCCTCTCCAAATACCAAATCTGCCCATCACCAATGTTTCTTGAAGTGTCTAGTAGAGTCCAACCAGAATTCCTCCATCTCCTCCAGCTCACTTCCTACCTGTGGGGCATACCCACTAACAACGTTGAACTTCAAACCTCGATTCCTAGCTTCAGACTCGTCACTCTATCTGACACTCGTTTTACCTCTAGGACATTCCTAACAAACTCCTCCTTCAAGATAACTCCTATTCCATTTCTCTTCCTATCTACACCATGATAGAACAACTTGAACCCTGCTCCTAAACTTCTAGTCTTGCTACCTTTCCACCTGGTCTCCTGGACACACAGTATGTCCACCTTCCTCCTCTGCATCATGTCAACCAACTCTACTTTTTCCTGTCATAGTTCCAGCATTCAACGTCTGTAGTCTCAGTCCTATACTCCTGGCGTTCCTCTTCTCTCTTCCTACGAACACACTTTCCTTCTATCCATCTTCGACCAACAGTAGTCCAATTTCCACTGTCAGATAGAGTGATGAGTCTCAAGCTAGAAATTGAAGGTGTGATGTTCAATGTTGTTATTGAGTATGCTCCACAGGTAGGGTGAGCACTGCTGGAGAAGGATAAATTCTGGTTGGACTTTGATGAAGTGATCCAGAGCATACCTAAATATGAGTTGTCATTGGTGCAGACTTTAATGGACATGTTGGTGCAGGAAACAGAGGTGATGAGGAGGTGATGAGCAGGTTTGACATCCAGGAGAGGAATGCAGCAGGACAGACGGTACTTGGCTTTGCAAAAAGGATGGGAATGGCTATAGTGAATACTGTCTTCCAGAAGAGGCAGGCACATAGGGTGATCTATTGGAGTGAAGGTAGGAGCACACATGTAGACTACATTTTGTGTACACGGTGTAATCTGAAGGAAATCAGTGACTGCAAAGTAGTGGTAGGCGAGAGTGTAGCCAAACAGCACAGGGTGGTGGTGTGTAGGATGACTCTGGTGGTGTGATGGGAAGATGGAAAGAGTACTTTGAAGAGTTGATGAATAAGGGAAATGAGAGAGAACAAAGACTAGAAGAGGTGGCTGTTGTGGACCAGGAAGCAACAAAGATTATTCGGGATGAAGTGAGAAGGGCATTGAAGATGATGAAGAGCGGAAAGGCACTCAGTCCTGATGATAAACCTGAGGAGGTATGGAAGTGTCTAGGAGAGGTGGCAGTAGAGTTTCTGACTGGGTTGTTCAACAGGATCTTCGATAGTGAGAAGATGCCTGAGGAATGGAGAAGTGTGCTGGTGCTGATTTTTAAGAACAAGGGAGATGTGCAGAGTTGTGGCAATTACAGAGGAATAAAGCTGATGAGCCATACAATGAAGTTCTGGGAAAGAGTAGTTGAAGCTAGACTAAGGGCAGAAGTGAGCATTTGTGAGCAGCATTATGGTCTCATGCCAAAAAAAAGAGTACTACAGATACAGTATTTGCTTTGAGGATGTTGATAGAGAAGTACAGAGAAGGCAAAATGGAACTGCATTGTGTTTTTGTAGATCTGGAGAAAGCTTATGACAGGGTGTCCAGAGAGGAACTGTGGTATGAGGAAATCTGGAGTGTCAGAGAAGTATGTTAGAGCGGTGCAAAACATGTATGAAGACTGTAAGACAGTGGTGAGGTGTGCTGTAGGTGTGACAGAGGAGTTCAAAATGGAGGCGGGACTGCATCAGGGATCAGCTCTGAGCCCCATCTTGTTTGCTTTGATAATGGACAGGCTGACAGACGTGGTTAGACAGGAATCTCTATGGACTATGATGTTTGCAGATGCCATTTTGATCTGCAGTGAGAGCAGGGAACAGGTGGCGAAGAAGCTAGAGAGGTGGATGTTTGTCCTGGAAAGGAGTGGAACGAAGGTTAGCCGCATTAAGACAGAATACATGTGTGTAAATGAGAGGGTACCAAGTGGAAGAGTGAGGTTACAGGGAGAGGAGATCAAGAAGGTGGAGGTCCAAATCTATTTAAGTCAATCCACTGGACATTAAGAAAGTTATTGAAGATGTTCCGTGTCTCATCCAAGACTTTAGTTCTGAAGGTGGCTGGTCATATCCCAGCTTATTTACCCTCTGGGGCGTGGTCAGTGCTACTCACTTTCAAACAGCCGTCATTGAAAGCCGTCTGGCTCCTCATCGATTGTTGATGGGGGTGTCAAAGGGGGTCGTTGAAATGTGAGTTTCACCTTTGTATGCTATTGGAGGTCATTAGCATTAGACACATCACCTGGGTCAATCTGCTGAGACAATGTTTTTTGGGATTTTTGAAAGGACATGATTGTAAATGGGAGAAAGGTGATGTCGCAGACCACCACCCCCATTCAGATGGCTTCTCCACTTTGATGTGGATGGTCTCTTTCACTCCTCTCTCAAACCATTTATTTTCCCCGTCCAAGATCTGAAAATTGGTGTCGAGAGCTGCTGGTCGAGAGCTGGTTCGGCAGGCTGGTTGAAGCTCCTCCCCCTCACTGTCTACCTCCGTCACCAGCAGGGACTCCCCAGGAAACGGGAGAGGAGCCTCCTTCCACTCCTTCAATAGATTGACGTGGTACACCTGCTTCACCTTCCTCTTTTCTGACTGGTGGATCTCATAAGTGACAGGACCCATTTTACGGAGGACTGTGTAAGGGCCCTGCCACTTAACGAGTAGCTTGCTGGTGAAGGATGACAGTAAGAGCAAGACCTTCTGGCCGGTGTGGTGTAAAGTTTTTAAACAAAAAAATAATACAATAAAATAATGTAATAAAATAATATAATTTTATAGAACCAAAAATCTGGATTGTCGTGTGTGTCAAATTATTCAGCACTCGTGAAGGTGGCCCAGGATGTCTCGAGGTCATGAAGACGCTGCATGAAAATAATTACTGTTAGACCATATTTGGAAATACTTGCATGGCTGTTGGTATCCTTGGAAGAAGTTAGACACTGACGGAAGCAGCTGGCCAGATCATTTCGTACACTGTACTTGAAATTAGAATATATGTTTCATCACAGGGTCATCCAAATAATGTCTGCAGCCAATATGTTCTCACAGGGTTTGCGTGACTGATTATATTATTTCATCAAATAGTTTTGTGAAACTGTTGACTTGATATTTTTGGTAATGTCTGGAGGTCATGACGTACCAACTGAAAGCCCGTAAAGAACTGGTTGAAAGCAGATGAGCCTAGGTTAATACCTCCCCCTAGTCACACCTTAAGAATATACATGATGTGTGATTCTTTTCATATTTTGTATCTGGAACTCCGCTGCCGGTCTCGTTTGTAAAGTTTTTCCTGTACCCAGAATATTCTGTAACAACACTTCGACTGGTCATCGTCTCCAGAGCTCTCATCATAATTAGATAAGTATTTGTTGAACTTGTCTGTCTGTCAATATCATCGTTGATATTATTGAACTCATACTCAACCTATTGATGATATTTTTGTACTGCTACTCAACCTATGCATGATTTGAATGGACAATTAAATATCTTGTGTTTAATACACTATGTCCTGTCTTGAGAGAAACTAAACCCCCACCACACTGGGCTGGAACTCTATGTGTCGGGCCTGTTTGTCATACTAGGCCTTCTGGGACTGCTGGGCCTCTCGCAGGTTGACCTCAGCTTCCCCCGGTACTCTGCCAGCCGATCCCGCATCTCCAGCACGAACTGGACCACACTCCGTTCACAGACTGCGGATGAAGGAGCCTCCCAACTCTTCCGCAGGAGGTCCAATGGCCCCTGGATGTCCCAGCCATACAGCAGCTCGAAAGGGGAGAACCCGGTGGAGGCTTGGGGAACCTCCTGGTATGCAAACAGGAGGAAGTGTAACCATTGGTCCAAGTCCCGCCTGGTGTCCACTACAAACTTCTACAGCATCTTCTTCAGGGTCTGGTTGAATCACTCCACCAAGCCATCCATCTGAGGATGGTACGGGGTGGTCTTGATCGGAGAGATCCCCAGCTGGTGATGGAAGAGCTGCAGCAGGCGGGAGGTGAAGTTGGTCCCCTGATCCGTCACAATCTCCTCTGATATGCTGACCCTAGAAAACAACTGTACAAGACAACGCAACACAGCGGTGACCATTTGTAAGGGAAATGCTTCTGGGAACCATGCGGCATAGTCTGAGACAACCAAAATGTATTGGTGCCCCCGACTGCTCTTTACCAACGGCCCAACTATGTCCATCGCTATGCGCTGAAATGGGGTGGACATCACATGCATTGGTTGGAGGTAGGCATGGTCTGAATGGCGCACTTAAGCAGTTTTCTGACATATGGGATATGTTTTGCAGTACATTTGCACATATGCATACATGGAGGGCCAATAAAACCAGAAACTCATGCACAAAGAGGTTTTATTGCACCCTAGATGACCTGCCCAGGGCAAGGTGTGTGCTAAGTGCATCTGTCAGCAGGACACAGGCACCTCTAGGTGCTTAACACTATCAGTCACAGCATACAAAACACCATTTTCCACAATAAAACACTGCTTGTTGCCCTTTTCAGCATCCAGCCCTGCAACCACCTTGTCAAACAATGGCTTGAGAGACACATCCTCCTTATGCACAATCCCAATGTCCTCTGGCACCTCCAACATGTCCTTTAAAAGCCCCTCTTTACAGTCCGGCATTTTTCAAAACGCCGATGCCGGCGAGACTTCTGTGGGCCCTTGTTCCCTCCCTCAAACAATTCACTGTCCAAGGTTTGAAAAAGGTTCCGAACGAGGGTCCCTGGTTTGATCAGCAGTCACCCCAGCCCTAGCCTGGGCTCGGGTGATCACAAGTCCTGACAGAGCCTTCACACAAACAACGTCCTTGTTCCCCTCTTCCAACAATACATTCAGCAGCACAGGTAGATCCCACCCCAAAATGGCTGCCACAGGCAACTTTTCCACCACCCCCACAGTTATCAAATAGAGCTGTTCCTCCACCACAATTGTCAGTTCCACCGTGGGGCAGGAATGCCTGTTGCCATGCACACACATAATGTCCTCCTGTGAGTTACAATCAATAACCCTGGTGGGCACTAAATCTCCGCACCAGGGTTGAAAAACTGCCAGAGTCAAGCACAGTCAAAGGGTTTCCATTAATAACAATGTCCTTGAAACGCTGCCGCTGCGCTGCCATTTTTACATGCTCAGCTCATGGGGTGTAACAGGCACCAGTAAACTTTGCTTTTCTGAGTGGACACAGAGATGCTTTGTGCCCTGGCTGCTGGCAATAAAAACAGATAAGCTCCTTACTGGTACCTTGCTGACTGGCTGCTGAGCTGGGGTTCCCGGATGGCTGGTAGTTACCTCTGCCTGCTGGTCGGGGCTGCGACTGGAGCTGTCGACCGCCTGGGTGTGCTGCTGGGCGTCCTCATCGTGCATTGATGTATTGCAGCGCCAGGTTGGATGCTGCTGGCCCATCTGCAGGTTCATGCTCCTTCACCCAGGTGCGGATGTCAGTTGGAAAGACACGCAGAAGCTGCTCCAGGATGATGTGCTCACTGATCTGCTCTTTTGTGTGCTGCTCTGGCCTAATCCAGCGCCGATAGAGTCCCTTCAGGCGGTGGTACATCTCCATTGGGTTCTCTCCCTGTGGAACCATACTGGACCGGAACTGCTGACGATACGTCTCTGGTGAGATGTCAAACTTGGCCAGGAGCGCTGACCTCAGGTCAGGGTACTGGTGGGCCCTCTCCTCGTCCATCGCTGTGTAGACCTCCAGCGCCTTTCCACTGAGCAATGGCACCAGGCGGCACACCCACTCAGACTGCAGCCACGCCTAAGTCTTGGCCATGCGCTCAAAGCGCAGGAGATAACTTTCAATATCCTCTCCCGCCACATACGAAGGGATTTTCGGGTCGCAAGATGGTCTGGTATCAGGCCTTGGAAGTTAATCTCTGCTATAAATGTCACTCCTGTGATGATCTATGGGAGAAATGCTGGCCCGTTGTGGAGCAGGTGTTGGTAGATCCAGCCTGAGGCCCATGGACGACCCTTCAGCTGGTGATACGGCCTCTGCAGGTGGCAGACTCGGTGCTGCAGGTTTCAACTCTGCAATTTGAGATACTAGCATTGAAGCCCAGAGTCCTCTAAGCTCTGCCAGGAACCCCTCGTCTCTCCTCTGCTGGCCTTCCATAAAATGTCTCATTAACTTAATTTAAATTTAATACAATGTTATAATCCCCGAAGGGTAATTATGAATGCACACTCTAGTTTTTTTTGTTAGTGTATCAATCACACACATGCATATTAGTGTGTATAGACCCCTGTAATACACACAACCACACACAAGGGGGTCTGTAGGCATGCAAGAGAGGTAGAGTGGCAGACAGCTCCTTCTTGGTGCGCCTCAAATCAGCAGTTTGTAAAAGGGATGGCACCTTGCTCAAGGGTGCCTCGGCAGTGCTCCGGAGGTGAGTTGACACCTCCCACTGTCAGTTCACCTCAGCGTATTTTTATGGGCGGGAGCGGGAATCAAACCGCCGATTTTGAAATCATAGGATGACCCGCTCTACCCCCCGCTTTACCACTGAGCCACTGCCGCCCCCACTGCCCCCTCATCAGGCCTATTACCTTACCCATAGGCTGTGTTGCTCCCTCAGGGGTAGCCAGTTCCTCATCCTCCTCTGCTTCCAACTTCCTCTGTTGTGAACGTCTTTTCCTTCGACTGGCCATCCCACTTCTGACACCAAATGTCACAGGTTCGTGAATACAATGGGGAAAAATTGATGGCACAGCCTCAAAAGATCCGTTTGGTGGGTTTTTTATTTTCACCAAAAACAACCAGAGAAAAAGATATTTGCAGTGAAGTTAAAAATGCCCAAAACCAAAAACCCAGTGCAACAAAAAGAAGTATATACATATAGAGAAAACTTAATACTAATAGCCACCATGCACAATGTTCGATAACACCCGCTCCACTCTAGCTCCAACTCTCCAACTCTCTCTCCATAAAGCTTAATGCTTCACTTATATATCCTCATGCCCCTCCCCTGGCGAACCAACAATAAGTAGGATTGTTTTTACAATACCTGGTATAATATAACGAAAACAAACAAAATTACTACTACCCTTTTTTACAAATAAACCAAAACAGAATAAAACCTAAGGGCCCATCATATGGCTGTTTAAACATCTATAAAAACCCAGCAAAATACGAAACAATCTAGCAATACACAAAATGGTTCAGTTCAGGTACCTGGCTGGCCTAACAGCGCGCCACAATGCGCTATTTAAGCCACACACAGGTAGTGCCTCGGTTTGGCCCCTGAACCGGAGGCCGACCAACGCAGCATCATCAGGTGAGCGTCTCTAAAGTTCTGTGTGAATGTGGGGAAAACGCGTAGGCGCCGAATCTGCACCCTTTGAACGCACTACTGCAACAGTGTGTATGATGCATATACATGAGTGTGGACCTGCCGGAGAATGTGCGTGAAACAGTCTGAGCTCCTGCGGTCCCGCCAGGAAACAATGAGAGTGCTGCTGCGGCCAATCTCCTGGGCGAGGGCGAGAGTCGCGCGGAACAGAGATGGACGGAGCGGTCTCTACCGCTCAGTCACAAATATAAATATATGATGTGAACTGGTGTCATCAGTCTGGCAAAATGCTCAAGTAGTTTTGATCAGAGGTGAGCAACAGAGGAGGGTTGACTGCCTAGATCTCTTGTAACTTTAATTCAAGGCCCCTGCACTATAGGCACTATTGAAAATGTGAATGGCTAACCAAAGCAATTGGTTCAATTTTAACTTGGACCAAATAATGGTGGACTTAAGGACTGTCAGACTAACATAATGGCCTACAGCCATGCCATCATGTCTTTTTTTTATTTTTTTTAATTTTATATACTGGTTTGATCCCCGAAGGGAAATTAAGAACGCACACTCTAGCTACTGATTTAAACGTATGCATACATATATATTTGTGAGTACAGGCCCCTGTATCACACACACACACAAGGGGGCCTGTAGGCATGCAGGGGAGGTAGAGTGGCAGGTAGCTCCTTCTTGGTGCGCCTCAAATCAGCAGTTTGTAAAGGGGACGACACCTTGCTCAAGGGTGCCTCGGCAGTGCTCCGGAGGTGAGCTGACACCTCCCACTGTCAGCTCACCTCCGGGTATTTTTTGGGGGGCGGGAGCGGGAATCGAACCGCCGATCTTAAATCATAGGACAACCCGCTCTACCACCCGCTTTACCACTGAGCCACTGCCGCCCGTCATGACTGTCATGTCATGACTGATATTAAATGTAATCATTTATCTGTTCAGTCATTCACTGTTTGGCTTGGTGAGCAAGTTATTTTTGTCTGCACCCAGTAGGCAACCATTGAATCCTATGGTGCTCTGCAGTGGGTGCTGCTGCATTGCAGAATATAGATGTCAGAACAAAGCACATCCAGTGGATCCTATCTTTGTGCTGACATAATGTAAACTATTCAGTCATTGTAACGAAGTCCTGCAAATAACAGCATGATTAATACATATTCAGTACATCACACAATTATTTGTCTCTAAACGAAATGAATGTATAGAAGAGAAAATGGAAAAGCTTCCATGAGCAGAAAATGTGTTGGATCACTGTTGCATTGCAATCTGTGGGAGTTACATAACATGATTGTTTATATAAATGTGGCAGGTTTTCAAAGAGCTAACTGGCATCTGAGGGTTTACAGCAGCCTTGGTGTTAGGCTAGACTAGTAACAGTGACAGGCTGTGCTGACTCATTTCCCCTCTCCTTTTAGTTCCCCAGCTTAATTCTGCAGTAATTCCGCTGAAAGCTGGGATGTCACACTCCTGTGCCTATCTTGTTTTCTGTCACTATAGCCTGGCTGCCTTGAAGTTACATGCAGTTTCTGTCTCAGTGGTGAGTATGGATGTGGCAGGAATTGATGGGGGGATGGGTGCTGTCTGATTCATGAGCCTAATTGATATGGAGCATCACAACCCTGTAGGAGGTCTTTGTAAGCCCATCGTCTGATGGGGAGAAGCAACGATTGGGATTGGATGGATGTAGATCATAAAAATGATGATAGTGCTTTTCCTATGATAGCATGAGGAGAAACAGGGTAGACATTGAAAGGCAGTCTATAAAGGCTTCATTCAAGATTCTGGCAAAGACATTCCTGGCCCTCCCAAGTGCACCTGCCAGTGCCTAGGGGACTCATAGAACCAGAAAGGGATGCATGGAGAAAAATAAGAGGACACATCTCTTAAAAAGGCAGAGTGATAGATGGGGGCTTAGCATGTGACTGGCATAGCTGGCAGAAGGGCCCATCCTTTGGGTTTTTCCAGTCTGTCAATAAAGGCAGTGAGCAATGCAGGCAATAATAATTCTAGCAGAGTGATTTATCCTGCCAGTGATTGCATGCTCTCGTATGTATGAATGAAATATGTAGAAGGCAACCATGACCTGGAACACTCATCTTTCAAAAAAACAAATGAGACCAAATGCACAGAGCCAAGAGATGTTAATATGCGTTGCACAATCCTAAATTAATGGTTATTTTTGCGCTTCCATAGTTGCTTTGTTTCAAAGGTTTGAAAATTATAACGCCATTATAAGAAAAAAAATCAGAAATGTGTCTAAAATAAAAACAACTGCAGAGGAACTGCACAACTGCTTTACAGCTGCACAGGAAGACTAACAAATTTAATGCTTTAATGCTTACTTGGCAATACTATGTTGATTTGTCCTTTTTTAAACTTATTGGCTAAGTTTAAAAAAGGACAAATCAACATATTATTGCCAAGTAAAAGAAACATTGATTTTTTTTCCTTTTTCTCAAATAAAGAAGACAATATTGTTTCAGATTCCCAGTATCTGTAGTGCAAATAAATTATGAACTCCAGTCTTCCGCAATTCAGATACTAAACATATTTGTCACTTTAGATTTTATCGATAGCGCTAAACAGCATGTGACATTTATTTAATAATATATAAAGCTTTAATAATAATATTGGGTTTATATCAGAAAGAATGGGTGACCTTGCAAGATGAAGATTGAGAGGATTATCCCATGGCTGCATGGATTTTCTTATAGTCACAAATATCATTGAGTTAGATGTGTTTTTTGTGTAACTGGAAATATTGTGTTACAATAAGCCAGGCCACAAAACAACTTCTTCACCTTCGCCATTAATTCAAATAAAACATGAATATACTGTCAGATTAGCTGTTGGCTATCTTTGGTATGTAAATCGTTGGTATTACAGTTATAGTCAGATTTACACGTGTTACACTGTCAGCATAGTTTGCTGTCCATCAATGCATTATATTATGTTGTCATAAGTGAAGTGTTAGAGTTAATGTCAGGAAAAAACAAAACAAAACAAGAACCTGTCAGTCAGAGACTGCAACATCCCACAACACCCTGGATTCAAAATTTTACCCTGACCTACTTGCATAGGTCAAAGATCAAAGCTAGTGCTCTGACGTACTTTCATAGATCAAAGCACTAGCTTTGACCTATGGCATTAGTCACACTGGCCTTCTCCCTTGTCTTTCTATCTTATCCAATTCATAAGTGTACAGAAGTTAAAATTTGACGTTGACCTAGTTTTCTCAAGGTCATCATCTCATTCTCATCCACTTTGCCGCCCAACTAATTTGCTTTTTGTTTCATCTTCTACCTGCAACGGTTGCAAGATGTTTAGAGAATCTAATGGATGGACGGACAAACGGACAACACATAAATGCTGACAATTACAATAAATCACCGCTTTGAAGCGGGATGTAAAAAACTATATTAACAGAAAAGAAGATGGGGCACAAAAAGGTGAGCATATTAACCATGCTATTGTTTTATGTTTGTAGAACTCGAGACCAAGGAGGCCAATCAAACTCTACAGAAAAGACCCGGCTGCCACCCTACCATCTACTAAATAAAAATATAAAGAAAATATAAGTCCAATTGAACTGTCATTAGTTTGGAGACTAAGAATGTCAGACGTATAAACATTACCTCCTGATGTCAGTCATTTCAAGTCAGGGTATCCCCAAGATTGAGGTTTCATCTTCTGAAGGTCCTAATACCACAGTACCCAGTACCAATTCCTAACTGGAATTAGTAAAATTCTGTCTGGATCAAAGTGGTCAGTCAGTCAGTCATCTTCAGATTACCACCGCTGTATCCGCCGCATCGGGTCACGGGGAGCCGGAGCCTATCTCGGCGGAATAGGGCATCGAAGTGGTGGATTAGCTGATTTTGTGGTGTGACCTCACATATACTAGAAGATGGACAGACACTATGGGTCCGTTTCACAAAGCCGGTATAGTGGAAAACCTGGGTAAGTTAACCCTGAAATCAGGGAAAACCAGGGCTTGCGGTGTCACAAAGGGAGGTAACTTAACCCAGAGTCAGAGGAGTAAACCTAGCCTGTGTCAGAACGTAAACCTCTTGGTTTGTTACCACAGTAACAGACTCTGAAGCTAGCCTGGTCTGGAGGAGGGGCCGTGTCACAAAGCAGATGCAGTGGAAACCCAGAGTAAGTTTACCCTGAAATCACGGTTCTCGGTTTCACAAAGGGGGGTAACTTATCCCACGATGTTTTTAAACTTCGTTCTCAGCTGTTGACATGTGCGCTTCTCCTCCGCTGGATTGCATCTAAGAAAATAATAAACTATTATTTAAGCCGTTTACCTCCGTAATTGTACAGTGAGTCCCACGGACTACGTTTAGACGTACGCATCGACTTGAGCAGCAGTTTCAAGTCATCTTTCTCTTCCTTACAGCTGCAACGCTGTTCCTCTTTTCATAACATGTCCTCTAAGTCTTCATACACGTAGATTACAATCTGCACTTCAACTGCGTAAAGTAACGCGGAGCGCGTCTCGTCCGGCGTCATGGTGACTCGTCGAATCTGGGCTCCATTGATGATGGCTTTTTAAAGTGGCGTCGCGCCTGTTAAACTGTGGGTCAATTTACCCTGGGTTTCAAAAACTAACCCCGAGAAGCACTTGTGAAACCGAAAACCCTGGGTTTCCAAGTTCAGGGTAAAGTAACCCAGAACCACAGGTTGTACTCGGGAGTCGTTACCCCTGCTTTGTGATGTGGGGCCGTTCAAAAAGCAGGTTTAGTGGACAACCAGGGTGAGTTAACCCTGAAATCAGGGAAAACCAGGGCTTTCATTTTCACAAAGGGAGGTAACTTAACCCAGGGTTAGAGCAGTAACCCTGACCTGTTTCATGACGCGAGGTGAACTGAACCTCTGGGTTTGTTACCGCAGTAACAGACTCTCTGAACATAACCTGGTCAGGAGCAGGTTTCATTCCACAAACCCAGGGTTTCCTCTGACTCCGCCCCCTTTCACCGCCGCTCGTGCGGCTTCATTTCCTGGTTCTGTCGGACGGAGAGTCTGACTGAAGTAAGGTTTAATAAATAACTCCGTATTTCAGAGGTGAACATGTCATGTCCGTTAGTCGAGGAACCCCTTGATGGAGTTTCTAATTCACATTTTAATTTTTTTGTATCGCGTTCAGATGTCCTGTCAGACAGTTCTCTTTATCAGTTCTCTTTAAAAAGGGATGGTAATCTGTTAATACTTAAGTAGAGGATAAATGTCACACTCTGTATTCCACCAGAATGGAAAGAGAACAATCAGTAACATAAAATATTATCCCCTTTGTTTTCTTCAATTTCTTGTTAATTTCTTTCTTTTTTTTAGATCAATATTAACTCCTGTGTGTGTCATATGACTAAAACAGACAGAAAATAAAACCTGGAATACCTTAAAGCGGTTATAAGCAGTACAATGTCACGGCCACTGTTGTATGAACTATAGCAATTTTGGCTATTACTGTATCAAACGAGCTACATGTCAGCTCTTGATTTCAGTTCTTAGATAATATCGGTGTACGCAATGGTGTGAATATCCTTCTCAACTGTTTTTGTAACGTTCATATGCCGATTGACGGTTTTATTTACACAACAATAAAACGTTTTAATGTATTTCATTATTTAACAGAACCTGATATGGATGAGAGCGCATTTATGTGCGTGAAAAGAGCGTTATGTTGGGGATAAAATAACCGAACAGTCAAACGTCCACTTAATACTTACTGTACAATATCAAACATAATGAGGAGGGGGAGGATCCCTAATGAGATGATGAAGTCTGACCCATGTGAATGATGTTTTTATACTTCATTCTCAGCTGCTGACGTGCCCTTCTCCCCCCACTGGATCGCACCTAAATAAAATGAATTAATAAACTATTATTGAAGCCGTTTACTTCCGTATTTTTACCATGAGTGCAACGGACTTAGAACTTACGCAACGACTTGAGCAGCAATTCACTCCCACGACATGTCGCTCTTCTTTGCAGCTGCAACGCTGTTCTGTTTCTTCTGAAAATTTCCTCAAAGTCTTTGTATTCATAAATTAAAATCTGTACTCTGACTTCCGTAAAGCGGTGCGGTGCGCGTCTCATCCGTGGTCATGGTGAATCGATGAATCGGGGCTCCATCGATGATGGCTTTTTTTCAAGTTGTCGTGTCAGTTAAACTGCGGGTCAATTTACTCTGGGTTAGGAAAACTAACCCTGAACCGCGTTTGTGAAACCAAAGTCCCTGGTTTTTCCAAGTTCAGGGTAAAGTAACCCAGAACCACAGGTTTACCTCAGGGTAGGTTAACCCGGCCTTCGTGAAATAGGCCCTATATCTGTTTGGTCGGCAGCAGCAGTCAATATAAACCTAAGTGCAATAAAGCAAACAGGTTGATAAGCTTCATATTGATTAGGATAGACAAACCGTGTTTTTTCATCAGTGAAAAACTACTAGAGCATTTTTATCCACTCCACATACATAAAATTATTCATTTAGACCTGTATATAGTGGCTGCCAAATGCCATTATGGTTGATTTAAGTCAGTGGAAGGGAGTACACAAGAATGCTGAGTTATCTAATTACTGTCAAATTGCATGCAAGAATATGCAATATGTGGTCCTAAAAGAAAAACCTTGATTTTGCTGGGCAAAATTTGTTGCACTTGGTTGTACCTAAAGTTTTTTGTTTTTTTAAATACATACATCATCTAAGGTTCAAATCGCTGTTGTTTCTGTACTGTTGCATTTACAAAATAAGTCAAAAGATTATTGAATTTGAAACTACACACTTTGAAGATCAGTTTCCGACATGTTTGTACACCTCACAAGCTCCATTGGTGAGACCATTAGTTTTCAGAGTGGTCATGAACTGACTGACGACAAAGAAGGGAGACCTACAATCATCCTCGGCTTTAGTCACAGTTGTCATGGTCAAATTGGAATGAAACTGAAAACTAATCTCAACTCCATACATCAATTGTAACAACAGCAATATCAAGATAAATGTACACTTAACCACTATGGATTTGTTCTTCTTTAGAGATTTATTGCAAATGCCTGGAGTTTATGGCCAACTCAACATTTTTGTCAAAATTATTTCAAGGTAACTTGTTATTAGACAAAACTTGCTTTTGCTTTGTTTGACTTTCTATTCATGGCCATGCAGACAATATGAGTGTCACACTAATTCCAGAAACCGTGGCACTATCACGATACTTTAGCAGCCTCGTCAGCTCTGGCAAGACCTCCCTTTGAGATTGCTGCAGAAATCCACTCCCACTCAGAGCACAAGTTGAGGTCATGTACAGACTGTGGTCATTGAGGTCTAAAACCCAGATCCAGTTCCTCCTAAGGCCCCTAAGGTGGGGCTGAGGTCAGGGCTCTGAGTAACCCAAGCAGAACAAGTTGTTCCACCCTAAAACAGACCTGTTGTGGCAGGGAGTCTGAAATGACTGTCATTTGTTTTAGTTATTTTCATTAATATTTGACAAATTTTGATACTTTTGGGTAATATTCCAAATTATATAACTAGAAAGTAAACTTTTTTTTTTTTTAACTTTCATGCTTTATGTTATTTAACAAGGCATCAGCAAAGGCAGTAAAAATAACATGAATGAAATTAAGGCTAACTTATGGTGGTCAAAATCAAACAAATTTAAAGTTTAATTGACACTTTTTTTGTAACATTCAAGATCCTTCGTCCTTTTATTGTTAATTTTGTTATGTACAAAGTCACCCAAACTGCCTACATTAAAAGAAACAAAGAATGTATTTCCATTTGTGGACTGAAAAACATGTAACATAAGATGTATCAACAATAATCCAAACATCCATCAATCTTCTAATTGATCGATGGCTCCCCGTGACCCACCATAGCGGGTCACGGGGAGCTGGAGCTTATCCCAACTGGCTTATGGTGTGAGGCGGGGCAAACTCAAGGCATGACGCCAGTGTGCCACGGCGCCACACAGGGACAGAAAACCCACACACTCACATTCATACATTACCGGCAATTTGGAATGGCCAATTAACCTGAAGCGCATCTTGGAGGTGGGAGGAAGCCGGAGAACATAAAAACTCTGCACAGAGCGGGACTTGAACCCGGAACCGCCTTGCTGTTCGGCGACAGCACTACCCACTGCGTCACTGTGCCACCCTGTATCAAAAATAGTTCAATGTTAAAATATTATTTGACTCCTCAGAGCTTTCAGTTTTGACAAATTTCTATGGTAAATGGATTAGCTTTTCAGTTGCTACAAATGTCACTAAAACCAATGCTTATACAAAAGCTATATAAATAAAACACAAAAATTTAGCAAAAGCATTTCTTTTTGAGAAAACTGATTCAGTATAACTGATCTCACGACTAGTGAATAGTTTTCCTACAAGATATTCTCTTGCATTAATTTTTGTTTTGCTTTTTAGGAGTTATTTTTATGTAAAGACAAAATTATGAATTTGCCCCTGATTACTGATGTGCTTATTAGCTTTGTCCAGTTCCCCACCACATATGTTCTGTATCTATTCCATTGTGATAAAAACAAGGAGCTGAAGGACAAAGCAGAAAAGGACGATGAGTCCGCATCAAACAATATCAAGGTTTTAATTAGAAGATTAGCTGGTTAAACCATCTATAGGGTTACATTTGCATGTGCTACTTGTATGTAAATCATGTTAAAAGCTATGCTTTCAGCACTGATATTTGAAAAATGTTTTAAAATGGAATATTCTGTTACGTTCATACCAAACATTTTCAACAAACTGTAGTACTCAATTCATTTGCAACCTGACCATTTTTGATGATGGTAAATTACTTTCTACTGAGAAAATGGTGCTAGTTTTTCATGATTAACTCTGAACCCATTTTTCACAATAGGACACAATCACCTACTGAATAATGTGGTGATCATTACTAGTAAGTGTTTCCTGCCTCATAACCTAAAATACATAAGTAATGTATTTTTTTTTTTCCATTGATCATCACCGTTCATTGCCAAAGCTGATTGATCAAATTCTATCAACAAGGTATGAGAACACTCATTCAGTTGTAATGACTGGTCTAATCAGTGAAACAGGTTCCTGTTTCTAACAAAGAAGGCATTCATCTGAAATATTTGACTTACGCCTTTGCCTCTGCTCTTTTCTTGGTTTTTGACTGTTAAGTTCAGCTGTTGCTGTTCTGTTTATTGCCCTTTTCAGCTTTGTGTATTTTCAAAGCTCATATACAGAGCTTTGATAATATTTTGCTTTACAACAGTGTTTGTCCAAAATCATTACATCCCACAAAGTGGTGATGTAATGGTCAGTATTTGTGTTCGTCTGTCCATCCATTCATCCACCAAATATCTTCACAACCGTTGCAGATAAATAGATGAAACAACATGCACATTCCTCGGGCAGCAAAGGGGATGAAAATGAGATGATGACCTTCACCTTGAGAAAACTAGGTCAGAGTGAAATTTCAACTTTTGTACACTCGGAAACTGGATAAGATTTTTTTTAAAATGAGGGAGAAGGCCAGTGTAAGACCATAGATCAAAGCACTAGCTTTGAAAGCACTATGCCCGAGGGATTACTATGAATTTCCACGGGTTCCCGCTAGTATATATACTAGTGGGAACCCGTGGAAATTCCACGATAAAACAATAATGTCAGACTTCATACCAAATATATGAAAACAAATGTATTGGTATTATGAACCAAGCGCACCCAGCATAGTCAAAAATCAATGTTGTTACGTAAAGACTTTGTGTTGACAAATCATGGATTGCGCTGGGCGGGCATTACGTAAATGAATGTTAGCAGGCTAACTCAGGAAAAAACAGCTAACTAATTGTGAGACTGGGAAAGGAGCTTATGTTAAAGGAAAAGGCGCCTGTCGAAAGAGCAAGTGGAAAATACATTTTAGAGAAGTGATAGTTCTTTTAGCCGACTATATGAAGACAATTTTATGTAGTTACTTAAAGACCATTTTTGTCAGATGCCCGAGGAGCATTTTGGATACTACATTGATTGTCCCATTTTAAACGGAAACTAGCCAGCTAGTTTCACTCAGAATTTGTTTTATGTGTTGTTCCTGCTGTTTAAGACTTTCTGCTCAAAAAATTGTTGGAACAGTTAGGACACTTATAAAATACTTGTGTACGGAGATGATGCAGGTGGGCTGATTGCAGGGACTTTGATGAACACTATGGCTATGCGGTCAGGCACATGGAAAAACTCGATTCCTTCTGTTGTAATGTGTTATTACTTTAAGGGAAGCAGATGAATCAATGGGGCTGACAGCAAAGGAGGCTGTTTTTTAATCTAAACAGAACAGAAACTAAGGATAAGCATACATGAAAGGTGTAACACAAATATCTCTATACAACCGAACAACACAAGGCATATGTCTGTCAAACAACCTAAAGATATCAGCTAAGCAAATCATTAGAACATGAATACAAAGGGAACTCACATAACGCAGACATTTCTGTCAGGTGTGGTCGGGATGTGCTGCTAACACATGGAAAAGGGACACACCTGTTCTCTATCCAATTTATAAACCGTCCCTCCTCAGGCTCCTCCCACTTCCTGATCCATCAGCTCCTCATCCCAACCTACTCTTCACAACAACACCCTTCAATTATGTTAACTGGGAAGTCCATGTATAGTTAGTGATTGGCCCCATGAATGAAGCCCCATGAAGTATTGAAGCTTTTCATCCCAATAGTTTCACTGCGGTTCAAGGCTTCATGCGACTTCATTTGCTCTAGTACGATATCTAAAGGATGCTAAAATATCAGTTGGCATGAGTTTGAAGTGTGTGGCATTTTGCAGAAAGCCTGTAATAAAAATGTCAGCAAAATAAGGAAGTATGCAAAACATGTATATTTTAATGATGACAGTGACATGTGTGAGTGTATGTGTGTGTGTGTGTGTGTGTGTGTGTGTGTGGTGTGTGTGTGTGTGTGTGTGTGTGTGTGTGTGTGTGTGTGTGTGTGTGTGTAAAAAATCAAAAATCAAATAAATAAATCTATTAATAATTCCAGTAGGGAAATTACTTTTGTTTAACTCCAAATGCTTGCATACGTATACAGTGTACATACATACACACACACACACACACACACACACACACACACACACACACACACACACACACACACACACACACACACACACACACAATGGCAGTATGGAAAATGATCTTTGGACATGACGGAAATGAAAATACAGTAAATATGTACATTGAGGGGAGGGTGGTTGGGGTTGGGGTATGGACAGTGATTGTGCATTTGTATTGTTGAGGTATAGCCAGTGGCTATGATTGGGTCATATCATTGGTAAAACAACATTTTTATATACTGCCGCAATATTTCCCCTGCTTTAGAAAACACCCGCCTAATACAGCTGTCAAAACTCGCGGCACAAACCGAGCTACTACCTGAATCAGGCCAAGTGCACATGTAGCCGCAAAAATGCGTTGATCAACACATTTATAAGTAGAACAACTCTGAGAATGGGACCAGGGGCGTTGTCAAAAAACCTCACTTTGTCCAGCGTCTTCGTCCCGGATATCTGCATTGTCGTGTGGACGACAGGCGTAACCGCAACAAAAAGATTAGCTGCCTAATGCCTTCCGTCATATTGTTCACGTGATTCCTTCTGGCAGATGCGCCGTGATTGGTTGGGCGTATGACAATGTGAGACTTTTCAAGTGACCTTATTTAAATATATAGGTGGGGATGTAATGTATATTTTCGTCTTATTTTCTTTCGGCTTTTCCCTTCAGGGGTCGCCACAGCGAATCAGTTGCTTCCTTCTAACCCTGTCTTCTGCATCCTCTTCTCTCACACCAACTACCCTCATGTCCTCTTTCACTACATCCATAAACCTCCTCTTTGGTCTTCCTCTCGGCCTCCTGCCTGTCAGTTCAAAACTCAGCATCATTCTTCTTCTTCTTCTTCTTTTCCTTTCGGCTTTTCCCTTCAGGGGTCGCCACAGCGAATCAATTTCCTCTATCTAGCCCTGTCCTTTGAATCCTCTTCTCTCACACGAAATACCTTCATGTCTTCCCTCATTACATCCATAAACCTCCTCTTTGGTCTTCCTCTAGGCCTCCTGCCTGGCAGTTCAAAACTCAGCATCCTTCTACCAATATATTCACTATCTCTCCTCTGGACATGTCCAAACCATCTCAGTCTGGCCTCTCTGACTTTATCTCCAAAACCTCTAACATGTGCTGTCCCTCTGATATCAAAACTCAGCATCATTCTACCGATATAAATTCAGTATCTCTCATCTGGACATGTCCAAACCATCTCAGTCTGGCCTCTCTGACTTTATCTCCAAAACCTCTAACATGTGCTGTCCCTCTGATGTCCTCATTCCTGATCCTATCCATCCTGGTCACTCCCAAAGAGAACCTCAGCATCTTCATCTCTGCTACCTCCAGCTCTGTCTCCTGTCTTTTCCTCAATGACACTGTCTCTAGGCCAAAAAACATTGTTGGTCTCACCACAGTTTTATACACCTTTCCTTTCATTTTATCTGAAACTCTTCTCTCACACATCACATCTAACACTTTCCTCCACCCGTTCCATCCTGCCTGTACACACTTCTTCACCTCTTTTCCACACTCTCCATTGCTCTGGACTGTTGACCTTTAGTACTTTATATATAATATATAATGTCCATCTCACCCTTGTGGGGTGATATCTGTGTGTCATCCTCAAGCTCGGGTCCTCTACCAGAGGCCTGGGAGTCTGAGGGTTCTGCGCAGTATCTTAGCTGTTCCTAAGACTGCGCTCTTCTGGACTGAGGTTTCAGATGTTGTTCCAGGAATCTGCTGGAGCCACTCTTCCAGTTTGGGGGTCACTGCCCCAAGTGCTCCTACTACCACGGGGACCACATTAACCTTGACCTTCCACATCTGTTCCAGCTGTTCTTTCAACTCTTGATATTTCTCAATCTTTTCATGTTCCTTCTTCCTGATGTTGGCGTCAGCTGGAATCGCCGCATCTATCACCACTGCTCTCTTCTGCTCTTTGTCCATCACCACTATGTCTGGTTTGTTAGCCAGCAGCTGTTTGTCAGTCTGGAAGCTGAAGTACCACAGGATCTTAGCCTTGTCATTCTCAACCACCTTCGGTGGTATGTCCCATTGGGATTTGGGTACTTCTAGTCCATACTGGGTACAGATGTTCATGTACACTATCACAGCTACTTGGTTGTGCCTTTCCATGTATGCTGAGCTGGCGAGCATCTTACACCCTGCTACCACATGCTGGACTGACTCTGGGGCTTCTTTACATAGCCTGCACCTTGGGTCAGAGCTACTGTGGTAGATATTGGCCTCTATTGCCCTTGTACTTAGGGCCTGTTCTTGTGCTGCCATGATCAGTGCCTCTGTGCTGTCTGCCAGTCCAGCTTTATTCAGCCATTGGTAGGTCTTCTTGATATCAGCCACTTCCTCTATCTGACGGTGGTACATGCTGTATAGGGGCTTGTCCCTCCATGTTGTCACCTCCTCCTCCTCTTCCTCCTCAGGTTTCTACTGTCTAAGGCATTAACTGAGCAGTTCATCTGTTGGGGCCATCTTCCTGATGTACTCTTGGATTTTTGATGTCTCATCCTGGACAGTGGCCTTGATGCTCACTAGTCCTCGGCCTCCCTCTTTCCGCTTAGTGTACAGCCTCAGGATGCTGGACTTGGGGTGAAATCCTCCATATATGGTGAGGAGCTTTCTTGTCTTGATGTCTGTGCCTTCTATCTCCTCCTTTGGCCAGCTTATGATCCCAGCGGGGTATCTGATGACAGGCAGTGATGGCTCGGACCTTGTTCTTGCCATTCAGCTGACTTCTCAGGACTTGCCTTACTCTCTGGAGGTATTTGGCTGTGGATGACTTCCTTGCGGCCTCCTCATGGTTGCCATTAGCCTGTGGGATTCCAAGGTATTTGTAGCTGTCCTTAATGTCTTCTATCCTGCCCCCTGGTAGGTCAACCCCTTCAGTTCTGATCATCTTGCCTCTTCTTGATACCATCCGGCCACATTTGTCTAATCCGAATGACATCCCTATGTCGTCGCTGTAGATCATGGTGGTGTGGATCAGTGAGTCAATTTCTCGCTCATTCCTGGCATACAGCTTGATGTCATCCATGTAGAGGAGATGGCTGATTGTTGTCCCACTTCGGAATCGGTATCTGTAGCCACTCTTTGTGATGATGTGACTGAGGGGGTTCAGGCCTATGCAGAACAGCAGTGGTGATAGTGCATCCCCTAGGTATAGGCCGCACTTGATGTTAACTTGGGCAATTGGTTTGGAGTCAGTCTCCAGGGTTGTCTTCCATATATATATATATATATATATATATATATATTGTAAGCATAATTGTGCTTGTAATTAATGCCTTAAATTGCCTTACTGTTACCCTTATCATTCTTTATGTGTCACTAAATTACTGCGCTGTACAGATGACTAAAGCCGCATCGCCTTTGGCTCAATTCTCCCACACTGGCATGTCCTGTCATTTCAGGTGCTGGTCTAATTGACGAGGGGGTGACAATATACCTTTGAGGACACTTACATGACAGAGACTGACACTTAACTCCCTGCTGAACTTCATGAATGAATCAGTGTGTATTGTTATCATGTGACACTTATTAACTCATTCTGTATTGTGCAAATTGCTACTTAAATCAAACAATTCTCTGAAAAATTTGTGCCAACCAGCTGTACATCTACGGAATGAATGTCATTCTGTGGAAAACAGCATTTACTGTATATTTAATTGTTGTGAGATTCAAAGACATTAAAAACAATTTTGCTTCATATCATACATATTTAGCCGGGGTAGTCCATGCAGATGACATGGTCAGTTCTATCAAGTTTGCCATATTATTACTCTTTAATTATTTTTTTTGAAACTGTCTTGTCTAACATGTCATATCATTCCAGATCCTGCCTCATCTACAATCAGTTCATTCCCTGCACCTGCTTTCCTCCATACACCTGCAGCCACTCCCCAATCTGTTCCCACCCTTCAAAAGCCAGCTCAGCCTTCTGCTCTCTGCCAGATTGTTTTTGTGTTCGCCCTGACTCTCCAGCCTTTGATTCCTGCCTGTTACTCTGATTCCTGTTTTTGACCCAGCCTGTTTCCCGGACCCTGCCTTTCGTCGACCCCTCTTTGGATTTGTCTGCCTGGTTTTGGATTGCCTTCCTGTGTATGATCTCGTCTGGTTTTTGGACTCTGCCTGTTCCCTTTGCCAGTCGTGTTCTAGCCCTGACAGAAACATTTTTCGAAGATTGAAGATGAAAATGTTTAACAGCAACAGATTTTGTGGTACCATCACTGCATGTGGGACCTTTCAAGGAGAATGAAAACTGACATCCACTTCACCATTTCAGTAACTGGACTTATGTTCAGTTTCTGCAACTGGACTTATGTCCAGTCGCAGAAATAATGAAATGGTGAAGTGTCTCAGACTGGTCAACAGTGGCAAATCTGGTGTGCAACACCTTCACCACAACGTGCTGAGCAAAGTGGTTGCACTCAACGGATCATAAACATCATAGGCCAATCTAAGACCTTTTTTTATTTCCTGGCTAAGTGTATATTTATACACATAGCGTTAGAATTCCCTCCATTTTTTAATACTATTTTCAGTTAAATCACTTGTGCATGCGGGGTACATGTTTTCGTCATGCTCTGTATTTTATCTAAAAAAAAGACGGCCACAACAGACATGACATTGTGCAACTCTGTGCTGCACACAGCAATTTAAAAATCACCTTAGCTCCTTCAATCCTTGATTTAAAGCTTTTTTCAGAACTGATAAAATTATATTTATATATTATGTTTCAACATTTTTTAATGCTCACAAACCTTAGTAATCATATTGTAGGGCATTGTATAGCAAGTTCATGAAGGTGCATCAACGCTGACCTAAATAATGAAGATGATGAATAGGTGGACACATAGGTTCAGCATAATCACACCACACACCTGAGCTCTCTTGGTTCAAGGTTCTCTCTGTGTGTCTGTGTGCATGCCTGTGTGTGTGTGTGCTTGTGTATGTGTGTGTACCTGCTTCTGTATGTGTGTAGCCAGTGACCCAAATACCTCCGCCCCTGACATTCACCTGTGCCTCTGACATTTTCACACAAGTAGGCACACCCCACCATCTCTTCTCATCTTCCCAGTGCACGATCTCTGGTGCTTTCTCCAAAAAGTAAAGAGCTATTCTAGGAGCAAGGTAACAACATGGCCAAGATCGTTAGCCTCAGCTTTTCCCGCAGGCCAGACACAGAAAATAACTTTCCCTTTTCCCTGGCATCTGCAGATACTGGGTAAATGAAGACATACAGCCCCCAGGTCCAGCGGCCTGCTCAAGGTAACCTCTGCTGTCAGCACACATTTACTAATGCTGCCCATTGAGGGGGGGGCAATGGGAGAAGAGAAAATAACACGCCACTGAGGTACTACGGCTCGGTTGATATATTAATAAATATATACTTCTGCCTTATCCCATTTCATTTCCATGAGAAATTTCACAAAGAAGAAATCCACCATGGATTTTCCCATGTGTTGCAGCATTCCCTGATTTCAGCAAGGATTTCATTCTAGCATTTACACATTTACTCGGTGTTTCGTCACAGTATTTCCTCTCTATTTATTACTACAGAACCCAACTGAGGAGGCAAATCACTCAATTCATGAAGAGACATTGAAGAAATGCAGTCTGCCATTATTAGAAAGATGTGTAAATTCCTCTTTTGTCCTGGAAATGGTGGAAAACTGCTCCACAGGTGGGAGTGGGCAACATTTTCCAGGCAGGAGTGTTAAGGATTGTTCAAGTCTGGATCCCAAGGAGCAGAGACTGTCACAAAAGGTAAAAATCGACAGTGTGTGCTCAGGCTAAAAACACAAGTGAGCAAAGTAAAATCAGCTGAGCAAAAAACACAATAAAATCCACAAACTAGAAAGAACAGGATGTTGAGAAAAGACTAACAGCGCTTGCATCACTGAGGCCATGTCCACACGTTGCCGGATCTTTTTGAAAACGCAACTTTTTTCACCCTTCATGGAAAAAAAATTGTGTCCACACAACAGCGTTTTCAAAAAAATCTCCGTCCACACGTAACCGTGTTGATAAACACGTTTATAAGCAGTACAACTCCGAGAATGACACGAGAGAGGACCAGGACGTGTGGATTTAACACCGTACCTCCTGGAGGACGACCTCCATCACAGAGTTCTCCCACCAGCAGGCAGCGTGACCCAGTCTGACGAAGAACTGGCATAGGCATGTTTGGCAAGGTACGTGAATGAATTAATAAATATATAAACTTTATGATTCATAAAGAAAGAAACAGATGAGCAAATATTCAAGTGTCAACAGGTTTATCAATGCTTCTTCGACGTGGAGCTGTTATATGTCAGAAAATAGTTTTAGCTCCATCTATTCTGTGTGTACATGTAGACATGGGTCACACGCATGACGTCACAGCGGTTTTTTTCACAGGGGGACGCCCCCCCCGAATAGAAAAAGTCGCAGATACAGCGTCCACACGACAACGTATACCCGGCGTTGTTTCAAAAAGTTGCGTTTTTGTCCCGATATCTGCGTTGTCGTAACAGTCCACACAACAACGCAGATCTGGCATCATGTGGATGGGGCCTGAAACAGGACGGGATTATCTGGCACCCTCGTAGGAGAGGACCAGGCCTTTTGAGAAGAGGCTGATGAGCAGAGTGGGAACACGTATGCCTTGTAAACTGCTAGGTGCCAGCCACACCTCCTGCTAAAGCCTGACCTGACAATAGAAAACGAGCTTAACACAGAAACAGACCTGCCAAGAATTCAAAAAGAACAGAATCATGACAATGAGGTCTTAGGGAGAAAAAAATAATTGTGAGTCTGTACTCATCAAGCCAGTAATATTTGGTTTGACCAACCCTCTGAACTTTCTGAAAATACACAATTGAATATTTAGCAGATCTCCTTAGGTGTCCTCGGCAGAAACCTTCAAACATTAATAGGAAGTTGTATTTATGTATGAAATGTCAGATGTTGTGCAGTGTTCTCTTGTGAGAAAAGTAGCTTTCCAAGATTTATAATTAGGGTCTGTCACAACCAGCAATTTTAGCTGTAACACATGAAACTCGGACTACTCATCAGATAATGCCTAGCTCTATTAATTTGTAACTCACAGAGATGTAGCCGCAAGAGGACACAAGCCAGTGTCTTATTGTGCCGGTCCCAAGCCCGGATAAATACAGAGGGTTGCGTCAGGAAGGGCATCCGGCGTAAAACTTTTGCCAAATCAAAGATGCGAATCAAACCTATGACTTCCATACCGGATCGGTCAAGGCCCGGGTTAACAACGACCGCCATCGGCGCTGTTGACCTACAGGGCGCCGGTGGAAATTGGATTACTGTTGGTCGAAGAAGGAGAGGAGGAAAGTGCGTTCGCTCGAAGAAAGAGAAGAGGAGCGCCAAGAGTATAGGACTAAGAGTAGGGACCTTGAACGTTGGAACTATGACAGGAAAAGGTAGAGAGTTGGTTGACATGATGCAGAGAAGGAAGGTAGACATACTGTGTGTACAGGAGACCAGGTGGAAAGGTAGCAAGGCTAGAAGTTTAGGAGCAGGGTTCAAGTTGTTCTATCATGGTATAGATGGGAAGAGAAATGGAGTAGGAGTTATCTTGAAGGAGGAGTGTTTTAGGAATGTCCTGGAGGTAAAAAGAGTATCGGATAGAGTGATGAGTCTGAAGCTAGAAATAGAAGGTGTGATGTTGAATGTTGTTAGCGGGTATGCTCCACAGGTAGGATGTGAGCTGGAGGAGAAGGAGAAATTCTGGTCGGACTTTGATGAAGAGATGCAGAGCATGCCTAGAAGTGAGAGAGTTGTCATTGGAGTAGACTTCAATGGACATGTTGGTGCAGGAAACAGAGGTGATGAGGATGTGATAGGCAGGTTTGGTATCCAGGAGAGGAAAGCAGAAGGACAGATGGTAGTTGACTTTGCAAAAAGGATGGAAATGGCTGTAGTGAATACTTTCTTCCAGAAGAGGCAGGAACATAGAGTGACCTTTAAGAGTGGTGGTAGGAGCACACAGGTCGACTACATCTTGTGTAGACGGTATAACCTGAAGGAGATCAGTGACTGTAAAGTAGTGGTAGGTGAGAGTGTAGCCAAACAGCATAGGATGGTGGTGTGTAGGATGACTCTGGTGGTGAGGAAGATCAAGAGGGCAAAGGCAGAGCTTAAGACGAAATGGTGGAAGCTGAAAAAGGAAGAGTGTTGCATGACTTTTAGGAAGGAGTTAAGACAGGCTCTGGGTGGTCAGGAGGTGCTTCCAGATGACTGGACAACTACAGCTAATGTGATCAGGGAGACAGGTAAGAGAGTACTTGGTGTGTCATCTGGAAGGAAAGTAGATAAGGAGACTTGGTGGTGGAATGAGGAGGTACAGGAGTGTATACAGAGAAAGAGGTTAGCTAAGAAGAAGTGGGACACTGAGAGGACTGAGGAGAGTAGACAGGAGTACAGGGAGATGCAGCGTAAGGTGAAGGTAGAGGTAGCAAAGGCCAAACAAGAAGCTTATGATGACTTGTATGCTGGGTTGGACAGTAAGGAGGGAGAGACTGATCTATACAGGTTGGCAAGACAGAGAGATAGAGATGGGAAGGACGTGCAGCAGGTTAGGGTGATTAAGGATAGGGATGGAAGTCTATTGACAGGTGCCAGTAGTGTGATGGGAAGATGGAAAGAGTACTTTGAAGAGTTGATGAACGTGGAAAATGAGAGAGAACAAAGACTAGAAGAGGTGACTGTTGTGGACCAGGATGTAGCAAAGATTAGTCAGGATGAAGTGAGGAGGGCATTGAAGAGGATGAAGAGTGGAAAGGCAGTTGGTCCTGATGATATACCTGTAGAGGTATGGAAGTGTCTAGGAGAGGTGGCAGTAGAGTTTCTGACTGGGTTGTTCAACAGGATCTTAGATAGTGAGAAGATGCCTGAGGAATGGAGGAGTAGTGTGCTGGTGCCCATTTTTAAGAACAAGGGAGATGTGCAGAGTTGTGGCAACTACAGAGGAATAAAGCTGATGAGCCATACAATGAAGTTATGGGAGAGAGTAGTGGAAGCTAGACTAAGGGCAGACGTGAGCATTTGTGAGCAGCAGTATGGTTTCATGCCAAAAAAGAGTACTACAGATGCAGTATTTGCTCTGAGGATGTTGATAGAGAAGTACAGAGAAGGCCAGAGGGAGCTGCATTGTGTTTTTGTAGATCTAGAGAAAGCTTATGACAGGGTGCCCAGAGAGGAACTGTGGTATTGTATGAGGAAATCTGGAGTGGCAGAGAAGTATGTTAGAGCGGTGCAGGACATGTATGAGGACTGTAAGACAGTGGTGAGGTGTGCTGTAGGTGTGACAGAGGAGTTCAAGGTGGAGGTGGGACTGCATCAGGGATCAGCTCTGAGCCCCTTCTTGTTCGCTATGGTGATGGACAGGCTGACAGACGAGGTTAGACAGGAATCACCATGGACTATGATGTTTGCAGATGACATTGTGATCTGCAGTGAGAGCAGGGAACAGGTGGAGGAGAAGCTAGAGAGGTGGAGGTTTGTCCTGGAAAGGAGAGGAATGAAGGTTAGCCGCAGTAAGACAGAGTACATGTGTGTGAATGAGAGGGACCCAAGTGGAAGAGTGAGGCTACAGGGAGAAGAGATCAAGAAGATGGAGGATTTTAAGTACTTGGGGTCAACAGTCCAGAGCAATGGAGAGTGTGGAAAAGAGGTGAAGAAGCGTGTACAGGCAGGATGGAACGGGTGGAGGAAAGTGTCAGGTGTGATGTGTGATAGAAGAGTATCAGCTAAAATGAAAGGAAAGGTGTACAAAACTGTGGTGAGACCAGCAATGTTGTTTGGTCTAGAGACAGTGTCACTGAAGAAAAGACAGGAGAAAGAGCTGGAGGTAGCAGAGATGAAGATGCTGAGGTTCTCTCTGGGAGTGACCAGGAAGGATAGGATCAGGAATGAGTACATCAGAGGGACAGCACATGTTAGAGGTTTTGGAGATAAAGTCAGAGAGGCCAGACTGAGATGGTTTGGACATGTCCAGAGGAGAGATAGGGAATATATTGGTAGAAGGATGCTGAGTTTTGAACTGCCAGGCAGGAGGCCTAGAGGAAGACCAAAGAGGAGGTTTATGGATGTAATGAGGGAAGACATGAAGATAGTTGGTGTGAGAGAAGAGGATTCAAAGGACAGGGCTAGATGGAGGAAATTGATTCGCTGTGGCGACCCCTGAAGGGAAAAGCCGAAAGGAAAAGAAGAAGAAGAGAAACATGGAGCACTCTGAAACTGTAAAAATATATACAAAACATGGCTATAACATTGGCAATGTAAAATGTGCGACTAAGAAATATGTGTTCAATGAGTGTGCATGTTCACTAAACTAAAACACTAAAGTTGCAAAATTAGTTTTAAATTGTTGACTTGAAGTATACTGAAGTATACTGCAAGATTATAAATATTCATCATAAGATTTTAGTTACTTCTTTTTTCTCCTGTGAAACCTTTTCACATGTAACCCAGAAAAATAATGTCTCAAATTATTTGCCAAAACATCATGTCTACTTAAAAGTACCAGGATCATTAACACTGATATCACCACCTCTCGCAGGATTAACAAGAACCAATGCAGTCAGAGACTGCAACATCCCACGACACCCCTGAATTCAAGATTTTACCCTGACCTACTTGCGTAGTTCAAAGATCAAAGCTAGTGCTCTGATCTACTTTCATTTATCAAAGCAGTACCTTTGATCTATGGTCTTATGCTGGCCTTCTCCCTCATCTTGCTATCTTATCCAGTTCCTCAGATAGATAGATAGATAGATAGATAATGTTGGAATTAAATGTTTTTATCCAATTTTATCTTATGCGCCAAAGCTAATGCTAAAGTACAATCAATGCTAATGTGCTTGAGTTCATTTCAGGATATCGCATAACTTTCAGGGCGGCCTGACTTTCAGGGCGGGCGGGGGGGAGCAAGGTTGTGGAACTCATATCTGTGGAGAAATGCGTAGGGGTTTCTGCTGATTGCGCACTGGTGGTTAAGACAGTTAGAGACACATCCTGATGTTTAGATAACCTCGTCGCGCCATGAAGGAGTACAGATTGTGAAATCATTGTTGAATACGCCCTCTGAAATGTATAAAGCTTGTGTGTTTTACTGCCTCTTCGCACTCTGCCGGAAGTAATCTTCTGTTAGACAAAGTGCCTAGAAATTTCTATTCGTTCAATAAACGTTGAAGCTTCTTGCAATTTCACAGTGGTGTTCTGTTTATTTAACTTCGTACAGAAATTGTCCACTACTAAGAAACAACGAACGCGCAGGTGGACAACGAGGGTCCCTACAACTACGGGATTCGCTCCTCCACTTTCAATAGATAGATAGATAGATAGATACTTTATTAATCCCGGAGGACATTCCATATATCCACTGCTCAGGCATTACATAATGCATATATACTGGATAGAAAAAGAAACACTGACACCAAAGACTGGTAAAAGAGGTAACAACAATAAAAGCAATAAAACTATTATTTTGTTTTTTAATACTTAGAAACAAAAAAATAGAAGGATAAAAAGACAAGCTTGCCTAATGGCAATAGAAACAAGAATAAATGCTTAAGAGGAATAGAAAGACTAAAAGAATAAATAAAAATGAATTTTAAAAAAAGTAAAAGTAAAAGACAACATCATATAAAGGCAAGTCTATAAAAATGGGTTTTAAGAAGAGATTTAAAAGATGTCACTGATTCTGCACGCCTTATCTCCTCAGGCAGGTCATTCCAAAGTCGAGGGGCCCGGATGGAAAAGGCACGGTCGCCTTTAGATTTAAGCCTCGACTTTGGAATTGACAGGAGGGCCCCACCCAAGGATCTAAGGCTATGTACTGGCTCATATGGGGTCAACATTTCCGTTATGTAACTCGGGGCCAGACACAGACGGGCTTTAAAAGTGATCAGCAAAATCTTAAAATCAATTCTAAAACGCACAGGGAGCCAATGGAGGGAGGCCAGGATTGGGGTAATGTGATGTTGCCTGTTAAAACCAGTAAGAAGCCTAGTTGCTGCATTCTGGGAGAGTGATTTATGGTTGATGCCAGAGAGGAGTGAGTTACAATAATCAAGTCTGGAGAAGATGAATGCATGAATTACTTTTTCTAAGTCGGAATGTGGGACAATGGGTTTGATTTTGGAGATTGTTCTTAACTGAAGATAGCAAGACTGGACAACTTTATTGATATGACATTTGAAGTTGAGGTCTGGATCGAATATTACTCCTAAATTTCTGGCAGCGGATTTAACGTAAATGGACAGGGGACCAAGGCTATTTTTAATGGGACTGATGGAGTTTGGAGGAGTGAACAGTATGATTTCAGATTTGGAGTTATTGAGCTGAAGAACGTTTTGGGCCATCCAACAGTTGATATCGTTGAGACAATCTAACACAGCAGCCAGGCTTCTTGGGTCATCCGGTCTCAGCGGGAGGTATATCTGTGTGTTGTCCGCATAGCAATGGAAAGACACGTTGTGATGGTGGATGATCTGACCAAGTGGAAGCATGTAAATAGAAAATAAAATTGGACCTAAAATTGAACCCTGCGGTACACCACAGGTAATCTGAGTTTTCGAGGATATGTAATTACCTATGTTGACCGCAAAGGTTCTATCTAAAAGGTAGGAATAAAACCAGCTAAGTGCAGTGTCCTTGATGCCAAGCCAGGTTTCAAGACGGTCAATTAAAATGGCATGGTCTACAGTGTCAAAGGCTGCACTTAAATCTAAAAGGATTAAAATTGTACTATCTCCCCTGTCAGCTGCTAAAAGAAGATCATTGGTTACCCTGAGGAGGGCAGTTTCTGTACTGTGTAAAGCTCTAAAACCAGACAGAAATTTCTCAAAGAGATTATTATGAGAGTTAAAAGCTAAAAGTTGGGTTGAAACCACTTTTTCTAGAATTTTTGATAAAAGCTGCACCCCCCACTGCCCCCCCCCCCTTCAGGTGTAGGTGTGTGTGTGTGTGTGTGTGTGTGTGTGTGTGTGTGTGTGTGTGTGTGTGTGTGTGTGTTTGGTTTGTGTTTCACGAGCCTGTATACTTATATATACTACGCATGTGATTAACAACATAGACTAACACTAGAGTGGACAAAGATTTTCTCTTTGAATTTAAAATTTTGATTTAATCTTAATTATATATAATCCTTAATGTTATGTAATTACGTTAAAATAAGTGGAATACAATATCTGCATTAACATGCAATTTGCAGTCTCTTATTAAGTGACACTACTTCAATTAATGCATATCTTTATTATTGACCTGGTAATTCCATTCACCATAATTCCATGGATTAAAATATGTGTGACTTATGTCACACTGTCAACGACTCTGGTCATCAGTTAATGTTTGATTTTGCATTTTATGACACATTCTCACGATAAAGCATATGTGTTATAGTTAAAAAAATCATTTGACATTAGCTCATCTTTCTTGATATTCAACTATGTTGTTGCTTTGCTCCTTTGTACATTTACCTTCAAATGAATGACTTATCATTGGTACATCATCTTCAAAATATTTATTATAACTTAACCATAGTGTAGATAATTATTTAAGATAAAATAATTGTAATTAGTCATTATTTATAACAGAATCCACTCACCGGTGGAAAAAAGATACAAGCTATCAAAACCCATTTCCTAGTAGTAATAATATACTGGATTACTAAATTGCCCTCAGGAGGACAGAGCTGTCACCAATGTCAACACCAAAACAAGGCAGTCAGAGACTGTAACATCCAGCAACTTACCCTGACCTACTTCCAGGCTAGGTCAGGGTACCCTGAAAGTAGACAAGTGCATATATTTGGCCGTAGATCAAAGCTTGTGCATAGGTAGATCAGGGCACTAGCTTTGTATATGGTCTTAATCACACTAGCCACTCTCGTCTTTCTATCTTCTCTGGTTCCTGAGTGTAAAAAAAGTTGAAATTTGACCTTGACCTGGATTTCTCAAGGTCATCATCTCATTTGCATCCCCTTTGCCGCCTGAGTAATTTGCTTTTTGTATCATATTTTTATCTGCAACAGTTGCAAAGATATTTGGTGAACATACTAACAAACACACAAACACTGACAATTACAATACATCACCGCTTTGAAGCAGGATGTAAAAATCCTCACAATGTATGGAGGTTCCACTAAACGTCTGACTAGCAACATGAAAAAGGGGGAATGGATTATTTTGTGTCGGAACCACAATCCAGCCTGAACCAAAAGGTACCTACAAAGACTTCTTGTCTAAGATAGCAAGAGTGAGAGGGTGATGAATAAGATGAAGACATATTGTTAAGAACCAAACATTTCACCAGAAGAGAGGGATGGCATCAAGAAATCTTACCAGTGCTTTAAAAAAAGGAAAACACTAGAGGAAATCCAAAGCACCAGATCCATAGACACAGTGGCAAATCCATAGCAGATAACCCAAAGTCCAGGCTGTGCAAAGATGTCCCTGAGACAGTCCAGTACACAATAGCAGGTCTAAGATGCCAGCTGAAACACCAAGTCTATTGAGGGGCAATACCCAATGTTTGATCTATATTGTGACAAACATTAGAAACTTGTGAATGAGAACAACAGAGCCAAAAGTCTATAGGTATTCAAGGTCTTCTAGACTGACAAACAGCTGATGGATCAAAATTAGGCATTTTGTTGTTAGCAACCAGGAGAAGAAATTGCAGTTTTAATACATGTGGAAAACTTATCGGACAGTATCCTCAAGAAAGAGCATGAAAGAGGCATCAGAGGCTGAATGAACGGTTGGAATAGGTAGGGAATCTGAAAGCTAAACTGGTCCCAGTGGGGATAAGAACATTAGCAGCAGTGACCTATGTGCTTTCAACTGATTCTATGTACAACATCTGAGGTCCAAACACAAGGCTTGGATGGCGTGATAGTGAAATGATGATGAAAATTGGAAGTTGGGTTTTTAATCAAATAAATGTTTGAAATTGTGCTGCCTGAACTAAAATCAATGTAATCTGTTCCGCTAACTACAGAGAATACTTCATCAAGCATCAAGATTTTATGTGACCCAAGTGTCTGATCTCATACATTTCAAATTTAGCAACACAATTGGCTGCATCTTCCTCAGTCAAAAATACATCACTTGATAAAGCATTCAAGTGTGTATTGCTTGTCACATGGCCTATATATCAGGAAGACCATGATCTCAACATTTATCAGATTTATACAGGACAATTTTCAGATTGAGAAATTAACATACAGGAAGTCTTTGTTGATCCTTCTGGCGTGTGCAACCAATGATTCTTTCTCTTTTCAATTTCTCCCTTGCCAACAGACGTGTGAATTTGTAGGCTATAGCCACATTACAACACATGAGACCTGTTGCTTCTTATTTCTGTTCATATCATAACAAATTAAAGCAGCCACACAGTCCATGTGAGCAATGTGTCTCACGTTCTAGTCGCACCTCAGCGTGATATTACACACTTTTTTTTTTTCTTCCGGAGCCTGTTCTCAGCAAAATATAGGCAAGAAAACGTTATGTAAATAGTCCCCTCAACATCATGTCAAGGGTACAGTGCAGTTTCAAAATCATTGTCTGGATGCAATTATCATCTAAAACATTGTATATGCATGTGGGCTTTACAGTTCCCCTGTCATTGGCTTTTACATGCATAACATTTCTGCATCAGCACACTAATATGATCATGCCATGTAAAAAAAAAAATTGTGGGACTTGAAATATAAATTCTGTTTTGTTTTGTTTTTCAAATAAATGGAAGATAACAAGATTTTCTTACTTGTTTTCTAAGATTGGTCTCAAAGGACAGTATTTTCAAAGCTTCTGTACTGGAAGTAGGTTGTGTTGAGGCAAGTTCACCAGAGAGGATGTAAAGGACAACAGTTTGCCCTTTTGGATTGCGAGGTCGGCATCGGTATGTATCTGGAGTGTCTGAAAAGCTGAGGAGGATCTTTAACTAACACAAGGTCCCTGTGTATTTTAAGCCGGGAAACATCCTCCGACAAAGACTGGTCCACCCAAAAGACCCCACACCACACAGTCAGAAGAGCAATCTGGTGTATGCAGTTAAATGCAGCAAGGAATGCTCAGATGTCTACATAGAGGAAACCAAACAACACTACACAGACGCATGGCTCAACACAGAAGAGCCAACACATCAGGACAGGACTCGGCAGTCTTCCTTCACCTCAAGGAAGAGGGACACTCATTTCAGGACACAGATGTTCAGATCTTGGACAGGGGAGATGAATGGTTTTAGAGACGAGTGAAAGAGGCCATCCACGTCAAAGTTGAGAAGCCATCTCTGAATAGAGGGGGTGGTCTGCGACATCACCTTTCTCCCATTTATAATCATGTCATTTCAAAACTCCCAAAAATGTTGTCTCAGCAGATTGACCCAGGTGATGGGTCTCATGCTAATGACCCGCATTAGCATACAAAGATGAAACTCACATCTCAGCAACCCCCTTTGACATCCCCACCAACAATCGTTGAGGAGCCAGACGGGTATCAACGATGGTCGTTGGAATGTGAAAAGCACTGACCACATCCCACAGGGTTTATAAGCTGGGACATTATCAGCCACTCTCTGAATTGAAGAAGTCTCTTGGATAAGAGACGAAACGTCTTCAAGAACTTTGTTAACGTCCAGTGGATCGACTCAACAGCTTTTGGATAACCATGACCTGGATGACTGAGAACCTACACAGACAAATTGTTAAAATGAACTAAATGATGAGAATCTACAGTAAATATATTATAGCATACTGCATGCATCTGATGAATCATCCTGAAGTTTCACTGAATGCAATGTACTGTTTTCAAAGTTAATACAATGTCAGATACCAGATTAATTTGTAGTGTCACAAAAGCAAACATGGACTTGCATTGAGGATCACATATACTGTATGTGCACAGCACATACTCACCTGAAAAAGAAAAATCTGAAATATAACTTCATATCTGCTCCATATTGGTGCTACTAACTTCAGGTCCAACTCAGGATAATTTAGAATCTGTGGGAGCCCTGAATTTTAACCCATTGCAAAAAGATAATGCTACCAAGGAATGATGGGAGATAGTGATGCATAAAGTGTGGTCCTTGTGTCCAGTCTACAAAATTTTGCTTTGGTTGCTGCAGAATAACAGAAAACACCACTTCAGAAAGGCATTGGGATTGGAAATGGAAATCTCATTTTTTTGTCAATGTGATGCACATTAATTTTAATCTACAGGGTTGGTAGTTATGAAGTTATCTCATACATTGGTTTTAAGGCTACCCCACTTTGATAGTCAATGAAGAAAAAAACAAATAAAATAAATTACTTATTTCTATGTGGCCCATTACCAAATGTATGACAGATAATACCAGCCCAGTGGTTGAGAACATCATAGAGATGAACAGCACATGGCCATTTGAATTCTCATCTACACGCAATAGAAAGTGAACAAGTCCTCTATATCAGTGGTCCCCAACCCTCAGGCCGCGGAGCGGTACTGGTCCATGGGTCATTTGGTACCAGGCCGCACAGAAAAAAAACAAACAATTTACATTACTTCCGTTTTGTTAATGTCAGAGTCTGAAAGATGTTTTACTTTGAAAAATTACCTGATTATCTGTTACGTACTGTACGTTTATGTCAGTGGTCCCCAACCACCAGGTCACGACCCGGTACCTGGTCGCGGGACATTAGTTACTGGGCAACACAGAAAATTTTACTTTTTTTATTGATTACCAGTCTAAAGATGTTTTATTTTGAAAAGTGACGTCTGTGCGAAATGATGCACAGAAAAATGCATGCGTCTGTCCTGCTTGACAGGTCATGTTACACGTTACCAGCCATTACCCCTAAATTAAGCACCCACAACTGCATCACAGTTCTGGAATAAAGTCATGGCAGATTATCCTGAGATTGCCAAAAAAGTATCAAAAACCCTGCTTCCATTTCCAACCTCCCGTCTTGGTGAAGCGGGATTTTCTGTGGTGACCGTAAAGAAAACTAAACTGCAGAGTAGACCAGACGTCCGGAACACACTTCAGGTGTCATTGTTTCCCGTACCGATGAGCAATATTTCAAACGGTGCCACAAAGACAATCGGTGATATTGAGCAGACCATGACGATTCTGAATTCCAGCCTCTGCCAACCAAACACATTTACGGAGAAGCACATGTGCCGGTTGTCAAAGTACTTGGCTATGATGTTTCTAATGCACTCAGGCACGTGGAAGAATTCCAAGGCAAACTCAACTAGCTTCTGTGGTACTGAGCCATAGGCATCGCAAGGTCAAGCCATACCACATGTAGGTCACTTCTCTCCCTCTTGGTGCGCTATATCTGTTCCCAGATCACAGATGCATGCTCGAAGCAATCAGGAGAGCCTGGCAATCCAGCTTTTTGACAACTTGTGTCGATGCAGCTGTTGATGCTGAGGAAGTTCATCATCCTCCTTGCCATGACTGAGAAGAAGACTTTCCCCTCTATGTTCAACAAGCAATTGTCATGAACTGAGCTCACTGGAATTTTGCTCTTTAGGAATAAATATTCCAACTGCCTCTTGCACCTCTGCTGGAGTTTCTTCCATGCGACACTCATAAGCTTCCACAAGATCTTTGTCACATGGGGGCAGCTCTTGTAGACCTTGTATGGGAGCCCATTCGGTCCTGGTGCCAAGGCCCTTTGCAGGACGTCCTTCACCTCACACAGCCTGGGTGGGGAGGTGTTGAAAGGGGTCTTGCGGGATTCTGGGCATGGGACATGACCTTGTGAGCCAAGTGGTAGGACTCTAGCCGCATCCATGTACTGGCCTTTGATGTGATGCTCCAGATCTTCCTTCAAGATTGATAACTTGCTACTTCTCTTTTCGTCCAGCAGCTGACAGAAACCGGAAAAGATCTTTTAAGAAGTCTTTCAGTTCCTTCTCCTTCTGCTTCTGGTGCTTCCTAAGTCTCTCCCTCCGGCCTCTCTGCTTCTGAAGTGTGGCATATACCAAGGGGATGCACTATCACCACTGCTGTTCTGCATAGGCCTGAACCCCCTCAGTCAGATCATCATAAAGAGTGGTTGCGGATACCGGTTCAGAAGCGGGACAACAATCAGCCACCTCCTCTACATGGATGACATCAAGCTGTATGCCATGAAATGGATGAGAAATCAACCCACTGATCCACTCCACCAGGATTTACAGTGACGACACAGGGATGTCCTTCATGTTAGACAAATGTGGCCAGATGGTATCGAGAAGAGGCAAGATGATCAGAATTAAAGGGGTTGACCTACCAGTGGGCAAGATAAGAGATGTCCAGGACTGCTATAAACACCTTGGAATCCCACAGGCTAATGGCAATCATGAAGAAGCCATGGAAGTCAACCACAGCCAAATACCTCCAGAGAGTAAGGCAAGTCCTGAGAAGTCAGCGGAATGGTAAAAACAGGGTCCAGCCATCAACATGTATGCACTGCCAGTCATCAGATACTCCACTGGGATCATAGGCTGGCTAAAAGAGTAGATAGAAGCCACAGATGTGCCCAGTATGGACTAGAAGTACCCAAATCCCAATGGGACTTACCACCAAAGGTGGTATGAACAGCAATGCTAAGATCCTGTGGGACTTCTGCTTCCAGACTGACAAACAGCTCCTGGCTAACCAACTGGACATAGTTTCAGGACAAAGAGCAGAAGAGAGCAGTGGTGATAGACATGGCAATTCCGGCTTACGCCAACATCAGGAAGAAGGAACACGAAAAGATTGACAAGTATCAAGGGTTGAAAGAACAGCTGGAACATTCGTGGAAGGTCAAGGCAAACGTGGTCCCCGTGGTAGTGGGAGCACTCTGGGCAGTGACCTCCAAACTGGAAGAGTGGCTCTAGCAGATTCCTGGAACAACATCTGAAGCCTCAGTCCAGAAGAGTGCAGTCCTAGGAACAGCTAAGATACTGCGCAGAACTATCAGAGACCGCCTCACTATTTGTCTAACATGTTGTCCGATTGCATGACATCCCTTCATAGTTTCAGATCGTGGTCCTCAGTTCACCGCAAAATTTTGGAAAGCTTTTTGCAATTCTCTGGGCACTTCGATCAGTCTCATATCTGGTTTCCACCCCCAATCCAATGGTCAGACAGAGCAGGCAAATCATTATATTGAAACAGTCCTCAGATGTATATGTGCTATAAACCCCATCTCTTGGAGCCAACAGTTACCCTGGGCAGAGTATGCCATAAACAGTTACATGTCCGATTCCTCCAATTTGTCCCCTTTTGATTGTTGTCTGGGGTATCAACCCCTGTTGTTCCCTAGCCAGGAGCAGGCAGTCGCGTTGCCGTCAGCGGAGGCTTTCATTAGACGCTGCTGACACACTTAGACTATAGCCCGCCAGTCTCTTTTGAGAGCAGCTGCACGGATGAAACAACTGGCTGACCGGAGACGCGGACCTACTCCCCCCTATCGGGAAGGTCAAAGAGTGTGGCTTTCCTCTAAGGATATTCCCATCTGTAGCAGCACTCGTAAGCTTTTGGTCCCGCAACTGTGAAACTGCGATTGCCGCTAACCATGCACAAGATCCACCCCACATCTCACGTGTCTAGAATAAAGCCATTTGTTACCCACCGTCTGAGTTCTGGTCAGGACCCCACCACCACCTCCTCGTGTCATTGACGGAGGTGAGACCTACACGGTGAGAGCTATCCTGAACTTCCGTCGCCGAGGGAGGGGGGTTCAGTACCTCATTGACTGGGAAGGTTACAGACCAGAACATTGGAGCCGGGTCCCATCGCGTTTCTTCTGGACAGCTCGCTGGTCAGGGACTTCAACAAGGATCACCCACGGCCTGGGAGCTGAAAACGCCAGGAAGCTTTTCCTTGGGGGGAAGGTACTGTGATGTTCTGCATCTATTTTGCCTTATATACGTTCGTGACTTTGTCTTTTGTTGATTGGTTTTCAGCTCATGTACTTTTCTGGTTCTCTGTTACTGCCACATGCATGAATCACTGAACCGGGCTTGTTTCCCCTGATTGTTTTGTTCGGTATTTGGCTAAAATTGCTTAGTTGTTCCCCTAGTTAATTAGCTGATCATTAGTTCCACCTGAAACTAATATAGCACCTTGGTCTGCCTATTTAAGGTGCTTCACTTCAGTTCATCACTTTCTCAGCATTATTCAGTATTCGTTTTAGCAGTCTCTTATGCCAGTTGTTATTGTAGTCCTTGACCGCTTTTTGATGTAGGGGTAAAGAGAGACAATGACACCTGAAATGTGTTCCGGACGTAGGGTCTACTCTGCAGTTTGGGTTTCTTTACAGACACTGCAGAAAATTGTGCTTCACAAAGAAAGGAGGTTGGAAATGGAAGCAGGGTTTTTCATACTTTTTGGGCAATCTCAGGAAAATCTGCCTTGACTTTAATCCAGCGTACTGGATTACCAATTGGGGGCGCTTAATTTAGGAATAACAGCTGGTAACCTGTCTTGTGACCGAGGTCTGTCAAGTGGGACAGACGCATGCATCCATCTGTGCTTCATTTCCCACATATATCACTTTTCAAAATAAAGCATCTTTAGACTGGTAATCAATTTAAAAAAAGAATGTCAAACTGTCTGTGCTGCCTGGTACCTAATGTCCCGCGACCCACTACCGGATTGTAACCCGGTGGTTGAGGACCATTGGCATAGACGGATTTAACAGAGAATCGGGTAATTTTTCAAAATAAAACATCCTTCAGACTCCAAAGTAAATAAAACAGAAGTAATTTAAATTATTTTTTCTTTCTGTGCGGCCCCGTACCAGATGACCGGGCTGCTCATAACTAACTGTCTTCACGGTCTGTGACTGTCCAGTCATACACAGTACCTGCCCCTCCCTACAGACCTGAAACTCATCACTGGTTTTCTTCAGCTTTCCTCTATTTTGGTCTATTTAAGGTTGTTTGGTGAACTTCTTTCTTGTTTTGTTTTGTTGTACGTACGCTGTGCATTTGATCAGACAGACCTGAAAACTGCTCATGGCGCATCGTCAGTTTCCACTCTAGTCTTTTTTTTTTTTTTTACCTGCTTGCTCTCAGTCTGACACTTTCTCATTTCAGTTCAAATCAATAATTTTTATATACTAAATAGATATTTTAACTGTTACATAGCACACACACACACACACACACACACACACACACACACACACACACACACACGCATGCTCTCTCTCTCTATCTCTCTCTCTCTCTTGCTCTAAAAATTTAAAGGAAAAAAAAATAATTAGAAAGTTGTGTTGACTATGACAATTCCTGTTCATGCATACCTTGTAGTTCATAATGTCCTATTGCATGCGTTGTATTCATTAATGCAATTCATGTTCTGGGTTCAAATCGGTTTTCGACCAGAAAATCCGAGAATTATACGTCTCTGAGCTCAACCAAAATTCGGCTCTCAACCAAACCAAAAGAAGCCGAGCGTACCTGAATGCGACTCACTCGGGAGCCGAGTGAACTCGAATGCCCAGGATGCTTCCTCCGTAGCACATTCGTGTTCAAAGTTTGATAGGATATATTTTATTAAAATAAAACACAGTGTCTATTTCTACCCTTTTTTATTTATGGTAAACAGTATACAGTGCAGTTTATGGTGTAAACCGAAAGAAGCCGAGTGTACCTGAACGGGACTCACTCCGGAGCCGAGCGAACTGCTCAGGATGCTTCCTCCGTAGCGCATTCGTGTTCGAAGTTTGATCGGATATCTTTTATTAAAATAAAACATAGTGTCTATTTCTACCCCTTTTTATTTATGGTAAACAGTATACAGTGTGGTTTATGGTGTAAAATAGTTTTTAAAAAAAACTTAAATTAAATTAAAATTATTTACATTAATTATAATGGGAAAAATAGTTTCGGATTTCGAACAACTCGCTTTTCGAACAGCCTTCTGTAACGGATTATGTTCGAAAACCGAGGGTTGACTGTAATTGATCTCAATTTTGAGGCTGTTCTGTAAATAATTCTAAAATTTAATCTAGATGGTTGACAGATACAGATAGTGGTGTACTGGCTCTTCCCTAGTAATGACCACTTCCTTCTCCTCTTCCTTTGCTGTAAAGGTAAGTCACATGCTGCAGTACTGTACAGTGGTTCTTCAACATTAATAGTTGACACTAGCTGTTGATGAACAAGCTTAAAAAATTGGTGTTCCTTGAAGTGTCTTCTGCTCCTCCTCCTCATGGACTAAATTATAAGGAGTAAATGTTTACCATGTGTAATCTGAATTCAAAACAAATCACATGTGCTGGTTAATAGATAGATAGATAGATAGATAGATAGATAGATAGATAGATAGATAGATAGATAGATAGATACTTTATAAATCCCGGAGGAAATTGTACATAGTCACTGCTCAGGCATTACATAACGAATAAATACTGGATAAACACCAGGAGAAAAGAAACACTGATATCATAGGAAATACCACAAGACATACACTACACTAACAGACACATACAGCATAAACAGGACTTATAAACTAAACAATAACTAAAATATAAACAATATAAAATTAAAATATAAACAGTATAAAATTAAATTAAATCCATTCAACTGCGTTCTGACCTTGCCACTCCCCCCCCCCCTCTGGTCCTCCTGAGAGAGTCATTGTATCCCCTGATGGCACGGGGCACGAAGGAGGACCTCAGCCTCTCTGTGGAGGCGCTGTGTGACAGCAGTCTGTCGCTGAAGGTGCTTCTCTGCTGGGAGAAGGTGGTGTGCAGGGGGTGGCTGGTGTTGTTCATGATAGCCTTAACTTTAGAAATGGTCTTGCTCTCCAGAACTGTCTCCACAGAGTCCAGGCTCAGCTGGACCACCGAGCCCGCTCTACGGATGAGTCTGTTAAGATGGTCCATATCTCTTTTCCTGGCCCCACCACCCCAATACAGAATGGTGTATGACAGCACACTGGAGACTACGGACTGATAGAACAGGAGAAGGAGCTTAGGACAGATGTTGAAGGAGGCCAGCCTCCTCAGGAAGTACATCCTGCTCTGCCCCTTCTTGTACACACAGTTCGAGTCCAGTCTGCTGTCTAGCTGCAGTTCCAGGTACTTATAGTTTCCTACCACCTCCACCTCACTGCCCTCGATGATAATTGGCTGTGGAGAGGGAGTTGCCCGCTGGAAATCCAGCACCATCTCCTTCGTCTTGGAGACATTGAGCTGGAGCTGATTCTGTTGGCACCACTCCACGAAGTCAGCCACCAATGCCCTGTACTCCCCCTCATCAGCCTCCCAGATACATGCCACTACCGCAGTGTCATCGGAGTACTTCTGTATGTGGCATGTATCCGAGCTGTGCTTGAAGTCCAATGTGTAGAGGGTGAAGAGAATGGGGGAGAGCACGGTCTCCTGTGGCGCCCCCGTGCTGCTGGTCACCATAGAAGACAAACATCCCCCCATACAGACGTACTGGGGTCTGTCAGTTAGGTAGTCTGTAATCCAGCTCACAAGGTAGGGGTCCACAGCCATGGAGGTCAGTTTATCCTGCAGGAGCCGGGGCTGGATGGTGTTGAAGGCGCTCAAAAAGTCAAAGAAGAGCACCCTGACGGCACAGCCCCAGTGTCCAGGTAGGACAGCACACGGTGGAGGAGGTACAAGACAGCGTCGTCAACCCCAACCTTGACCTGATAGGCGAACTGGAGAGGGTCCATTGCACCCTGCACCTGTAGACACATGAGCTCCAGGACCAGTTGCTCCAGGGTCTTTATTACGTGGGAGGTAAGAGCGACCGGTCGGTGGTCGTTGAGCTCAGTAGGGTGTCCTTTCTTGGGTACAGGGACAATGCAGGAGGTCTTCCACAGTGACAGGACCCTCCCCAGCCGCAGATTGAGGTTGAACAAGCGCTGCAGGGGGTCCCCCAGTTCCAAACCACAGGCTCGGAGGAGTGTTGGGGAGACCTTATCTGGTCCAGTCGCCTTATAGGGACGGAGCCTCCTCAGCGTTATTGTAACCAGGTCTGCAGTGATGACGGTCTCGGTTGTGGTGGGAGCAGGAGGTCGTGGTGAGGTTGGAAGTCCAGTGGTTGAGGTGGGGCCGCTGAGCTTCGCAGTACTTGGAGTGGGCTCGGGAGAAGTGGCAGGTGTGGAAGGAAAGGAAGCAAAGGAGAAGGGACCATAAGTGAAGCGGTCTGCAGGGCCGGGAGAGGCCTGGGACGAGAAGCTGGGAGTGGTGGGGGAGCTGAACCAATTGAAAAAGCTGTTTGGTTCATTTGCTCGTTCAATATTCCCCTCCACAGTGCTGTGCCCTTTCCCGTGTCCGGTGATGGTTGTCATCCCATTCCAGACCTCCCGCACCTGGTTGCAACCCCGCTGCTTTTCCAGCTTCCTCCCATACGTTCCTTGGCCTCCCTCAGGCAGAGTCTCACTTCCTGCTGGGCCTTCCTCATCTCCTCCTCGTTCTTGCTCCTGAACGCCTGCTTCTTCATGTTCAGGACAGCCTTGACTTCCTTGGTTACCCATGGTTTGTTGTTGGGGTTACACCTGATTGTCCTGACAGGGGCCATGGTGTCCACACAAAAGTTCATGTAATCTGTTAAACACTGAGCTGCCCCTCAATGTCCTCCCCATGTGAGCCCACTATGACATCCCAGTTGGTGGTCTGGAAGCAGTCCCTCAGCATTTCCTCCACTTCCGGGGACCACCTCCTGACCTGCCGTGTTGTTGCTGGCAGCTGTTTCACTTGCGGAATGTAGGTGGGCTGATGGTACACTAGGTTGTGGTCTGATTTACCTCGTGGAGGGAGGGGGTGGCGATGTATGCCTCCTTAGCATTAGTGTAGAACAAATTGACGGTACTGTTCTTCCATGTGGGGCAGTCAACACACTGGACCATTGTGGGGAGAGATGAGTCCAGGGTGACGTGATTAAAGTCACCGGTGATAATGATGAGTGCCTCCGGGTGCCGGGTCCGAAGAGCGGAGGTGGTCCCACAGATGGTCTCCGTGCAGTCAGGGTCCGCACGTGGAGGGATGTAGACGTCGAGGACAATAACGTGTGAAAATTCACGCGCCAGGTAGTAGGGTGTGATGCTAACAGCTGTTAGCTCCAGATCGCGGTTGCACAGCATCGATTTCACCGTCACATGTCCCGGATGGCACCAGCTATTGTTGGTATAGATGATTAATCCACCTCCTTTCTTCTTGCCGGCGGTGTTAGTGTCCCGGTCCACTCGTACGGAGGAGAAGCCCGTTAGTCCGACGTTAGCGTCTGGCACATCGCCAGTTAGCCACGTCTCTGAGAACACAAACAAGCTGGTCACCCGGTAGTGCTGTTCAGTCCAGCACAGCGCCGTCAGTTTGTCCAACTTGTTCGGTAGCGAGTTCACGTTCCCCATGATGACAGAGGGGACGGAGGGCTTGACTCACCTCCAGTTGGCGGCTCCAGCCGTTAGTCAAGTCCTTTCAATGCAACCCGCTCGGCATCTGCAATATCTCCATCAGAGCTCGGCAGGGATGAGATCGCGTGTTGCTGGGTCTTCTTTGACCCTCAGAGACATCAACTCCTCCCTGGAGTACACTAGCATATTACTATACATTATCTAAATTTATGTTAAAATAATATACAGAGAAACATACAAAAAAACCGCAAAATTAAGCATAATAAACTCACTCTGAGCAGAGGAAACTGCAGCCTGCTCGAGCATGCGCAGAGGAATGAATTAATGGCAGATATTGAAACTAATACACACGTATTTTAATATTTACAGTATTTTATTAAGTGTTGCTTTTATGTAGTCAGGTTTGCCCCCGAATAGGAGCTAAGTGATATAAGACCAATGTTTTCGTGTTGGGTTTCCTGCCGGGAAGCATTAACTGACGCAAAAGGTGAGCTTGAATGTATGGTCTCTGCATCCACATATTGTATATATTATATACAATGTATTAATATATTAAAATATTTTAAACTAAATTACTGAACTAAACATCTCAATAGAGGTTTCTAGTTTTGAAAATGACAACATGTTTGGAGAGATTGCTGACAAGTTTTTTTACCCTATTGATTTGATATTACACATTACAGACTAAATTGAAAATCTCATGCAAACCTGTTCAAATTAGCTCTACTTTTGTTATGTTCATCTAACCTGTTTTTATTGTTGTCTTCCTGTTACTGTTAATGTTTTATCATCCTTCACATTTCTCCCATCCTGAAATGTCTCCCTTCAACTGTCTCACTCCCTTACAGCCTGCTCTTTCTGTCTGTCAACATTAAAATTCCTTTGGGAAGTAATTAGGGAAAACTCAACAGACACACACAACAGCTGCTGAAGGCAAGGCTTTCTGTACTTTCCACTTTGCCTCCTTGCATTACAATAGCAAGAGGTTGGGTCAGGGAAAGATGAGGATGAAGAATGAAGAAATACAGTATTGAGATGGGAAACATTTCAGGAATGTCAAAGACAAAGTAGTTTGCTTACCTGTAAGCAATTTCTTCACTTTGTTGATGCACACAATTACACAGTATTTACCCTGTGCCGCTCATCCATAAACTGGACCAGCTTGGACTCAACACCTCCATATGCAACTGGCTGCTGGACTTCCTGACAGGGAGACGACAGGCAGTTTGAGTTAGTAAAACACCTCCAGCACCATCATGCTGAACACGGGAGCCCCCAAGGATGTGCACTGAGCCTCCTCCTTTTCACTCTACTGATCCATGACTGCACACCAACTTCCAGCTCCAACCTCTTTATAAAGTTTGCAGGCAACACGACTGTGGTGGGTCTCATCACCAACAACGATGAGACAGCCTACAGGAATGAGGGGAGCCTCCTGGCTATGTGGTACAACGACAACAATCTCCATCTGAATGTGGAGAAGATGAAGGAGATTGTTGTGGACTTCAGGAGAACACGCAGCCAGCATGCTCCATTAACCATTGACGGTGCAGCAGTGGAAAGGGTAGGCAGCACTAAATTCCTGGGTGTGTGCATCTCCAAGGACCTGTCGTGGGGCCACAACACTGCATCACTGGCCAAAAAGGCCCAACAGCACCTCTACTTCCTCCTCAAACTGAGGAGAGCAAGAGCCCCATCCCCCATCATGCTCACCTTCTACAGAGGCACCATTGAGAGCATCCTGACCAGCTGCATCACCGTGTGGTATGGCGCCTGCACCGTTTCCTGCTGCAAGATCCTGCAGCGCATTGTGAGAGCAGCTGGAAAGATCACTGGTGTCTCTCTCCCTTCCCTCACAGACATTTATAATACCCGCCTCACCCGCAAAGCCATCAGCATTGCAGGTGATCCCACCCACCCCTCTCACAGTCTTTTCAGCCTGCTGCCATCAGGTAGGACACTGCAGAGTCTGAAGGCCAAAACCAGCAAGCTCAAGGACAGTTTCTTTCACCAGGTGGTCAGGAGGCTCAACTCCCTCCCTGCTCTGCCCCCTGCCACAGCTCTGAACTCTACCCACACCCTGCTCTTCCCCTTCCCCAGCACCTGACTACATACCTCTCTTTCCCCCGTCAACTCAGGGACTGCGCACACGTCACTTCCCCTATGGGATTAGAGTGTATAGAGATGTTAACCATCCCTTGTGTTTCGTCCTATACTTCGTGCTGTAGTGTCTAATGTACTGTCTGTGTTGTACTGCTTGTTGCACTGCCTGTGTTGTACTGCTTGTGTTGTCCTGCCTGTGTTGTCCTGCCTGTGTTGTCCTGCCTGTTTTGTACATCCCGAGTTGTACTGCCCATTGTACTGTCTGTGTTGTACTTACTGCTTGTTTACAGTGGGTCAGAGAGGACTGTGATTTCATCTGTGCTATATGTCGTGAATATATGGTACACTTGACAATAAAGCTGACTTTGACTTTGACTTTGACAAATCAGGCAGAACGCTGACTCCCATCACGTTCCGTTATACAGTACATGTAAATTCACGTTGCACATATTCGTCCAACCACTTTCTTTTTTTGCTCAACATAGTTACTATGAATTAAAATATTAAGACAGCAATCAGATGAAGTACCATCATGACAGGCATAAATCGACGACTGAGTGCGCAAAATCCCATGTAGCACAGGTAGGCCAATCAATGTAGCATGATTACCTGCAGCCAGTGATGGCTAACAGGGGCGTTTCATCACGAATTGACACGATGTGTCACACGTACACAGTGTTCGTGTATGTTTGTCTTGACCTCCATCTAAGCTGAACCCCTGAGACCGAATCACCGAACCTCTAGGGTTCGATCGATTCAATTACTATTTCCCATAACTTCATTGTATGGCTGATCAGCATTATTCCTCTGTAGTTACCACAACTCTGCACATCTCCCTTGTTTTTAAAAATGGGCACCAGCACACTTCTCCCCCATTCCGCAGGCATCTTCTCCTCACTATCTAAGATCCTGTTGAACAACCCAGTCAGAAACTCTACTGCCACCTCTCCATACCACTTCCACTTCCATACCTCCACAGGTATATCATCAGGACCGAATGCCTTTCCACTCTTTACCCTCGTCAATGCCCTCTTCACTTCATCCTATCCTGACAAATCTTTGCTACTTCCTGGTCAACAACAGCCACTTCTTCTAGTCTTTGTTCTCTCTAATTTTCCTCTGTTTCTCTGTGTTGCCAACCTACATAGATCAGTGTCTCCCTCCTTACTGTCCAACCTAGCATACAAGTCAACTTAAAATATAGGTCTATCGGAGTAAACTAGATGACAAAAAAATAAATATACCAACTATGGTAATAAAATATGTAAACACATATCTTCACTAATTCATGGAGTGAGTTAGATAGTCATACAGCAATTCCTAACTGTGGTACACTTGGATCCTACCTTGCAATCTTTTCTGTACATAAAAAAAAAAAAACTCTCCCCACCAGAAGCTCTGGTCAATGAATGCTCGGCAGCCCGTACAGCTCTCACCTATGTTAGTCACTTTACAAGTTTCAAATGTGTTACATTCAAGCTTTTTCCCACCTTGCAGTGCAAAACTTGTTTAGAACAATATATAAACATTATTTAATATTAGAAGTATGAAACTCGTTATGGTTTGAGCTTCTTTCTTCCAATTGAGGCACCGTTTCTTCTGATGCATATCACTTATGTAATGCCCAGTGTCCTCATTTGAGGACAGCAAAGTTTACGCCGTTCTATAGCACTACAATTGCAAGTCTATTTCAAAAATAAGAAAGAAAGCATATCAATAAACCCTTCTGGACACTAGTCACTGAATAGCAGCATATGCAGATCAAAATTAAAGAAAATATCGGTAATCATCTTCATTGATCTCCAGAAGTGGATTTTTGTCAAATTCCCATGGAGTCTTTCTTTTGCTTTATATTATATAAATGAGAATTTTGCATCATATATTGATGAATCAGTATATTATTACCCTCACTTCATAATGTTGTTCTATAACCAATCCTTGTCATTATTTTCATAGTTTTTTTATGCTGTCCTCAAATGAGGATGGTGGGTTAAAATGGGTTAAATCCAGACCTTGACCAATCCCAGTATGGAAGCCATGGATTTGATTCGCATGTTTGATTTGGCAAAAGTTTTATGTTGGATACCTCTCCTGACACAACCTTCTGTATTTATTCGGGCTTGGGACCAGCACAATAAGACACTGGCTTGTGCCCTCTTGCAGCTACAAACAACTCTAATTAATTTACCAATATGAAAATGTTTGGAGTAGTTTTTAATGCATTGCACATCCTATACTGCCCAGTAACTATATAATGGATTCTGATTTTGTTGATTGATTCTCTTAATGCATTTCTGTCTCTTTTTATTTAAGTTACTAGAGCACATGGATGCGGTGCAATATTCAGGGAGGAAAATTGTTCTTGTCAATTGTACTGTTGCTGTGAATCAAAATTCTTTAATCAATAACATTTGTATCAAATGCATTTTCAAAAATAATTACAATATTACCATTGGAGGTCACTGTGGCCATTTGGCTCTGATGACCCTATGAAGGACACAGGCTATGAACATCAAATTAGTTGTCAATGCTTTATTGGCTGAGGACCTTCAGTTATGTTGCATATTGTTTGTATCATCATCTTTGTGTTGTTTATTTAAATGCTGTTATCCTGTTTATAATATGTTTTGCTACAAGTTAAGGTCTTTCAATAAAATGTCTCTTCCCCCCTAATCCTTGAGTAAGTGCAATGCTGCCTCTTCTCTCTGGACTTATAACACTTGAACGTTTTTGATAAGTTGCTCAGTTATCTCGTGTGGGTGGGCTTATAAGTGTTTCCAGTAGGATGAATTCTTAACCTGACTTCGTAATTTAGTATTAAGTTTTGTACTATGACTATAGGATGAGCTAACATAATGATTTTAACTTGCTCAATTAAACGGGACTCAACATTATGGACTACTTTCAACCATCATAAAGTGAGTAACTATCCACAAACTATCAAATGTTACAATGTACAAATGTTATGTCAAGTACAAGTCCCAACCCATTGAGTCAATTTTGGATCATGTTTTCTTTTTTTTAATTTTATTTTTGGACCGCTTGACTTTTTTTAATTAAATTGTTTTAATTCAGGAATACATGACAATTAAAACAATGTAAGACAAATAGTCTTACATCTGCTTATTCATTCATTCATTCAGTTATACTGCCTTCACAAAGGATCATCACCTTATGATGGTGGGTGTTTTGTGTGCACAATGATCCCAACAGCAATGCTAATAGGGTCACTGAAGCCAGACAGGTCAAAGGGCAGTACTCAAACAAAGAGAGATCCTACTGGCACCCCAGGTTCTAGTTGGGTCTGGACGTAAATCTGACATAACATTTATTATACCAAAGCATGCAGGTCCTAAAACAAATTTTGATGCTGGATCAGCTGAAGTCCAGTTTAAAAATAATCATCAGAGATACAGGGTGCGTATGAAAATTGGGCAACTGCCGGGTAAAGAAGAGGAAGATAAAGACAGTACAGCCAGAAGGAGTAGAAAATTTAAATGTTTAAAATTGAGAGGAATACCTTCAATACTGACAACATGACTGGATAAGGGAATTAATTTGATATTATGACTGAGATGGGAAAGGTTGATACAAGCATACTTTGCCTTACGTTCTTTTGGGTCACATTGTTCTTGATTATTCATTCATTCATTCATTCATTCATTTTCTGCCGCTTTATCCGCCGTAGCGGGTCACGGGGAGCTGGAGCCTATCTAAACTGGCATGGGGCGTGAGGCGGGGGACACTGCGGGAACGATGCCAGAGCACCGCGGAGCCACACACAAAGACAGACAACCATGCAAACACACACTCACTCCTACGGGCAATTTTTGAAATTTGCCAATCAACCTGAAGCGCAAGCTTTTTGGGGGTGGGAGGATGCCCGAGAACCCAGCTTCCTCCCAACCCCATAGCCCCATACACGGGAAAATAAAAATCAAGTTTACGTCATATTACTTGACTTAACATCTGTCCTCCATGAATATTGGAATTGTGAAATCACGAGTAAATCATTAAAAGCACATGATGTCATGTTACTGTACAATAAATGAGAATAAAAATGTATATTATTAGCCTGTAACGACCCCTGTCACCACAATGCGGAAGAAGTAGCTGAAGACGAAACGGCAATGTAGGAGACAGCGACGGGTTTTTATGTACTAGGTTAAAAATAAAATTTAATTACAAGCTTAAAATATATTTGGGTAACACTTTATGAGCACACACTATTAAGCATTACTTAAGTATTAATAAATATTAAATTCATCATTTATAACGCATGAATACTCATTAGTATGTAGTTTATAACGCAGCTATAAATGTTTTACTCATCATTTAGAATCACAATAGTTATGCATTAGTAAACACTGAATTCATCATTTATAAAACACGATTCTAACGTAAATACTCATTAGCATGTGGTTTATTAATCACAGTTACAACTGTTTTACTCTGCATTAATAAGCTCATCCATATAAATGATGAATTCAGCATTTCTAAATTAAGTATTACATCACTTACTCACCAGTTAGTTAGGATTTCTCAATTGTTTGTAGGATCATTTAGAAAGCCTATGTAGATAATGAACAATGTATTTAGATGTTCACGTCTGCATGCTCTTACATGCCCACTATTCAGACATGTACTAATGATTAGTGAGTATGTTAGCAGATGCTTTATAAAATCTCACAAATTCCATTTCTAATGGATGGCTTATAAACAGTTATTAATGAAGGAATTCATAAATTCAGCCTGTTACAAAGTACTTACTACTCCTTAATTAAGCATTTTGTGTGAGCTCATCTAAAGTGGAGATTATCTATGCCTTATAAAGTATTTCCAAATGAGATTTTAAGCCTGGCAATGCCTCAAAACTCGCAGAAGTTCCAGACCAAGGAGAGAAAAAACACAGGAACATAGAACTTATTGCATTGATATTTAATGCAACTTCCCAACATTGTAACTGTACAATTGAAAACTAGGATAAGCTTGGCTTGATAAAAACTTGGTTAAATAGCTCCAGCAGCAAAAACTTTCACAAGGATACGTACAGTGCCAGTACTGTTTTTGTGAATTAAACTTGATTTCACCAATGGTCTGCCCAATGTTTGATCCAAAATGATTTAGATTAGATTACAGTTTATTGTTAATCATAGACTATCACTTACTACATAAATTGCATTTGTTTTTCTTTGCCTATAATGTAGGCTACATCCCAAAATTATCAAACCAAACCTGCATGCATATAAGACAAATTAACACATAACTGCAAATTATCTATCTGCAAATGTATCTATCCATTACATTTTTCTCACCAAGCATATAGATCTCCATAGTTCGTCCTCTTTTTCAGTTTCATGTTGTGATGGCATGTTCTGCATTTGACTTTTCTTTTCTTCTGAGGCCACTTTATCAGCTTCAGGGTGTTTCTTTTCGAGGTCTCGTTATTAATAAGCTTCTTCAGTAGGGTAAATTTGCTCATTGTTTTCTGTATGTGAAAAAAGAAAAGCATTAAACACATCCTGCTGGAGTACCATATGTGTTTGTTTGCTGGCTCACATGGATGATAGCAGCTAACGGCGTTAGCTCTCGCTTCCCGCCTGAAGTTACTACCGCGAGATGTATAATGTGTATTATAGGAGAGAAACAGTATTTCAGGACCCTGGTACGTCATGACTGTAGCATCTCACTTGTTTTTGTTTTGTTTTGTTTTGTTTTTTCGTGCACGTCCAACTTAACTTTATTAATCAAGCTCACCTGGTGGATCTCTCTCTCTTTCTCAATTCAATTCAATTCAATTCAATTCAATTCAATTCAATTCAATAAGCTTTATTGGCATAACTGTAGATTACAGCGACAACAACAATAACAACAACGGAGCTATCTCACTACAGACGCATTTCATTTCATCCTCTGTCCAAGGACCGATGTTTCCGACGTCTCTCGCTCCGTTCCGTTGATATCGCTCCACAACTCGAAATAGGCGGGTGTCAGACGGCGGTCTGGCATCGCGAGTGACGTCACAGACAGTAAAAACCGATCTGAGTGTTTGGAGCTGTTCAGACTGAAACACATCTGTCCAAATGCGATTTGAAACTACCTCCCGAAGGTGGTTTCGATCCGGTTTGCAAAAATCAGAAGTCATGTGGTTTGTGACTGGTAAGACTTCAAAACAACTATCCGGTTCCAATCTGGATTGGCTAAAAATTGGATTTTGCATGGCAGTCTGAACGCGGCCTTTGTGTGTGTGTGCATGTGTGAGTGTGTGCATGTTTTAAAGTGTGCAAATACCTTTTTCTCTTAATTTTTTACCTTTTTCATTATTAATAATACTAATTCTTTGTCGTCTAAATTGCGGTCCAAAATCCGGATCAGGCCGTGTCCTGGTACAAAAAAATTCTTCGGCTGTTTAATCGAGGAAGGACAATGTCTGCTGCGTTTGAGCGTGTTGGGGTTGTCACTGCTCCAATCGCAGAGCTGTTCATTGCTGCCCTCAGCAAATACAAGGAAATCCTTAAAGCTACAACAGTCAGGTGAAACTCAGTGGGTTTGCCATAAAGTGTGCCACTGCAATTGAGGATGATCCAGGAATAGTGAAGACAATTAAAGCCTTTAATATGTCTGGAAATCTGCTTGCCCTGAAAAGAAAGCCAGCTATAATGCTAGATTAACACTGATGTTTGAAAGAAGGAAAGAAAAAAAAGTTCATTGTTGAATTATGACACTGAAATATTTTCTGACTTTATTTTTTGATAACAAAATATTTTATTTTTTTGATAAAGAAATATTTTATTTAATATTTCTTTTTTTTTCCAGAGAAACATTTTATTTGTTGTATTTAAACTTCTACTGTTGGTGTTGGCAAGTTTTTATTCAGCCAAGCTTATCCTATTTCTTATATATATATTCTTATATATTATTTTTATCCTATATCTCCTACCTGGACGCCGGGGGCTGTGCCGTCAGAGTGCTCTTCTTCGACTTTTCGAGTGCCTTCAACACCATCCAGCCCCAGCTCCTGCAGGATAAACTGACCTCCATGGCTGTGGACCCCTACCTCGTGAGCTGGATTACGGACTACCTAACGGACAGACCCCAGTACGTCCGTATGGGGGACTGTTTGTCTTCTATGGTGACCAGCAGCACGGGGGCGCCACAGGGGACCGTTCTGTCCCCCATTCTCTTCACCCTCTACACATCAGACTTCAAGCACAACTCGGATACATGCCACATACAGAAGTACTCCGATGACACCGCAATAGTGGCATGTATCCGGGAGGGTGATGAGGGGGGGTACAGGGCATTGGTGGCTGACTTCGTGGAGTGGTGCCAACAGAACCAGCTCCAGCTCAACGTCTCCAAGACAAAGGAGATGGTTCTGGATTTCCGGCGGGCACCTCCCTCTCCAGAGCCAGTGATCATCAAAGGCAGTGAGGTGGAGGTGGTAGAAAACTATAAGTACCTGGGACTGCAGCTAGACAGCAGACTGGACTGGTCACTCAACTCGGACTGTGTGTACAAGAAGGGGCAGAGCAGGATGTACTTCCTGAGGATGCTGGCCTCCTTCAACATCTGTCCTAAGCCCCTTCTCATGTTCTATCAGTCCGAAGTCTCCAGTGTGCTGTCATACGCCATTGTGTGTTGGGGTGGGGGGGGCAGGAAAAGAGATATGGACCGTCTGAACAGACTCATCCGCAGAGCGGGCTCAGTGGTCGGGCTGAGCCTGGTCTCTGTGGATATGCTTCTGGAGAGCAGGACCATGTCTAAAATTAAGGCTATCATGAACAACACCAGGCACCCCCTACACACCACCTTCTCCCAGCAGGGAAGCACCTTCAGCGGCAGACTGCTGTCACACAGCGCCTCCACAGAGAGGCTGAGGTCCTCCTTCGTGCCCCGTGCCATCAGGGGGTACAATGACTCTCTCAGGAGGAGCGGGGGGGAGGTGGCGAGGTCAGCACGGGGTTGAAAATGGATTTAATTTAATTTAATTTTAATTAAATTTTATACTGTTTATATATATATATATATATATATATATATATATATATTATATATATATATAGCAGCTGGATAGTACAGTGGTTAAGTCAACTGACTTGAATGCAGGAGGTTGTGGGTTCGAATTTGAAAGGGGCGTGGTCTGGAATGCAGGAGGGCGTGGGCGTGGCTTCGAACCCCAGACATGGCGGGCACTATCCAGTGAGGGTCCTTAGGCAAGACCCTTAATGCTATACGAGCCTACCTCAAACATGAGTGAACACAATAATGACAGAGTCATACCAGCTCGGACGTCGCCCGGGTTAACAAGGTCCGCGTCAGATGCTAGGGAACCAGGGCAATCTGATGACAAATGGGCTACTGGAACAAGACACACATGGACAAGGGCGGAGAATACGGAGTTGTTGGAATGCTACTACACAAGTAATCCCAGAGAGAGGGGATATATGGGGCGGTTGTGGGACCAATGGATGCTTCGAAACCCACAATCAAGGCTAACAAAGAAACAGCTGTTAGCCCAGTGTTCCAACATCCGTAACTGAAAACTGCTGTCACAACTAGAGATCGATGAAATACAACAGCAATGCTACGGCAAGGGGGAGCCAGGACGCCAGGTCAGCGGGGGGATATCACCCCCCCCACAAACCGTGATTGGGTACCAAGCCCCAAGAGATATAGACAGCCTCAATACAAGAGCTGCTGACCTGCGAAGGAAGATCGTGACCCAAATGGAAACCTGGAGCCTCCGACAAATACCGAAGCTAAGTTGTCAAGTACCTTCAGAAGATCTGCTAGAAGATGTGAATGCTGCAATAAGAACCATCCCCACAGGGAACATAACTGAGACCAACAAGCTGATCCACAGTACAGCAACAGTAATCCTCGAGATGCTGGGATACAAGATCAACACAGGGCATAACAAACAATACCCTCCATGGAAGAGACGGTTAGAGGCCAAGATAAAGGCGACACGGAGAGAAGTCAGCCAGCTAGCCGAGCTACAGAAGGGGAACATGGTGAATAAAGGGGCACCCAGGAAATACAGCAAGCTCTCCATACCTGAAGCACTCGAAACTGCCAACAGAGACTAACAGCTCTGGCTACCCGACTGAAGCGATACACCAAGGAAATTGAAGCCAGGAGAATAAACAAGACCTTCTCCACTCAACCAGCAAAGGTGTACTCTCAGTGGCAGGGAAATAGCATCCGGCCAGACCCACCAAGAGCTGAGGTGGAGAAATACTGGAAGGGCATATGGGAAAGAGTAGCATCACACAACACCGATGCCCAGTGGCTAGTGGACCTAAGGACTGACCACAGCTGCCTCCCAGAACAAGAACCAGTAACCATCTCAATGGCAGACATCCAAGAAAGAGTGTCAAAGATGAAGAGTTGGTCAGCACCGGGCCCCGATATGATCCATACATACTGGCTAAAGAAGCTGACAGCACTCCACGAGCGTCTAGCAGCACAGATGAACCAGCTGCTAAGGGATGGGACGCACCAAGAATGGTTGACTGAAGGCAGGACAGTCCTGATCATGAAAGACCCACGGAAGGAATCTACCCCATCCGACTACCGGCCAATAACCTGTCTCAGTACAACATGGAAGCTCCTGTCAGGCATCATGGCCACTAAGATGAGTAGGCACATGGATCAATACATGAGTGGGACACAGAAAGGAGTTGGTAGTAACACCAGGGGAGCCAAGCACCAGCTACTGGTGGACAGAGCAGTACACAGAGACTGTAAGAATAGGCAGACCAACTTGTGCACCGCCTGGATTGACTACCAGAAAGCCTACGACTCAATGCCACACACGTGGATACTGGAATGTCTGGAACTGTATAAGATCAACAGGACACTAAGAGCCTTCATCAAGAACTCAATGGGGAAGTGGAAGACAACCCTGGAGACTAACTCCAAGCCAATTGCCCAAGTTAACATCAAGTGCGGCATATACCAAGGGGATGCACTATCACCACTGCTGTTCTGCATAGGCCTGAACCCCCTCAGTCACATCATCACAAAGAGTGGCTACGGATACCGATTCCGAAGCGGGACAACAATCAGCCATCTCCTCTCCATGGATGACATCAAGCTGTATGCCAGGAATGAGCGAGAAATTGACTCACTGATCCACACCACCAGGATCTACAGCGACGACATAGGGATGTCATTTGGATTAGACAAATGTGGCCGGATGGTATCAAGAAGAGGCAAGATGATCAGAACTGAAGGGGTCAACCTACCAGGGGGCAGGATAGAAGACATCAAGGACAGCTACAAATACCTTGGAATCCCACAGGCTAATGGCAACCATGAGGAGGCCGCAAGGAAGTCATCCACAGCCAAATACCTCCAGAGAGTAAGGCAAGTCCTGAGAAGTCAGCTGAATGGCAAGAACAAGGTCCGAGCCATCAACATGTATGCACTGCCGGTCATCAGATACCCCGCTGGGATCATAAGCTGGCCAAAGGAGGAGATAGAAGCCACAGATATCAAGACTAGAAAGCTCCTCACCATGCATGGAGGGTTTCACCCCAAGTCCAGCATCCTGAGGCTGTACACTAAGCGGAAAGAGGGAGGCCGAGGACTAGTGAGCATCAGGGCCACTGTCCAGGATGAGACATCAAAAATCCAAGAGTACATCAGGAAGATGGCCCCAACAGATGAACTGCTCAGTGAATGCCTTAGACACCAGAAACCTGAGGAGGAAGAGGAGGAGACAACATGGAGGGACAAGCCCCTACACGGCATGTACCACCGTCAGATAGAGGAAGTGGCTGATATCAAGAAGACCTACCAATGGCTGAATAAAGCTGGACTGACAGACAGCACAGAGGCACTGATCATGGCAGCACAAGAACAGGCCCTAAGTACAAGGGCAATAGAGGCCAATATCTACCACAGTAGATCTGACCCAAGGTGTAGGCTGTGTAAAGAAGCCCCAGAGTCAGTCCAGCATGTGGTAGCAGGGTGTAAGATGCTCGCCAGCTCAGCATACATGGAAAGGCACAACCAAGTAGCTGTGATAGTGTACAGGAACATCTGTACCCGGTATGGACTAGAAGTACCCAAATCCCAATGGGACATACCACCGAAGGTGGTTGAGAACGGCAAGGCTAAGATCCTGTGGGACTTCAGCTTCCAGACCGACAAACAGCTACTGGCTAACAAACCGGACATAGTGGTGATGGACAAAGAGCAGAAGAGAGCAGTGGTGATAGATGTGGCGATTCCAGCTGATGCCAACATCAGGAAGAAGGAACACGAAAAGATTGAGAAATATCAAGGGTTGAAAGAACAGCTGGAACAGATGTGGAAGGTCAAGGTTAATGTGGTCCCCGTGGTAGTAGGAGCACTTGGGGCAGTGACCCCCAAACTGGAAGAGTGGCTCCAGCAGATTCCTGGAACAACATCTGAAGCCTCAGTCCAGAAGAGCGCAGTCTTAGGAACAGCTAAGATACTGCGCAGAACCCTCAGACTCCCAGGCCTCTGGTAGAGGACCCGAGCTTGAGGATGACACACAGATACCACCCCACAAGGGTGAGAGGGACACTGTCATTATTCTGTTTATTTGATATGCTCCCGTTCTGTTATTATGTGAAGCTCATTATCTCTTGACAGGTCAAGCTGTGGCAGAGGGTGTGGCTGGATCTTAACAGCTGATGAGCCACACCAGTTCCCACTCAGCTCAACAGCCACATCTTAAAAGGCCTGGCTTTTCCCTGGGAGGGTGCCAGATTATTTTGTCCTGTGTTCGTGATGCTAGTGTTCCTAGTCTTCTTGCTGCTACATGCTCTTTTCAGTGTTGTGGATTTTTGTTAACAGACATCTCTCTCTCTGAAGCCTCAGTCCAGAAGAGCGCAGTCTTAGGAACAGCTAAGATACTGCGCAGAACCCTCAGACTCCCAGGCCTCTGGTAGAGGACCCGAGCTTGAGGATGACACACAGATACCACCCCACAAGGGTGAGAGGGACTTTTTTTTTTTTTTTTTTTTAATATATATATATATATATATATATATATATAAATTTATTTATTTATTTTTTATACTGTTTTATATTTTAATTCAATTTGTACTGTTTAGATTTTATTTTACTGTTTATATTTTAATACTGTAATATTTTTAAATTTTATACTGTTTATATTTTAGTTATAGTTTAGTATATAAGTCCTGTTAGTGCTGCATGTGTCTGTCTGTTAGTGTAATGTATGTCTTGTGGTATGTCCTGTGATGTCAGTGTTTCCTTTTCTCCTGGTGTTTATCCAGTATTATTTGTTATGTAATGCCTGAGCAGTGGATATATGCAATTTCCTCCGGGATTATAAAAGTATCTTTCTATCTATCTATCTATCTATCTATCTATCTATCTATCTATCTATCTATCTATCTATCTATCTATCTATCTATCTATCTATCTATCTATCTATTTTTCAATTGTACAGTTACAATGTTGGGAAATTGCAATACATATCAATGCAATAAGTTCTGTGTCCCTGTGTTTTGTCTCTCTTTGGTCTGGAACTTCTGCGAGTTTTGAGGCATTGCCAGCCTTAAAATCTCATTTGGAAATACTTTATAAGGCATAGATAATCTCCACTTTAGATGAACTCACACAAAATGCTTAATTAAGGAGTAGTAAGTACTTTGTAACAGGCTGAATTCATGAATTCCTTCATTAATAACTGTTTATAAGCCATCCATTAGAAATGGAATTTGTGAGATTTTATAAAGCATCTGCTAACATGCTCACTAATCATTAGTACATGTCTGAATAGTGGGCATGTAAGAGCATGCAGACATGAACATCTAAATATATTGTTCATTATTTACATAGGCTTTCTAAATGATCCTACAAACAACTGAGAAATCCTAACTAACTGGTGGGTAAGTGATGTAATACTTAATTTAGAAACGCTGAATTCATCATTTATATGGATGAGCTTATTAATGAAGAGTAAAACATTTATAACTGATTAATAAACTACATGCTAATGTGTATTTACGTTAGAATCGTGTTTTATAAATGATGGATTCAGTGTTTACTAATGCATAACTACTGTGCTTCTAAATGATGAGTAAAACATTTATAAACTACGTACTAGTGAGTATTCATATAGATGATGAATTCAATATTTATTAATGCTTAAGTAATGCTTAATAGTGTGCACTCATTATAAAGTGTTACCTATTTGGGTAACCATATATCATTTAAAATACATTCAAAAATAGAATACAGGGAATGGTTGTGCTTGGTTTAATTTGACTTAGGTTGATTTTTCACTTGTGTCATGTCTCCTGGAACCAATTAATGAGTTTGAGGTATGGGTGAGGTATGCCTGTATACTGTGTTTACATGAAACCAAGTGAAAGGGAACTAAGTCCAGGAGAATCAAGCTGTGGAACCATGGTGTGCATAGGAGAAGAAATGGAGTCATTCTGAAGGGAAAATATTTTGAGTGTGTCAAAGGTTAAGTGAGTGTCTGAAAGGGTAATCTGTGTGAAGTTGGACTTTGAAGAGGTGAAGATGAATGTCATTAGTGCAAATACCCCACAGGTAGGTTGTGAGATGAAAAAGAAAGGCAGTTGCTGGAGTATGTTTAACAAGATAGTGAAGAATGTTCCTAAGCATGAAAAAAAATGGTGACCTTAATTTTTGTGACACGGAGAAAGGTGATGAGAAAGTAATAGTGACATGAATGAGAAGAATGCTGAAGTGGTGGTACATGATGGTGGTACATTTTGCAAAACGGATGTGGTTGTTGTGCAAACTTACTTTTCTTAGGGTAAGAATGAATGGGGAAAAATAATTGACATAGTTTGAGAGATTATAAAAGTAGACAATTGTATAAAGAGACATGAACAAGAGCAATGTGGCAGTAGTGAGATGAGCAGTAGGAATGACAGATGCATGCATGGTGGGGGTGGGTTACAAATCAGCTTCTTGTTTGCAATGTTGGTCAGGTTAACAGACATCATATTTGCAGACATTGTGTTCTATAGGGAGAGAAGAGAGAAGGTCGAGACTAACCTAACATGTTATTGCTAAGACCTTTTGGGTTAAAAAATAATCCACAAAGCTTTCTGATTACCTGTCTGATTGTTGAATATGGGTTGTAGATGGGCAAAATATGACAAACAGAAGATCCATGGTATTGATTATTTAGATTTCTTGACAGGACACTAACAGGACCATGATTGATGTAATATTCATCAGTATTATGTCTTCTACACATCAAAAAGGTCAAGAAAAGATGTTCACACACCTATATTAAAGGTAAAAGTTATTAGTTCAGCCTTAACTGCTTCCTATACGCACAGCAGTTATCATAGTAAATGCATATAAAGTTTTCAAAAATGACTTTCAAAGTAAACCATTAAATAAAAACATTGCATCTCATATAAACACAACAATAAAACAACAGGTTTCTGTTACTGGATGTATTTTAAAAGGCAGTAGTGCCTCCAGGGACCAGAGGAGGCACAGTGAATAGTCCATAAAGGTGTATCATGTACCGTGGTGAAAAATGTTTTCCTAGAGATGCATCTTTGAGGATGAGTGAAGGTATTGTAAGAGAGAGTCATGGAACCTGAAGCAAAAAAAAAAAAGAAAGGAAAAATAATTTCACAACTGAACAAATGTGTTGAAAGTGGCTACCCGAATACACACTTCATTGTGTAAAGCAAAAGAAAAATATAATAGACCAGAAAGGAAGGAAACAGCTGGAGGATATGAATTATCTGAATTGTCAGCCCAAGGTTAGATTTGCCATAATTTTGGACAAACATCTACAAATGGAACATTTACAAGAAATGCGGGCGAAAGCAATGAAATTCTACAAGAACTGTTCACCTAAATTGTTAGTTGTATCTTTAATGCCTAATTCTCTGAGTATGCCAGAACTACATCTTTTCCACTCATTGTTGCTACTAAAGTTGGCTACTAAAGAGCCAATACATCTGCAGGGAGGACTATCTACAGCAGGCTGAGCTGCTGTACATATAGGCATGTGTAAATTATAATATTTAAACATGCTCATACAGATATGGATGTACACAGTATAGAATCGGAGTTAGACAAATGTCGATTAATTCTTACAACTCAGATTTTTTTGCCCATCTATGACCACATTCATCTTATCAGTATGAAGGAAGAATGATGTTGCAACAAACCATTAACTCCCATTGACAGTGTAGATTTGTAAGTCACTGGAGGTGTCAAGTCAAACTTGAGATCCTAACAATTTACTCATCTGGCACAGAGGCACAAGTCTGGGACCTGTGCGTCTTTAAATTTGTCAAACTTCAAACAATTATATACTCTAACACTGAATCTTTTGAATGTTGTCTGGCAGTTATAAGCTGCAGCATATCATCAATTATGAATTATGATGAGGTCAAGTAAAAAGATGGTCTCTTTCTAGATGATATTTGGGTGTTAAAAAGGGACTGAATATTCCTTTATGAAACAATGCTGCATCACTGATGTACATTTCAACAAGGCTAATTTGTAGTTCAGTGCAGATGAATAGTTGACATATTGATCACAGTGAGGATGAACTATTATTTTCTTCCTGTAGTGCAGAGACAAGGGATGGATGGTCATACTGTGAGACATCATCAAGGCAAGGGCTGAGGATGGATGATTCATTTTTTTCTTTGTGGAATTTGGGACAAACTGGACAAACATAACTAGGATAGTATCTGAATGACTATGGAAACACAAAAACTGATAACATTTTTTTTAAATTGAAAACTGTAGTTACATGTATTATTTACACTCTGTTGCCACACCGCTGCTCCAAAGTGATGTTCTATCCTTTTTTTGGTCTCTCATTGCTGTGTTGTATACAAGAAGCTGAAGAAAGCAAAGCCAGTGTGATACACTTACTGTAAAGAAAGCATAATGTTGGATAATACATCAAAGACATTAAGAAATGGTGACAAAGCAATACAGAAAAGTAAAGGGAAAGTTCTCCTTAGTTTTTAACTTTGAAGTATTATTGAGCTGAGAAGCAAAAGTTAAGTATAGCATAACAGAGTTTGTTTGATGCTATATGACTGAGTTTTGCTCTACAGATCTGGCTTAAGATAAAGCTGTCAAGGTTGCAAGCATCAAATTCAGAGGCCAAAGTGCAGTTGTAGTGCAATGTATGTGAACTCCCATGCTGTGCATTAACTAATTTTAGATATGGCACCTATAAGAATGCTGAAATAATTTATGATACTGTTTGCGTGTGTGTATGTAGACACACACACATACTGTACACACAACACACAAACATAATTGGTTTGGAGGTTGAAGTCATTATGTATTCATTAGTCGTTATAATTCAAATCTATAATTGCCATTTGAGGTAATTTAAATGCCATTACTACTCTAAATATGAAAGTACTATTCCATAAGACTTATCAGAAACAATAACTAGAAACAACAAAAGAATGAAATAAAATACTGTAGTACCATAATGTAACGTCATCTCTACCTCAGCTGAACAAGTTAAACCAAGCCTTAAGCCACTGGTCTGGAGAAATTCTTGGCTTCTTTTGTTTCGATAAATTTGTGGAAGTTTGCAACTTTCTCCTCATAGTCCGGAGGGAGTTGCTGACAGACAGTCATCAGTGCCCTGATGCACAGATCTGTTTGTCTCATAATTCTAAGACACCATGATGGTCCACCTATAAAATCTTCAATGCACATATTTCCGGTGATAGTGTTAGCTTCCAGTATGATCTGCACGGTGGATATTCCTTGGCCGACTGCTCACCCAGTCCTCAAAAACATTTTCTAGTTCAGGCCATCTGCTTTTCTGTCCTCTGAAAGCCCTTGTTGTGTTTTTGCATTGAATCAGTTCTTCATGCTGTCATCATCAACTCCAAGTTTATGTGCATCAGCTCTGTTTCCCATCTGGATAGACAGATGAATTGCTTTCAACTTGAAGGCTGCATCATAAGCGTTTCTTTGAGTACCGGTACTTTCCATGATGAGGGTATGTAAAAAAAAAATTGTTCCATGCTGCGTTTTCCAAACTAAGTTCTTCTTCTATGTATTAAACTTGTATGTTTGTCTTGTTTTTGCACCACCTTCTGTGCCCCCTGACAATCTTAAGTATAATTCTTTAGTCAGTGACAATAGCTGATTTTTTGCCTGTTTTAATAATCACTTGAATTTTATTTTAAGCTTAAGCTGTTAGAAAAGCAGGTAGCAGCAGAATGAACCAGTAGCTTTGAATCCTCCTGTAAGTATTGACACAGTGGGTCACAGCGGGCTGAGCAGCAGCCATCTCCCCAATCCATAAAGCCTGCAACATTCCTGTTCAGCACCTCTGGGGGAGAGGTTGGCAGTGGCAGCGTGGTGCAGGTGAATTCAAAAGGCTCAGAGTATTACAAGCTCAGGGAGCTGACACACAAAAATATAAGTAATAATGTATCATGGTGTTCTCAAAGCTCTTGAAAGAGGACGTCAGAGATAATAATTTTCTGTATAGCATTTGTGATAACTGAGGTTATTGTATGGTCTCTGGGTCTGGCAGCAAAATGACTGAGTGATTGCTGTGAGTGCAGAAGTGTGGCGCTAATACACCTCCACACGGAGAAATTTCTCCATTATGTACTAGGGGCTACTTCACTGGTTAAGAGTTACTGGGGGAAAAGTGACAAATCATTACGTTATTTAATAATTCACTGAATCTCTGCAGTTGACTGGGAATTAAACAACATTCAATCAATTAAGACCATACTTCATTAACACACTGTCTGTGTAGGACAGTGTGTTATAAAATGAGGAAGAAAAATAAATACACTTTATTACACTGTAAAATGTTTGTTTACTGCTTGTAAATGCTAAATATGGAGACAATTTAAAGTTACCCAATATAAACCATAATATGAAAATATGAATGGAAATGTAAAATAAGAAACCAAAATTACAATCCAGTTTGTTTATCAAAATCCAATACAGCATCATGCTTTGAATGTAATATCATCATTTTCTGTGTTGATGTTTTTTGGGACGGCTGCATCACTTCAGACAGGAAAAAGAACTGCCTCAGGGCAACCAAATTTCTCAAGTAACAACAAAAAATTAATATTCATCAGGAGAAAACACAAAGCCCTCTAACAAACATCCAATCTACCTGTATGACTCAGTCTCACCCCGATTAAAAACTAGGATAAACTAAAAGCAGTCTGGCCCAATCCTCAGCAGGGCAGCTAATGTATTGATCATAAACAGGAATGTCTCATGAAAACAGCTGAAAGGTCAAGTTGGCTAGATGCTGTCTACAAAATTGGAAAATCTCCAACTTATCTGTGATTATAATCACAGTGTGCCACCTCATGCGCTGCCTGCAGGCAATTAGCGTCTCGATGAGAATATGTCATATGGAGCTAATGAAATAAAGAGAATACATATTACGTACTGAAATAGTTCTATTCAGAGAAATGTATGAAATGGGCTGTACCATTATAGCTGTCTGTGTCTATGCAATGCTGCATATAACACAACTGTCATTGAAACTCACATAAACTGAACTGTATTGATTAAGTTGATCAGATCTTTCATTTAGATTCCATTAGACTTAATATGTGTAAATGAGGCTACTGTCAGCAGTCTTGACAGTGAAGTTATTTAATTGTATGGCGCTAACATAACAGAGCGATGAGTGTTGTTGTCTTTTAGATATGTACCCCACATATCTTTTAGATATGTATTTCAACAGACATTGACCGTATCTTGATCTTACTTCCAGAGTGAAACATATGTGAACATACAGTATGCGGACACACACACACACACACACACACACACACACACACACACACACACATAGACACACACGCACAGTTCATGTGCTACAATGTTCCATGGCCACAATTGGAGGAAACACCAATGTTTAAATGCAAATGCCTTCAAAATGTATCCCTTCTGGCTTAATGTGAAACAAAGTTCTCAATTGAAAATGCAGGACCTTCAATGTCACTGTGCAGTGTTTTATTCTGTTGTTGTTTTTTCAAAATTATTTAAATTGTCAGCTTTCATGAAATCTAGAAGGGCAAAACTATTTTATTTTTCTCTTTGCTTGATGGGCCAACTGGACAATTAAAAATTTGACAAACACTTTCATCTGTGACATGAAGTTCAGAGACTTAAAATTCTTCTTCCAAAGATATTAATTCAGAGTGAAAATAAGAACCTTGAGGTGTCAATTGGGGAAAAAATTCATGTCATGGAACCAAAACAACAGTGCCATTTTACAGCAGAGCTACTAGACACGAGGCGTGAGGACAGATGTTTCACTTTGCTCTAAATTCAGACACCGTAAACTGACAAAATAACATATAAATGTAGCAAGACTTTGTATTTTATCCCTCTCCCAATCTTCAAGTGTTATTTTCATGTCATTGGGCCTGTGCATCAAACAGAGTACTGTAGATGCTGTTTTCTCCCACGGGGCCAGTGGATGAGCCGGCCTGTGACTTGTTGAGCGACTGCCTTGAAGACACCCACTGGAGGAAATGGCAGGTTGCTACATCGCGTAAAAATGAGGTGATTTAACATTATGAAGCGTGAGACTCACAATCAGATAAATTACTTTATTAATAACAAGTGTCAGAACGCTGCTTTGCCATTCTGTCCTCGTTTAACCTCTGCCACAGCAATCTTTATACAACCTCCTTCCACTTAATTATTTCCAGTCTTACAGACAAATGCAATTTAAAGGTTTGGTTGCATCAAACTACATAAATTCAGTTTGCAAAATTTTATAATTTCCCATGGCTGTTTTTCATGGGGAAAACCGAAAAGAAAACTTTTGCATATATGTTTCCACACTTTATGAAATATTAACATAAAGAGTTCGCTTTGATCTCTCTTTACCCCATTAGTTACGTCAATGGTATACAGTAGTATGTTTTTTCTTAACCTTAACCATTAACACATTTGTGTAAATGGTGAATCTACTGTGTTAACATCTCTGCTTAAGCAATGGCATGGGATTTAAAAGTAAAAATGTCCAGAGAAGCTATTATACTTAAGTTGTCAATCCAAGTATTAAGTTAACTGAGAAATGGGTTTCACTTTCATTATTACTTCTGCCTTTGTGATCTTCTACTCTTTTGTTGAAAAAAAATACAGTCATATAGAAAGAAGTCACCATCAATCAGTCAAAGGAAAACAGGTCTCAGGTGATGTAGTGAAACTAGCAGGAGCTGTCTTTAGTCAGTGCTATTCTTTCCCATTCCCAATATTGTTGGTTGGACTCCTGACCTGCCTCTCTGGCTATTCAGAGTCACTGGGCTGAGAAAAGTTAATCAACATTCTGTGGACATCATGTTCAAGAGGAAAATAAGTCAGACTCTAAAGTGAGATGAGAAAATGTGGATCTGGGCTGTCTTTAACTCAATCTCTGTTCTCTCAAATGGAAAGAATAGTGCGGTGTGGGGGACATGGGGAAGTGGAGGTGGTGATGGGCTTCATAGTGATAGAAGAAGCTATTGCCTCAGGACACCGTGCCTCTCATGTAGCTGCTGAACTCTTTTAATAAACATTTAACATTCAAAAGAAGGAGAACCAATACCCAGGGGATGACTCTTCTATGGTCCCATGAGTTCACTGAAGTGAAAGAATACATCTGAGAGTTAGTTGTAAAAAAGTTCAATTGACAAACTAGTTATCTAATCTTCTGCATTCTATGTTGAAACAATAACACTGTTTTTTTTTTGGGGAGGCATCTTGCAAATGATGGAGCTTTTGAGTAATGATGTTACAAGAGGGATCTTGAAAACTGGATTTCAACCAGTGTCCCAGTCATTGTGAAATGTGCATGACAAAATGTTGTACTTCTGATTTCATGTTTCTTGCTGAAAGGCACGGGAGTCTTCTGTTATGTTCATGGATATTCAGGAAACATCTGTGCCCTGTGTACCCTACAAGCCAATAATCATGTGGCAGGTGTAATTTGTATGTTTTTGCACAGACACAATGGTTAACTCTCTGTCACAGATTGATTGATCACAGATGGCAGCAGGAGAACCACCACTGATACAGAAATAAATAGCAAGAAGCAACGAACAATATCAGGTGGATAGTCATTAAATCTGACATTATAATTTATTCTTTTAGAAAACACAAAAAATGTGCCTATTCACCGTTTTGTGCCTTTTAATCAGTACTTCAATAGAAAGAACAGGGAGAGGGCAGCTCTGAGGGATCAGAGCAGAACAAATGTTCATGGTGATTATCCACAGGAGAGGACAGATTGTAACCGGCTTAACAAATATCTACATGATCATAATAATTTTGAAATTAATTTCTACAACTGCCAAAGAACTATTATCACATCTGTGGGGTGGTTGTGGCTTGGTGGTATGAGTATTGACCACTTAAAGAAAGGTTATTGTTGTATGTGACAACAAATACTCTTACTCTAAATTTTTAATTTCTTTGCATGTATCTGTTCACCTCATGTTCGAAGCTCTCCAGAAAGCCTGGTTGGTCAGACTGCAACCTACATACCTCTTTCTGCCGTTAGTGCTTGTAGGGGCGGCAGTGGATCAGTGGTAGAGCGAGCGGTAAAGCGTGTCTTCCAATGTTCCAAGATGGGTGGTTCGATTCCCGCTTCCGGCCAAAAACACCGAGAGTGTGGCGCCTGTAAGCAAGGCACTACCCCCCTTACAAGTTGCTTATTAGCGGCGCACCATGAAGGAGCTGCCTGCCACTGTACCTCCCCCTCACCTGCATGCCCACAGGCATACTGTAGATGCAGATAAACCTAACCTGTGTGTAGAGTGGAGACTAAATTCCCCCTCCGGGATTAATAAAGTTAATACAATTTTTTTAAAATTACGTCAAGATATGGTCTTTTAAGGTTCAAGATGCTGTGCAGAACAGTCTAGAAGGTACTCGGTACTCTTAACTGGAGAGACAGATGATTTACTTACTTGTGAACAGTCTGCCCCCCTCACATGTGAGATCCTGGATATGGATGGATATCATGTACATGCTTTGGCCTAACTTTTAAATGAGAATATAAATAATACATAAATTCAATGCTTTCAATTAAAATTTTCTAATTCTCTATGACCAAAACCACTTCAGCCAAAACAGTTTACTTAATTAATGTGTCTATATCAGAAAACAAATTAATATTTTTCAGTATACATTTCTGGCTCTCCAGAACAGAAAATGTATCCTTAAATACAACTAAAAAAACGAATATACTAATAATAATAAACTAATTAATTAATATAAACTTCAAATATCATTAATGCTTAGTAAACAAAGCTCATGTGTAATTTAATTGAATTTGATATGAAAATTAGGAATTTAGTTTGAATGAACTCAATTACACAAAGCTCTTCAGTTCTTTGAGTTTGCTTGATCTTTCCATCTTTATTTATTTTCAGTTTGTTTTCATGAGCTTTTTTTAAAGCGCTTTGAATTGTCTGTTGCCATGAGTAAGCGCTATATGAATAAAACTTGATTGATTGATTGATTGAGCTTATTTTTTGATGTATAATTTGTTGTATCTCAGTTACCCTACAGGTGTGTTCCGTAAAGAGTTTAGATTGGCTCACAATACAAGAGTTCTTCACCTAAATCAGGTTTATTCACACTTAACAATAATTTTGTATACGTATATCGATCCATCCATTTTTTTTATAGCTGCTTGTCCATCTTGAGGGTCACGAGTGTAGCTGGAGCCTATCCCAGCTTACTCGAGGCATGATCTAGGTACGCCCTGGACACGTCGTCATCCATCTCTACGGATAAATAATAGTGATATACTATTATGATTTTATAAGAAAATAATGGGCATCACACATGTCATTCCTTGAGATTGCAGTGCCTTTGAGACTCCCAAAGGCACTGCATCTTGTGATCTCAGTTGTGTACCAAACAAAATGACTGCTGAAGTTGCCTTGGTGATCAGACTACTTCACAGTGAGAAAACAGAAGTACAGATGAGGAGGTGGTTGATAAGATGACCTTCTGTGAAAAGAAGGCCCAATAACTGCTGTTATCATTCATGTAAGCAGCAGCTAGCTGATGTTTGTCTAAAAGGCTGAAATATCTAATGTTGCTTGGCAGCACAGTCAAATTTTCTGTGATGTCTCATCGTCTGATGTCATTGACATTTTGATTCAATGGATTCAATAGTAAAATATATCATTTCCACTGAGTCAGTTTCATAGAAACTCATTCTAATGGTTAAACTCAGTTTCCTAGTACAGTGCGCCCTCGTTCTTAGCGGTTAATGTGTTCTCGTTCTCCACACGAGATTAATTAATTCTGTGAGAGAGCAACAAACTATTTATCTTATTATTTACGGTAATTTAAACGTTTATAAACCCTCCCCATACTGATATTAAACCACATTCTATCTGTATTACCTTTCCCCACCCTCTTATCGACTGTTTAAAGCACTTTTGTGTCTCACGTAAGTCCTAAACTCACGGAACCGAGCGCACTTCCGGACGCCGTCAGCCAATAGACTGCGCGTACAGTATCACATGACCGCCTACCAAAAATCTGCGATGAGGTGAAGTCGCATGCTTTGATCCCCGAATGAGCACTGTATTGCCAGAGACTGAGCTTGAACTATGCTGGATTAACATTGTGGCATCAAATCAGTGGCATATGAGTCAGATGAACTGGAATAATCTGACATTCGTTAAAATTTATGGAGAAGATCCTTCATAAAATGAAGGCTGTTGCATTGAACCTTGTAGCCAGTGTGTGTCAGTATTTCAACAGACTGACCAGTTCAACACAAATGACATCTGACTGGTTTTATTCCTGTGCATGTGCACATGAAAGGATTTACAGTATTTCTGTACTGTATTTGAGGTACCCTGGAACGTTGGGCCTGTGTTGGGGAAATAACAATAATGTGCAACCAACAATGACACAGATGAAGGACAAAAAACATAGCTCTGTTAATAAAATTTTTTCCTGATGCAAGTTGCTGAGTTTTATCTCAGTAAAGTACAACTGACATAATCTCGCATTCTCCATTTCCTGTACTCTTGGTAGTTATGACTCACCATGACCATCACTACACCGGACTGCGGTGTAACAAACAGACACAGCAGGAGATAATCCATGGACGATCAAGGTGTCAGGGCAGTTTTGAATCATACTACGGTCTCTCCTTTGTATAGAAAATAAAGCTTTAGCTCTTTTGTATAGAAAAAAAATTACTGTAAAAATTTACTGTAAATTGATAGAAAATATCTATGTTGAGCATTCACAATAAATCTGACACCTTGACAAAATCCAAACCACACACACACACACACACACACACACACACACACACACACACACACACACACACACACACACACACACACACACACACACACACACTTCCTAATCCTTGGATCAGAAACAACACCAGGTCTGGTGCTCCTCATTTAGAAACCAAGTTGTAGAATTCCTGAGCACAGCTGCAAACGACAAGATGGAGACACATGGCAGAAACTACATTGGGAATGACTTAGTTCTTTTAGTTTCTTGTAATAAAATGTAAAAAACACATTGCTACTGCATAAAATGCAATCCAACACAACCCCTAGATTTCAGGCCCCGTCCACACGATGCCGGAACTTTTTGAAAACGCAACTTTTTTGTTGCGTTAACGCCTTCCGTCCACAAGACAATACAGATATCCGGAATGAAAATGCAACGTTTTAAAAATGCTGGCCCTAGGTGGATTTTTAAAAAAACGCTGGGTCTGCGTTGTCGTGTGGACGGTGTATCCGCAACTTTTTAAAAGTGCTGACGTTTTGCCTGCGACGAAAACCTCTGTGACGTCATATTTATGGGTCCGTGTGTTGTGACAACAAAACACGGAGGATTCCTATTGGATAAAAATGGACTCAATACTGCCACCACATGGTTTGGCATGCTTATAGCCGCCTTCGAAAACGCACTGCTGCTTTTACGTGTGGACGGAGATTTTTTTTGAAAATGCTGTCATGTGGACGCAAATCATTTTCGATGTGTTTTTAAAAAGTTGGGTTTTCAAAAAAATCCGTCATCGTGTGGACGGGGCCTCAGTGTGCAACAATAGTTGATGAAGGTGCCAGGTGGTGTCAAAGGGAGGTTGTTGAAATTTTTAAACTAAACTCACATTTCAACAACCTCCTTTTGACACCCCATGGCACTCCCATCAACCATTGTTAAGGAGCCAGATGGGTTTCACAAGGTTAATAAACTTGGACAAGACAAGCCACCGCAAGAACTAAAGAAGTCTCTTGGATGAGCGGCAAAATGGCTCCAAGACACTTTCTTAAAATCCAGTGGATTGATTTAAACAGCTTAGAATAACCATGACCGGGATAACAGAAGCTACACAGACATCAAACTGCTTGAGGCTTCTTATTCATCACCTCATCATTTATCTTCTTAACAATGAATTACTTACTAACTTCAGTCAACGAGACTCCTTCAAACATGGCAGACAGATATCAGAAACAAGGATGTGGTAATGATTTGCCAGATTTTCCCAATGCCGGTCTATAGAGTAATGATGACCAAACTTTAATTGAGACCCAAGGCATGTTTTACATTTACTCAGTGTACAGACAAGATGAATGTGAGTAGTTCAGTAGAGTTCTGCTAATTCTGTGGAAAAAAACAAAACCACAATCTTAACAAGAAAAACAAGGATGACATATCCCTGATAGAAATGTCAATGACATATTGTATAACTAATCATTCTGTATATGACATATCTGACCACCTTTAGAATCACTTTAAAATCTTTACACGGAGAACTAAAAAATCTTAGTAATATTAATAGAAAAAAAAGTTCATTAAGTACAAAAACTACTTATTATTTTTATGCTTGATTTTAATTCTGAATATGCATGATTTCAAACAAGACAGAAGGACAAGGAGATGACAGACTTGATGATGAATGGATTCTTCTGTGACTTGAAGATCCTTGGGTCAAAAACATTATTTTATTCTTCAGCTACAGAAACAATGGACATGCTGAGATATTTCCAAGACAGACTACCAGTCACACACACACACACACACACACACACACACACACACACACACACACACACACACACACACACACACACACACACACACACACACATACACACTCACAAGTTTTTCCTCATTAATAACTGTCTTTTCCTTTTGCATTTTTAGATTTTTTTCATAAAATGTGAGTAAATAACAACAAAATATAATAGTGCAGCGCAACAGTACAAGTAATGTGTGATGAAGATTTCTATCAGCCGAGTCAGCAGTTATTGCATCTATTCCACATCTGTAAACTCTCTCCTTAAACTCAGCATAGAAGTTCTTTAGGAAGCTCATTTGCAAGAAACTGAATCCCTCAGTGGAACACAGAGTAGCTCAGCCCCACCAAGGATTAAACAGAACCAAAAACTGAAACTGCCTTACTTCAGTTTTGCACCCACTAACTTCCTGCTCACACTTATCATATTTACAATAGAGGTAGTGTTTTTGAGGCCACTACAGAGAGGGGAAAGAAGTGAAATAAGAGATGGTTAAATTGCAATTTTTTTCATGCAGTCAAAACAAGCCTTTGGATTCCTCCACTCTATATCCAATGTGGATGTGTCAAGGCTGATCTATGTTTAGCCATGCAAATGTGGGGATTAAAACTTCAGGCAAGGCTGGAGAGCAGAGAAATGCTTGCTGCTAAATTAGTCATTCCCAGAGAAATGCTTTCGCAGGCGCATGTGTGGAAGTGCACTCACAAACATCGCCTGAGACCAAATTTTCTTGTTGAACGTCTCTGGCAGAATATAATGTAAAATGACTCTCATAGTGTTTGGCGTCAAGAATAAACTGAATGTACTGACTTGCTATGTTTCAGTGACAGGCCACCTGGCATTGTGAGTGACGGGCTCTGGATCCACTTCAGCATCAATCAGCCTGAGTAACAAAACTTTCTCCCGCAAAAAAAGCTCACTTTGGACTTTTCACTGATATATTTCGCTCATAGGTGAGTCATTTGTTCCACACCCAGACACTCTCTAATTGGATTGTAAATCTTTGGTGATAATTAATCATACAACCTACTTCAAAGGTGCTAATGAGGAGCTATTTTAGCTGGATGACATCACCACAAATCACCTCTGGCGACTCTGGGTTTTAACCTGTTTAGGAGCATTTCTTCCTCTTGCAAGATAAATTAAATTGCCAGTTCCATGCTTTCCCTGGGCTCCCTCTGGTCTTTTGAAGGAATGGTAAAAATGCCCCTCTGCCAATCCTATGTCGGTCTCTTCCTCCTTTCCTCTACCTCCCTCTCTGGCCTCATTGAGCCCTTTGGCATCTCACAGTTCCTGTAAATGACAGACATTAAGTTAATATGTTATCCAAAAATGCTTTGCCATTTTCAGACTGAAAAATGCATTGGCTTTATTGGGGGCATTAAGGGTGAGTGTGTTTTTACAGCAGAACAGAATTTGTCCATAATTGCTGTGTATAATCTGGTGCTTCTTGTCCATTTATGGCTCATTATCAGAGCTATAAAATATCTCTTTGGTCTCAGATGGAGGATTAAGTCTTAATCACTGATTTTAGAAAAAATATGGTGGTAAGTGATTGTGACATCACCTATCATCCTTCAAGGAGCATGTTAACAGCTGGTTTGGGGTTTGGGTTTGTGCCACATTAATAATCTTCTCTTCTTGGAAACAGAAAGTCCCTAAATGATCACGAAACAACTAATTGGGGCTTAAAGGCTAAATGTCACTTAAATGACTGATCCTAAAAAGCTGAGAGAGCCATCAATTGGCGTCATTTCTTGATCATAGTAAATAATGAATAATGATGCAGTTTCAAAATAATATTATTATGCAGTCTATGTTTATTCAGAGTGTTACCTAAGCTGTTCTGAAATCATGTTCCTTTAAAGCAAACTGGTATTACAGAATACAATTAAGACATTTTTTAAATTAATATTGTTTTCTTACTAAATAGACTCATGAACTGTCCAATACTCTGAGTCGATCCACTGGACATTAAGAAAGTTCTTGAAAACGTTTTGTGTCTCATCCAAGAGAGTTCTTCAGTTCAGATGGTGGCTCATTATGTCCCAGTTTATAAACCCTGTGGGGTGTGGTCAGTGCTATTCACATTCCAACGACCATCGTTGAAACCCGTCTGGCTCCTCAACGATTGGTGGTGGTGGTGTCAAAGGGGATCACTGAGATGTGAGTTTCACCATTGTATATTTATGAAGGTCATTAGCATGAGACACATCACCTGGGTCAATCTGCTGAGACAATCTTTTTGGGAGTTTTGAAAGGACATGATTGTAAATGGGAGAAAGGTGATGTTGCAGACCACCCCCCCCCCCATTCAGAGATGGCTTCTCCACTTTGACGTGGATGGCTTCTTTAACTCCTCTCTCAAACCATCTATCTTCCCTGTCCATGATCCGAACATCGGTGTCCTGATATGAGTGTCCCTCTTCCTTGAGGTGAAGGAAGACTGCTGAGTCCTGTCCTGATGTGTTGGCTCTTAAAACATTGATTGACAAAAACTGACCTAGTCTATTCGACCTGGAAAGACAGCTTTACGTCATATAAGAAGGCTCTCGGTAGAGGTAGAAATACTTACTACTCTACTTTAATAGAGGAAAATAAAAACAACCCTCGGTTTCTTTTCAGCACTGTAGCCAGGCTGACTAAGAAACACAACAGTATCGAGCCTACCATTCCTTTAAATCTTGAATGTGATGACTTTCTTAGATTTTTCCAAAGCAAAATCCCAAATCTTAGCGATAAGAGCCATTATGTACTGCCTAACACAAATAAGATAGCAGAAGATTTAACTAATTCTGGCAATACTCTGGAGTGTTTTCAGCAAATGGAACTCTCCGATTTAAACTCCCTAATTCCCTCTGCTAAACCCACCACCTGTCTTCTAGACAAAATTCCAAGTACGCTCCTCAGAGAGGTTCTACCATTAATAAATATACCTGTACTATCCATAATTAATCAATCCTTAAAAATAGGTTATGTACCGCAGTCTTTCAAAGTGGCTATGATCAAGCTCCTCCTTAAGAAACCAAACCTAGATGCTGGCATCCTCTTAAATTACAGGCCAATCTCTAACCTGCCATTCTTATCTAAGATCCGAGAGAACATAGTGGCCAAACAGCCAAATGACTACCTGTTAGAGAACAATCTGTTAGAGGATTTTCAGTCGGGTTTTAGAACAAACTCCAGTATGGAGACTGCACTGCTAAAAGTCACAAATGACCTTTTAACAGTGTCAGATACAGGTCTTCCATCTGTTCTAGTCTTATTAGACCTGAGTGCAGCATTCAATATTGTTGATCATAATATTATTTTAAGGAGATTGGAAGAGGAAGTTGGGATTAAAAACTCAGTACTAGATTGGTTTAGGTCACATCTATCCAACCGATTTCAGTTTGTCTATGTCAATAATAAATCTTCAGATCGAGGGATTCTCACCTGTGGAGTACCTCAAGGATCTGTTCTGGGACCAATTCTGTTTAATCTGTATACATTACCATTGGGAAATATCATAAGGAAACATAACATTAATTTTCATTGTTATGCTGACGATACTCAATTATATTTATCAATTAAAACAAATGAATCTAATCAGCTAAATATATTGGAATCCTGCCTCAGGGATATTAAATCCTGGATGCTTCACAATTTCTTACTGTTGAAAAGTAACAAAACTGAAGTCATTATTATTAGGCCAAAGCATCTGAGAGATGATCTCTCTAACATGGCAATTCAATTAGATAGCATTGCTCTATCCTCCACCAATGAAGTCGCCAATGAAGGAACTTGGGAGTGTTTTTAGATCTGTCCTTTGATTCTCATATCAAGTCTGTATCCCGAACAGCCTTCTTTCACTTGCGAAATATTGCTAAAGTTAGAAATTTCTTATCCTTTAAAGACGAAAGAAAAAATCATTCATGCCTTTGTTACTTCTAGATTGGATTACTACAATTCCTTATTTTGGGCTGATCTAACTCCTCTATTAGGACTCTACAGTTAGTTCAGAATGCAGATGCCCGCTTACTGACTCGAACTAGGAGGAGAGAACACATCTCTCCTGTCCTAGCGTCACTTCATTGGCTCCCGATTAATTATATAATACAATTCAAACTCCTTATGATTACATATAAATCTCTCCACTGTAAGGCTCCATCTTACATTGAAGATCTTATTGAAGTATATCACCCACCCAGGGCTCTTTGATCAAAGGATGCAGGATTTATGGTGACCCGTCGGGTTTTTAAGAGTAGAACAGGAGGCAGAAGCTTTAGCTATCTGGCCCCTTTACTCTGGAATGATCTTCCAACCTCCGTCAGCTTATTTAAGAGTAGACTAAAAACCCTCCTTTTTGATAGAGCCTACAATTAGAAATAACACTCACCCCACTAGATATGCTGCTATAGGCTTAGGCTGCTGAGGGTATTTTCTCCGTCTCTACCATTAAAGGGAGATACTCTGAAGCTTCTGTCACTTCTCCTTCGCTTTCTTTGTCTTTCTTTACTCTTAGAATTGATTACTACTCCTAGAATTTATTACTACTACTGTCAAATAACACTCTCTGTCTGCACGATACTGCCACTGTCTTCGTGCCTCTGTTCCCCAGGTGGAGAACGCGGATGGAAGAAAGGGTACCCAAAGGCCTGGAAATCCCGCCCCCAATTCAGCAACAGCGGACTATGGACATGAAACTCAAACTTGCCTATCTGCGACTCTCTCACTCTCTCTCTCCATCTCTTTTACTTGACCTCTCTTTCCCCAATATATTTCTATTTCCCAACCAACAGGTCAAGGCGGATGACCCATCTCCAGAGCCTGGGTCCTGCCCAAAGTTTCTTCCTCAATGAGGGAGTCTTTCCCCGCCACTGTCGCCTATGCTTGCACTTTGAAATGTCTTCAGGTATGATTAAGCGCTATATAAATAAAAGTTGATTGATTGATTGATTGATTGATGTGTCTCGTGCTAATGACCGTCATTAGCATACAATGGCGATACTCACATCTCAGCGACCCCCTTTGACACCACCACCAACAATCGTTGAGGAGCCAGACGGGTTTCAACGACGGTCATTGGAATGTGATTAGCACTGATCACACCCCACAGGGTTTATAAGCTGGGACATTATCAGCCACCCTCTGAACTGAAGAAGTCTCTTGGATGAGAGACGAAATGTCTTGAAGAACTTTCTTAACGTCCAGTGGATTGACTTGTAACCCAGTATTACTTTTACTGTTAGTACTATTTTATTCTGTTCAAACGGGTTTTTTGGTTGAAGACGGGGTTTCCTATGTGCCCTGAACGCACCTCTGTGCCAATCACTCACACCTACTCAGAGCTCATTAGCTTTTATGAGCTGCAGCCGTCTGCATGGAGAGATGATGCTGTGGAAGTTGGGCGACAGGCTAGAGAAGTTTGGTGTTGAGCGGGACGCTGTGAAAGTTTACTACGGAGCAACACGCTGGAAAAAGTTTGGTGTTGAGCCACGGAGAGTAGATGTTTTTTCTTTTTGCTGAAGATTATCCTGGTGAGTAACATAAACCAGAAAATGCAAATTAATTATAAAACCAGTCGGGATGTGATTTTCTTTTCAAAATATGATGTAAATGTGTTTTTGTTGTTGTTAATTGATCACTAAAAGTAACTGCTCTGTACAATTGTGTACAGGCTGGGTTTTTTTTTATGGGTGAAATCTGCACCAAGACTTGAGGCCTTGACATGCGCGGACCGCATGCCCCGTGGAAGGCGTAAAGTGGATACAGTGGATACAGATACTCCTGAAACCTCCACCTGGTTCCCAGGAGGGTGGTAGGAAAAGGATTACAAGTCCTTTAAGAATATTTTTTTTAATTAACTGAGATCTCAGATTTTTTCTTTTTTTCTTTTTTTGTTGTTGTTACTTTTCCTAAGTCAGATCTGACATTAAATCGAGTAACTTTGAACTATAGACATTGGATGAACATTGAAACCGCAACTGAAAAGGACAGTTATAATGGTGTGGAAAAATATATTGTGTTTTGTAATTTGTTCATGTGTGTGAAAAATTTTAAATGTTCATATTGGGTTGCTAAAGACATTGAAATATTACTTTACTTAAATTTTGTACGTGTGTTATTAGGGTGGAGGTATCAAATTTCCATTCACCACCGCCAGTCTCCTTGAATTTAGTAGAACCCACATATTGGGTAGATATATACAGAGATTTAGAGCCCAGTAGATATAGATATTTAGATATTTGTCCAGCCTACTCAATAAGAGGGTTACAGACTCAAACAGCTTTTGGATAACCATGACCTGGATGACTGAGAACCTGCACAGACAACTCATGAACTTCAGTATATGTAAAGTCTAATATTGAAAAACTAAAATAGTTTCTGAAACCTGGTTTATCAGTCAAAATCTTACAAAATATAGAACATCAGATGCAAATTCTAATTCCTGTGTTTTTAACAGCAAACCATTGCACTTTCAAATTTAGATTGTTTAATTATTTTACAATTATTATAATTATATTATATTGATACGATTTATGCTAGGGATGAGTGAGCACACCTCTATCTGCATGTGTTCAACCATCTAGGTTTTCTGTATCAGTATCTGTACTTAAAATGGGCGGAGCTTAAACCGGAAGTGGATGTGGTTTGACTGGAAATGGATGGGGCTTAAATTGCTACATTATTTTAAGTCTGAAATTGATATGGATTGATCAGATGTTGCTATGTTTATTGTTTAATTTAAAACTATTTACAGAACACCCTCAAAATTGAGATTCAAATTGATGTTTTTGATCACAGAAGTAGGAAAACTATTTAAAGAACAGTTTTTTATGAACTCAAAGTCAAAGTCAGCTTTATTGTCAAATGTACCATATATGCACGACATATATGAAATTGCAGTTCTCTCTGACCCACGGCAAACAGGTAGTACAACAGGCAGTACAACACAGACAGTACAACAGGCAGTACAACACAGACAGTACAACAGGTGGTACAACACAGACAGTACAACAGGCGGTACAACACAGACAGTACAACAGGCGGTACAACACAGACAGTACAACAGGCGGTACAACACAGACAGTACAACAGGCGGTACAACACAGACAGTACAACAGGCGGTACAACACAGACAGTACAACAGGCGGTACAACACAGACAGTACAACAGGCGGTACAACACAGGCAGTGCATCAGACAGTACAGCACGAAGTATAAGATGATACACAAGGGATGGTTAACATCTCTACACACTCTAATCCCATAGGGGAAGTGACGTGTGCCCAGTCCCTGAGTTGACGGGGGGAGGGAGAGATATGTAATCAGGTGCTGGGCAGGGGGAAGAGCAGGGTGTGGGTAGAGTTCAGAGCTGTGGCAGGGGGCAGAGCAGGGAGGGAGTCGAGCCTCCTGACTGCCTGGCGAAAGAAATTATCCTTGAACCTGCTGGTTCTGGCCCGCAGACTCTGCAGTCTCCTACCTGATGGCAGCAGGCTGAGAAGGCTGTGAGAGGGGTGGGTGGGATCACCTGCAATGCTGATGGCTTTGCGGGTGAGGCGGGTGTTATAAATGTCTGTAAGGGAAGGGAGAGAGACACCAGTGATCTTTTCAGCTCCTCTCACGATGGGTCTTGCAGCAGGAAATGGTGCAGGCGCCGTACCACACAGTGATGCAGCTGGTCAGGATGCTCTCGATGGTGCCTCTGTAGAAGGTCAGCCTGATGGGGTGAGGCTCTTGCTCTCCTCAGTTTGCGGAGGAAGTAGAGGCGTTGTTGGGCTTTTTTGGCCAGCGATGCAGGGTTGTGGTCCCAGGACAGGTCCTCGGAGATGTGCACACCCAAGAACTTGGTGCACCTGACCCTTTCCACTGCAGCACTATTGATGGTTAGTGGAGCATGCTGGGGGCATGCTCTCCTGAAGTCCACAACAATTTCCTTCGTCTTCTCCACATTCAGATTTAGATTGTTGTCCTTACACCACATAACCAGGAGGCTCACCTCATTTCTGTCTCATCATTGTTGTTGATGAGACAACAATGACACAGTCGTGTTGTCTGCAAACTTGATGAAGAGGTTGGAGCTGAAAGTTGGTGTGCAGTCAACAGGGTCAACAGAGAGAAGAGGAGAGGGCTTAGAACGCATCCTTGGGGGGGCTCCCATGTTCAGCGTGATGGTGCTGGATGTGTTGTTACCAACTCGAACTGCCTGTGGTCTCCCTGTCAGAAAGTCCAGCAGCCAGTTACATACTGAAGTGTTGAGTCCAAGCTGGTCCAGTTTATAGATGAGCTGCTGGGGGATGATTGTGTTGATTGTTGAGCTGAAGTCGATGAACAGCATTCTGGAACCTCAGCCACCTGGTCTCCAGGTGGGTGAGGGTTGAGTGTAGTGCAGTGGAGATGGCGTCATCAGTCGAGCAGTTGGACCGGTAAGTAAACTGAAAAGGGTCCAGGGTTGAATAGAGGTCAGACTTGAGGTGCTGCATGACTAGCCGCTCGAAGCACTTCATGAGGATGGGAGTGGGTGCAACTGGGCGGTAGTCATTGAAGCAGGATGGGGGCGACTTATTTTGTACTGGGATGATGGTGGTGGCCTTTAGACAGGTAGGGACAACAGCCTGGAGATGTTGAAGATGTCTGTGAAGACATCTGTGAGCTCATCAGCACAGTCTCTCAGGACATAACCAGGAATGTTATCAGGACCTGGGGCTTTCCGTGCATTGGTCCTTCTGAGGACTTGCTTCGCGCTGTCCGGAGAAAGCATCAATGCCTGGTCACCAGGAGGGGGTGGAGCCTTCTGTGCTGGGATACCATTGTCTGCCTCTAAGCGCGCAAAGAAGTCATTCAGCTGATTCAGAAGAGTGGTGGAGCTGTCGCAGGACTGCGGAAGGGGCTTGTAGTCCGTAATGGACTGAATCCCCCACCACAGGTTCCTGCAGTCTCTGCTGTCGCTGAAGTGGGTGGCAATCCTCCTGGAGTACTGTCTCTTGGCCACTCGGATGCCTCGTGACAGGTTGGCCCAAGCTGACCTTAGGCCTACCTCGTCCCCAGCTCTGAAGGCTGTGTTCCCCGCCTTCAGGAGCCTGTGGACTTCACCTGTCAGCCAAGGCTTGTGGTTGGCTCGAACGGAGATTGTTCTGGTGACCGTGACATCACCCATGCATTTCCTCACGTATGCAGTGACGGTCTCCGTGTACTCTTGGAGGTCTGCGGTGTTGTTGTGGGTGGCTGCGTCTTTGAATACGCTCCAGTCTGTGGTTGAAAAGCAGTCCTGGAGTGCCTCTGACGACCCATCAGGCCACACCCATGTCTGCCTTTTCACAGATTTAATGACTGACGAGCGGTCTGTATGCGGGCGTTAGCATAACAGTGATGTGGTCTGACGCCCCAAGGTGGGGGAGGGCGCGGGCCTTGTAGGCATCTTTATGTGTTGTGTAGACATTGTCCAGGATGTTGGCTCCTCTGGTGGCAAAGTTGATATGTCTATGTAATTTTGGAAACACACTCTTGGGGTTTGCAGGGTTAAAGTATCCCGCCAGAATGAGGAAGGCATCTGGGTGGACTGTCTGCTGCTCACTGATGTGATGGTAGAGATCATTCAGTGCCTCACTCCTGTTGTTGCTGGAGGTGGGAGAGATGTATGCTGCCACCAGCAATATGGCAAAAAACTCCCTAGGCAGGTATAATGGCCGGCATCTGATGATCATAAACTCCACCAGAGGAGAGCAGTGTGTGCAAACCACAGCAGCGCTGCGGCACCAAGCATCCCTGATGTAAACACGGAGTTCCCCGCCGCGGGTCTTCCCCCCCCTCGACAAGCGCTCTGTCGCATTTTAGCCGGTCCAGCTGAATGGCAAAGTCCGGGAACCTGTCAGTGAGCCATGTTTCCTCAAATACAAAGACGGAACACTCAACCATAGACTTAGTTGATGATCGGAGCAGGCGGATGCAGTCCAGTTTATTGTCCAGCGAGCGTACGCTGGCGAGTGTGATGGTCGGGATAGCCGGCCGGTGAGAGCTAGCCGCTAGCCGAGCCCGGATGCCTCCGCGCTTGCCCCACTTCTACTTTTGTAGAAGTTCCACTTGTGGCGCTTCCACTGCAGGCGGGGAGGAGGAGTGGGGGTAGGTGGTTGAGCAGGCCTCCAGAGCAGACCGCACTTGCACAGCACTTCCGCGTCTGCTGGGTCTAAGTCCAAAAAAGTTGTTCTGCGCATGTCGAGCAGAAACTCACGGGAGTATGAGTGCCTTGGGGCAAGAAGACATGACGAAGATGGACGTGACAAAGATGGACAAACACACGGAGACAAGGCACAAAAAACATGAAAATACCGCTCTATCGGGAGAGAAAGGAGCCGCTGAGACTGCACGCGCCGCCATCCTCTTGTGATGGAAGAGGATAAATTTGTGATGGAAGTGCATTAATGAATACAACCCATGCAATAGGAAATTATGAACTACAAAGTATGCATGACCAAGAAGAAGTATACTTTATTAATCCCCGCAGGAAAATTACATTTTCACTCAGGTGTATACATGTTTTTGTGTTAGTTAACAGTCAATGTATACACATGCCCCCTGAAACACAGCACACAAGGGGGCCTGTAAGCATGCAGCTAGTACACACATCAAACTAAACACATCGGGAGGCAGAGTGATGGGAAGCGGCTTCTGAAACGCGCCCCAATTGAGCAGCTTGTAGTGGGGACGGCGCCTTGGCTGGGAGGTGAGCTGACGCCTCCCACCGTCAGCTCACACTCCGGTGATGTCCTGGTGGGAGAGGGATTCGATCAACCGATGGCTGGGGCGATCTGTCTACAAGACATCTGCTCTACCGCTGAGCCACGCCGCCCCAATTTTTAATCTTAATTTTTGTCATCAAACTGTATTTAATTATTTATTTTTACCCACCAAAATTCTAGCTATTTTTTTTTTCCCACACGAAACTTAAACAATGTTGATTAACACTGGAACTCCCAAGGCAGTCATTTTGACTGCTTTTTAAATTTGCAATGTCATAACTTGATTTAAAAAACAAACAAACTTATTTACCAATAGGAGCCTGACTTTTCCGGAATGTGTCTGTATTTTATTCTGACATTGTTTGATCATTAAAATTTCAAAACAAGAGAGATCTGAGTAGTAAGTGCTCGGATATTATTTGTATCTAATTTGGATTAGCAGTGAAATATCCACGAATAAATTGGTGGAATTGGTAAAAACAGTTATGGGAGAGAGTAGTTAAAGCCATACTAAGGGCAGAAGTGAGCATTTGTGAGCAGAAGTATGGTTTCATGCCAAAAAAGAGCACTACAGATGCAGTATTTGCTTTGAGGATGTTGATAGAGAAGTACAGAGAAGACTGTGTGGTGAGACTGTTTTATCCAGCAAAATACCGAAATAAAACCAAAGTACAAGGAGGGTGTCTTTACAGCCAAAACGGGAATTATTTTATTGATACGCAGATTATCAGTACAGATCAATTGGGAACAGCCCCTGGATGCATGTCTCCTGACCCTTTTATAGTCACAGTCCTTCATATGTGTGTACGTGAGCTTTGTACGTGTCCTATTCATGAGAAAACAGGAAACCAATTGTTCCCGGCAACTGTCCAAACCTAGGTAACCACCCCATGTCAGGTTGACCCGCTTCCTGTCGTCCTGTTTTCTGGGCAATCTGGTTATTCGCTGCCAAACTTGAAAATGTGTTTCCTCTGATTTGAAATGTGACCTACACATGCATTATTTTGCTTCCACAACTGAGAAAGAGCCGCTCCAGAGTCTTCATCAGATGCGATGTGAGCGCCACCGGTCGGAAGTCGTTCAGCTTGCTGGGAACTGGAATGATGCACGACATCTTCCAGAGGGTGGGCACCTTCCTGAGATGCCCAAAGCAAACATATATGTGTTTAATATGAACTGCTGCCATCTGGTCATAGGCTCATGATGCAAACGTGTAGGACAAACAGCACTATGACCCAATGACTGACCATTAGCTTGGTGGTGGCGGAGTCTGATGTGTGCAGGTTTGAAGCAAGGATTAACCTCACCACGCTTAAATATCTCCCTGGCAGCTGTTAGCGTGTTTCCGCACAATTGATCTGGCCCGTCTGCTGTCCAAGCAAGGCTACATAATTCTATTAATGTCTGAGGGAGTAGGAGGGGGCTCCAGTCCTGTCACAGTAAATGTGGACCAATCCAACTAGCCCCATGCTAATGTGGCCTGCCATGCCTCCCTGCGGACAAAGCCCGGCTTTAGGGGTCACATAGGAGGACTCATTCTGCCCATTTTGATTCATCAAAGAGGACAGGAAAAGTGTATCTCCAGGTAATCCCAAACAGCTAGACAGCATGAGAGAGAAAGTGAGGGTGAGACAATTGGAATACAGCTAACCAGAGAAAGAGACAGAAGACCTGCATGGGGACAGAAATGCCTTGGTTCAGGGGGAAAATTTAAATAAATTAAAAAAAAAATTGCACCGGATACTTAGGGAAATTAATATTTATTGTGCAATCAATTATATTGGCTGAGTGTCTGTGGGTGTGTATCAGGAGTTGGTATATATTGGTTTTCCTACCATCTTAGTTCCTTTTTCAGGAAAAAAACCTGTTAAAAATTTGAAAATTCCATTATTGATTAAAATGTTACAGTACTGTTTTGTGGTTATTCAGTTATACAGTAATCCCTTGCTTGTTCACCTTTCAAGATTCACGGCTTCACTACATTGCGGATTTTTAGTAGGTAGTAACACGATATAGTACTCGCATGCTATGTGCCGACAGCACCCGGAAGTGCGCTGTAACAGTCTATACGAGTGTGGGAAAAGGTAATACAGATATAAGGTGGTTTAATATTAATATGGGGAGGCTTCATAAAGTTTAAATTACCGTAAATAATAAATTAGTTGGTCACTATATCGCGGAATTTTGTTTTTCCGGGGTGGTCCTGGAACCCATTAACCGCGAGTAACGAGGGATTACTGTATATTAAAATGTTGATGTATAACTCCATAAATTGGTATCATTGGCCTGAAGGAAAAGGTGGGGATTCACCATTCCCAGAAGGACAAAAAGATCAGAGAAAACAATGGCAATCCACCCAACAGTTAATGAGGTACCTCCATTTAAATCAAATATCGGACAGACAGACCTACATTCTAGTCTGTTTAACTTTCTATTTTTTTTATCACTGTAAATGAAATAAAATACCTATGAAACTCAACATGAAACAATAAATATAAAAATAAAAGAACTAAGTGCTAGTGACCTTCCTACTGTTAGTTATTCTGACAATCGTTCTGTACTTTGGGCTACTTAACAACCCAGGTTATTATTATTATTATTTGTTATTTTTTTAGTGAACTTGTCTCTTAAGTTTATTTGTTGTTTTTTTCTGGTGACACAAATCTATAACGATAACAGCACACTTAACTGTACTTAACTGTATATGCAACTTGAACTGTTTTGCATGTGTGCATTGTCCCTAAAACTGATAATAGTACACATACATTTTAAGGCATAACTGAGAGTAGTTACACCCTGAAGGGAAAAGACGAAAGGAAAAGAAGAGTGAAGCCCTGTTGGTGGCTTCACTGTTCCTCACGTCTTTCTTCTTAGGTTTTCTTCAGCTTGCCTCTATTTCGGTGTTTGGTTACCTGGTGAACTTTCTTGTTGTTGTTTTTTTTGTTGAACGTACATTTAACCACCGCCTCCACTTGTCTTTTTTTTTTACCTGTTTGTTCTAAACTCTGGTCAAATTAATAATTCTATACTTTATAAATATTTTAACTGAGACATAGCTCGCATACACACACACACACACACACACACACACACACACACACACACACACACACACACACACACACACACACACACACACACACACACACACACACACACTCATTCACCACAATCAACATTGTTTAACTTTTTATGAAAAAAATGGCAAGAACATTAGGTGCTAAAAAAAAACCCAGTTTGATTATAAAAAAATAAAATAAACTGAAAAAGAAGAAAAAAAATTAAAGTTTTTTAAAGTATGACAATTTTTGTTCATGCATACTTTGTAGTTGATAATTTCCTATAGCATGCACTTCCATAATGCATTTTGTGTTTACTCGTTCTATACATAGTTCCTTTACTATTGTGATTAAAAGCGTTGAATCTCAATTCTGAGGCTCTTCGGTAAATAGTCATTCATAGACTTAAGAATATTCATGTTCTAAGTTCCATAAAAAAACTTGTTCTGTAAATAGTTCTCTTACTTTTGTGATCAAAAACCTTTAGTTGACTCTAAATTTCGAGGCTGTTCTGTAAATAGTTTTAAAATAAACAATAAATATAGCAACTTGTGATCAATCTCTGTCAATTTTAGACTTAAAATCTTCCTCTTTTCCTTACGGCTTTTCCCTTCAGGGGTCGCCACAGCGAATCAATTACCTCCATCTAGCCCTGTCCTTTGCATTCTCTTCTCTCACACCAACTACCTTCATGTCCTCCCTCATTACATCCACAAACCTCATCTTTGGTCTTCCTCTAGGCCTCCTGCCTGGCAGTTCAAAACTCAGCATCCTTCTACCAATATATTCACTATCTCTCCTCTGGACATGTCCAAACCATCTCAGTCTGGCCTCTCTGACTTTATCTCCAAAACCTCTAACATGTGCTGTCACTCTGATGTACTCATTCCTGATCCTATCCTTCCTGGTCACTCCCAAAGAGAACCTCAGCATCTTCATCTCTGCTACCTCCAGCTCTGTCTCCTGTCTTTTCCTCAGTGACACTGTCTCTAGACCAAACAACATCGCTGGTCTCACCACAGTTTTGTACACCTTTCATTTCATTTTAGCTGAAACTCTTCTATCACACACCTGACACTTTCCTCCACCCGTTCCATCCTGCCTGTACACGCTTCTTCACCTCTTTTCCACACTCTCCATTGCTCTGGACTGTTGACCCTAAGTACTTAAAATCCTCCACCTTCTTGATCTCTTCTCCCTGTAACCTCACTCTTCCACTTGGGTCCCTCTCATTCACACACATGTACTCTGTCTTTCTGCGGCTAACCTTCATTCCTCTCCTTTCCAGGACAAACCTCTACCTCTCTAGTTTCTCCTCCACCTGTTCCCTGCTCTCACTGCAGATCACAATGTCATCTGCAAACATCATAGTTCATGGAGATTCCTGTCTAACCTCGTCTGTCAGCCTGTCCATCACCATAGCGAACAAGAAGGGGCTCAGAGCTGATCCCTGATGCAGTCCCACCTCCACCTTGAACTCCTCTGTCACACCTATAGCACACCTCACCACTGTCTTACAGTCCTCATACATGTCCTGCACCGCTCTAACATACTTCTCTGCCACTCCAGACTTCCTCATACAATACCACAGTTCCTCTCTGGGCACCCTGTCATAAGCTTTCTCCAGATCTACAAAAACAAAATGCAGCTCCCTCTGGCCTTCTCTGTACTTCTCTATCAACATCCTCAAAGCAAATACTGCATCTGTAGTACTCTTTTTTGGCATGAAACCATACTGCTGCTCACAAATTTTCATTTCTGCCCTTAGCCTAGCTTCCACTACTCTTTCCCATAACTTCATTGTAGGGCTCATCAGCTTTATTCCTCTGTAGTTGCCACAACTCTGCATATCTCCCTTGTTCTTAAAAATGGACACCAGCACACTTCTCCTCCATTCCTCAGGCATCTTATCACTATCTAAGATCCTGTTGAACAACCCAGTCAGAAACTCTACTGCCACCTCTGCTACACACTTCCAAACCTCTACAGGTATATCATCAGGCCCGACTGCCTTTCCACTCTTCATCCTCTTCAATGCCCTCCTCACTTCATCCTGACTAATCTTTGCTACTTCCTGGTCCACAACAGTCACCTCTTCTAGTCTTTGTTCTCTCTCATTTTCCACGTTCATCAACTCTTCAAAGTACTCTTTCCATCTTCCCATCACACTACTGGCACCTGTCAATAGACTTCCGTTCCTATCCTTAATCACCTTAACCTGCTGCACGTCCTTCCCATCTCTATCTCTCTGTCTTGCCAACCGGTATAGACCAGTATCTCCCTCCTTACTGTTCAACCTAGCATACAAGTCAGCATAAGCCCCTTGTTTGGCCTTTGCTACCTCTACCTTCACCTTACGCTGCATCTCCCTGTACTCCTGTGTACTCTCCTCAGTCCTCTCAGTGTCCCACTTCCTCTTAGCTAACCTCTTTCTCTGTATAAACTCCTGTTCCTCCTCATTCCAGTTCTCAATGGGAGCAGACGTCTTTCTTCTGTCTCCTGTTGTTGCTATCTCCCTAACTCGTACCCAGACTGACTTGCACTTATTCTCTGCAAAATGACGAAACCAAAAGGAAAATCAGAGGATACTAAAGACCAGATGGTCTCTATGAAAGAATTAAAGAGTGAGTTAAAGAGCAACTTTGATAAGTTAGGGAGTGACTTTGATAAGTTAGGGAGTGACTTTGACAAAAAGTTGGAAGAAAAGCTAAAACCGGTGCTAGATGCCTCGGAAGAAATGAAGAACAAAATGAAGAAAATGCAGAAAGACATGGATGAAAAAGACCGAAAAATTGTTTTCTTGGAACAGGGACAACAAAGAATGGATGACTTGGAACAAAGCATTCGTATAAATGATGTAATCATCACTGGAATCAAAATCAAGCAGAGGAATTACAGAAATGCTGTAGTCAGCACTGACATCGAATCTCTGGAGCAACAAGTGAGCTCTCAACTGAGGGACCTGGAGATAACTATAGATCCGGACCAGATTGAGACATGTTACCCATTACCATCTGGAGGTAGGAGACCACCTGCAGTGCTGATAAAATTCAACAATCGTAAACACAAAATTGCTCTTCTGAAACAAGGTTTCAAACTGAAAGGAAAAAATGTCTACATTAATGAGAATCTCACTAAAAAGAATGCTGATATCCCTAAAAAAGCTCGACAACTGAAGAAGAATGGGCTGATCGACAACACCTGGACCAACAACCGCAGGATCTTCATCAAAACAAAGGGGCTTTCTCCGGACCAGATGAAAACAATGGTGATCAGTAGTGCAGAGGAGTTGGTGAAATATGAGCAATAAAGACGGACAAGAATTCTTACTACACAAAAGATCAGTACAACAGAGTCACTTCAATATTGGGAGCTCTACAATTTTCGACACGTCAAGTATTTCATGGAACAGTCAAAAAAATCAACATCATTGATGTCAGAAACACAGACTAATGAACAAAAAAAAAAAAAAACAACAACATGTGTTTGTGATAACATGGGATAACATTAACTTGAGACTTTAAACAGCATGTTGATATCTTTTGACAATATAATACCATATGAAACTGTTAAAGTGTCTGCAACAAACTGGTTAATTCTTGTATAAACACTGTCTGCTGAAAGAGGTTAATATGATCATTATATTCTTGTGGAGAACACTGGCAAGGACAACGTCTAGTTTTGACTATCCATGATGTTAACAAACCTAGTGTTCCTAGGAAGAATGTAAACATGGTTATACTCTAGGGTAAAAGGCTAATATCTGAAAGTGGATAAGGATATGAACATCTGTCAAAATTCAATGTATGAGCTGGTTGAAGACTTCTTATGTCTGAGTTTGTTGATTACACATTCTAATGACAGAGATGTTTTGTTAATAATTTAGGGGACGGGAATCTTACAAGCCAATGGCTTCTACCCGTTAACCCTTTTTTTCTTTTCGGATGTTGCTGATGATGTTTCAACACTGATGAAAGTGAAATATGTTTTAAAAACATGTCTGGAAAGAAGAAAAATGAACTGAATAAATAAATTCCACCACCAATTCTACTTTCCTTCCAAATGACACACCAAGTACTCTCCTACCTGTCTCCCTGATCACATTAGCTGTAGTTGTCCAGTCATCTAGAAGCACCTCTTTGCCACTCAGAGCCTGTCTTAACTCCTTCCTAAAAGTCATGCAACACTCGTCCTTTTTTAGCTTCCACCATTTCGTCTTCTGCTCTGCCTTTGCCCTCTTCATCTTCCTCACCACCAGATTCATCCCACACACCACCATCCTATGCTGTTTGGCTACACTCTCACCTACCACTACTTTGCAGTCACTGATCTCCTTCAGGTTACACCGTCTACACAAGATGTAGTCTACCTGTGTGCTCCTCCCACCACTCTTATAGGTCACCCTATGTTCCTGCCTTTTCTGGAAGAAAGTATTCACTACAGACATGTCCATCCTTTTTGCAAACTCAACCACCATCTGTCCTTCTGCGTTCCTCTCCTGGATACCAAACCTGCCTATCACTTCCTCATCACCTCTGTTTCCTGCACCAACATGTCCATTGAAGTCTGCACCGGTGACAACTCTCTCACTTCTGGGCATGCTCTGCATCACTTCATCAAAGTCCAATCAGAATTTCTCCTCCTCCAGCTAACATCCTACCTTTGGAGCATACCCACTAACAATATTGAACATCACACCTTCTATTTCTAGCTTCAGACTCATCAGTCTATCTGACACTCTTTTTACCTCCAGGACATTCCTAACAAACTCCTGCTTCAAGATAACTCCTACTCCATTTCTCTTCCCATCTACACCATGATAGAACAACTTTAACCCTGCTCCTAAACTTCTACCCTTGCTACCTTTCCACCTGGTCTCCTGGACACACAGTATGTCTACCTTCCTCCTCTGCATCATGTCAACCAACTCTCTATCTTTTCCTGTAAAATGTTCCAACTTCAAGGTCCCCACTCTTAGTCCTATACACTTGGCGATCCTCTTCTCTTTCTTTGAGCGAACGCACTTTCCTCCTCTCCTTTTTCGACCAACAGTAATCCAATTTCCACCGGCGCCCTGTAGGTCCAACAACGCTGATGGCGATCGTTGTTAACCCGGGCCTTGACCGATCCGGTATGGAAGTCATAGGTTTGATTCGCATCTTTGATTTGGCAATTTTTTACGCCGGATGCCCTTCCTGACGCAACCCTCTGTATTTATCCGGGCTTGTGACCGGTACAATAGACACTGGCTTGTGCCCTCTTGCGGCTACATTAATTTTAGACATACGTTTTAGACTATATTAATTTTTATACTTCAAATAATGTAGCGGTTTAAGCCCCACCCATTTCCGGTCAAACCACACCCATTTCTGGTTGAAGCCCCTCCCATTTCGAGTACAGATACGGATACAGATAATCTAGTTGGTTGAACAGATACAGATAGTGGTGTACTCGCTCATCCCTAGTAATAATTCCAATATATCTACCATAGTGAGGCAATTATTTATTGATCAATAAGATTACTAAGTGAAGCCATTTAAACATTAACATCTCATTTCATTTGACAACTTCTATACAGAACTTAACTTATATTCATATTCAAATCTTTCATTTTTGCCTACTTGCCATTATAACCACCCTTCACTGAAGAGATCAGAAGAAAATTGCCTATTGCACAGGCTCATTTTGTTTTCCATTTTATTAATAGCAACATCAGAGTACTAAATGTACAGAGGACAAATCCGATGAGAATCGCATTTACAGTGCTTGCAAATACAGAGCTTAGTAGTACAAGAGTAACCAAATCAAAGTCACCTGGAAATCGAAACATTTACCAATAACTACAAAAGGAAGAGATGTAGTTCATAAGACACAAAATAAAAGTTATACAACATTTAGCCATCACAGAGACAAACTGGAGTCCCTTTAGTGAAGGTGTGTTGTGTGTGCACGTGTGTTTGTATATACTATATTCTCATACAAAAGTTAACAGAGGTACTCATTGATATATTAAACACAAATATAAAAAGTTTAAGTCACAAAGTACAAACTTCATTTTTATGGCAACAACACAATTAGAGTCAGATTCCTTCATGGATAGGTAATGGATTGTGATTGGCCTCCATGAATGAACAACTGTGCCCACATTTGAAAAGCCCTTCCCGACCCAAAAGACTTCAGAACCTATACAACTGTATCTGTATGTGTGATATTTATGTTGTTTTTTCAATGTTTGACACGTCTTTCTCTTTTTCTGGTCAACTCTCAGCGAACATACAACCACAAATCTGTGTTTTCCTCTAATCCATATTGTCATTCATTCATGACTTCCACTTTGTACAGAAAGAATTGTACAGCTTCTGATGAAGTCCATGCAAATGGAATGCCACTACAGAAGATTTGAGTCATGCAGCTTGTCATTGCGCGGCAGAGGGATTAAGGGGGAATTGAGATGTTGCAAATTAAATATTGTTTTTCTTTGTTCAAGTCTTTGACAGTGATGATAAGCTCTGACAGTGACAGTGCCTTAGCTCTCATTCATAGCAACAGAGCCCGTTGCTTTAGATAAAGTAAGTGCGCAATACAGTGTGTTCTGGTACATTCGTGCATCAACACTCATGACTTCACCTCATTGCGGAGTTTGGGTAGGCAGTCACCTGACACCGTGACTGCCTACCACCATAGTGGCTGACGGCATTCGGAAGTGCCCTCAGTTCCGTGAGTTTTGGAGTTAAGTGAGACACAAAAGTGCTTTAAACAGTCGATAAGGAAATACAGATAGAAGGTGGTTTAATATCAGTATGGGGAGGTTCATAAATGTTTAATACGTTTAAATTACTGTAAATAGTAAGATAAATAGTTTGTCACTCTATTGCAGAAAGCATTGTTCGCGTCTGGCTCCTGGAACGTATTTACTGCAAAGAACAAGGGCACGTGTTCATGATTTTGTGAAAATATGGGGAGAAGTGAAGTGAGCAGCTACAGTTTTTGGGTGGCTATTTTATTGATTCAGTTAGGTACAAATCAAGTGGTGCGGCAGTGGCTCAGGGGCAAAGCGGGCGGTAGAGAGGGTCGTCCAGTGTTCCAAGATCGGTGGTTCGATTCCCACTCGAGTCCAAGAAAAACCACCAAGAGTGTGAGCTGACAGTGAGAGGTGTCAATTCACCTCTGGAGCACTGCCAAGGGGCCATTGAGCAAGGCACCGTCCCCCTTACAAGTTGCTCATTTGGATGCACCACAAACTAGATGCCCACCACTCAACCTGTGTTTGTGTGTTCAGGGCCTGTACACAAATATATATGCATGATTAGACTAATAATTGCCCTTCGGGGATTAAAATCAGTATTAAAAAAAATAAAAAATATGTGTGTGTATGTACAGTAATCCTCTCTCTTACTCTTACCGACCGTTTAAAACACTTTTGTTTTAAAGAAAAATGTTTCTTTAATACACTGAAGTGCGCTGCGGTCTGTGAGTTTTGGAACACAGCGCACACACGGATGCGCGTACGGTATCACATGACTACCAACTAAAAATCTGCGATGTAGTGAAGCCGGACATCTTGAAGCGCAAATAAACGAGGGATTACACTAATATATATATATTATATATATGTATATATATATATATATATATTCTCGTTTGAACAAACAGAATATATATTCTGAAACAGGGCTCCGCACTAATGACACACTCCAAGGCTGAAATTGAACCAATTCCATATATGGATTCCTCGCCTGCTTCACACAATATGAGAAAAAACAGTCCTGGGCTTTGAGGATGTCCAGTCAACAGTAATTTTAAGAACATAACCCAGGTCAATTAATCTATTTTGCATCAGTGATATGCAAAGAAGATTCAGAGTCTCTGCAAGTGAGTGTGTGGAACATCTATCCTTCTGACAGGAATCCCTTGTTGATTGATAGCTTGTTGTGCTGGAGGGAATATACATATAATCTGTAAAATATTAATGCTTTGTCATTATTCATCATCTTCCGAACAGCTTTATCCACCGTAGCGGGTCACGGGAAGCTGGAGAATATCCCAGCTGTTTTAGGAAGTGAGGCAAGACAAACTCCAGGCACGACGCCAATGCGCTGCGGAGCCACACAAAGACGGACAACCATGCAGGCTCACACTCACTCACTACGGGCAATTTGGAATGGCCAATTAACCTGAAGCGCATGCTTTTGGGTTTTTTTTCAATTTGTTTTTGTTTGGAGGTGGGAGGAAGCCATAGAACCCGGAGAGAACCCACGCAAACACGGGGAGAACATGCAAACTTTGCAGAGCGGGACTCAAATCCGTAACCGTCTCGCTGTGCGGCGACAGCTTTACCCACTGCACCACCGTGCCGCACGTTATTATATAAATCAAAATGTCAAGTCTTTGGTGTCTTACTCCTCATTCCTTTCCTCTCTTTGCCTAAACTGCTCTCCAATGTTGTGTGGTTCAAATCTGACCAAAGGAGTGGAATCATTTTCTCCCTCTAAGCCATGATATGTCACATTCTTCAGCTGAGCTGAAACATAAACTGAAAAGGCAAGAAAGCATTAAGGCATTTTCTTACGTATCAGTTTGATTTGTCTGTAGCCAAGCATATCTGTTTAAAATCTTTTAGATTAAAGATGATTTTTTCTTCTATGTCCTTCAGGAATGCAAAGCAAATCAGCTGGTTTTAATGAGGGATGCTGCCAACAATGCATTTTAATGGGGGGAGGGGGTGACTAGTCCCACACAACCATTATCAGTAAGTTATGAATTGCTAACTTTCAGTAGCCCCGTTCTACAATTTTAAGGACCAGTTTTGGTTATAGAGAAATGTACCAACAATTCGTACCTTTCATTATAGAATTGCTAAAAAAAATGTAATTGCCACAGTCTCACACTATTGATAGTGTGAGACTGTGGCCCAAATGTTTGTATGAAGGAACACCATTTTTACATGCCAGCACATACCTAATTAATCTTCCATGTTTATATATTGAAGACAACCCGGATATGACTTAAGTCTCATTTTTGTATCCATCTTTGCTGTCAGTAATAATAACATTGTACTCAGCCAAGTTTGGTATTGGGATTCTGGGTGAAAGTGATATCACAAAGCAAAAAACCATGCAGGTTATGAGCAATGTCTGCTAAAACCTGACAATTACCTTGGTATGAAAATAATCAGACTATACTAAAGACCAATGTAAATGCAAAAATTTGCTCAAAATGTTTTGGAGTTAACCGGATAAACATGTTGCTGCTGCAAGCTAACTGCTATGTTGACCACTAGCTATCCAACAAACCAGTAGCTGGTCCCACTGTTAGCTGTGTAGTGTTATCTCAAATAGAACACTGTTGCAGCGCCTGGGTGCAATCGCGCAACATCTGACTGCTTATTTCACGATACTTTCAAAAATATCTTTATTTTTACTTGACTAAAAATTAAAATATGCTCCCTGTTTCATGAATGTTCTACTGCTATTCTCTGATGTAACCGTTGCCTGCTTGTCTCCTGTTTCCATTAGCTTGGAGTATCTAATAACATTCTCCCACAATTTAGGATAAGAAGAGCCCTGCCTTCGACATTCAACTTTGGGAACATTGGAAGTATGCTACATTGGTACTGGTAAGAACAGATATTGACATAGTTGCTAGAGTAAATGCGCTTTTATACTCAAATTTGCCAGACTAAGTATGGAGGTACGTGATTTGTGATATGTAGATCTTTATCATCAGACTATAGACCTTTATGTTCTTGATGATTTGTTTAACTATCACAACACAAATGCCTATTGTACAGCTGACAATAACATATATCTACTTTATTACCATGTCCATGCTAATTAATATTGGTGTAACAGAGAATATGGAACATGAGCTTCTGAACTGTTGGAAAAAGGAAGTGGACCAGGCTTGATAGCCAGGCTGTCTGGAAATGATGCCTAATTTAGATTTTTTTTAAAAACCAAAAAACTTAGCATAGCATTAATTGCTGATTGAGTGTAGTCTTTGTCTCTCCAGCCTCTAAACAAACTAAGAGGCTGCCAAGCCCCTTTTTCACCAACATAACTATTCTAACTTTTATTCTACTTTTTTCAACTTTTATTATACCTGCTCGCACAGCTAGTAGTCATGATGCAGCAATGTGAACAGTATCACCCTCCAGCAATTTGCATTGAAACAAATCATCCATCATAACAGCCCCTAAAGCATCTCTAGACTAGTAGTTTCATTGGTGAGTACAATGTCATTATAGCTAAAAGATAGTATGTCATGCATTGAGGTTGTTCTTCGTTATACTTTGACAAACACATCAACAAATTAACTTGCTTCAATAAAAATCATCTCTTTTTCATTTTATAATTTTAAATGAGGTGGTATATTGATCATGTCCACAATCTTGGTTTTGCTTGTTAGCACGTGTATCAGTTGTCCTAAAACCACTGGAAATATACCAAATTAGTAATCCATTATTTCAATCACCAAAACATTGTACTGCAGTTAGCATCAATAAATATTAGGACTATCCTATTTTGGAATAAACACCAAATATCTATTAACAACTTTGGTAGATAAAGAAGATGAATGGCTTTTCAAATAATTGCTTGGAATTCTGACAATTCTGAATTTGTCAGTTTTATCACCAGAATAGTTGATACTTTGACACTCATTTCTCTTCATTCATTCATTCATTCATTCATTCACTCATTCATTCATTCATTCATTCATTCATTCATTCATTCATTCATTCATTCATTCATTCATTCATTCGTTCGTTCGTTCATTCATCTCTTATACCCGCTTCTTCCACTGTTGCGGGATGTGGGGTTGCTGTAGCCTATCCCAGCAGGATTGGGGCGTGTGGCAGGGTACACCGGCACGGTGCTGGTGCACCTTGGAGCAACATAAAGTACAGCATTTTCTTTACAATTTTTTTCATTTGTTTGTTTGTTTAGATGTTCTCTCATAAATGCTAATATTACATTTTGTAATCTTTACATTAGGGTAAGTGGAAATGTGTTCATTTTCTCAGTGGGTTGTGACAGTTATTATATACATATATAGAATGACAACTTACAATAAATGAATGCCAGCTGATCAGATCCAGGATAGTTAATTGATAATGTTGAATTTACTTTTTTAAAAATCAGATGATGAAGCACTGTATTTACTAGTGTCCCAGCCAACCAAGACCACAACAAAGCCCAAGATATGATTACAGTAATCTTTGAACCAATCAACATTAATTGTCTGTTGTCCAGGTGAAACATGGATTTCAGATATTTCACCTGAAAAACACTCTCAAACCTCAGACTAATTGCAGCGTCTACTGAAGTATTATACTGGTTAGCTATAGATATAATACACGTACTGCTTCAAAGTGCAGGTAGGAAGCTTGGCACAAGGTTAGTTTTGTGTTTTAAAGAATTACAGTAGTTACACATGTAAACAAAGACACTATCCCCGACCTAGTTTAAGCCTTCCCAAAAACAGGAGAGGTTTTTAAAAATAGAACACACCTGTACACAAATAGAAGCAATTATATAGAAAATACATTTACACATGTATACTACACAGTAAGTTTCATAACCTTCTTGATATCAAGATAACTCTCTGCATTCAAAAAATATATGTTATGTCAAAGGAGCAACTCCACAGCCCGACGCACATGAGGCTGAATTGGTATGGTTCATTCATGAGAGTGGTTTTCATGTCGTGAATGGGCAAACGTGGGAATTTTGCACCACAGTGTTTATCCCAGGCTGCCCTGACTGGCTCACATTTACAGATACTGTTCTCACTGGGCCAACCTATTTACCTTGAATGATTCCATGAAGTAAGTCCAAATGTTACCGTCGTGAAATACTGGAGATTCACAGTCAACACATCATAAACTCTACCTTTCATGTCTACACACTTTGCTGTCTGCAACCGAAGGAGTTTACAATTACAGAACTGTATTTGTGCTTTATACAAACCCACAGCACAATAGAAGGTAGATTCATAGGTGGTTCCCTCTTAACGTTGTAGCTTTTGTAGCTTACTTTTGTAACATAAATGGTAACTGATTTTTTCAGAGCTTGAGGTTGATTTAAAAAAAAATGGTGCTAGAAGCTCTCAAGAGATCCTTACTGGCCTGCTTGATTGTGGAGTTCTCTCATTTTGAAATACAAAGTCATTTATATTAATTTGGCAGCAACTGATTGGCTTGTCATAATCCCCTTCCTTCACAATACACTGCCAGAATGTATTCTTTTTTTTTTCCATTACTTTCATATTTTCAGTCTTCCTTTGGCACAACGTAAATGCCAACATCCTGGCTGTGGTAGCTGAAGTTCTGATATGCTAATAATATTGTACCCAGTATTGAGCAGCTCTGGCTCCAGAGAGCGCTAACTAACCTCACCACAAAATCTGGAAAAGGAATACTTCCCTGCTTACATCTTATAAAAACATGATACAGTGTACATGATCTGTGGAGGGTTTCATTTTGTAATCTCTTTCATTTTCACATTAATTATTCAATTGAAAGACTCAAAGTGAATATCCTTCTTTTACCATTGCAATCAGATAAAAATCATAGCTACAGTCATTGGAATTTGTCTCAAAAAGATGCTGAAACTGAGACCAACATAAAATATGCTAAGGAGCTAGACATACCTGAGGCAGTATGAATGTCCTGTCCAGCTCCATGCAGTCTGTTGGGTCTGTCCTTACTCATACTGTGCATGGATTGCTGCTATGGGAGAGCAGCAGATTCATTGTCTCATCATGGAATGGAAACAATGATTCAGCTGCAGCAGTGAGTTTGAGCCACAAAACACTTTTGTTGGTTTTTCAATTAAAGCAAATTAGGTACAAATCATGCATCCTAAACCATGGGAGAGGCCCTGGTTTGCTTTGCACAGGGTAGTTTTGTGTTGTTTTCTTTGTCCTGAACCAAGCTCATATGTGAGTATTTATTTAATAGTGCTAAACCCAAGTGCTTCAAACCTTTAGGGCTATGACAGATACCTGTGTGTAAAAAAATAGACGTAGCTATTCTGGTTTTAAAATGGGACCTATAGAAACAATGTTTTAAAATCAGCAGTTCAGTAAAGCACACATTCTTTCTTTTTGCCATTTTCTGTTCCTTCTTTTGTTCAACATAAATATGTTTTAGATTCTTTTGTAACAAGTCTCTTTCACTATTCAAAGCATATCCAAATACATTTGTGGCAATCTCACATTTCTTAAAAAAAATTAACTGGAGGATATATGGTTAACATAGCACACTTCCTTTAGTCCATCAGTGGTTGTTGAACCTTACTTCTATCCAGGTTGTGGCACATAGTGGCATTATTGGCACATTGTTCAGAAATACAGTTAATCTCTTCCCCACAGCAGCTCCATGGGTTCCTTTTCAAATGTCAAACATGTTTTTAAGACATCCTTGATGTCCACAGTCCTGCACAAGACTTCCTGTAAATATACCTTTATATAACATATATTTCTAAATGACTGTACGTTCTTGGAAATATGGAGTGGCAGCATTGTGGCTGCTCTGCTTCATCATCTCTAGAAAAATAAATATCTTCACCACTGTCCAAAAAGTGATAGCATTATTTTACAAAAGAAACTGTTGGGTGTTTCTTCTTTCCACCTGGATCCTGTGGCGAGACAGACAAAAAAATTACAATTACTCGTCATTAATTAACACAAAATAAAATGATCGCTTTAACACAGACATTTTTCCAAGTAAAGCCTACTTATACTTATGTTCAGGCCTGATAAATATACTACCTAATGCTCTTTTCAGTCTAGATGAAAGAACAATCTTGCATTAAGAATATACACCACTAAGACCTGCTGTAACAAGCACTTAAGCCTTGAGGAAATGCATTAAATTTGCAGTGCAATAATAAGTAATATGAACGTCTTCCAAGGCTACAGTGGAAGGGATGGGAGGAAGCTGTGTAAACTGAGACTAATGTGTGTCCAGACAACAGTAAGACGCTGTCCTCTCACTTCTCTACCTGCAGGCAATCTAATTCTTTTAAAATCTGGGTCAATAGCAGACGCTACACCTCCCCCGGGACTCCAGTAACATTGTGGAGCAAGAGCATGTGTTTAACTTTCACGCTTTGAATTTCAAATGCAGGTCATTCTGGCATATATTAGCTTCACATACAAAACATGTTCCGACTCATGTGGAAGGATAATTTCTCTCAGACAGACTGGCAGAACTGGAGTGATGATGTAAATATCAATAAAAAATGTTCCAGATGTGTGAAGGATGAAATTATTCATCGTGAGCAAGCAGTATGGCTTATTAATATTAATATATACAGATAATGATGCTCTTTTAATTAATTACCACCTCTTTAAGGCAAAAAGGAACACAGTAGTCATGTCGCAAATACAAAGCATATGCCAAGTTCCTCTGTATTCTTAAAGTGGGGCAGCAGTCCCTTGAGGATCAAGGTGGCGAAGGCTGAGGTGATGTTTCGCAAGGAGATAAAGTGGTACCATACTCACCAGAGCGGGAATTCTCAAAGTCCGTTCCACCCACATTAGGTGAACAAAACATCAGCTCATCAACAGGAGATCTCAAACCATTTCTCTGACACAAAGGCCACAGGAATCAGTTGTCTTTCAGTGGGGGAGGGCCTGTATGATATTGAATGACAGGTCAGATTAGGTAGATATTGCTCATTATTTATACTCCATCTAATTATACAATGTTTATATAATGGGTATTTTACCATTATATAGGTGCCACCAGTCACAGAAAAAAATAAATGGATAATACCATGCTCATCATCCAATAAAATGAGTCTGTCCTTTAACATCAAATGAATTAACACAAACATTTCAGTCTTTTCAAGATGAATGATCCCACCGTAACTGATAATATAATACATTTGTTGCAGGGTTTAGAAAGTGGGACAACTGTGATGACTGATATATTGTTATTCATTCATTCTTGCATTTAACACTGCCAGAGCTCTGAGAACAGACTTAGAGAGAAATGCAAACAAGTCCATGAGTCACCAATGTTACATCCCTTTTCTCTTCTTTGGTGTAAAGTGGCACAGATTAGCTCGGTTGATAAACCTAGCTGTCTTGTGTTTGCCCCAAAGTTATAAATATATGTTATTGTTTTGTGTGCAGCTTAAATTTGCTTATGAACAATTTCCTGTCAAGTGTCGGCTGGATGGACGAGAATTTAGCCAGCGGGCGGCAATAAAGACAACTTTATCATGTGCTGATTTGCTTTGACAGGAGATCCAAGTGACTGGTGGGAAGAGGCGTTCACTGTGATGGTTATTTCTTTATTTAAATGTTTTGTAATTTCATATGGAAATTGTGAGATCATTTGCCCCCTCATAAAGATTATTAAAGAGAAAAACATTGATTTATTAACCCAATTTGAAATGATTATGCAATTCATCATGGAGTTCATGGGTGCATTAGCTAGAGTAGCTGTAGTGACCAGAGACATCACTTAAAGGCCTGTTTATAACCCACTGACTCAAGGACCGTTTCAGTGTGTATCTTTCTATGAACCCTTTGAGCAGGCATACCTGTTTCCATTGTAAGCAGTCTTGTAGAGAGGCGTCTGCTGGATCATCTCATCAGTGTAGATGGGAACGGCAGTCCGAACGCACTCATGAGAGCACTGCAGGCTGTCGTTGTAGGCAGTGAATATATCCACCTTACTAGGAACCCTGGCCGGGGTGAAGTCTGTCAGGTTTTGGCAGCTTTCTTCCTGCTGGTGGATCTTACGCTGATGGCTATTATGGCGGCCATTTCCTGACTGCGCACAGCTACAAAAACACGCACCAAAGAAAAGAAGCAAACATAAAATCATACCATATGACTTCAGTCTATAGTTGTTTTCAATTGAGTACACAACAAATGCTTTTTTATTTGAGGAAAACATTTAAAGGAAACTTCCCTACCAGTTTTTAAGGACGAGCGTTGTGATCAAGGCTGCGATAACCATAATAAGAGACACAGTGATTGTGATTATCTGGTGAACTGCCAAAACTGCAAAAAGACGTAGACACACACAAAAAAAAGCAAAGAATTACAATTATTTGTGGGCTTAGTTGTTTTGAGAATGTTGTTCACAGCAGGCAGTCATGTATTTAATCTCTCTTATCTTTCTGTATGCTCTGAAAAGCACTGAAAGAGGCCCCCTTAAAAATGCAGCATGACAAGCAACAGCAATTTTGGTCTTCAGTAAGTATTGATGACACTGTCATCCACTGCTACTCATAATTTAAGAGTGTTATGAATTATTCAATTATAATAGTACAGCTAACTGTAATAGATAACCCAGCGCAAGATTTCTCTTTGAAACTGCTGAACGAATTGCTGTTAAATAAAATGAAGAAGAAGAATAAAAGATACAATATATAATGAAATATTTTTTTTCTTATATTATTCTCATGATTGTAGTAGTACTAAAAATATACAAACTCTTCAAACCAAAGTATCTCTGCAGATCTTGCTCCAAGGCTTTCATTTAAACATTTAAGGAGGGCAAATTAATTGGCACGGTACATCAAATAAAATATAAGATCAAAAGTTGATCCTGATGCATAATATGCACTTTTATTGAGATATGTGTTAATGCAATGGAGTGATAATATACATGGACGTGCATTTAAAAGGATTTGATGGAGCAATAACATAATTATGGTTTTAGGTTGGTATCATCAATTAACATTTCGTCTTCATAATCTTTTTTTTCTTTTTTAATTAAACTAAATCATTAATGGCATCAAGTGTGTTTTGACAACTCTCAAGAAAGATAATATTTCAGTCTACTCAGGGTAGGAGCGCAAGATGAAAACAACATCTGAAAGCTTATCACTTGAAAATGTCAAGTCAAACATTTTGGACTGGATTTAAGTCTGAACTCATACTTTACTGTGCTCTTACAAAATGCTGCTCCATCCCTCTATTTGTTTTTTTTTTGTTTTATTTTGAGGGGGTGGGATACAGTGACTTAATTAGTTTTGCTTTGTGCTGTAAAAAGCTACCAGCTGCATTTGGAATGAGGAATCAAGTTTGTTAATGGCAGAGTTTGTGAATTATAACAAACAAACTACTCATTAATGCACATGAACACTCCATAGAGCTGAGGATAAATTTTAGGGTTAGTTCTTCACTACAAGTAAATTTTTAATTTGATCATCATTTTGAGAATAACTTTTTTATAGTTTATAGTTTTATAGACAAACTATAAACTGTATCATTGGTGAATGACAAACTACCTTAGTGACAATATAAATAAACTAAAAAATAAATGTCTGTGTAGGTTCTCAGTCATCCAGGTCATGGTTATCCAAAAGCTGTTGAGTCGATCAACTGGACGTTAAGAAAGTTCTTGAAGACGTTTCGTCTCTCATCCAAGAGACTTCTTCAGTAGTCGAACTGAAGAAGTAATTCTCTGCCAAAATCCTTCAAATCATCAAACATTCTCTGCCAGAATCCTTTGTTCTGTATGATTAATGTATAAAATAATTGTTTTTATTTAAACTCTCAAGACTTCAGTGTGTTTTTCTGTCACTTTTGCCAGAGGACAGTAAACCACAAACAAATCAAACCACATGCATTAAGTGAGGATTAGCGTGAGCTTACTTAACTGCAACCTTTGATTTGTGTGTTGTGGATGTGTATGGATGAGTGGGTGAGCGAAAGAGCATGAGAGTGACTGGGACACAATGACACACTGCAGCAGGTGACATTCTGCAGGAGGGAAAAAGAACTGAAAAGAAAAGCTGTCATGATGAAAATGCCCATGTGGGCTTGGTACATCTCACCTCTCCATCAGCCAGCTGCCTAGATGCTGATTTAATTTGCCTTCAGAAGGCTCAAAAGGAAGTGCTGTTTTGTCATTTTGCAAAAGCACATGGCCTGTCCTCTGACTGCCTGATACCTGGACAGCCTTCTCTTGGACAATAAAATTCTGTGAGCAGGACTGTGCAGATCAATGTTTGATTAACAATATCTCAGGAATCTTTAACTTCCCGGCAAAAGTCCATTGCCTAAGCAAAGGGAATCTAAATTATTTGGTGGGTCATTTGCCTCTGCATTATATCTTGTCTCTACCCTCCCTCCTATATGCTCTAGGGTAATGGTCAAAGCTTAAGTAATGGTGAAAGCATTTAATTATGAATTAACATTTGTCAAGGTTCAGGCAAAGAGTTAGCCCCTGACCCTTAGCAACAGGTTACTACTGAGAATTGTTAAGTTTTACACTGAGGCCATAACCAATAGAAACACCTTCCAGTCAAGACATTTCAAATAACAAATTGGACCATTTCCTTTAAAACCATAAACAATTTATAATATAGTCTGAAACAACAAAACAGACTGTCACAGACTGCAGGCAGGAATGCAGTACCATCAGTGAACATGACCTGAATAGGATCATTTAGCAGCCTTGTCCGACTTATTTTATTCCAGTGGAATCCAGTTGGCTGAGCTGGTATATGTGAGCATGCTGTGTGGAGTTTACTGGTGCTATTTCAATCCAAATAGCTCATTAAGAGATACTTCAGGCTGCCATTTGGAGCTCAAAATACACATTTCGTCCAAGTACAGCTCTTAAATGAAAATCAAACCCAAGAACTTGAGGTCTGGCAACACAAATATAAACATAATACTCATTTTAACCTCAATTCCATGTTTAAGGGGCCAGTTTAATAGATACACTGGCAAATATGAATGTGGAGGTCAATTTTAATCTTCATCCACAACTGCCATTTAAAGGGAGAAAAAATTGGCCTAGCTATTTATTCTTTATTTCCTGGCATTCAGACTGAAATATCACCTTGGGCTGCCACCTTGATTTAGAGATACACAGGTAGGTTTGGTTTGGTCAGATCATTGCCAACGAGGCTGAGAAGAGAAGGTAAAGAACAGAATAGACAGAAGGGGATGCGCAGAGGTGAGGACAGACAGCTGGATTGTGTTAGTGGCAGCAGGTTTTGAGCCCTCATCAATGCTCCCAGCAATAAATAAAGAGATTGTGTGCTTTATTGGTGATGACAGTTTAATGTATATGGCAAAGACAAGCATGGTGGTTAAATGTTCACCCTTTGCTACCTGCTTTGCAATTGGAGATGCCCAATTTAGAATCAAAAACACAATGTGTGGTCATAACATTTGCATAGCCGGTAAAGTCTTGTTTTTGGCACCTCTGTATGGTTTTCATCATAATCACATTACGTTGTCTTGGCATTTTCAAGTTGAAATCTTTAGAACATGTTATTAATCTTAATTATGCAAAGTTTGGCTCTGTTTAAATTACTGTATTTAAATTGCAAATACTCAACAAAAAATCAAGATGACTTAGCAGCAACAAAGGAGAGTGTGATAATCAATTAACAGTGTAAGGTGAGAGGTGTTGTTCATAACAACAAATCTAAATACTTAAAACCAAACTCTGCTACCTTCAGATAGAACATTTTAGCTACTTGCTTTTGTTTAAAGACCCTAAACCTGACTGTTTAGTGGTTTAGTATCTCCTTAGTATCTGATTCCACTCATTTGAAGCTGCTTTCAGTGAAAATGCGACCATAAACCTGCAGTATTTTACCCGCTAAGCGCCAAACTGCAGACACAGGAAGTTATAGACTAGCTTTTAAGCAGTGTGGAATATTCAGATGAAGGCCAAAGCAAAGCTAAAAGAAGGGTAATGCGTAAAAAGAGGATAAATTGTGAGTAAGTTTGCAATAATAACTCAAGAGGGTGATACAATTTTTACATCTTGTTCTGTTGCCCCCGCCCGCCTCTCCCCGCACACACAAACATACACACTCAAACATTAACAGTGCTCGAACATAACGATAATAGTGTCAAATACAGTTTTCCTTTTGCTGCAATAGAGAAATGAAAAGACAGAAAAGGGAGAAAGCAAACCAGCGCTGAGCTTTTGGCTGAGCTGTAATGAGTGCCTGATTGAACAGCCTTTACATTCATCTCCATTGATTGAACGAGAGTTTGGGTATTTTTCAGTGGTGCAACTGGGGAAACTGGGACTACTTGTCATTAGGATTGTGAGAGTGATTTGATGAACAGCTCCGCTCTCAGCAGCAGGTCCAGTCCCTGCTTGTCAATAACAGCACCCTTTAGCGCTGATTGATTATTGCTGGTGGAACGCGACCATCATTTAGTGCTGTCTGTGAGAATGCAGAGTGGAGAACATGCTTATCAAAAACTCGTTGAAGGACACATATAATAAAATATAAACAGGATTTTAAAAAAATAAGTAGAATAATACTTGCAACACAATGCAAGTTGCAAGTACTTAGAGAGATGATGAGACAACAAATAGGTGACAGCAAAATAAAGAAACATTAGACATCACAAAGGAAGCACAGTTAATATTTTACTGTATCTTTATTTTTATGGGAATATTAAAAAAAACATTGGAAATGACACAATTTCATCTTGAATGTTAATGTCTTTAATAATCAGTTAATCCTTATTAAACCCTATTAAAACTCAGTTTCATATCAAATCCACAGTATGCACATACACAACACACACTGTGCAAAGGCAGAGATGTGTTCATAATTTGAAGTGGATTAACTAATCAAGCTGCTAATTGATTTACACTGTGTTCGGTCCTGACCTCAATGATAAATCACTAGACATCTCTCTGATCTCTGTGTGGACACTCTGTGTCTGAGGATGCGAGCCGTTATTTTTCTTTCAAAATGTCTGTACAAATGTTTAATTTCATAAACCTGTTGAAGCCAAGATCTCTATGGAGTGCTGAGTCATATTTTGAGCTGTGTATCAATGCCAATGCTTCAGAATGCCCCAGCATCACAGAGAAACATAGAGGAGGTTGAATTATGGTGTGGTGGGTGTTTTCTGCATCTTGTGTTACTGAGTTGGTGCAATGCGAAAAGTCCATTAATGCCAAGAAGCAGTAAACGATATGTTTTAAAAAAATGTTTTAGAGCCTGAACAAGTTATACAACGGAAACCCCCCCCCAAAAAAACCACAAGATCTTTTAAAAAAAAAAAAATACTCCAGCAAAACCAGCACAAAACAACAAAGCCATGGTTTGAGCTACATCCGCTGTTGGTGACGTTCTGGCCTGGTCATTTAACAGATCTTCACTCCATACTCCATAACTCCAGATCATATGGGTCTATATCAAGATGTGAATGGCTGGCAGAAAATTTGGGGTCACTGACCAATTGTGGAGACCTGTCAGAGATGAATGAACAACACTGATGCAGCACAATATGTTCCAGACTCCAAACAGCTCCTTTCTGAAGAAAAACAGAGGAGAATCTGTTCCATAGTAAAGTGCACTCAGAGTGCACACAGATACTGCCACAATATTACTGTACGTAACATTTGTTCAAATAAAAGTGTAATTTTAAAGGCAATATTAAATTGTGTCTTTTTGTCCAGGAGAAATTATCTTTGTTCCAGTACAAAAAAAGTAGAATAAAATAACATGTGTAACCAAGCAGCAAAAATTTAAGTAATGATGGAAAAATACTGATTGTCAATCTATTGCTGCCTTTATGTGGGAATTATTTAGTAGTGTGCGCATGTGTTTGTGCACTGAATTCATGTGTGTAGTGGAAAGCTCAGGAGTGTGCAGCGCAGAACCATTTAGGGCTAACTGCACCAACACCCACACAGTAATGGCTTAAAAGCTAGTGAAAAATGTAGGAAAGGCCCTTCATTTGTGAAACAGAGGTAAGAGTCGTATAGAGTGAAGTTGAGACACCTCACTCCCACATAATGCACACTTCAACATGCATATTTGAAGCACATTAATTCATTACAATACTCCTCCAACATTGTCTCTGACTGAATACCTGAGCAGAATGATGTGAGAGAAGACCTCTGTCAACTGTGATCTCTTCATGGTTAGACAGAATTGCTAATGAATGCTGGTGTCAAAATTTCAATCTAGGCTGATTTCCACTTTTTTATCAAGTAATCTAAAACATTTTGCGAAGAAAGAGATGAGGAAGAGAGAGATGGTGAGAAAAGGGGAAAGTTGAAGAGGCAGATATCAGAAACAATTACTCTACATGTCTTTTCTCCCAATGTCAAAGGCATCGCTGCATAATTCAGTCAGGCTGGAGCAAATGCTAGGGGGGACCAAAAAAGTAGGATATCAAAATATGTTGCTTGAATCCTGCCCTCTTTTTACGGGAAGAATTGTCACAATGAGGTCCTTGTTCTGGACATACACTGCCCGGCCAAAAAAAACCACACACTCTTAATATTTCGTGGGACTGCCTGTAGCTTTGATTGCACATTTGCCGCGGCATTGTTTCGACAACCTTATTCAACGTCACAGCCTTTATTTCTGTCCAGAATTGCATTATTTTTGGCCGAGTTCTTGTATTGACGATAGGAGTCAAACCGCACTGCAAGGTCTTCTCCAGCACATCCCATAGACTTTGTAGATCAGGACTGTGGGGGTCAATTGGTGTGTCAAAAAGATTCCTCACGCTCCCTGGACCACTCTTTCACAATTAGAGTCCAATAAATTTTGGCATTGTTGTCCTGGAATATGATCATGCCATCCGGGAGAAAAAATTAATTTATGGGATTGCCTGGTCATTCAGTACATTCAGATACTCAGCTGACTCAATTTTTTTGCTGAATAATATTACTAAGCCTAGACTTGACCAACGGAAGCAACCCCTGATCTTAACACTGCAATTTGCTTATTGAAACCCAAACGGTGACTTTTTTTTTTTGGCCGGGCAGTGTATAATGCATCCCAACAACTTCACAACAGGCACATTTTCATTCAAGCTGTCAGCTGAGTAAGACTTTTTTTTAATGTGCCTGTTAACAATAGAATTTATGATGATGATTTGTCTTCTGACTGGAGGTGTCAATAATTTTTAATTTAGATTTTAAATTTTGTTGGATACAAAACAAAAACATCATCATTGCAAGATAAGATGATTGTAGTGATTGTACAATTGTTTGATAGGACTCACATATCTTGTTAAAAAAAGTTGTCATCGGTTGTATTTCAGGCATCTGTTACACCTTTAATGACATAATTATCAAACAATGAAAAATGTACCACATAATCTTGTATTAACCTGCAGGTTTGCATCAAACTTTTTCACTGCATATACCGATTCTGCAAATGTTGTCCCTCCAAATGAAGGCCATCATAGAAGATGATGACATCATTATTGGATCGATTCACAACCAAAAACTGGTTTGTGATTAGACTCTAAATGGTTGGATCTTCAAGCTGCAGAAGATACAGGTCTGATACCATCCCATCTTTGTCTTCCAGCTTCACCACATATCAATCAAGGGCCTCAGTAAGAAGTTTAAAAACATTCTAATGTTTTATTCATGCATGACACTCCAACCCCCTACAACAACTCCCCACACACACTTTCTTGTAATGGGTCATTGTGGGCTCTCCGTTGTTTCATGTTTGTCTCCCTTTCTGTTTGTGCGTGCCTTGCAGGTCCATCACCCACTGACCCACCTATGTACCTGAATCTGATCGTCTCATCAGTTTCATAAGATGTAGAAATGTTGAAGTTTTCTCTCTGCTCTCAGTCCAATTCTTCTGCATTCTGTCTCTGCATTCACTTGTCATATTTTCATAAATCAAATAATCTCAGACACAATCGTCTGTATAGGTTCTCAGTTATCCAGGTCATAGTCATCTGAAGATGTTTAAATCAATCCACTGGACTTTAAGAAAGTTTCTTGAAAATGTTTCTCCTCTCATCCAAGAGGCGAAACATTTTCAAGAAACTTTCTTAAAGTCCAGTGGATAAATTCAAATAGCTTTGGATAACTCAAACACAATCATATTAAAATCCTTATATAATCTGTCTGACAGATACAAACATTCAAACTACATCCAAAACAGTGTCTCAGTCAACATCTGCACTCCTCTTCCTTGAGGCAGCTGTATCGAGCCATAAACAGAGAAATGAGCATCTGCTCACTCGAGCCCTTCATCTCCTCTTGGCTGAGTTTTCTGTAAATCAAGGAAAGGGGTTTTGACTCTGCACGCCTGTCACCAGACATCAGCATTTGAGTCGAGATGTAATGCTTCAAAAAAAAGGAAATTTCATTTCTACGTTTTTGGGAGTCAATACAGTGAGTAATGGCAATTTTATTGGATTGCCATGGAAACTGTTGAGAAAAGTGTTTTTTTTTCTCTGTCTGTGTGCCTTACTGCTTAAGAGGCTGTATTGTACGCCTCTACAGGTCCAAAACAGGTCACAATATTGCATTACAATGTTCACTGAGCCTGCTCCTTTAAAAATAGACTCCTCTACTTAACATGCATTTTACATGTGCTCACTTTGCTCTACAGACTTACTTATTTACTCTATAATTTAACCATCTGCTTCCATCTTAATTTTGGCTTCTGGTTAACTGATGATGCAGGTTTATTCTAAGCAACTAAAGAATGAGGTCTGCAAAGCTCTGTTACATCTTCAAGGAGTGTATGTAGCTTTTGCCTACTCCAATCATACCAGTAGTGTTCAGTCTTACAACTGTCACATCACTTTATCAGTAGTAGCTTTACCAACTGCAGCTTTAATTACGTCATTGCCATAATGGAGCTGACAGATCCATCTGCCTAGACTAGGGGGGGTTGCTATTACCAGCAACAGAATCACCAGGAACAATCAGTGAGCATCTGGAGGCATGTCCCCCATCCTTTCCAACTCACCCATCACCTTCTCTTTCCCCCCACCTCCTTTATGATGTCCAGAACACTATGAGAGCAGGATCACAACAGACAGGAAAGCCTCCAGACAAACTCCTTTCCAAGCCGACTGAAGCCCTTTTTACACACACATCACAAAACAGCTCCGATATGAACATCCTCCTCTATGATACCTGTATTTGTTTACACTGAACAACTCAGCAGCAGCACAACAGCAGTACGGTGTGTGGTTCAAAATAGTAAACATCAGCGTCTGCTGTGATATCTTAAGGGACGTATGCATCGAGAACTGCTTTGTAAAAATAAATTAACAAGAAATTAAACTGCTTTTTTACTTTCCTGTTAGATGATGCTCAATCTCATCCACTCCAAGGAGAGTTGAGCTTTGTCCTTGATGTGACAATGTCTTTATTTTCTATAGGTTAGCTGCTATCTGTTCCTAGCTGTATTTTAAGTTTTTAAGTTGAGGCCATATGCATAATATGTTCACCAAAATGTTCACTCCTATTCCGATTGTACACCTAACAGTTATATATTTATGTCAGACCTGGCTTTGTTTCTACTTATCTTACGGTTTCAGAGGTGGAATGACACCTTTATTACTAATTTTCGGTCCCTCCATGAGCCAACTTTGAGAAAGGGAAAGGAGATAATGAACCACGATGAATGCAGATAGTAACTACCCAAATAAACTGTGATGCATTATCGCAAGCACATTTTAAAAATATTATTTACAGACATTTAGGTACTAACAAACTACATTTGATTGTCTGGTACTGTTTGCTATTTATTTTGGACAGTCCCTGAGTTGCAGCCCCTCACTGGAAGACTAGAATTCATTTAACTGAAGGTCAACATGTTAAAGAATGACACTGGTAAAACCAGTGAATAAAAACTGTGTAAAAGAAGAAATCCAGACTAGTTAAATGAGACCAAAAAGACGGGATATTTACTAAAGGCCTTTTTATCTTAATTTCAGCGACAGTAACTTCTCTATCATGCGAAAGGTTGAGAACCTGTTGGATTTCTTCAGTGACAAATAGCATTGTGCCTCTGCATACACACAGTGAGTGGGAGAGACAACACATAGCCTGCAGTCAAAAAGTGTAACATAGACTAACTGTGGCAAGCTGTCATGTACTTTCCCTGTGTCACTAACATAGCTGGTCTCCAACCAAACCCAACTGGCCAGTTAAATGTCACACAAGAAAACTTACAAATCTTCTGTATATAAGAGTAACTGAATCAACCCTGATCGCGTTAATTCATCGTTTACTTCAGGTTTCTTGTGTGCAGGCACTGATAAAAATGTTGGTTTTCACAAGGCAATGTACAGCAGAATTGATCTAATAAACCCTCATTATCATAACAAGTCAACTCAAACTCACGTGGATACTAGTCTACAAGGCCTGTTTTAATGAGGAAAAGTGTACATTTTTAGATTGAAATTACAAATGAATCATCTATTGTCCTAACTACTGTGGTCAGACAATAAAACAAAAGTATAAATAGCATCACATAAATAGCAATAAAATGAATGGAAGAGTGAATGTTCATGCTGAGATGGCTCAGTACATATAATTGTATCCTTTGGTATGTGTGTGTATAATGTTCACTGTGCAGTGGGAACGTTTGACTTTATGTGAGGAGACACTTAATTGAGGGCCTTGGGAAACTTTGAAAACTTTTTTTCTGAGTTCTCTGAAGCTCCCTTTTCTGTCTATTGTCTTTTACATCTCCCCTTGATGTATTAATGATTGCATTCAACCAGAGTAAAACTAGAAACTGGAGAATTCTGCTGGAAGTTCACAGTGTAAAATATGAGAAATGCCTCTTTTTCTCTATCTCTTTCAACAAATAAGCTCTTCCATCCATGTTTGATAGCGACGCACACACACCCACATAAACAGTGAGATATGAGTATGAATCTGGTACACACATGCCTTACGTGGCTGAGACAAAGTGAAGCAGCAGCTTTCATTTGTGCTTGTTGCCTACAGTATTCATGATTCACAGTGACTTATTCCTTGCAACCTGCTTACTGCAGGATAAATGTTCATGTGTAAATGTCTCACTGTTACTGAGGCCTAACTGGCAATGGTGCATACCTTTCATTTCAAATGAAAGAAGCATTTGCGTAAAATATGAGAAGTATTTTTTTTTCTTTCTCTCTAAAACAGATGCTCTAATTTAGATGCAACAAAAACAGTTCATCTCCAGTTTATGTAGTTGGAATAAAAATGGACAACAATCATGGGGACAGCTGCATCTCCACTATTGTGAGCAGGACAGGTGAAAACTGAAAATAAGCAAAAATATCCGCCTCCACATCACTGCTCAAGCTTCACTAGCATCATCCTTCCATCTCCTTAAACAGTCTCAGCAGAGTTATCAGCCACTCCCACCACCAATGTCTGCATAGGATGATTTATCTTGCTGTGGCTCACTGTGGTAGTTATCATTCCACCACACAATCTCCCAGCAGAGACTAAGCATCTAGTCCTGCTGTAAAGATTTTACAATAGAATATTGATGAAAAATAGCTAATTAAAAAGGCAATTTTCACTTTCATTAACTTATTTTTCCTGGTTAAAATTTGATGCAGTGTTCTATAATGTAAAGTTAATCATTTAGCAATTTCTAGAAAAAAGATAGACAATACAGCAAAAAATAAAGAATATTAGAAACAAAATACAAAATGGAAAAAAACGTGTCTAAAAGATTCAAGATATGCCATGAGCCATCTGACATTTTTATATTGAAAGAACTTCGATGATGAGGTGGCTGGGTTTCACTCAAGTGTTTACTCTTAATGATGTTCTGTTCCTGTTCCTGAGCACAGATTACCTGGGGTTCTTATACCTACTTGGATTGTTTCATTTGCATGTGCTTTTGAACATTTTTTGACAGTTACCATGACAGTGAAAGACTGTGAAAATAAGGAAATGAACAGTAATGACCAAACAGCAAGGTGCCACATGTACATGGTTCTCAAAATACTCCAGCTCAGGGTTAAAAGAAAGCAACATATATAATATATACATAATCTTTGTTCCCGTTTTTTTTTTTTTTTTCATTTTTCAGTGTAATACATCTAATTTACTGTGACATTGTGTGTATGTGCATCAGCTAAAAAGATGCTTTCAAATTTAGACTTAACTGAAAGTTGACATGCCTCTGTGTAAATCAGTTTATATGAAACAGAAAACTTCTGTCAGCAGAGTCGAGGAAGTGCTTTTTTTAATCATTGACATGTCAAGTTGCAATGTAGCAGCCTTACTGACTGATGACAGAGGCAGCTATCTTATACTGTATTATGAATTTACTGCAGAACTGGATGACTTCATCTCTTTACCACTGAGATCAAATAGTGAAAGGCATGGTAATATATTAGATTCATTCAAACTCTGTTTGAAAGTACAGTAGACATAAGCGCCAGCATGTCTAAATAACTCTCTAACCAGTATAAGAAATAAGTTGTACTCTTTTCTTAAATTCAAAACATTCAGATCTAAATGCTTGGTGACAATAAAATGAACTCTATCTTATGCAATCTAGTTTTTTTTAATAATGTATATGATTTATCTCACCATTTAAATAAATTACCCATAAATTCTCCTTTGAGTTATGAGAATTTACTTAAGTTAACATGTTCAGTTTAGAATTCAGTGAGCTTTGATTTTATTCTCACTGTGGTTACGACAATCACATTTTTCTTATCAATATTTACAATTATCACCTAACAAAGAAAGGATTTCAATTCATAAAATTATCAAATGCAAAGATGAGAGACAAAATTATATGACAAATGCTAAGTGAAGTGTGCCCTTTTTGTTAATATGTTAATTGAAATAGCAACACAGTAGTAACTTTATCACAGGCCAGTATGAGGTAGGCAGAGGTTAATGTGTTGTGAAGTCAAAAGAAATGTTTTCTACTGTAGTTAAACAGCTGGGCTTTGATTTGAAAAAAGACTATATTCATCTGCTCTGATGAGACACAGTCTGCTTATTGATAAAGTAATGAGCTGCAAAAGTCAGACAATTTCCTTTCATCAGCTTTCAGCTAAGGGCGATGACTGATTTTCTCCAGGATACAATATCAAGCCATCATTTTGGATCACAGGTGGTCTTAAACTCACATCCCAATCAGAAAGGATATCAAGAGATCACAAGAATGCAAGGCAAATATACAGTAAAGTTACCTTTTAATGTCACACCCACTACAATTTCACTAACTTCCAGTGCCCTGCAAAAGTATTGGCCCCCAAAGAACATTTTGACATTTTACAACATTTCAGGCTTCAAACTTAAAGAAAACAAACTGAAAATATTTTTCAAGACATGTGAGACACAATCGTGAAGTGGAATCAAATTTATTCAACATTTTGTATTGTGTTTACAAATACAGAACTGATAAGTAGGATGTGCAAATGTGAGAACAAATTACACACAGGTCACTCTCTTTGTCATTGCTGAGAGAACAGGGGGCCAATATTTTTGCACATCCTACGTTTCAGTTTTTTATTTGTAAAAAAAATACTTTCGCAAGGCACTGTAAGTATCTTAAATCATGAAGATGCAAAAAGTTAAAACTAAACAGCTCTATTTATTTCTCACTGTCTTTTTATGACTTACCCCTCTTGAAGAAATCAGCCAACCTCCTCCCTGATATAAAATCTGACATTTTGTCTGTAAGGTTCCAACAATCACAAATAATGTATGTATGTCTTCTTTAATTTGTGATCCACTTAAAAAATGTGGATCACCATCTTATTTCATTATATTTAGAAAAAGAGACAGGTCTCCAGCTAATATCTCCAAAACAAGGCAACTGGCACCAAAAATTAGTCTTCCTGGTTAAATAGCAGGAAAAAAAATATTTTAAATGCAGGGATAAAATGTCCCTCCAAAAGCTTAGTGTTTGATGAGGTCATCTCAATATTGCTCCACAACCATCAAAAGCTATTCATGAAATACATAACTCTGAGTAAAATGTTTGAAGTTCACATTTTTGTGAACTGACTTCACAGTAGAGATTAAAAAATTAAAAAATTAAAATAATTGAGCACATTCCTGTGTATAAACATTTTCATTGAAATTATTCATGGGTGGTAAAGGACTTCAGATTATTGTAAATTACTTTCTGTGACACATTTATTTTTAATGCACCACATGAATAAGTTTCAAATGGTATAGTGTTTGTTCATAAATTGTTAAACTCGATTTATGTTGCCTGGGCCATTTGGAATGCTATGTTTCTTGTGGGCTTGTTGAAATGGCATATCTCATATGCCAGGTTACAGACTTTGTGTGTCTACAGGAAAATCATAATTATTACATACAGTATTTGAGGATTGAGAGCCGCAGTATGTTCAAGGTCACTCATTGTGAAGCTGGTGCATATTCCCCATTAATAAAAAGCCATTCTTTGCTCTGGATTATTGATTATACTTAACTGTTAGAAAGTGGAAAGGAATTACAATATTTAGATACAAAAGGATTATTTAACCTTAGATTTGTTATGACACAAAAAGCTGAACTCACAGGAACTGTGCTGAGCTTAAAATTACTTGCATACCGTATGAATATGACACAACTTTAAGAACACCGGGTCATGCAGCTTTATTTAACGGTCTGAGCACTCATTGTGTTGACTACAAAGCCAATCTAATATATAACATTGGAAAGTGGTCGCTTTGAGGGAACATTTTTCCAGTATTTTATCTGTTTAATAGAGAAGACATGGGGTAAGCGGGCAAAATGTGGCTGGAATAGAAAATCTAAAGAATTAATTTATTAATCAGTCAAATTAACCATGAATTGATGAGATTATGATCTATGAGACTTACCCGGTGTGTCCCCATATGGCTTTGGTGGTTTGACAGTTTCCCCGAAGCTGATAGTGGACTTGGTGGTGCTGAGCCTCTTGGGTTGTGGTGTGGTCACCACAGTGAACGTCCTTTGGGAGAGCCTGGTTGTAGTGCTAGTGGTTGTGGCCACTGTGGGAGTTGAGAGTCTGGTGGACAGTGTCATGTTGGGCTCCAATTTGCCATCTTCATCTATACTATCTGTCCCTGTGGGTCCCCAGTCGATAAATCCGGACACTGTTGTAGTCCGACCCTCCTGAGACTGGTCATAAGTGTCCCATTTGAGCTGCCGCCTGGCTCTAAGCAACAACCACCCTGCATCTCGTCTGCTCCTTCTGGATAAAGCTACTGGAGCTTCTGGTATTACATCCAAAGGATCATCTGTCTCCACTTTAGAGTATCTTAACTGGCATTCTTGACACAGTACTTGTCCTTTATGCATTGGCCTGCGATGTTTTTTACCCTTGAAGTTTGGCCCTATACCTACCTTGTTGTCTTGGGTTGGAGGAATAGGGTTTAAAAGCCGGCGGGCAAATGGACTTACTGGCCTCCAGTGAAGTTTGGTGGGCATGTCCCAGAGTGATTGCCAGCGAGGTCGTGAGCGAGGCAATGATTTAGCTGTGATTTTGATGCCCAGACCCTGACTGAGGGGGCTGCACATAGAGAAGTCCAGGGTGAGGTGGGTCATGGCCAGCAGGATCCAGACCCGATGCCCCACACAGCTGCCTGGCCTCAAAGCAAACGGACTGCAGAGAAAGGAGAAAGTAAATGAGAAAAATGTTTACATAGTTTATTTTGTCAATCCAGTGTCCATCACTGAAGATTTACATCTGTATCTACCTTACTTTTGCACTGCGGCCACAGTTCTGTTCTTAGACTTCTATTCAATTAAGCTTCAATAATAATTATCTTCTCACAGCACCTCTTGAATTACAGTGTGAAGGTCAGACAAAAGAGTTAATGTTGTATAACTTTCAAGACTTGTCGCACTCCTTGTTCTCAGATGTTAGAAGCAGTGAGGACTCATCTTTGATGTTACAGAATTCAATCCATGGATTACACTGACACAGACACAGACACAGACACACACACACACACACACACACACACACACACACACACACACACACACACACACACACACACACACACACACACACACACACACACACACACACACACAGGGTCAGGTTTGGTTTAGACAATCATCATATTCTGAATAATTTGTGTGTCTGAGGGAGACTTTTATGACTTTATCGGATTCTCAGAGGGCAATTTGATTATGCAGCACAATGATGAGTTAACACATAAGGTCTACAGAAGGCACTGCATGACAACTACACTGCAGAAATATCCAATTAAAATAATATTGCTTTAATTCATCCTTTACCAAAGGGACCCAAACTGTCCTTTGTAGCACTACCAATTGCTGTAGGCATTACCTCAGTTCATCAGCATGACAGCAAGGTAATGGATGGACTGGGACCCGGTAGTCAAGTTATTTTACAGACAACCTTCAGTGGCCCCTGGGACAAAGATACACATTGATTCCAAAGGAAGAAACCTCATTATGGCCTATCTTTCATCTCTGCTGTCCTTGGTCAGTTTGCACTCACACAGAGGACTCATTGTGGAGGCATGGCAGAGATGTTGATGGATGGATAAAGTGGGAAAAGGTTCTCTGACGATTAGAGAAAACAAAAAAATATTCTGTCCAGTAGCAACCAGGTTTTATGTAAACAGTCTACATCTAGCAACAGAAAAGTGACTAGCTAGTGACATTTAGGTAATTTCCACTTGCCATTGTATAGATCAAAATTTTCAAGGACCTCTGCTTATAGAATACTTTTCTTTTTGTTACTGACTAGTTTAAAAAGTGATTTTGCAACATATTTGTCATTCACCCCACCTGCCAGACAGCCAAGCAATCCATTAACTGAAAAATAACCTGAATGACATTTTGATTGAGCTGTAAATTGTGGCCGATGTGATTACAGACGAGCAATGACAAGTTCGGCAAACTACTGACACTATGTAAATATGTAATAATAGTTGGGTAATAGTCTACCGAAGTAGAAGGATGCTGAGTTTTGAACTGCCAGGCAGGAGGCCTAGAGGAAGACCATAGAGGAGGTTTATGGATGTAGTGAAAGAGGATATGAAGGGAGTTGATGTGGGAGAAGAGGATGTAGAAGACATGGTTAGATGGAGGCAACTGATTCGTTGTGGCAACCCCTGAAGGTAAAAGCCGAAAGGAAAAGAAGAAGTTGGGTAATAGTTTATTTTTAGAGTGATTAGGTTCTTACCTCAGTTATAGCTCTTGAAATGTTCGCAATCAACACACCTAAGGCAACTCAGTTTTCCAATATCCAAGTCAAATTCAAGCCATATTAGATAATGAAGAATGTGAGACTGGAAAGCAGAACCATGGGCTGAATAAACTTGATGATCATGTTGACCAAGCTCTGTGCTTCTAACCTTGTTGGGGTCAAGTATGACCACTGGCAGTAACAGAGTGGGGCAGCTAAATTTATACCAGATACGTATTTAACCAGAAAGAAAACCAATAATAAAACAAGACTGCTGTTCATGAGGGCATTGACAGTGAAAGAGCTGAAACCACACTGCACATCACTAAAAACATTTCAAATGGACCATCTCAATTGAACAAAACACTCTATGCAATTGAAAATCTCCAATATCAGACAGTGCTGTGAGTGGTTTATTAGTCTTCATCCTTAGTGGACTACCACAAACAGATAAAGAACGTGGGTTAAGATTGTTACAGCTGCATTGAATATGATCAGTAGAGCCTCATTAACATACCGTTTCGTTAAGGGTGGAAATGACAATTACCTTTATGTTATCACTTTTATAAAGCCTGCTCTGATCACCTATGTCAATGTGCATAATTAATGACAATATCTCAAAGGGTTCAAGATGACATAGAATATAACTGATAATAAACCTAATGGTCTGACTTTCATTAAATTAAGTGAGTGAACAGTTTTTCTACAGTGTTATTAGCTGATGCACATTTTAGTGAATGCATATGCAATAAAACATTATGTCATTTATACTATTTTAACAATAGCAGGTCCCAGTCATTCTCCATCTCACACTATATGTCAGTTAGTTGATATTGAATTAAAGATCAATCTTTGTTTTGAGCCAAGCATATCGACTAGTGTCCGCTGTAAGCTGTAAGTTACACATTAGCCATTTATGTTAAGGTCAGCAATTTTAGTCATGAGTTTATTACACCCTGCTTAAAAGTGGTGATGTATTGTAATTGTCAGTGTTTGTGTTTGTCCTTTTGTTTGTTTTTTCGTATGTCCGCCAAATATCTTCGCAACCGTTGGAGATAGAAAGATGAAACAAAAAGCACATTACTCGGTCAGCAAAGGGGATGAAAATGAGATGATGAAAACTAAGGGAAAACTAAGTCAAACTAAGTCAAAGTCAAATTTTAACTTTTTTACACTCAGGAACTCAGGAACATGATAGACAGACGAGGGAGAAGGCCAGTATGAGTAAGACAATTGGTCAAAGCTAGTGCTTTGATCTACAGTACCTATCAGAATCAGAGTCAGAGTCTTTGTTTGTCATGCTGACACACGTTTTCACATGGGACAGTACGAAATACCTCTCTGAAGGTCCCAGTCAGCCTGGTCGATAAATAAGATAAATAAGATAAGTTAAGAAAAACAAGAAAAAAATTAAAAATGTAAGATAAATAAGATAAGAAGAACAAGAATTAAAGTTAAAAATGTAAGATATATAAAGTGTAAAGCGTCTGAACAGCAATTTATTTACAATGTATCAGCTTAAGTGTGTAGGTGCTCAGTCTATTGCACTTGAAGAAGCACCATATTGCACCAAATCCCTGTGTGTTTGTGGTGGCATACGGGGCGCCGTGAGGGTGACTACAGAGCACTGCAGGAGTTCTAACAGCCTCCCTATACACAGCCTTTCTAACAGCCTCCCTAACCTATACACTAGCTTTGATGTATGGTCAAAGCTGGTGCACAGCTTTGACCTACCCTGAAAGGTCAAAGCTATGCACTTGTTAGGTACTGACCTACCCTGGAAGTAGGTCAAGGTAAGTCGACGGATGTTGCAGTTTATGACTGCCTTGTTTGAATTGTTTCTGTCATAAACACATAATTAAATAGTTAAAGATACATCCCAGCACATCACAGCATTAATCACATTTGACAGGGTAACGTATCATCACTGGCAGTGTCCAAGCAGTTATAACATGCATGAAGTGCACACAATTGTAATTCCAACAGCAACACCACATTCTGCACATACAATAGAGTGGAAAAAACATTTCTAAATCACACACAGATGTATTATTCAAGAACGACAATCTAGAATTCTTTGACATCCCACATAATGAAAATATCATTTGGAAGTGCACTGCACAGATGGTAGATAAAATGCAGCATTCACAGCATCAATGTGCCAGATTGGTTTCTGGTGGGAATGTGTGTCTGGTGTCCTATTTTATGAGCACATGGTCTATTGTACCGTCATTACTAACTTCAGAATGTAGTTAAGCCTCAACAATATGGCAGGAAATCCCTTTAGAGGAGATTGTCATGTCTCCTCATTCCTAGCTTCTGGTGTCCTTGCTTGACAATTTCACCATTGCAATATGTGAGTATCATACATGCAGTTACTGTGGGGCATACATGCAGACATATTTTCACTGGAAAAAGAAATTTTTCCAGTGAGCACGCGGGGTCGGCCTTAAATTAGCATGTCTGTTGGTCTGGAGGACTCAGGTTTGAAGGTGACATAATGGCTAGATAGACAGATAGATAGATAGATAGATAGATAGATAGATAGATAGATAGATAGATAGATAGATAGATAGATAGATAGATAGATAGATAGATAGATAGATCTACTCACAAAGATAGCAGTTCAAAGTTAATTTTGAGACAAGTTTTTTTTGTTAAGTCTTTTGTGGGTGAATTTAAATTGGAGTTAATTTAATGTAAACTTGACTGAAATGAAGTACAGTAGTAACATTTAGAGAAGCATGAGCTTTCCATCTGTGTCCACATTCTGAAGGGGTGGGGCTATTTTTATCATGACTGTGGACCATTTACAAGCTGACTTTGGTTTTTTTGTACATCCTGGGACAGTTGCCAGTTTAAACTCACCAATTCACCTCTACTGGTGAGTGGTAGCTGGAGTACTCAGAGGGAACCCACGCAACAACTCCACACAGTCCCTGGTATTCAGGCGCCTTTGAACGTGGGGCCTTCTTGGTACAAGGCAACAGAGCTGCCCTAGTAATATATTCGTTTTATACATAATCATATTAACTCATATAAAGTTGATATTATATGTATTGTTATTTATTAGGAAAAGTAGAGAGGCTCCAGCTCCCCGTGACCCGCTAGGGCGGATACAGTGGCAGTACATGAAATGAATGAATGAATGAAATAATTTCCATTGTCAAAGTATTTTTAATGCTTTATATATATATATATATATATATATATATATATATATATATATATATATATATATATATATATATATATATTACAGTATATTACAGCATATATACTATATTAATCCCCGAAGGGAAATTAGTGAATTGTATACTCTTTTATACTGTTAGTTATTTAGTCAAGCATATATATAGTGTGTACAAGCCCATAACCCACACACTGAGGAGGCCCTAGAGAGGCAGTGTGGGGGAGGTAGAGTGGCGGGCAGCACCTGTGTGGTGCGCCCTAATGAGCAACCTGTAAAGGGGATGGTGCCTTGCTCAATGGTGCCTCAGCAGTGGTCAGGAGGTGAGCCAACAGTGGGAGGTGTCAGCTCACGGTCCGAGGTGGCTGGGCGGGAGCAGGAATCGAACCGCTGATCTTGAGAACATTGGACGACCCGCTCTACCGCACGCCCTACCGCTGAGCAACTACCGCCCCTTAAAGTGATACCTTTTACACACATATTAGTAATTATGTCCACCAAGGAGGTAATAGGTATAGATAATTGCTTGTTTTGCTTTACTGTTTTGTTGTTGTTGTTTTTGTTTTGTGGTCTATTACTCCTTCAGATTAAACAAAGTACATGATGGATTCACACAATAGGTAAAATGATAAAACATCTTTGAATAATCAAGATAAAGGTTCATACCCAGTATTTTGTCACTTTTAGTTCACAGTCACCTTTTAAAAAGCTTCCCTATTTCCACAAAAGTTTGTACATTGTTCTGGAAAATTTCATTGCATTGCATTGCATTGGAAGATTGAGGAATGTTTCATGTCTGTCCTTCAGGATGTACAGAGTTAACACCCACACAGGGATGTCTAGCCTTAATAGAGCGATGTGCTCTTGTGAGTATAGTATACTCTAGTGAGTATAAAATTGTAAAGAAAGGAGTGATAGTGTCTTCTGTAACTGACATGATTTCATCTCATATCGATCGCATGCCCCTGAATTTAATCAAACCTACATCGACAGACTTTGTGATTTCACCACACGTGAAAATCTATATTCTATCGTACTATGAAGAAATTTTTGATTAACAACACAAACTTTTGTCCCTAGCAAACCAGACTTCTTGCACGTCAAATTTAAACAGGTTGAGGAACACTGTGTGTGTATGTGTGTGTATGTGTGTGTGTGTGTGTGTGTGTGTGTGTGTGCGTGCGTGCTTATGTGTGTGTGGTGATATTTCAGAGCAATACATTTGGATTATGCATCTCTGCCCAAAAATGAAAATGTGCTGGAGGAGGGTTCACCAAGCTTGACTTCTCTCTCCTTGGTGCCAGTTTAAGCTGTGCTATATTCAGTAAATCTACTTCCTACATATCCTGCACCCTATTACAAATGTCACTGACTTGACTGTTAGGATTAGGCCTTGACAGGCTCTCCAAATTTAACATGATGGTAACATTTGACAACCACAGTTTGTGGAAGATAATTAGGATTTCCCTTCTGATTGAAATTTCATTGACATATGACTCAGGCTCTGTTTTAAGAAACTAGAATATATGTTTTAGAGGTCATCATGCATAAGCAACAATCTGTAACTATGTTTCTAACATGCCAATGGCCAAAAAGCCTGTTGAGAAAATGCTGACTAGGGTATGAGGAAGCTTTGAAAAAAGGGTTTACCATCTAGAAGGTAAAGCTTTGCAAGCAGAGTTACGATAGTGCCAGAACCAAAGTGGACATTTTTATGAGCTGCTGTCACTATACTTTCCAAATCCAACACTACACTGTTGCACAAACATTAGACTGAGTGTTTAGTAACATTTACTGTGCCTACACTTGAAGCTGGAATCCTCACATTCTCAATATAATATCATAATAAGACCAGACTGAATGAAAAACAGCCTGTGCAAAAGCATAATTCTGAATCAGACAATCAAACAAAGGGTGAGTGGTTAATAAAAAATTGTCAGACTGTTATGGTTGCTTTGTATGAGAGGGTGTTGTCTACATCCTTAATGTCAGACTGCTGACATGTAAAGTGCTTTTGTTTTGTTTCACCAGCAAATTCAGAATTTGACGGTTCTCCTTCTCTACAACACAATAGCTACATCACTCTGGTTGTAGTGCATTTCTCCACCCTGTGCTTCCCATGTACTGTAGCTCCAGGGTTCTAAAAAAGTGGAAACGGATTTGAATGCACCAGAGCGTCAGCAAATGGCTTGTTTACAGTTTGCAGTTGTGGGACAACTGGCTTTATATATACGTTAGATGTGACAGCATGAATTGGTGTAGAGTCAAGAGCTCCACCTTAGATGCTTTAAAAACAACAATGACTCAAATCTTCATCATCTTACTCATGGCTTAATACTGTTCTCTGTCCATCACATTAATGTTCAACAACAACAACGCAACTGTCTCTTCTATTAACTCTTCTATTAACTTCACTGTGTAAATTGCATTGCATCTATGAAGTCATGTGGTAACTAAATTCTTGAGGAGGAGAATTGGTGTAAAAATGCAACCTTTTTTTTCCATGTGTAAACCAATAACTATGGTAGATAATTTAAATCCTGCCTGAAAACAAACACACTAGCTAAATGCTATAGGGGTTTTGCCCATGTCCAGTTGTTTGTTAGATGTCTGTTTTCATTATGCTTCATTTGATTTATTTTATTTCTTGTTAGCATAACTCTACAGAAAAAACAGGGTGCATTTACACAAAATGGGTTAAAAGGATCACAGATCATAAAATAACACATTATATTTAAGTCATGAGTGAAATAATGGATCCTGGAAATTCCTGCTTTGCTACAGAATGAAAGGTTCTTTTTTTTCCAAATTAACTTTAATTTAATTTTTTTTTTTAATCAAGGATATAGCTCAGTCATAGACCACATGCTTTGTATGTACTGTATGCTGCCCTGGGTTCAATTCCCAGCATCGGCAGACAGACGAGTGCACAATTCAGTGTCAACGGTTGGCTGGTCACAAGCCTAGATAAATGCAAAGGGTTGCAACAGGAAGGGCATCTGGCATAATATAAGCGTTCACCTAAAATAGAAAAAGGATTACATGCTATAGTGACCCTTTATAGAACAAAAGTAATATTTTTAACAGATTAATGATTAGTCATTTGGTCTCTAAAACACCCCAGGGGAAAACTGTCATATCATTGGATGGTTTGTTAAGCCAGTGGTCCAAATGGACACATAGGACAGAGAACAAATAAATAAATAAATAAAACAAATTGCAATCACCATGTAATTTCTAAGAAAATGACGTCAATCTCTTTCTAGAGGTTTTTAATGTGCCAAGACTCTATAAAGGTGAAGAGTGCTCCATGCCTGATGCCTCTGCTCTTCCTCCACAAATGATCAAAGCGGTTCAGTGCTGTACAGGCTATTACATCCTGAAATTTAGCAAATTTTGTGCCAATGGGGCAAAATAAGCTAAGGAACAATGGGATGGGTATAGTTTCTGTCAAAAATACTATTAAAGCCTTTTTAATGGGCTGCACAGAACCTCAATATTTTAGTAATCATAGGAAATGAAGTTTTACAAAAAGTAGCAAAAAAGATAAGAATGTATTAAAATAGCAGCAGACATAGGAACTATTAAAACAGTTTGGAGCCAAAGTTATTTCTTTTAGTGTATATGAAATGGTCTATGAGAACACTCAGGGATTAAACAAGGATTATCAGACTGTTTGAAATCTTCCTTTGAGCAGACCTAGTAAAACAAAACCATTATATCTGCAGCTAATCAGATATTACACGTAGGTATTGATGCATGCACTGTGCCTCTGGCCCACTTCTTATGTCATCGGCACACTGATCACTTGTGCGAATCAGGTCTTAATTAGAACTTCTTGGGATTTTTGCAGAAGTCAGGCCCCAGCAGATGGGCTTCCCAACTGGGGGAGGTAAAAAGGTGTTTTGTCTTCCTTTCATCCTCTCATCCTGTGTCCCCAGGCTGCTATCAATAAAAAAAATGTTATGATCTCGACAGCCCTCCCACTGGGTGCACATACATGTATAGCCAACGCAGCCACTGAAAGGTGTCTTGGTAAAGGTGACTCCACCTCCACCTATGAAAAGTTAGGTGTGATTGCAGACATTTTCTACCAGGCAGGATTTCACACTGCATTAGTGGTTTACTTTTTCACCTTTCAGTGGGGTTATTCCTGTGTTAACAGTGTCACCGTACAGAAAATAACCCACGTTTTTATTCAAGCTAACACTAACATAGATAGAGCATCCACAAGGTGAACTATGGTATCCATGTCTCTCCCACACACTTTATAAATACGAGTCTTGGAAAAAGGTCAGTTAGGGAAAATGTTCACCAGCTGTAGTTGCATTGGTTCAAGTTTTCAGCTGTCGTGGGTGTTTTTCCCTGGTGAGTCCAGAGAGATGCAGCAAGAGGTCAAAATAAAACATTTTTGTGAGCATACATTGAGGGACTTATTCGTACCAACAGCAATCTTGTTTTTGCAATTCATTTGGTCAAACTCCAGATATACATTTTATCATTTCATAATTCTACCAAATTGTTGCACTCACGGTAAAAATAAATAGGTAAACAGCTCCAATAATAGTTTATTAATTTGTTTTATTTAGGTGCAATCCAGTGGAGGGAGAAGGGCACATGTCAGCAGCTGAGAATGAGAATATTAAGAATGAGAACATAAAAACATTGTTCACACAGGTTAGACTTCTGCATCATCTCATTAGGGATACTCCTCATCCTCATTATTGACAGTGTACAGTAAATATTAAAGGGACAGTGAACTCAATTTTAAGTGACATATATGTTAGTCATCATTATGAAAAATAAAGAAAAATAAATTTTATATGTGTAGCACCATCCCTTAGGTCAGAAAACCTTAAAATGTGTGCTGCAGCAGCTTCCACATCCAGAGGTCACGTGGGCGACATACGTCATTGGCGACATACTTAGCTTGGCAGCCATAGAACACAATGCGATCAACGAAGTGATAAACCTGACAAATATCATGGTTACTTGCGAGGTGAATGGCTATGCCAACACACAGGACAGAAACACAAAGACATGGACCTATGCTTTTTTAGAATATCTTCTGTGAAGCTAGGAAGGAAATAGAGAGCACGAATAAACCGGGTCAAAATGACCAAGATCCGAGGATCTGCCATGAGCACTTAACCTCGGAGGATTTCCAAAAAGATTTGAAGGTTAGATCATTTTCGGACAACCCATAGTATTTATTCTGAATTCCCAAGGTTTAGTGGATAATTATGTGATGATTATATGATAATTATGATAATAATGTCTGGAGCTACTGGAGGTATTATATAAATGTATTTATGACCAGATTATTGCGCGATTATGGCTCTCGTGAAAAGTAAAGAAAATCAAAAAGTGATAGACAGGTCATTTTACTGACAAGATCCATGACACTGAAATGAACACACAAAAACAGCGTGTCAGGTCCTGATCCTTATACATTCGTAAATACAAGACATATTAATATAAACTAGAGTTGTTATTAATTCCACACAGTCCAACAGTAACAAATGGCGGCTAGCTCAATGCTAACATAATATGGAAAATCCTATTGACGGGCTAGAGCATTAGCATCAGTAGCGTGATTAACTTGTCAATACACATAGTAAACTAAAACGGGACATTACAAATAGTTGGATATCTCTGTCAGAATGTGATTCAGATCAAGACACCTGGGATGAGTCGCTATATGTCCAAACTCTCATCCTCCACATACATCGATGGGTAATTATCCGGGATAATTACCCCCCAGGTGGGTTCACAGGGAAGTCATCCTCAGTATCTGATGATGATGACATGATTTTAGGCGATATCCTGATAAATAATAGTGAACATGTCAGCTTGTTACATTGTTGCTGCTTTATCTGCATTGATATAGATTCACCCCGATGTCTTTTTTTACTTATGTACTTCAAATACAGACCTGGTTTATTTTGACTTTACTGTCCCTTTAAGTGGATGTTTGACTGTTCAGTTGTAATCGCCAACATAATACTCTTTTCACACATATAAATGTGCTCTCATCTATATCGAGTTCTATTCAATAAGGAATTATATTTAAACGTTTTATTGTTTTGTAAATAAAACAGTAAATCGGCTTATGCACGTTACAAAAACAGTTGAGAAAGGTATTCATACCATTGCATATTATCTGTATTATACAAGAACTGAAATCAAGAGCTGACGTCTAGCTCTTTTGCATGGTTTCCTTGATACAGTAATAGCCAAAACTGATTTAGTTCTTACATCAATAACTGTGGCATTGCACTGCTTATAACTTCTTTAAGGTATTCCAAGTTTTATTTTCTGCCTGTTTTAGTCACATGATACACACAGGAGTTACTAATTGATAAAAAGAAAAAGAAATTAACAAGAAATTGAAGAAAACAAAGGTGATCTAATATGATATGTTACTGATTGCTCTCTTCTCATTGTTTCACATTTTGGAGTGTGACATTTACCCTCCACTGAAGTATTAACAAATTCTCATCCTTTTTTAATAGAGCATGGATGGACAGTAGCAGATCCCAACTGCACAGATTATCACAATGAAATAGGTGCTCAGTGACTAACAGCAGCTCATTCTGTGGAATTCATATGCAACTCTGTTTTAATGTCCTCTTCATGTATCCCCATCTATCTGCTGAAGAAGATGGGAAGTTTCTAAAAAAATACAGAAAACAGAAATGGTTTACTAGGACGTCCAGACTGGGAGGGCATATCTGGACATAGAAACAGTGGAGTACAAGTTAGAGGTGGGTAATGGTCACAGTTGAATCATGTTAACAATTAGAATGTTAACTATTGTAACGATACAAAAACTAACTTTGTATTTGTAAGAAATAAAGATGACCAAAGGAAATATGTATTGTATGTTTTTATCGGTGGCGACGGTGACTCTGAAATGATCCTGGCAGGTGGTGTCTGTCACTGCTCTGCTGTACTGGATAGCAGGAATCATCCTGAGGTGATGTAGGCTCTCTCCTGTAATGTTCAGTGAATTCATTAGACTGGATTAAACAATGAAGACAAGTGAATTTTTGTGCAAATCTTTAGGTTACTGACCACATTAAAGTATGCTGCTCAGGTAAGACTGATCATAAATCCAACAGTCAGGAACAGACCCAGACCTCCACATCACAAATGTAGTCTGCACCATCACACATGATCTGGACAGATGCTTGTTTGTCTATGAAGCAGTCTTAACATGTTGAAAAATGTTCAGTCTACATGTACCTTGATGGGAATTTGGGTACCATCTATGCAGCCAACAACAACAACAACAACATGGCAGCCTCGTAAAACGAGGATCCATTCTCCTCAGTCATTCATTTCTTCTTCTGGACTAGCTGGCCTAGCTGAGCTCTCCATCTGTGTGCCTGCTGGTGACTGTGTAGTCCAAGGTGTGAGTAGAAGAGCTAGGTGCAGTCTGTAAATGGAAGTGTTGGAGGTGGACGGGGGAGTGCCAGACATTGATGCCTTAGCTGGCGCTTCTTATGTGCTGCTTGTGCTCGATCGGTCTAAAGTCTCTGAACATCGTTGGCAATTGTACCACGCCAGGCTGAGCAGTCCGCTGCCAGGCCCTCCCAGCTGTCCACAGGGATACTGGCCCTCTTTAGCAGTTGTTTGAACTGATCTTTCAACCATTTCTTGCTTGGGGAGGGATGAGTCTTCCCTGCGGCATACATGACCGAGGAAGCACAGTTGGTTCTTGGTGATGATTGCTTCCACGCTTGGTAGGTCAGCACCTGTTAAAACATCATTGTTGTTATACGTTCTTCCTAGCCAATTCCCATGATTGCCCTCAACTTCTGTTGGTGAAACCTCTCCAGGGTTCTGATGTTTTTGCGGTAGAGGGTCAAGCTCTCTGACCCATAGAGTAGCGTTGGAATCACAACTGCTCTGTAAACATCGATCTTGGTTTGTGCTGAAAGACCATGGAGTGAAAAGACACGATGGTAGAGTTTGCCGAAGGCTTGATGGGCAGCACGAATCCTGTTATTGATGTCTTCGCTGGGGTCGTTGGTATTGTTGAGCACAGACCCGAGGTAGCAGAATCTGCGAACTTGCTCTACTGAGTTGCCATGGATGGATATGTCAAAAGGCTGGAGAGGATGTGCAGGGTGGGATTGCGCAAGGACCTTAGTCTTCCCAACATTGACCTCCAGCCCTGCACTCTCATATGCCTCCACAAAGGCATCAGTACTCTCCTGTAGTTCAGCAAGGGAGGAGGCTAGGGCACAGCTGTCATCATCATACTGGAGTTCCGAGATATTCATCTGAGATGTCTTTGACTGGGCCTTCACACAACGTAGGCTGAAGAGACCACCATCTGTCCGGTATCTCATACGCACTCCAAGCTGCAAGTTACAATAAGAAAAGCGTTGGCGCGAGCACACATCCCTGCTTAACCCCGGTAGCAATGGGGAATGATGGTGAAACAGAAGCACCATGGATGACAGAGCCCCTCATTCCTTCATGTAGACCCTGCACTAGTTGGACATAGTGTTGGGGGCAGCCGAAATTTTCAAGCACACCCCAGAGGGCAGCACAGGGAACGGAGTCAAAGGCCTTGTACAGGTCAAAGAAGATCATCGACATGGGTTGCTGTTGTTCCCTGGCTTTTTCGAGTAGCTGTCGAGCATAGAAGATCATCTCTGTGGTTCCACGACCTGGTCGAAAGCCATACTGAGACTCTGGGAGCACTGATTCACTGAGGTCAAGAAGGCGCTTATGGAGGATTCTGGCAAAAATCTTCCCAGTGATGGAGAACACGGAGATGCCACGGCAGTTTCCACAGGTAGAGCGGTCACCCTTCTTGAATATGGGCACAATGCTCGCATCCTTTAGATCTTGGGGGACATGCTTGGATTTGCAGATTGAAAGGAAGAGAAGATGGATCTTCTTCAGGAGACAGTCCCCACCATGTTGGATCAGTTCTGCTGGTATGTTATCAGGGCCAGAAGCCTTATTGGGCTTCATCCATTTGATCGCTTCCTGAGTTTCTTCGAGGGAGGGCGGGAGACTCATCCATGATTTAATTGGGTGCTATGGGATCTCACAGATGAAATCTTCTGAAGCTTGGGAAAGCCGGTTCAGGAGGTCTTCGAAGTGCTCTTACCACCGAGCCAGAATGGCATCTTCATCATTCAGGAGTATCTCACCATTGGCAGAGCTTAGAGGATGCGACGTGGAATGTGCCTGTCCATAGATGGTGCGGACGGCTTGGAAGAAGTTCCTTGTCTCATGTCTGTTGGCATAGCCTTGGATCTCTTTGGTTTTCTCCAACCACCAGTCATTCTGAAGCTTCCGGATGGTACGCTGGGCTGTAGCCTTGAATTTATGAAAAGCAGCTCCCTTCCTTAGATGTTGTTTGGCTTTCCCATGCAAAGCGAGCCTTCTGTTTCTCGCCAATGACAGCACGTATTTCGAGGTTGCTCTCGTCGAACCAATCTTGGTGGCCCGGTTTTATCAAGCCAATGGTCTCACATGCAGTTGAGGTGATGGTATTCTTGATGGCACACCACGAGGCCTCAGGCTCTAAGGTGTCATGGTTGACGCCCAGGAGACATTGAGACAGAGAAGAACAGAAATGAGCTGAGGTGCTCGGATCTTTGAGTGCAGAGACGTCAAACTTCTTTCTGGGAGGGTTTGCATGCCGTCGAGGTTTTGGCTTCAGGCGAATTCACAAGGAGGAGAAGATGGGATGATGGTCAGTCCAGCAATCATCAGCCCCTCTGAGGGCCTTGGTGATCAAAACCATGCCTCGATCTTCCTTTTGAGTAATGGCTTAGTCGATCAGATACCACTGGCGTGAGCGCGGGTGCATCCAGGGTGTCTTGTCCCTGGTGCTGTGCCGGAAGATGGTGCTGTTATGCAAAAATTAAATTCTGCACATAAACCAAGAAGTAGCAAGCCGTTGGCATTACAGCTGCCGATACCCTGGTTCGCGATGATGCCATGCCAGAGTTGATGATCTTTCCCTAATCGTGCATTAAAATCTCCCATGAGAAGCAGTTTGTCATGTGCCAGCACAGCAGAGAGGACTGTCCGAAGAGATATGTAGACAGATTCCTTCACATCAACATCCAGAGTGGGGGCATCCAGAGTGGGGGCATAAACACTGATGATGGAAATGTGTCCATGCTGGAGAGGGATGCAAAGTGTTGTAATTATTTCGCTGACGTGTACAGGGAGCAGGTTGTGCATTCTCATGAGAGAACTACGGATTACAAATCCGACTCCGTGAAGGTGAGGCTCCTCTGTGGTTTTCCCCTTCCAGAAAAACATGTATCCTGCTCCGGTTTCCGAGATTTGGCCTTCATCAGAGAGACGTGTCTCACTCAAGGCTGCCACATCGATGTTATATCGGGCGAGTTCCATTGCAACAAGAGCAGTTCGACATTCTGGCCGACTACTGTTGTCACGATCCATGAGGGTGCGAACATTCCAGGAGATGAGGCGAAGGGATTGTGGTTTCAGGTTTCTTTTTGTTTTCCGACCACGGAGGGGGTGAGTCTGCCAAGCGCGGTTACCCAGCCAGACATTGGAGGCAGCGAGTTTGTTTGGCCACACCTTTTGTAGGGCCTTCTCTGAAATGGAGAGGGCAGTGCTACGGCTAAAAAGCCCTGCCCTGACACAGACGCAGCTACACAAGGGCGACTTCACCACCAAGTTAGTCAGCCTAGCGATCTTCTTGCGTCTGTCGCCAACGTGTGGAGCTCCCAGGGCTCAACTGCCCCTGCTCCTATTGCCTGGCGCCCATCGCTGTTGGACTTTTTGGGAGAGAGATAGGAAAGCTAGAAAGGAGAGAAAAGAAGTAGAGGAGAAGCCAATCGTGTGAAGTTTACCATGTTGGTCTTCAGGCATCTTGGCCCATGGCAGGAAGAGAGATCCGGATGGTGGAGATGCCATCTGACTGCAGCTCAGGGTCAACATCAGCAAGGATGTTGCTTTGTCGGGTATTGCTTTTTATCCCGTGGGGTGCCTGATCACCCTCCCTAAGAGATGGAATTCTCAAGGGGTTTGCTGATTTAGTCGCCAATGGCTCGACCATGAACTGGCAGTACTGGATTACATGGTTACAAGTAGCAAGAAAATCCCGGCCAGACTCAGGGCCAATTACATTGGGAAATCCTGAAAGAAATTAAAGTTAATAATCCAATTCTGAGATTGTAGCACCATGTCATTAAGAGAATACAATTTCAAAAATTAATTTATCAGATATCTACATCATTCACCTGCTATCCTTTAGAACTCCTCCTTGATGACTCTGACAGGTTTATCTCCAGGGAAATAGAAAAACTGGGGTAAAAGTTTCAAGGCGAGGCACGCTGAGCATCTCCCACATTGTATAGAAAAACTACCGTTTGCAAAGAAAAAATTTAAAAAAACTGACCGGAGTACTAGACACAGCTGCAGATGTGAGGATAGATCAGGTCGTGGATGTGTGTGATGGATCAGGACGTGAACTGGTACCGGTCATAAAGAGAATTGTCTGGATATGACGGGACATCTGAACTCGATACAAAAATATTTAATTCTCTGTGAATTAATGCTGAGCCTTCATAAGCAGCGGAATCCTCATCAAATGGACATGCCATGTTTGCCTCTAAAATACATCTGAAATATGGAGTCATTTGTAAAACCTTACTTCAGTAAAACTCTCCGTCCAATAGAACCAGAAAATAAAGCCGCACGAGCGGCGGTGAAAGGGCGCGGAATCAGAAGAAACCCTGGGTTTGTGGAATAAAGCCTGCTGCCGACCAGGTTAGCTTCAGAAAATCTGTAACTGAGGTAACAAACTCAGCGGTTCAGTTACCTCGCTTCATGAAACAAGTCAGGGTTACTGCTCTAACTCTGGGTTAAGTTACCTCCCTTTGTAAAACTGAAAACCCTGGTTTTCCCTGATTTCAGGGTTAACTTACCCAGGTTTTCGACTAAACCTGCTTTGTGAAATGGGCCCAATGTCAGTACAGAATCCAATCGTCAGTATGCTTTTATAGATAATGCTTTGTATATTTCAGGTGGGAAATTATGGAAAAGAAAAAAAATCTTCTTACACATTACATGAGTACACATTACATGACAACAGTGATACAGCCTGCTTATGCATGTATCATTTAGACCAGTGATGTCCCTTTTTTACTATTTTCATAGAAAACAATGAAGATAGATAGATAGATAGATAGATAGATAGATAGATAGATAGATAGATAGATAGATAGATAGATAGATAGATAGATAGATAGATAGATAGATAGATAGATAGATAGATAGATAGATAGATAGATAGATACTTTATTAATCCCGGAGGAAATTGCATCAAATGGTCACATTGTTTTAGGATCCATTGCCAATGTATAATTGTGTGGTCCTTAAATGGGTCTGCCCACCTTACAACTCTGATGTCTTACAAACTGTCACCCACTGAGGTCCATTTTCTCTCGTCCTCCCTGAGACAAGGCTGAAGTCTGGTGGCTGAAGTCTCCACCAGCGCACACGCACATACCACACCAATTTTAAGACCTCAATAGTAAGAATGAGTTTTGTAAGTGTGCTCTTGTGGTCTTATTGTTTTTTTTCACAATTTGTTTTTTATTACATGTCCATCTTTTTTAAGGACTGTAAAGCACTTTTCTCTGTTCTATTTCATTGTACTTATGAATAAAGTTGAGCTGAGAGTTCTGATAAAAGTGGAATTGACAAATACAGTAATGGACTGACAACAACAACAACAACAAAACTAGTTGCTATCTTCATTGAAGTTGGCAACAGCCTGGAATTTGTTAAGGATAACAAAAAAGAAGGGCAAACTATGAATTAATTTCCACAAATTCCTTCCTGTTACTCAAATTTAAAAAAAAAAATCCAGTCAGCTGATGAAAACCTCTGGTTTATTATTTAAATAGAGGAAACAGTTGCATGTTTCTGAGCCTTGGAAACCAGGTTTATGTTGAACTAAAAAGATCATTTATACTGTTTGTACTGTTACCTAAGTGGTCTTAACCCGATTATGATGGTAATAATGCCACATTCTACAGCCACATATGGTCAGTGTTTGAATCTAGCACACGATTTTAGTTTTGTTTTGTTTTTTAAATTTGTTTCAACATTTCAAAAATATCACTGTGGCTGTGGACGTTATTTGTAGCTGAAAGAACATGACACTGTTACGACTTTGTTCAAAAGCCTCCAGTAGTGTGGATTAGTAATTACTCCTTTAAAATCATGAGAAAAACTAGAGAGCAGCTCCAGTAGCTGTGCTGCTAGACTGAACAACTTTAAAGGATTATGGATTAAGAATATACAAAAGACACTGGAATGCTGGTGAGTGCTCACACAATACGTTTCCATTCATTCCACCTTCCCCGATTCTGCCAGCCCCGAGCACAGTCCGTCCACACTGGGAAGAAGACTCTTAAAATAGAGATGAGGGGTATAGAGTATACATTTGCATTACCCTCAGAGAGTGACGAAGACAGAGATAGAGAAAGGGAAGAGAGAGGGTGGGAGCTGTATGGCAGTGTTCCCCCTCTGGGGGAGGGAAGTCTGATAGCATCCAGGCTATAGAACAAGGACACTTCTCCTTTCAGATGAGTTACTGCGAGGGCAGCAGTGTGTGAGAGGTCAAAGAATGAATGAAAGAAAGAGCAAAAGAAAGGCAGCGAGGATGAAAAAGATTTTTTTCTTTTTTAAAAAACATTTATTCACAGAAATAAAATGTACAGATTCATCACACTCATATAACATAAGAGACTCACACAAAAACATAAAAAATAATAGAAAAAATAATAACCAAACTAATCAAAACAACATACAAACACTAAACCAAACAACAGAAAACAGACTTTGATCACAGAATGCTCACACTCATTACGTTTCCATATCATTCATTGAAATAACTGAAGTTGACTGCAATTCTTAATTGAACCATTCTTTTTGAAATTACTTTCACATCAGTCAGAGGAGCCCTCAAACCATTTTTTTCTTTTCTTTTTTTTTTACACACATTATAGGGCTGTCAGTTTAACTGTCAGTTTAATTAGATTAATTAATTATGCTGCAAATTAACACGTTATAAAAATTAACGCAGTTAATCGTGAGTGGCAAGTCAATGGCAAGTCAATGCCCAAGCATTTTAAATTTGTCCCATTGAGGGACCCGTAGGCTGCAGTGGCACGTCACTTCGTACATGTTCCACTAGTCAAAAGCAGGGTGACTGACAACAGAGATGGACGCGACACAGGAGAGCGAGGCAAGCCCACTCGGACCTTTGGGTGGAAAGTTTATTTATAAAAAGAACAAATTCGGGACTATCAACAAAAACACAGTGATTTGTACCTTTTGTAAAAGAGAATTTTCATATCACCGAAGCAGCTCCAGCCTAACGTATCATTTAAATGCAAAACATGTCATGGACACACAGAGTTGTCTGATGTTAGTTCCTATAACGTTAGCTTACCCTTTTAAAGGAAAAGCCTGTTGGTATCTTGCTATTGATGTTGCCTTATTTAGAGGCATGTTATACTATTCATTTTAAATTGATGTATGCTTTAGAATTCATTTTGATTGAGAGTCTGCTTATGCGCCTATTTGAGAATCAGCCTTATTTTATTTCTGAATTCTATTTATTTTATATAACTGTATCCTCCCACCTCCAAAAGCATGTGCTTCAGGTTATTTGGCCATTCCAAATTGCCCGTAGGAATGAGTGTGTATGAATGGTTGTGTGTCTTTGTGTGTGGCTCCGCGGTGCACTGGTGTCATGCCCGGAGTGTCCCCCGGCTCCCCGTGACCCGCTGCGGCGGATATAGCGGCGGTAATCTGAAGATGACTGACTAACTGACGTCAGTATTGCATTTTTGAGAAATGCACCTGGCCTAATTGGTTTGCTGATGTGCTTGGCCCTTTTTCTTTTGAATTTCATTTATAAAGCACTCTCAACCAATAAAAATGTTGATTTCAAATCTTCTTGTCTTGGTGTATTCTATTCATTATTCATGCACTACAAATTTTGCAATGTCCTAGAATTCAAATTCTTTATTTGGGGGCCTTGAGCAGGTATGACATTAAAATGTGATTAATTAGATTATTTAATTACAAATTTAATTAGATTAATTTTCTTAATCGCCTGACAGTACTAATATATATATATATATATATATATATATATATATATATATATATATATATATATATATATATTGGAAGGAAGCCTGAGAACCCAGACAGAACCCACGCAGACACAGGGAGAACATGCAAACTCGCACAGAGAGAGGCGCAAACCCCGACCCGTCTTGATGTGCGGCAACGCTACCCACTGCACCACCATACTGTCCAGAATCGAAATTATTAATGATTAAAAAATAACTTCTAAAAGACAGTTTTGATCAATGCAGATGTATATGCAGACATTTTAAACCCATAAATACAACTGGGAACAATAAAACCAGAGAGGCCTGCTCTCCGCTGTTCTAAAATGGCTCCAGGACCCAAGAACAAAGCATCCCTAAAAAGAGGCAGCACTGCCTCACGCCCCTCTCGACATTAAAATTAGACCACTGTTAACCTAGAGTACACTGTCAATGTCTCAATAAATTTTGAGGTGAAATCAAAACTTTCTAGCATATGACAGAAGTACATGTGAAAGATTAAAGCACACTTTATTGTCCACACAAACGGGGAAATTATCTTCACATTCCTGTTTTACATGCATACAATATATATTTGTGTTAATAGCACAGCACACAAAAGCACTGTATACAGGCCCCTGTAAACACACTAGGGGCCTGCTGGCATGCAATTAATCACACATGATTAATAATCACACATGACTGGGGGAGGTGGAATGATGGGTCATGACTTCGGGGTGCGCCCCAATGAGCATCTTGTGGGGGGGGGGGCTTGCTCAAGGGTGCCTCGGCAGTGGCTGGGAGGTGAGCTGAAGCCCCCACTGTCAGCTCACACTCGAACCACCAATGACTGGGCGATGACTGGTCTTAAGACATTTGCTCTACCGCTGAGCCACTGCCGCTCTTCAGTGGCTTCAGTGTTCAGCTCTTCCAAAAGCCCTCTCTTGATCTGAGGAACAAGCACCAAAACCTGCACCAAATTAACTTGAGAGTTCCAAAAAATTTCAAAATACCTTTACATTTACTGTTACGAGCCTACCTGGCACACAGAAAGTGTGGTCCACATGAACAACATGATGCTTTTCCTGCGCTTATAAAATAAAATGAATTATCCACTTCATTCTACAGCAGCTCTGCTGGAAACAACTTCTGCACCAAAGATCATTGCTTGACCCACTGATGAGTGTACAGTACATCAATTACAACCTCACTCCTTCACACTGTGATTGTGGACCAAAGCATTCAATGAAAAGTAGGTGTTCAAGCTACATTAGCATCACAGTAAAATCACAAGTGCTTGAAGCCTCAGGGAGCATAAATCACTGCTTCAGCTTCTTCACACCACAACACTGAAGGGTCAGAAAAGAAATCACAATTCTTGACAGCATCTAAGTTTTCTGGTAATTATGTTGCTGTCAAGTAGAAAAGATCAATAATCTGTTAAGGAAATGACTCTGACCCTGGCAGGATTAGTTTTTTTTACTGATAAAAGGAGACCATGATAAAAGTCCTTTTCTGCCCTTCCTGGTTGCATTAATTCCAGCATGTAGTTTAAGAGCATCTGACTCAGAATAATCACTATTTTTCAGAGAGGGTCAGGAGAAATGTTAATGTAAGGCTGAGACAGCTAGAAGTAGGGAAACAACAGTGAACAACAGTGCCACTGCTCGCAATATAAGAGAAAATCAGTACAAATAAACGTAAAATACTCAATATGTCCTATACTTTTGTTGATGCATTGCAGTGTTACGGTGGTGGATTGGTTTATAGACCAACAGAAATAAATTACAGCTTCCACTCAGGAAAACAGGAGAGGACATTTCATTTTATCTTATTTCACTTGGCATGTTGTTCCTTCATCATCTGACTTCTAAGTGCTATTCCTGTTGATCAAGTTCCCCCAACAGGGCTGCAATCCTTTGCTGGAGAGCAGAAAAACGAACATGTTGCATAGATGTTCATCCAAAGAGAGTTTTTTGAGTTTTTTCGATTGTAGATTTTTGGCCATATTCTTTGGCGAGATCAACCAAACCATCCCTTTCTCATGCTTTTCTATTATCTCTTGCTTTGTTTGTATGGACAAAAAAACTCTTTTCTTCATCTTTTCTTTTCCTCTTTTCTCCGTCACTTTCTTGGGGTCCATAGCAAATACGTACTCAAAAAGTTATTATATCTGCGCAAAACTATCAGACTACCTCACGGGTCGAGTGCCAAATGCCGAGAAACTCCATAAGCACCGTTGTAGTGCCAAACAGAGGTTGGGCGGCATCCCTCTTAGCCAATGGGATGCCAGGAACATACCTAATAGGTAATAGCTAATGGCAGAGCAGCTATGAGAATGTTGCGTTCATGAACCTGTGGGAGATTCAAGTATTAGCCGATACTGCGTTTTTATTCGAGTATCAGCTGATACTGTGTTTTCACATTACGTAAGTCGAAATTTCTTTCGCAAGTAGATGTAATATTTTCCTGCTGAGAAATTTATATTCGACCAAATTTGACCGAAAAATTCAGAATTTTTTTGTCTTAGAAGTCGAACAAATGTGGAAGTCGAACACGAAACAAACGTAGTAACATCCATCCTCCTCCTCCTCTCCCTCTCCAACATTCACGTATGCCAACTGCTCACCACAACAGAGGTAAAAATTCTTATCCTGTGCTTTAACTGTAATGTGCTTTTTATTTTAGTGTACTGTATTCAATAATTTTTCATTTGATTTGTGTTCCATTACCTATGGTACGAGTTAAGGTACCGTAAACTTCTGTCCAAAAGGCGACGGTAACTCATACCTTTTATTTATTTATTTATTTCTTGTGTTTGCTTCTTTCTTTTACATTTCTTTGATATGTTTCATTACTATACAATTTGATATATAAATGACATTATGAAATAATGTTATGTTGAAAAAAGGTAGTTTTCTAGCATCTTGAAACGGATTAAGACCATTTACATTATTTGTAATGGAAAAAATGTATTTGGAATTCGAACAAATCACTATTCGAACAGCCTTCCAGAACGAATTGTGGTCAGAAACGGAGGTTTCTGACCACTATATATATATATATATATATATATATATATATATATATATATATATATATATATATATATATATAAAATATATATATATATATATATTTTTTTTTTTTTTTTTCTTAAAGTCTTTCAAAGAGAGACCAAAATATACATTGAGCAAGAATCAAGACTGAGCTGGACTCTGGGTTGTTGTTGATGCCATGTTCCACGACTGTCAGAGAACTGACTGATGCTGCGAAGTGGAAGTCCAGAAGGGAAGGCCAGGATGGTGCTGAGGCGGACTGAATAACCCAGCCTTAAATGATCTTCTGCCACTAAGGGGGGAAATGATGGCACAACCAGACTGAGGTGAGCAGTGAAACAGATGTTAGACACCCACACAGTGTTTTCATTGATGTGGGAATTGTAACATCTTCCATGGACGACCTGCAAACAACAACAACAAAGTGGAGTGATGGATATGTGCAAATAACTTGGCCTGTAAACTGGACATCATTTAATGTCTTGGTATGTATTCTCAATTTTAATTTACTATTTGGTTATTGTACATAAGGCGACCCTGAAGCCTGTTTTTCGTCATGTTTTGTCTTGAAATGTCAGTCAATAAAAAAGATGAAACTGATGAGGAGTGCTAGTGGAATTAAAAATGACAAAGTCTCTAAAGTGGCTAAAACCAAACGAGTTCAAGACTGATCATTATGTTCTGTACCTTATTGTCAAGATGTATTATGAAATTAATAATAAAGATTATGAGTAAAATCCCAGTAATTCATCATTTGTGACAGAACATTAAAATGATCCACTCATTAACACAATGCAGATTTCACCCGTCATCCCTGGAGATTATGTGGAGCCAACTACTGAAGGGAGTCCATTCATTATTCTGGTGTAAAGCACATATTATAAAAAGGAAAATTAATTAAATAAATATGAAATACAGACATATGGCATTGCATGTCCCTTTGTTGGACTAAAGTACAAAAAAAGACTGCCTGATGGATAAATATGTGTCCAAGGGCATAGAAGTCTTGCTACTACATTACATGTTTGAGTTTGTAAGCAGTGACGTGCGGTCAGAGTAGGCAGATGAGGCACACCTGTCATATTAAAAGAAAAAAAATGTAAAATGGAAGAAATTAATGAAATGGTTATATTTATCCAGTGATGTATATTATGTAGTTATTTTCCGTTTAACGTCACCAATTTTACATTATTTTTAGTCAAATCATTGAATTTTCATATTTACCGCTGAAATACTGAAAAGGGACCTGTAGTGAGGTACCAGCCAGCTGTGCCTCACCGTGGATTGCTCAATGGCCCGTCTAGCTCTGCTGGCATGCTGAACAGTGGGACTGTAATGCTACAGTATCTCTCTATATGTTGATATTAAAATGTTCAAACACATTTGCTCTATGAACTAAATTTCCATAATTTAGCCAATGTATATAATGTACAGTGGGGTTTTTTGTCAACAACTGCATGTGTCAGACATCTTTCTTGAGTTGAGCAGTCCTGAAACCGTTGAGAAAAGTCACGAAGTGAGGCACGCAGTTCTCGCTCCTCATGGTAGGAGGCACTGGTGATCCCAGGCACTGAGGATCCTTCTTCCTCGGCCGTAGAAGAAGTGACAGCAAACTACAATATACTGTATAGTAAGCGAGTCAAGTGCAGCCATTTATTTGTTTTCCCGATCGTCTTGCCTTACTATAAAAATGGAGGATTACATATCTCAACCCCAAATTTTTTTGATGCTTTTGTTCAGAAGGGGCTGTGCATGGACTTCATTTATAAGTAAACATAACATGTAAAGAAATGTGTAGGTAAAAACAGAACAACGTTTTTTAATCAAATATGCTTACTTTTGTGATAGTTTGTATATATAAATAATTCTGCTATGAGACCTTAAAAATAACCCATGCACAGCTGCTTATAAAATGGTGAATAAGTTACACTGTATGTTAATATGTTTGTAAACATCTCCTTCTGATTATGATGAAGTCAGTGCCTCACCAGCCATGAACCTCACCGCATGTCAATGTTGGTAAGGGTGTAGCACAAAAAATATCCAAGCAAAATAGCAAAATAATTGTTGAAGGCGCTAAAGTTAAAAAAGAACAACAAGGGTAAGCCAGTGTGTCTCATTTGGTGAGGATAAAGTAAGGGTAAAGTGTGTTGGTTAGGTGTTCTCAGATCATCCAGAGACTTCCGTAGCTGTTTGGATAAATATACTACTTCTGAATTCATATTTCTGATTTTCACTGGGCAAAGCTAATCCATTTATTTCTGGGTGGGAGGTCTGGATATTGTTGCACTCTCAGATAGTTGAAGTAAAAGTCCTACTTTAGGGTTTACTTGACTAAAAATATGAACAGATTAAACTCACTATGTATTACATACAAAACAATTATGTAGGCAAAAGCTGCTTATCTTTAAGTTTAATATATTTTGGGGTTCATCATTTGAATTATATCAGTGCAAATCTGTGTTTAACATTACAATATGTAAGTGCAAATGTGAGATAATGTGCTTATATATTATTAATAATAAATAAAGATCACAGGTTAAAGACAATTACATATCTCTGTTACATGAGGTTTCATGACATTAATGAAGCTGCATTAAGTCATCCTGATTTCACATCATTGCCCTTCCACATCACTGAACACTGACCAGAGGAAGACGAGCACTGTGTAATCAAAATCTCTCTTGAGCAAAAATGCCTAAATTGACTGGAATTTTGTCCACCTGCATGGTGAAATGAATTCCACTGAAGTGTAATCATGCATCCAATTTAAAAGAAACACTCAACTGTCAATTAGGAAAATAGACAGCCATTGAAAAGCTGAATTTTTCAGAGAAATGTGCTATTCATACGAAAAAAGATGGCAAGGATGCCTTTCCAGTCCAATAAACTCAATAAATTGTTAATGATAAAGCGAATTGAAAATGTCAGAAGGTATACAAAAATGCTGAGAGGAGTTCCTTGCATCCTTGAAGAATGCTGGTGCATGCATGTCAGATATTGATGACTAATGAGGCAATGTGGCTAGTTCTATTATTCCATTTTAAACAGATTTTAAATGGTACCTGGTCCCTGATCCTGGAAACAACAGCATTACTACCTGGTGAAAACAGCACTCCACATTCTGTCAGACTCAAACAGGAAAGTTTTCACCAAAGGAAAGTGGAGGCTGGTGCATCAGAAATTATATGCAGGCATTAATGTGTGTTAATATGGTATGCAAGTCAGCAGACTCCTGCTTTCAATAACATAGAGTACAGCAGGCAGAGCTTCCGGCTCCTCCAGAGACATCAGCATGTTTCTTATCCACCAAACTCTTGCACACAGGATCATAGTGTGGCAGCGGCTCAAAATTAACCAATATCAAAATGCTCTATTGTTATTTTAATCCAGTTCTGCTCATTTTTTCCCTTTAGTTTGCACTTTTTTTTCCCCTTTCACAGACATTTTCAATGAAGAGGCTTCAAAAGCATTTTTTTTGAGGGAGGGTCAGTAGAAAACCAGGACTGATTTTTGATCCACATCTTTTGTGCATGTTTTGCAGAACAGCACAAAATATTAGCTACACTCCATCCACAGATCAAAATGAAGAATTGTACTCACACAATTACTTTAATTGGCTGTAAGTGACAATATTTTCTGAAAGGAGTTTAGCAAACGAAAACCTGAAAGGGGTTGCATGTAGTAAGGAGCTAATAGAGAACTATTACATGAACCTGTAATCTCCTGCCATTTTATTTAGCTTCATTGATTTGCTTTTGCTATCTGTGCCTTTTTTTTTTTTTTGATTCATGTAATTGTCAGTGGACGGTTTTATTATTTAAATGATTGTGTCCTGAATGAGATGCATCAGGAAATAAATAGGCCAGGGGACACTGTGAGCAGGATTGCCTCAAGTTAAAGTGTCAGTGTTGTAATATATAACTAAATGTAATGAAGAAAAATATCAACTCAAGAGCAAAAGAGAAGACTAATACTGACATAAATATCCTGTGATTGTATTAAATTATTTGCTAAATTATGATGCATTGCTTTATGATCAAAATGTATTACAGTCATGTGCATGCCGGACATTCAAGCAAAGAAGAATTTTGTCCCAGTTGCTGGTTGTATTTGCATTGCAGCTGAGGAAGCATTGTGTGTTTTACATAGTGGAGCTAAGGGGGATCATCCTCTGTCCACTTAAAGGAGAAGCTGCTGTACCTGAGTCTATTTGCAGATTGTTGAATATGCATTCATGCCTTTGTTGGAACTGAAGAGGGCTGTGTGCTCAGGCTCTTCCACTGAGCAATAGTGCAAATATAACCCAACACACACACACACACACACACACACACACATACACACACACACACACACACACACACACACACACACACACACACACACACACACACACACGCGCGCATACATAAACGTTTAGCTGTGGTGGAAGCTCTACTGCCAGGATACACAAAAACAAAATCACTTATTTCCATAATGAGATGTTTCTAATTAGTTGATTATTGTGGTGAAATCCTCCTCAATCCTGCTCCAACTAAGAAGCATGCCACTGGTATCACTAGTAAAATGAACATTAAGTCTGGTGAGGTTTTCAGGTGCAATTGTAACAACAGAAAATGCAATTAGATATATGATCCAATATTACAGGGATTGGTAAATTCTGTAATTCTACCAAAGTGAAAATAATAAAAACGATGATGACATGATTTCCTTCTGGGTTGTACACCAAAGAGATATGATTTATGACATTTGTGTTGGACTGTAACGTTCTACAGTAGAATGTTGGCATATATCACCTGTCAACATGGCCTTTTCCATGATTGTTTGATTTGGGATTGCATTTTATAACATTTTGATGAATTGTTAACCACTTCTTTTACATTGACTCCTGACCCAAATTTGTCTTAAAACCATCCATTTCCAGCACATTGAATTGTTTTCTGTCAGAGAAAAATAAATATTCCCCAATGTATCACCATTATGTTTAGCTTAAATGATTATCATAGCACATGTTAACAGTAATGGAACTGACAGGATGCAGATATTCATCAATCAAGACACACAAACTGCTAGTTTAACCTTGTACATTGTTAGCTTTCACTAAAAGTCACCAATAAAGCTGCCACTATAAATTAATATTACAGTATCTTCACACTAATTAATTGATCATTTAATCCAAAACAATTAATTAAAAGAATATATGAAAAAATACTGATTACAGTTTCTGAGAACCAAAAGAGACGTTTCTCTGTAGGTTCTCAGTCGACTTAGAATCAGCTGAATTTGCTTTAGGTTGGCTGCAGACGTTTCACCTCTCATTTGAGAGGCTTCTGCAGTTCATGAACTGAACTTCTTGTCATAAAGAGATTCCATTGAACTGCATCTCTGGCAAATCAACTTTTGGAGATTTTCAAATTTATTAAATTGTGATTAATTGATTAATTAAGTTGTACTAAAGTTTTGATGATTAATCAAAAGTGAACTGTTAGGAATATCTTAATGTATTTGTCTTGTTTAATCAGAACATTAGGCAGAATGTGGTTATGTTGTGTTTGAAAAATGCAGGCTGTGAGGTGTGGGAGTAAATCTCCTCTCAGTAGATATCCTGTATTAGGGAGATAAATACCACAGTTGGCTCTCAAAGGACTTCCAAAGATTTATGGATTGCTTCTGTACAGCAGGCTCCTGGGAGGCAAATATTCTATGAAATTCCTCCACATGTTTTGGTAGTCAGAAACACACACACACACACACACACACACACACACACACACACACACACACACACACACACACGCACACTTACAGACAGAGTTAAGAAGAGAGAGACTCCATTCATGTCTGAAAGGCTGAGTTGCAGCACCTTGCTTCCAGTTTAGGAAACTAGAACCAAACTGTACAAGGAAGAAAACAAACACCAAAGAACGGAAGAGCGGGGTAAATGGGGGATGTGCATAGGAGTGTGTGTGTTTTTAAAGTGGGTGTTGCATCATCCCATTAATTACCCACACTTCACAATGTCCTCCACTACAGTGTGCATGACCCACATGCCCAGAGAGATAAGCAAGGCTGAGAGGAGGATGTGAGTATAATGAAAGAGAAAATTGGGACTAACTGGACAAAGCTCCAATCAACTCAGCTCCTCGCACATCAAACTTTTATTTCAGCTTGAGTCTCAATCCTCATCAACTACCACTGAGTAGCTGGGAAATAAATAAAAGGGGTATGGGATTGGGGAAGCATCATTTATCAAGTGTTATAGTGGAAAGTGGCCTGCTGGGAGACACCCCCTGTGTCTGGAGACGGCCAGTTAGTGGGAAGGGCCATGACGGATAAATCTGATCCTTTGTAGAGGCACTATTGATCCAAAAAAACTTGCTGCGTGAATCAAGTATGAGCTCTTTGCTGTTATTGCTTTTACTCCATAGGATGGATGTGCTTCAGCGCAATAGCAACACGCTTTCTCATGCAGCTCAAACTGAACAAGTTGGTCATTAAACCAAATCACACTGAAGGGCTGCTGGTGCCGGCAGGGCTTGGACTTCAATTTTATGAGGTCTGAGCGAGTAGATGTTAGTTTAGGAAGAGAAAGTCATCATTGTTTGCTCAAACAGCTCATAGAAAACATAGGTAAACTCCCGTAAAAGTAATACTCTCACAACAAATGATTGACTTGTAGACAGCTCTGCCCGAACAAAATGACCTCGTCTTGCTCTCTTGGTCATCTCACCGGAGCAGCTGAATGCACGACTGTCCATGTCGGTTTGGTTTTTCAAACTGTTTTGGGGGGAACCTACTCTGGTCCATCTGGATTTATTAGACTGCTGAGCGCTGGGTGTTTATGAAACCATGCTCACTCACACACATGCAAATCTCCAGAGGAGGATCTCAGAGAAGCAACACAGCCTATTTCACTGCAAATTAGGTTAATCATGCTCCAGAGAGACCCAGTTAATAACCCTCACAGAGGATGTTAAGATGGCACCTAAATTGCAGGAATATCTGAATCAGATGGCCTCTCACGTGCAGTAGTAATGCCACGTTTAGCCCTGGAGCTCTTGGCAGAGCTAGCTGTAAGGACACTGACTGGTCGAAAATGCCCAAAGAGAAAACACCTCTGAGTAGAGTATAATGTATTGGGAACCCTGGTTGGTTAAGCAAGTGATATTCATCGCAATTTGACTATTACTCAGATACAAAATGTCTGTCTTATTTAAAAGAGGATACTTGACCGCATTTTCAGCAAAGTGTCACCAGAAATGTCTACATGACAATCTAATTCTTGTACTGTTTTTTTGGATTTCTTGATTTTTCTGTTTGATTCCTTACAAATGATTGTTCCAATTATCTAACAAATCATAGTTTATATGGGTGCAAAACAGTGGGTAGGTGTCAGAACAGCCACCTGTCTATAACAAGAGGAAGCAGACAAACAAAGCCCTCCTGAAAGGCAACCGGTGCGTCTGCGAGTAATGTCTCACGGTTGCAACATACTGAAGCCTGATAACATCCCCAGTGCCTCAGAGGAGTAAGAGCTCACCGTGGGGAACCAAAGGATGTCTGACGTCTACGAAAGATTGAGCAGGAGATGCTGAGCCTGGGAGAGATGAATCCCTTATGGTGAACCCTCCAGTGAGACTCCGCCTCGAGCTTGTTGTAACTCTGTACAGTTATAGGCACATTTGATCCAAGATAAATCAATCTTTGAGATAAATGTACGGCATGTATGTATTACACCCCAGAAATCCAATACTGATTGTGTTAGTGCAGCATGTGATTCTTGTTTCCCAGCTATATGTTTTCCTAATATAATGTTGTTTTTCTTTCTATTTGCATGAAAGTGATAGGCCGTAGCTAGAATTGAACACGCTCCTCAAGTCACAGGTTGAAAATAATATTGTCAATATAAAGTTCAGTTTCAGGCATTTATTAGATGAAGCACCATGGCAACATTCCAAGTGATTCAAGTGCAAGTTTATTTATCCTAAAATTTACAGATGGTTTCAACAAGCAGCTGTGATCCACAGACTGAATTTGCCACAGGAATAAGGTAAATGACCCCAAAAGAAAAACATAATCCTGAATTCTAATATAATGATGCATAAACAATATAGATGATGTTAAACTTTCTCTGGACAAGGTCAGGAGACTTATTCTATCCCGTTTTTGGAATAATTCCACATTTTAATTCAATTAGAACAAATTGAGCATCTTTGGTGTTTGGACTATTTGAGACAATTTCAGGATACCAATCTGAATGTATAATTTGAAAAACAATTAGTGGATTTTTCATGCTTAATTTTAACAACGAAATAATTTTTAATCAGCTCCATGAAAGCAGAAGTGACTTGGGCCAACTTGGATTCGGTGAAAGAAAAAGAGTTAAAATAGTAATGAAACTGTGGAATTAATACTGTGAGTATCCATATATCACATCAAGACAAAAGTGTACATCTCTAATTTTCAAGGCAAATAACTAAATGCAGATTGTGTGAGATGTATCTCGAAGGGGTGTTCATAACGATGGATTTTTATTAAACTTATTTAGGTCGTTTCAGCATCTGCTCTACGCTTCAGATAGCAGAGACATGTTGTTGCATTAATGCCCTTGGATCAGGCGTCTGTAGGTGGTCTGTTCTTTCTGTGTTCCAGTAGGGACTGGGGTTTCACTGGCACATACAAACACAATTCTGGTGAAAAGCATAACTGCATCCTACACACTATCTTCCTGTTTGCAAGAGCAAATATTCCCATTAATGTCTGATTATAAATGACAGTAACAGACAAGAACACAGCCTGGAACTCAGTCAGTTGCTACAGTCCGTAACAATATTTCCCAAACGTCAGCAGGTACCGTTGAAGATGGAAACTGATTTTTTTGTGCCTAATCCATCCAGATATACAGATCTGAATGTGATTAATTTCATCATCTCCTACATCTGCTTTGCCTTTTGGCATGTTAGTGTTGCTACGTGAGGTCAGTCCCCAGATGCACTGTGTGTGTGTGTGTGTGTGTGTGTGTGTGTGTGTGTGTGTGTGTGTGTGTGTGTGTGTGTGTGTGTGTGTGTGTGTATGTGTGTGTGTGGGCGTGCACGCGCGCGGTGTGTATCAAACATAACACATGAATACATGCATACAGGCATGAATTAGAGATAAATTGGGGAATGAGTTTCAGCAGGTGGCAACAGCAACTCATCACTGACAGGTCTGGACTAATTTCACAGCGTGTCGTTACTTCAAACCTATTTTACAACAGCATGAGCACAAATTTAGTTGTCGTTTGAAGACTTCCTTGAATTGTCTTCATACTGCTTCAGCTCCAGAAGCATGATCTATTTATGACTTAATCCTACAACGGTAAAATGGTCCACTGTAATTGTGTGGACACACACACAAGTGTGTGTGTGTGTGTGTGTGTGTGTGTGTGTGTGTGTGTGTGTGTGTGTGTGTGTGTGTGTGTGTGTGTGTGTGTGTGTGTGTGTATACATCCAGACTGTCTACATGAACACCTCTTCTCTAATTTAGATAAGGCCTTCCTGCACACACCTTTTACTTCCACGCTGATCTGGGGGGTGGGGGTGGGGGGTCGATTTATAAAGAATCCACAACCACGTCCATATTCATTAAAAATGTTGAAGTGGTATATTTGAACTTCATTCCAGCCCTTGTTTCACAGACTAGGATTACAGACCTATCCTTGAAGACACGTATGCGCGACTGTCTGTCCGCGTGTTTAAAGGGCGCCTGGGTCTGTGAAAGTGTGTGTCGCTGCACTGTACTGTTGGCGACACCCAGTGTGCACGGTGAGCAATTTTCGATCACATTCCGTTTTTAATCATCACAAAACACGTCTATGGAAAACAACCTCAATTGTCCTAAAACGCAGTAATTGTTGGCACATTTGGACAAATAAGGTGCAATAAACTCCCGGTTATAATTTCATAAATCTTTTTAATTAACATATGTATATAATTAATTCATCCATTCAAGCAGACTTCGGTAACTTACTGTGGCGCATATTTAAAAACAACTGGGACAAAATGTCGAACAGCGCTGTCAAATGTGAAACAAAATAAAATCGTTCCTAGATTTTGCTCCTACAAGCATTTGATGGTAACATGAAAATAAATTATTCGTGTCTTACCTGCGCGCGATACTCCGTTTTATCCACATTTTTCTCGTCTACCGAATCGGACTCAGTCCTCTAGGTATCCTCCCATTTAGATGGGTTTCCTCCAAAGTCGACAACAGCTGACAAAAACACTCAAGTGACAGACCTTACTCCAGATGTCATTAACGCAACCATTATTTAAGCCATATCCTTTAACGTTGCGCACGTCAAATTCCTCCAATAGCACTATCAGATCCCTTTTTTTTTTTTTAAATCCAGAAAAATAATAAGGTCTCTTCTATGATGCTCATCGATTGTTCTGTTGGTCTTCCTGGCTGTCAGAGGTGCGGGCTTCACGTGCAGGGGGACAGGTGAGAAGGGGGAAACGTAAGTGGTACCCTCAAACTTTGCGTTCTCGCAAAATTTTCATTCCACCTCCCGACTGGAACGACAAAGATGTAACAGATAGAAAACAAGGCAGATACTTGGCATCTTCGTCGCTGAAATGACAGCACATCTTCTCCTACATTGTTGTGAAGGCGAACGAACGTCCAAAAATACTGAGCGCGGAAGATGAGGATGTTCGCTTCTCTGAAGCACCGAGGAGACAAGTCACCACCGGTTGGGGGTCCTCATCTACTCATATCTCTGGAGGTGTGGATGGGTGAGGAGGGGTTAGACAAAGTAAAAAAATAAATAAAAAAAATAGATGCAACTGAAATGGAAGAAGGGGAGCGTAGAAAGAGAAGCCTGGGGTTGAGAGTTCTTTCGGAGGAGTTTGAGAGAGGGAGAATGGAGCTTGTCATCAGGGAGGAGAAGAGGAGGCTGGTCCGTCTCTTGCTGCACCTCTTCTCTCAGACTGACAGACGACCTGCCCGCTGAGCCCCACGATGCCGTGACGTCATTTTAAAGCCAAATATGTCATGTGCTGGATTCTTTCACGTCATATCGGTGCACACTCATGAGCGTGAGGTTGGGAATGACAAGGGACAGAACTGCCCACTAAAAAAAAAAAAAAAAGCTGCAGCGTGGGGGCTGATGGATGTGAGTGGAGTGAAAAGAAATCGCTGGATTCAAATTTGGAAGACATGCAGGTTGATGTCAATCACATTATGGTCCAGCTGATAGAGTCTAATAGTCCAAATATGTATGAAGCCACCTAATAATTAAAAGTGTGACTCCTGAAAATTTGGGCATGACTTGAATATTTTTTTTCACTGGTCTGATATCTGTTAGTCCTCTTACTCCTGAAATAAAATGGAACCAGTGCATGGAATACACTGATGTTATTAACTCGTGACAAAATGAGCCAGTATGTAAGTCACTTTAACATGTCTGTTACTGAGTAACCCGAAATATACAGAGTAAGAATCAGTAACATCACTGAAACAGTGAGAGCACATTTTAGAACATTTTTCAGACACCGTCTATGGAAGCATGGTGTTTATGTATAGATAGATAGATAGATAGATAGATAGATAGATAGATAGATAGATAGATAGATAGATAGATAGATAGATAGATAGATAGATAGATAGATAGATAGATAGATAGATAGATCGATAGATAGTTTTGCAAGAACTAAACAAATGTATTAATTATAGCCATCATTGATATGATACCAGTATTTCATCTTTGATAGATTCAGTAATCATATATTTTGAGACACCACATTCAAACAAAGAAAAATGAACTACAGTATTCAGTATAAAGTGTTCATATTGTGTTCATAGCTGTGGCGACGTCGGTATTCATTCACACACTGGACTCTGTCGCTTCACTTTGAGCTTCACAGCAGGGATGATTCTCTAATCCTGGGTTTGCCTGTTATATGCTGGATCTGTCTCATATGACCTGAATGCAGCATCAAACTGTCATCCTGGAGGCAAACAGGAAAACATGTACTACAAGACGTCAGCAATACACAAAATGTCATTACATTAGAATAAATGTGCTGACGTAACCACAGAGAGCGTATACCTCGGGATCAACGAGTCACTCCGGTGAGCACATCAGCCCATTTGTAACCATTGTGAAGGATCCAGCCTCTCCCAGACAAAGACTGGATTGTTTGTACTTTCTATATTGGACTATGTGTGCACAAATTTTCAATGTCTACTAACATGAAGCTGCAGGAATTAGCCTTCCCATGCCTCAGGTGAGGTTCTACCGTTCTGCTGCGGCTCGCTGACATTCTTCAGGACTGCTTTGATCAGCATATAGTGTAGTAATGAATACCGCCTCTTTCCTCCCGGTCTAATGAATTGCAGTTCTTTATGTGACTTTGCTACTCGATTCTCGATGAGGGAACTTTCCTTCCCTAACGTTGGACCAAGGAACACTTCTGTCAAATACACTCGTTACTACATTTGCATGTATACATACATTCAAATCCAAGGGTGCCATCAGTATCTCCCTGGCAGATGGACCCCGTCATTCCTTTCTTTCTCTCTTTTCCCTCTGTATTCCCACTCTCACTCCCACGCTCAATGTTTTGCTAGTTGTTTTCCCATGTCACATGTTTGTGTATATACTCTTAGATGTTTGTTGCTGTCAGTTCACGCAAGCAGTGAAAGTGTGACACAGTGTGATCAGACTCATTTTGCCGCAGAGATGGAATCACAGATTGTCATGCATGTCTTAGACTGTGGGTGGCTTCAGTTCACATGGACATAAATGCAGCATACTAAACATCTGCTGTGTAAGCCATTAACACCCCACCACAAGAGTGTGAATTAAAAGGAAGAGGGATTTAAGTATTGCTGTGTATCTGCTAAGCTGGATTGAGTAATTTTCAAAAGCAGTTCTGGTTGCAGTTTATGTGTGCATGGTGGATTTGATGCTGCAAAGGGGGCTTGTGGTCTTGCGGGGCAGAGGTTCAGTCTGTCGTCAGTGCAGAGGTTATCATGAAAACATTGCTGTCATCTTATGTTTAAAATACATTTTCTTAGGATTGGAATCTATTGGAAATGTATGCAAAAGTGTATTTAGCATCTTTAGTATCTCGAATGTCTTTCATCTGATCTGAGGCAAAGGATAGACAAGTTCAAGAAATTGCATACTAAAAAACATATGTACTTCACACACACACAAGTGTGTGTGTGTGTGTGTGTGTGTGTGTGTGTGTGTGTGTGTGTTCGTGTGCGTGCGTGTGTGCATGCGTGCGTGTGTGTGAAGTATATATAATGTTTTTAGTGGTCCAGTGGTCAGGTGGCCGGTAGCCTACTGGCCACATCCAGCATACTAAAGCATTAAAAGAAATCACACATTTCAAGTTCTCATCACCAGTGGATGAGACCAAGTTCATCCTTGGGGATCAGCAGTTATCTCGCCAACCCCTGATAACAAGCCAAAAAGTGTGCAGTTCACCGGCTCTGATTATCCTCCAACTTCATCCTCTCCACTTGGTTGACCCACTAACAAACTTTCCTGCTCTCCCGCCGGCCATTCCCTAAAGCTGACAGCAGGATACAGGCCAGACTAAAGTTTGTTTGCTTATCTATTAAACATGAGAGATATTACTTGGGTTCATTTTAATTGGACAAAGTTCGCAGTCAGCCTAAAACTAGTATTTTTGTTTGCCTTCGAATCCGGAAAGGCAATTATTTGAACTGTTGGCGTTGTATGTACCACTAGCTTCATCCTTGGTGGTGGTTTGGGAGAAAAGTTGTTCAAACAGTATCCCATTACCAGTATGATTTCCCAAGTTTTTCACATGGAATCTGTCTACAGGAAAGTTATACAATGTTCTTTTTCTAAGGAGAAGTGACAAACCTAAGTAATAATTTGTTTACCAAACTCCTTTTCCCTTAAACATTTGGCCCTCTCACACTTGCGATGGGACAAATATAGTTCATTACTCAATGCTCAAGTTTAACTGTGATAAAGACTTTATTATCTGTGAAGAAAAGGGTTTAGGTTATAATTCTTTGTTTGTGCATCTATATTTAGTTTATATGTGTCCTGCTGCAGACATACAAATGGGTTGACTGTTCTCCCAGTTACACAACAGCACATCCTCTACTTGCTGACAACCTTTTATTAATTTAGTTTGATGGTTGTCAAAGTGGAGCCTAGGTTTCATGTGAGGATTCACAGGAAAGTGAAAATCTTCCACAATGATTCCTTTCACTAACACAACAACGGGATAATTCAGGCTGTGATGACGGTATGTTTTCCGTAGTGAAATATCTAGGTGGGAGAACAAAAGTCTCATCAAAAAGGAAATCTGTGGTCAGATATGTGTTTGCTTGTTTATGTGATTTTTTTTTTTTAATGAAGTCAGAATGAGAAGATAGGTTACATCTGTTACAATCAATTTAATACAATCAGTTCTAATGTAATGATACTTAGTTGAGAATGAATTGGAAGAAGCAGGAATCTACAATATGGCGTCTAATGTTACATCACAGGGTTAATTGAGCATAGTCAGGTTGTAAAATTTAATTGTAACTGTTTTAATTATTGCCAAGTGATTGTTTTATAATGGACGTTTCCATATGTTTCCATTATAAAGATTACTTAATCAAGTATTTCGGCAGCTTCTCAGATTTGCCTATGCGTTACTACACAGGATCTAACTTTTGAGTTTGTACATGCAAGAAAATTAAACCAGCCGTTAAAGCATGGTTCAGTGAAATGCTTTTTGTGCACCGTTAATGTGTCCACCTCCTTTATACGGACAGATTTGTCAGCTTTCTGTAACATTAAACTATTCCAAAGCAAGCAGTCCATTTTTATTTAGCTGCACATTAAAATAGATTAAAATAGATTATTTGGAAAAACAAATCAGTTAAAAGGTAACAGGAAAAGACAACTGGAGCAGCTGCAATAAAATGATAATGAAGATGCTCTGGTTTTCAGTCACAGATTGGAGATGTGACACTCAATTTTGATTTCTGATTAGTAAGAAATCGCTTGTCACAATGCCAAATGTAAGACATCCTTTGCAAAGGAAATGATATAAATAAACTAGCCCAAGCAGCCAATGAGGAATTGGCCAAGATGAAATTATGGTTTGATAAAAACAAATTATCCTTGAACCTAACAAAAACTAAGTATATGTTATTTGGGAAGAAAAGCTGCAAACACAAAATTAATATTAAGGTGAATGAAGTAAATATTGAACGGGTTGCTGAATTTAAAATGTTAGGAGTGATAACGGGTGAGATGCTAAATTGGAAACCTCATGTAAGACAACTGCAAAAAGTTAGCCAGAAGTTTATCTGGCTAACTTTTTCTTTTTTTTTAATACTGCTCCCTAACAACATGGGAGTGCCCCAAGGGTCAGTACTTGGACCGCTGCTGTTTACTATGTACATAAACAATCCTCCAAATACCTGTCTAGGCGTTAGCTGCCAGATGCATGCTGATGACACTCTCATCTATGCATCTGCTAAAACAGCCGGCATGGCAGCTGCGCAGCTGACACTGGAATTAGAGAACATCTCAAACTGGCTAGAGTCATCACAACTAACTTTAAATGTACAAAAAACAGTTTCAATGTGTGTCTCCATCCGCAGCAGGCCTGCTGCTGATACCTTTGAGGTTCGAATCAAAAATGAAACTCTTGCTGAAATGAGTGAAGTAAAATATTTAGGTATAATCCTGGTTAAAATCTAAAATTTGAAAAACAGGTAAAGCATATATTCAAGAAGGTTAAACCCAACCTAAATTGTTTCCGTCATATTAGAAGGTACCTATCAGCCACAACTGCAGTACTGTACATGCAGGCCATGATTTTCTCACACCTATCATACAGTATTACAACGTGGTCACAATCCTCTCAAACTGTCTCAAAACCAATGACATCATTATACAAACAGGATATAAAAATCATGGATCAAAAACCGATGAGATGGCACCTTTGTGGTATCCTAAAAAAATACAACTTTCTTAAGTTTGAAAATTTTGTAGTGTTTTTAAGTGTTTGCATGGTCATGTTTCACCTCTGTTCTCTGAGCTGATTAATATACTCCCGAGCTCTGTTAGAGCAACCACACGAGCCTCAGCAAGTGGCAACTGTATTGTTCCTAGGTGTAACAACTCATTCGGACAGTCTACCTTCTCAGTAAAGGGAGCAAACCTATGGAACTCTTTGCCCACGGTTCTAAAACTAGAGACAGATGGTAATGTGTTCTACAGAGGGCTCAAACTATGGTTAAAATCAAATTTGTGCTCACATGTAAAGCTTCTGACTGGTTACTAAATTATGTTTTCTTTTGTACTAAAGGTTATGTAATGTAAACGCTGCTCTAAATATTAACAGAATGTATTTTATCTTTTGTACTTGATTGGGTGTTTTGTTCTGGGGTTTTTTAACTATAGTGATACTATTTTTCTGTTTGTATTCTCTTGTTTTTTAGAAAAGTGTTGATGGGCAAGTGGTGAAAATTAGCACTCGTGCTAACACACTGTAAACTGACACATCTACAAGTTGTGCAACTGTGTAATGAGCAATGTGTTTTTTTATGTCCATGTCAAATAAATAAACATAAACATAATAGCCATACTCTGGAAAACTCAAAATTAAATCAGAAAGCACTCCATATAATATATTGTGCTCTAATCCTGCCCTACCTTAACTACTGTGCTAAAGTTGTCAGGATTTGCAGTTGCTTCTCTCTCTCTCTCTCATCTCTCTCATCATTGCATCACATTCGTTGTTAAATAAATCTATTTTTTTCCCTTTTACCTGACATCTGCACATTTGGGTCCTACAGTAAACCTCGACAGAACAAACTGGCCAGCATGGACCCAGCGGAGACAGATTCAGATCGCGTCCGCCTGGCTCTTACAAATCAAGGAGTTCTACTTGGACAACATGAGCAGTTGCTACATAGCCTCTTGGAGAGTCAAAAGACTTCACAAGACCAGATCTCACAGCTCAACTTCATGATCCAGGAACTTGCCGACAAACTCTCCACATCCAGTATTCAAGGTCAGCCTGTTTCACTTCAACCTCAAGCCTCTGCTGCACCTCAGTCTCCACCGCCGTCCTTCAGAGAAGTGCATATTCCAGACCCTGACCATTATTCAGGTGATATGGGTAAATGTGGGAGTTGTTTACTGCAGTGCTCAGGGGTTTTTAGTCAAAAGCCAAACACCTACTCCTCTGACAATTATAAAATTGCTTACATTATGGGACTTCTCCACGGGAGGGCGTTAGAATGGGCAGCTGCAAAATGGCAAAACCAACCTGAGATTCGCAATGATTACATGACTTTTGAACAGGAGCTGAGAAAGGTTTTTGACCATCCTGTCCAGGGTAGAGAAGCTTCTAAGAGGCTCCTCTCAATAACCCAGGGGACTCGTAGTGTGGCAGACTACTCAGTTAAATTCTGGACTGTAGCAGCAGAGAGTGGGTGGGATGATTTGGCTCTGCAGAGCGTGTTTTTGAATGGACTTTCTGAACAATTGTAGGATGAACTTGCTGTAAAAGAAGATCCTGCAAATCTTGATTCTTTAATTTCGACATCCATTAAAATGGACAATCGAATCCGCGAGCACCGTAGAGAGCGTTCCAGCCACCATATTTCCACCTTGTCTCATCCTCGCAGTGTCCCACCACTCAGGCTCAGCACATCCCCTCCTCACAAGCCTGTTGTCCCGACTACTGCAACTTCTGAGGAGGAGCCAATGCAAGTGGCTCGGGCAAAACTAACACCAGATGAGAGGCAGTGTAGAATCAGGGCTTGCGTTTGTATATATTGTGGGATTCAGGGACATTTTCTCGCCACATGTCCTGTTCAGCCAAAAGACTGGGCTCATCAGTGAATATGGGGGTGCTGGTGAGCCACGTTTCCACCTCCAATCCCCCAACAAAGATGTTAGTTCCTGCTATGCTCTGTTTTAGTAACTCTACTCTGCTGTTGACTGCCCTGGTGGATTCCGGAGCTGAGGACAATTTTATGGACTGTAATCTGGCTCAACAAACTGGGTTGGATAAGCTACCCCTTGCTACTCCGCTAGTAGCAAATGCTTTAGATGGGAAGCTAATCTCAAAAGTGACCCATTGCTCAGAACCAGTTAAACTTTTTTTATCAGGCAACCATCAAGAACAACTGCAGTTTAAATTAATTTCTTCACCTCAGACTCCGTTAATTTTGGGATATCCTTGGTTAAAACAACATAATCCAAATTTTGATTGGGTCAGTGGAAAAGTGTTCAAGTTGGAGTTCTTTCTGTCTCTCGAAATGTTTGCAATCTGCTCTTCTACCACCAGGTTCCACCATGCCCTCTCCAGTGCCTCCAGATCTAAGTAATGTTCCTGATTTATATCATGATCTAGCACAAGTTTTTAGTAGGGAGCAAGCACTTTCACTTCCACCCCATAGACCTTATGACTGTGCCATTGACCTTCTCCCAGGTTCAACTCTGCCTTCCAGCCGTCTGTAGAGTTTGTCCAAACCAGAGAATGAAGCGATGGAGCAGTATATAAGAGACTCTCTAGCAGCGGGTATAATCAGACCTTCGTCCTTTCCTGTTGGTGCCGGTTTTTTCTTTGTTAGTAAGAAGGATGGTTCACTTCGCCCCTGCATTGACTACCGTGGGTTAAATAACATAACAGTGAAAAAAAAAAAAACCCTCTTCCTCTCATCAACTCCGCATTTCAATCTCTTCACAATGCTACCGTCTTTTCTAAACTTGACCTTCACAATGCGTACCATCTTGTGCGCATTTGCAAGGGGGACGAGTGGAAGATGACATTCAATACACATTTGGGCCATTTTGAATATCTGGTAATGCCTTTTGGGTTGACAAATGCTCCTGCAGTTTTTCAAACCCTGGTCAATGATGTATTGAGGGATTTTTGAATCGCTTTGTGTTTGTCTATTTGGACGATATTTTGATGTTCTCTTCTGTAGATGAGCATGTTACACATGTCCGCCAGGTGATGCAGAGACTGCTGGAGAACAAACTATTCGCCAAGGCAGAGAAATGTGAGTTCCATGTTGAGTCAGTTGGATTTCTCAGTTACATCATTGGCAGCGGGCAGGTGAAGCCAGATCCCTCGAAGATCCAAGCAGTTTCGCAGTGGCCAGTCCCAGATACCCGTAAACAACTCAAAAAGGTTTCTCGGATTTGCTAATTTCTACTGCCGTTTCATCCGGAACTACAGTTCAGTGGCAGCTCCTCTGACTCGTCTCACCTCCCACAAAATTCCTGTTGTGTGGTCTTCAGATGCAGATGAAGCCTTTCAGGCTCTTAAGAGACGTTTTACTGAAGCACCTGTTCTTACGCATCCTGACCCAACCCTGCAGTTCATCATCGAGGTGGATGCTTCAGATACTGGTGTTGGAGTGGTTTTGTCACAGCAATCTGCCTCTGACCAGAAACTGCATCCTTGTGCCTTCTTTTCACGCCGTTTATCCACTCCTGAACAGAATTGCACCATAGGCGACCGAGAACTACTTGCTGTCAAGTTGGCCTTGGAGGAGTGGCGGCACTATCTGGAGGGAGCAGAACACCCGTTTGTTGTCTGGACAGATCACAAAAACTTGTCGTACATCCAGTCTGCTAAGCGGCTCAACTCCCGTCAGGCTAGATGGGCTTTGTTCTTTGGACGTTTTAATTTTACCTTGACCTATCGACCTGGTTCGAGAAACACCAAACCCGATGCCCTTTCCCGACAGTTTTCTCATGCAGACTCACCTGACATTGCTGAAAACATTCTCCCACCTTCTTGTGTTTTAGCTGCTGTTACTTGGGAGATCGAGTCTTGCATCAGTAAAGCTCAAGAGACTGATCCTGATCCGGGTAATGGTCCTCCCAACTGTTTGTATGTCCCACAGACTGTCTGTTCCCAGGTCATCCAGTGGGGGCATACGTCCCGATTTGCTTGCCATCCAGGAATTCGCCGAACCCTAGCCCTCCTCAGACGCCATTTCTGGTGGCCAACAATGTAGAAGGACACCAGAGAATATATTTTACCCTGTACAGTTTGTGCTCGAGGGAAGACGTCCAATCAATGGCCAGCTGGTCTTCTCCGCCCCTTACCCATTCCAACTTGTCCCTGGTCTCACATAGCCCTTGACTTCATTTCTGGTCTTCCCGTCTCTCAAGGTAACTCCATAATTACGACCATAATTGACCGCTTCTCTAAATCTGTTCATTTTGTGCCCTTACCCAAGCTTCCTACTGCCCGCGAGACTGCTGACTTGTTGGTCCAACACGTCTTTCGGTTACATGGGACTCCTCTGGACATTATTTCGGATAGAGGACCACAGACCACCTTGGAGGAGTGGCGGCACTATCTGGAGGGAGCAGAACACCCGTTTGTTGTCTGGACAGATCACAAAAACTTGTCGTACATCCAGTCTACTGCCTACTGCCTGCGAGACTGCTGACTTGTTGGTCCAACACGTCTTTCGGTTACATGGGACTCCTCTGGACATTATTTCGGATAGAGGACCACAGACCACCTTGGAGGAGTGGCGGCACTATCTGGAGGGAGCAGAACACCCGTTTGTTGTCTGGACAGATCATCCCAGGTCATCCAGTGGGGGCATACGTCCCGATTTGCTTGCCATCCAGGAATTCGCCGAACCCTAGCCCTCCTCAGACGCCATTTCTGGTGGCCAACAATGTAGAAGGACACCAGAGAATATATTTTACCCTGTACAGTTTGTGCTCGAGGGAAGACGTCCAATCAATGGCCAGCTGGTCTTCTCCGCCCCTTACCCATTCCAACTTGTCCCTGGTCTCACATAGCCCTTGACTTCATTTCTGGTCTTCCCGTCTCTCAAGGTAACTCCATAATTACGACCATAATTGACCGCTTCTCTAAATCTGTTCATTTTGTGCCCTTACCCAAGCTTCCTACTGCCCGCGAGACTGCTGACTTGTTGGTCCAACACGTCTTTCGGTTACATGGGACTCCTCTGGACATTATTTCGGATAGAGGACCACAGTTTATTTCCCGGGTTTGGAGGCGGTTCTGTGAAGCCTTGGGTGCTCAAGTGAGTCTGTCCTCCGGTTTTCATCCAGAGACTAATGGCCAGTGTGAGCGGGCTAATCAACACTTGGAGGCTGCCCTTCGTTGTGTTGTGGCGCAAAATCCTGCAGACTGGAATGTATATCTCCCTTGGGTGGAATATGCACACAACTCTCTCCCGTCAGCCGCTACTGGTATGTCACCTTTTGAATGTGCTCTTGGATATTTGCCCCCACTGTTTCCTGAACAGGAAGCAGAGATTGCTGTTCCATCCGTCCAAGAGCATGTTTGGCACTGTCGGGAGATTTGGAGGTGTGCTCGTTCAGCCTTGCTTTGTTCTGCTGAGCGAAACAAGCGGATCGCTGATAGACACCGGACTCCGACTCCGCCCTACCAAGTGGGTGAAAAAGTATGGCTGGCGGCTAAGAACATTCCCCTGCAGGTAGAGTCTAGAAAATTGGCACCCCTTTTCATTGGTCCATTTGAGGTTGTTGAAGTGGTAAACCCTGCCGCTGTTTGTCTGAGCTTGCCGCCTTCCATGAAAATTCACCCCACCTTTCATGTGTCTCAGCTAAAACCAGTCCACTCTAGTCGTCTGCCCTCCTACCGATCCCCCTCCTCCCCCCCGGGTCATTGATGAACATCCTGTGTTTACCGTTCGCCGTCTTTTGGATTTTCACCATCATGGCCGTGGCTACCAGTACTTGGTTGACTGGGAGGGTTATGGTCCGGAGGAGCGTTCCTGGGTATCCCGCAGCCTCATCCTGGATCCCGAGTTGATTATGGACTTTTACCGTGCCCATCCTGACAAGCCCGGTGGACCGCCAGGGGCGGTCGTTGGGGGGGGGGGGGTACTGTCAGGATTTGCAGTTGCTTCTCTCTCCCTCTTCTGAGTCCCTCATAGTTTCCACTTACCTGGGTGTGGCTGTTGCTGGCAGCAGAGCAGCACATCTGTGACTAATCTCCAATCTCCAGACCTTCATGAGGACCAGTTTACCACCATTCATCGCCAGTTCGTTTGTACTGCTTGTCAGTATCTACACCTTGGCTCTCTTGAACTCGCACCTTGACTTTTTGATAACTCTGTTCTCTCCGTGTTCCAGTCCCGGTCTGCTGCCTGTTGGACTATTACCATTCCAGCCACCTGCTTGCTTTCTCATCTCCTGCCGATTTACCTGCTCAGCCTGATCATCTGGTTCATCATTGCATCACATTCGTTGTTAAATCTATTTTTTTTCCCTTTTACCTGACGTCTGCACATTTGGGTCCTACAGTAAACCTCGACAAAAGTATGGGGAAACGCATATAAAAGGGGCTTACAACCTTTATTTCTGACCTAGAAAAGAGCCATAAGGATTATTCACAATGAACATCATAGAGCTGACACAAACCAATTATTTATTAAATCTAAACTACTGAAAACACATAACATCATAAACTACAAAACTGTACAACTTTTGTATAAAGCAGCCAATAACTATTCACCTCAAAATATACAATCACAAATACAGATTAATTAATCCAATTACCAATTAAAAGAAAACACAGAACTTTTACAGAAAAAAGCAAGAACAACATTAAAAATATTCTCATTATCGTTCACTGGCATCAACCTTTTGAATAAACTGGAGAATGAAATTAGCAGTGTGGGAACTCTGCCTTTAAAACATTTAAAAACATGATTTTACAAGATTATATTCATGACGTAAATGATGGTTAAAGGACTACACTATTATGGCGAATCAAACATTCTCACATTCTTTTGTGTGATCAGCACACAAAAGAATGGGTTGTCTGCAAGAAAAAAGTGAAAAATACGTATTAAATAATGTTACTTTAAGCATATCCCTCGAATCGTCATTGCAAAAAAAATCCCAACATAATTATGTCAAGACTGCATTTCTGTAGGCAACATTTGTACAAATCAAGTCAGTTAAGTTTTAAAATCAGATGTTGCAATGAGAGCTTCAGTCAAAAAAATTTGGTTTTATTTTAGTAAAATGTTTGGTCTGGTTTTATTGTGTTGTAAAATAATTTACATGAAATGTAGAACATTTGTGACAGTACAGTTTATTTTAGCCTTGTAGACAACTGCTTCCAATCTCAGCAATGTGAAGAATGCCAAAAATATAATGCAACGGTGGAATAAACTTGAACTAACTTCATCCTTCTTAATTTCAGTGAAAGAACTGAAACAGTCACTTTATGTTATTATATTAGCTTCTGTTATTGTTTGTTTTAAAAGAACAAAAGCGCTGAAACCACTCTCCAACAGTGTTTGGATTTGCTGGTTAACTCATCCTGTGTTAGGATGCAATCTGCAGCTGGGTGAAATGAAGAAGTTCTTTTGCTCGCAGGGAATGCTCAAATGCTCCCTCACTAATGTTTACTTATAGCTCGAAATATCTGGTATGCTGAAAGAAAATGAATAAAAACAAGAAGCTGGAGGAAGTGTAATACGTGCATTTTTTATGTTTCCATTTAGTTTGATTCACTGTCATAGCAATAGCATCCTATCGATTGGTGTTGAGTTGCACACCTTCAGTGTGTGAGAGGGAGGAAAAGCAGAGCTGCATCAATACTTAGAGGAATGAGCAAACAAGAGTCTTTCATTTGACCCATTAGATTGGTAAGAATCTTCTGCTCTCTAATTGGAGAGCATGAAGGATGTCTGATATAATCACTGTCTCATACACCAAAGAATATGAACTGCAACACTTCCAAAATTGATGTTTCTTTGGAACCTCTCTTTGTAAATTCCATATTTCTGTCACAAGCAATTGGAGAAACTCCACAAATGTAACCAGCGATGCTGGTGAATAGCATTTGAACACCAGGCCATCCCTATATGTCAGGTAGACGGTTGGTCTATTCAGTTAAGTAAAGCTTAAGCTGAAGGCATTTTTTGTTTTTTTTTCTCCTCAGCTTAGAGAAATATGAACGGTAAAAATATCCCTGTGAATCATCTAATCTGCATCATCCTCTATCCAATGTGTGTCGAAGACTAAATGATATTCTGTCAGAGATATTACCTCATGTTGATGTCTTTATTTTTATTTATTATTCATTTTTGTACTCCCACAAAGCCTGTTCATTCATATATTGCCATTTATTGCTGCAGTGCTGGTGAAAAACAGGAAATCCACCTCAAACTGTAACTACTCCTATTTTCATTGCTCTGGAGCTGCACCAGTGTAACCAATATTCATATATATATATATATGTGTGTGTGTGTGTGTGTGTGTGTGTGTGTGTGTGTGTGTGTGTGTGTGTGTGTGTGTGTGTGTGTGTGTGTGTGTGTGTGTCCCTCTCACCCTTGTGGGGTGGTATCTGTGTGTCATCCTCAAGCTCGGGTCCTCTACCAGAAGCCTGGGAGTCTGAGGGTTCTGCTGGTTCTGTTCTAGCTGTTCCTAGGACTGCGCTCTTCTGGACTGAGGCTTCAGATGTTGTTCCAGGAATCTGCTGGAGCCACTCTTCCAGTTTGGGGGTCACTGCCCCAAGTGCTCCTACTACCACGGGGACCACATTAACCTTGACCTTCCACATCTGTTCCAGCTGTTCTTTCAGCCCTTGGTACTTCTCAATCTTTTCGTGTTCCTTCTTCCTGATGTTGGCATCAGCTGGAATCGCCACATCTATCACCACTGCTCTCTTCTGCTCTTTGTCCATCACCACAATGTCCGGTTTGTTAGCCAGCAGCTGTTTGTCGGTCTGGAAGCTGAAGTCCCACAGGATCTTAGCCTTGTCTTTCTCAACCACCTTCGTTGGTATGCCCCAGTGGGATTTGGGTACTTCTAGTCCATACCGGGTACAGATGTTCCTGTACACTATCACAGCTACTTGATTGTGCCTTTCCATGTATGCTGAGCTGGCGAGCATCTTACACCCTGCTACCACATGCTGGACTGACTCTGGGGCTTCTTTACATAGCCTGCACCTTGGGTCAGATCTACTGGGGTAGATATTGGCCTCTATTGCTCTTGTACTTAGGGCCTGTTCTTGTGCTGCCATGATCAGTGCCTCTGTGCTGTCTGTCAGTCCAGCTTTATTCAGCCATTGGTAGGTCTTCTTGATATCAGCCACTTCCTCAGTATATATAATATATATATATATATATATATATATATATATATATATATATATATAAACTCATAACTCTTTTTAAGAATTTATGGATATAAGCCTCTTGTCTAATGACGTATGTAAGCCTCTTGCTTTATTTGTTTGTCCGACAGACAAACAAAAAAGACAGCTTTATCATTTTGAAATGACAATCCACTGTCCTATTATTGCTGGGCGGAGTTTACATTACATGTTGTCAGACCTGACAGATCTTTCATATTTGAATGTTTTCCTCTGTGTTGCTACCAACCTTTGCATAAAAACACAAGCCTGTGTTCTGTGCATAGAATATTGCACTTGTCCTTATTCTTTCCTCTTTTAACGTTAGTGTATGTATTCTAGATACTGGGACCCATGCAGGTGCAGCTGCAATGCCTACCGTATGTTAAGTACGTAGCTGGTCCCATTAACACATTGGGATACACACCAAGATGCGTTAAAGTAAAGGGCCAATTATTCAACACTTGACACCTTAGCACACAACTACCAATGACACTGGTTAATTAACCTGAATCAATACCCCTCCAACACAGGTTTGTGTTCTTCTCACATTAACTAGGTTGCATTGTCAGATCAGGTGGCTCAGATTATTTCCCCCTGAATAATTTATGATGACATAATATCATAACTTTTAAATAAAACATTTAAATTCATGCACTGGTTAGTTACTAAACTTAACAAAATATTGCTATAGAGGAGTATATCATGTATAGTTTTGGCATTTTAAGCATGAAATTTTTAATATGTCATGCTTCGTTTTGATGAATGTGGTTAAGCACTATAACTGTAGTCAATGCAAAATGTTGATTGTGATTCAAAAGATCACCTACATGGACCTTCAAGAGAGCATGAAACATTGCTTTGTGATACCACCTGTTGTGCTTTGTTGTTTGTCTCTTGAATGACACACATACTCAGAGCGCCTGTTCCTGGAAAATGTTTCTAATGCCACCACTGGAACAGTATTAAGGATAAAGGTTCCATTTACATCCACATAAAGTAATGAGCAACTTAGCAACATATTCTGTCTATCATATCAGAACCTTGGACCGTCGTGATGCATGGGTCAGGGTTTTTTAATACCTTAACCCACCTGACTTATGTTGAGAAAACATCTCCATTACACTGTCAACGTTGTGAATTTCATTGGCTTAATTGTCAGGATGACAACTGACACAAACCACAGCGGCCGACCGGAAACTGTTAACTTCATGAATATATGAATATTATAATATGCTGCAGGAATATTATGAATATAGTGTCATACCTGTCAAAACTGACTATTGCAAAGATAAGTCTGAGCACTGCGGGGCTTTCCCAGGTCTCATCCTGCTGCTGAAAGGGAGGCAACCCCTGATTTATTTCTTCATTCTCTTCTACCAATATTAGCATGAAGTTCCAGGATAAACATACAGACGAGTTATTCCAAATGTGCGCTTTCTTGTTTTGTAGCACCAAAACAAGTTACAGTAACCCTTAATGAACTCTGTCTATTTTCTTTTTCTCACTGTCTCTCTCTGTCTCATTAAAATGATGTGTGAGAGTTTGGGAGAGAGACTGACAAAGAGGAAGACGAAGACGACGGTGAAAACATTCTCATCCTAGCTCATCACATACTGATGCTTTGTCACGCCCTTGTGCGTCTCATCTACATGCATAGGACACCCTGGGGTGTCAACGTGCAATGCCTTCCTAACACATGCCCCACATGAAATGTGTTTGCTTTCATTTGAGACATAATCTATGGTCTCCTGAGAGGAGACTTGTGTATGTAACACACATTTAACCCTGACCTCAATACTGTTTAGGATGGTGTCACTTATTTATAGATGATGCATTATTCATTTACAGTGATCACCTCTTAAAATGTGTTTCCATTTCATCTAGACTACCATCTGCATCTGTATGACATGCATAAAGGCATGAAAATTATTAAAAGTTGCAATAAATTGCTGCTTTGGACTGTTCACCCAAACTCATACAAGGTGTCCTGAATACATCAAACTCAAAGACTATTGGTTGATTGGCACCTCACTTGATGGGCAGCCCTGACATGACAAAAATCAGTGGCAGGATGTTAGTTTGGACCACCCCAAAATGTCTCAAAGGAGGCCTTCATTAAATCTGATGTCCTTTTTTGGGATACAAAACCTTGCTTTCTTCTGACTTGGGAATGCCAAAAGCAGACATACTGAGCAGGTCAAACAACCAACAAGCCTCTTCACAGGCTATGAGTTTTTCTACACAGGCTATAATGGAGAGTAAATATGGCAAACACAGACAATTAGCAGGCAATAATTCTGATATGATTAGCAGAAATGGCTGTACATTGGCGATGTAACATACACATCACCAATGTTGTGAGATACTGACTCTGGACCTGCTGAGGAGATAATGTGCAAATGAGGTACAGCTGTGAGGCAAGTGTGCTGATAGTAGGAGCAGTATGTAAATGTGCAGTGGACAGGTGTGGTACAGCAAAGTCCGGAACATGCACAGTAAAACCTGAGAGAGGAGGAGGACAAAGGAGGAGAAGCTAAAGAGGGCAAAGGCAGGAGGCTTCATCATGAACAGATGATGATTGTAATGGATCCTTTCAATGGACACATTTATTTATGCATGGAAGGAAAACATAAGAGGTTGTAATAAATATTCTAATTTGACATAAGAACAGTTCTAAGTGAAAGCTGGTCAGTTAATGTCAACATTTGCAAGCTTGAATACATCTGGTGCATTTTGCTTCCAAGCTTCAATGAGTGTGTCCTAGATATGTGTTGGTATTTGAGAATTGATATATGGTGTTCTGTCTCTGTATATATGGGGAATTATTGAAAAGCTATCAATAGCTAAGCGGTGGTGGCTAACGTTAGCTTTTGCAGGTCGTTTTTTTCAAAAGCTATGGTCTCTCACAGGCTGACTTTATTAAATATGACTGCTGTGTGACTACAATCAACACATAATGTGCTCCTAGAACGTGAGTTAATAAATGTAATTTAATTCTCAAACCTAAAGTTTTGGTTACCTACCTTAATTCAACAAATTGTTGAAATTAAGACAGAAGATTTTTTTTAACGCACTTATTTCTTCCATCCTTACATAACTACAGAAATAAATTACTCCAGCAGCCATTTGATGCAGAAGAAGAATGTACCCAACCCATTTTACAGATTCAAAAGAAGGCAAGTTTCATAATCTCATAAATTCTGATCTTTGATTAAATTTCCAGCAAAAACATTTCTGTGACTGAATGCTTCTTCATTAACAAATGTCTGTTTAGGCTCACAAAATAGAAATGAAATTATATCTGAGACATTACATGATTCAAGTATCTGTAGGAAGTAAAAAAAAAAAAAACATGAGTAGTCATGGACCTCAACTGATCCCTTGCCGTTCAGCACTGTGTGTCTTGAAAACAACCCAATAAGGCACTGACTTCAAGATAGACATGCCTCTCTCCACCCCCTTGAACACACACACAGAGAGAGAGAGACAGAGAGAGAGAGAGAGAGAAGCCTCAAGCACACTAGTTCAAAAGTTTATTCAGTGAAGTTTGAACTCACATTCTCATGAGTTCACATGTAGGCCTACAGTAGTATTGGGGTAAAAATAAAACAAATGATTTTTTTATGGTGCAGGAGTAGTCTGTAAGGGAGCTGGCAGTCTACATCTTGACAGAGTTTGGAGTGTGGAGGGAGGAGGGGAGGAGCTGCACACTTACAAAATGTACTAACTCACCTACTCCATCTGTCTATAACACGTAGTATCTCGACACACCGCTTTCAACCCTCTTGTCTGCTTTCACATATCTGCATTCAGACCATGCTGTTACTTCACATCAGCCTGAAAGCTTTAGACTGACACCCTCAAACTACAGGACTGATGCAGCAAGAAGGATTTTTAGCAAGTTGGCTCTTCACAAGGACTGCAGCAATTTTTTATTGAATGCAAAAAAGGCAAATCAAGGACAAAAAACTTCTTTTTTTTTGAGACAATGGTGCGTGATTTCCAATTAAAAATGAATTGTTTTGTTTTTTTTTTTATTTGGTGCTGATGGTCATTCATAAAGATAAGTACCAAAAAAGGGACTCAAAACTATCTGGCGGGTGAAGTTCTGGCAGTAATAGTGTTACTAGTACATTTTTCAGTTGCATATTAAATCCAAGGAGCTTCTCAGTAACTTGGTTCATGTAATGGGCAAGTGGTACATCTGCACAAACTGCCTTTCTGTCAAGCATTTCTGAAGTGCAGCAAAGGTTCCTGCAGCATTTTTGAAATAACACTGTTGAGGATCAGTAAGTGATGCCCCTACTACAGAGACATGTGTGTGTCACCACCTGAAGCACTTCCATATGAGGGTGAAACCTGTCAATCCTTGGGCTGATGTTTATAATATCTCTGCTGTGAGAGGAATACTGGCATTTAAGTTTACCACATAGACATGTGTTAGATGGTGAGAATAGAGAGGACGAGGGAGTGAAGATCTTTTTTTCTTTTTTTTAACTTCTGTCACCATGGTTCTTGTGGTTAATACTGTATACAATAACTTCATTTTTTTTTAATCAGAATTTTATATAGTGGTCATAGTGGGTGTGAGTAGGCGTTTGTTTTTGTGTGGCCCTGCAATGAACCGGTGACTCATCTGGGGTGTATTCCACCTCCTACCAGTAAAGAGCTGGGATAAACAGCAACATCACCTCTGATCCGTATTGCAGGTAAATGATTGAAGTCAAGATGATCATAATTGCCTCAGCTACAAGAAAATGAATGAATGATAACTTCATATTAACACTGCGCACACTCACAAACACGCCACAGTTTTTTTGTATTATTGTTTTGTGTAAATGCACCTAATATATATTGTATGTGTGTGTGTGTGTGTGTGTGCGTGCGTGCGTGCGTGCGTGCGTGTGTGTGTGTGTGTGTTTGAGGACTAGGGCGTAAGCATAGTCATGTGAGCAGCAGGTCAATCGCAAAGTGATAAAAGATTGCTGACCTCAGTAGACTCCTTGTCATTTTGCTGCAGGCACCTAGCTGTGTTTGATTGTCCCTCCCATCAGGGTGGTAGCTAGAGATGAACTGGTGGGAGACCTCTCCCTTACTGGAGTATCAGAGTAAAGCAGTCATATCCCTGGGTCTCCTCTATCCTCCTTCCGCACCACTACGTTGTGGCATCGGTATCTTTCCTAATAACTAGTCCAGCCATTGTTTTCTGCCGTCTTTTTAATTATTGTTGCATGTATTGTATGTGTGTTGAGGTTATTTCTCTCTACCATAGGCCAGCGGTTTTGGGCCCTGTCAAGAAAAGTGATACTAGTGGTTGCAATTGCTTGTGGTGACATACTGCTGAGTATATGTTGAATGGTCATATCGTATGTACTTATTATTTCTCCTCTCTTGTACAAGCATACCTCGGCTTATGTCGTTTCAAGTTATGTCGTTTTCGATTATAAGTCGGTCTTCAAAAAATTAAATACATGTAAAAATAAAAATCATTGTACTCCATTTTATGTCCACCACAAATATTGGAACCATAAAATCACTAGTAAACAGTTAAAAGAATAAAATATTGAGTCACAGTAAAATAAGAATAAAAACATATAATATCATGTTATTGTTTCAAGCATATTATATGTTTGAAATGAAATGTGATCCTTATATTAGTTTATTAACCAGTAAGGTTTTCTTACGATTCTGAATGTGTTCATTAGGTATTCATTTTATTTGGTGTTTTAACTGGCTTGCGTTCCTGTCATAATCAGTCTTTGTAGAAAGAGGAAAATGTTCGGAACTTGTAAGTTTGTACATAAGAGTATTCATGTAACCTGGGAGGAATGCCAGTTTTACAGAGGAACTTAATCCACATTAATCCACACAAGTGTGTACCCAGAAAAATTCAGGACAGGATAATTAAATGTGGTCTTTTAAATATTAGATCTTTATCATATATTATCATTAATGATCTAATGATCGATCACAGCATTGACATTTTTGGACTAACAGAAACCTGAGTATGTTAGCCTTAATGAAGCCTCTACTCCCAGCCATATCAATACTCACATAGTGGAAGAGGAGGTGGCGTGGCAGCCATTTACAACTCTAATTCAGCAATTAACCCAAACCCTGAGTCTATCTACATGACTTCTGAGAGTCTTAGCATGAATGTGCTACATTCCTGAAATAAATTAACTAATTCTATTGAATTTGTAATGGTATATCGTCCTCCTGCACCATATTCCTCTTTTTTGATAGAATATTCTGAATTTTTATTTAACCTGGCTGTTATCACAGGTAAGGTTATAGTAATAGGGGATTCCAATGTTCATTTCGACCGTGTGAATGAAAGTTTCTGCGTTGGGTTTAAGTCTATCTTAGATTCTTTTGGTTTCTCACAGGTGGTGGATGATCCTACCCATAAACACCACCACACCCTTGATTTTATTCTTAACAATGTTGTACATATAGGGCACCTGACTATTTTCCCACAAAACGGCTTCTTGTCAGATCACTCTCTAGTTACTTTTGATGTTGCTCTAACTAGCATTGATCCTCAGGATAAAACCTTCCTGACAAGATCAATCTCTGATGCAGTAATCTTTTTCTTTTCCATTCGGCTTTTCACTTCAGAGGTCGCCACAGCGAATCAGTTGCCGCCATCATTCTGCATCCTCTTCTCTCAAACCAACTAGCTTCATGTCCTCTTTCATTACACCCACAAACCTCCTCTTTTGTCTTCCTCTAGGCCTCCTGCCTGCCAGTTCAAAACTCAGCACCCATCTACAAATATATTCAGTATCTCTCCTCTGGACATGTCCAAACAATCTCAGTCGGCCTCTCTGAATTTACCAACAAAACTTCTAACATGTGCTGTACTTCTGAAGTACTCATTCTTGATCCTATCCATCCTGGTCACTCCCAAAGAGAACCTCGGCATCTTCATCTCTGCCTCCTGACTTTTCCTCAGTGACACTGTCTTTAGACCAAACAACATCACTGGTCTCACCACAGTTTTGTACACATTTCCTGTCATTTCAGCTGAAACTCTTCTATCACACCGAACACTTTTCTCCACCCGTTCCATCCTGCCTGTACACCCTTTCCCCCCTTTTTTTCCGCATTCTCCATTGCTCTGGACTGTTGACCCTAAAGTAACAAATAACCTTTTAATAGCGTCAGACAAAGGTCTTCTATCTGTTTTAGTCTTATTAGACCTGAGTGCAGCATTCAATACTGTTTATCATAATATTCTTCTTAGCAGTTTGGAAGAGGAATTTTGCATTATAATCTCCGCATTAGACTGGTTTAGGTCATTTCTATCAACCGATTTCAGTTTATCCATGTAAATAATGAATCTTCAGGTCGAGAGACTCTTACCTGTGGAGTATCCCAAGGATCTGTTCTGGGGCCGATTATGATTAATTTATACATGTTGCCATTGGGAAATATTATAAGAAAACATAACATATATTTTCGCTGTTATGCAGATAATACACAATTACAGTGGTACCTCTACTTTCGAATGTCTCTTCTTACAAAATTTTCTACTTACGAAGGGCCTCAACAGGAAAATATTGCCTCTAGTTACGAAAGACATTTCGAGTTATGAAAGGTAAAAATACAGTATGGGCTGCTACTCGCAGCTCCCAAAGGTTCCTGAACGCAACATTCTTATAGCTGCTCTGCCATTGTCTATTATCTAGCATCCTGGCATCCCATTGGCTAAGAGGGACCTCCTCTTAGCCAATGAGGAGGTCCCTCATTGGCTAAGGATGTTGCATAGGTGTTTATGCACACGCTGCATATGTGTCTATGCAGCGTCCTCTTCATTCGGCACTCGACCCATGATGTGTTCTGATAGTTTTACGTACATATATTAACTTTTTGAGTATTCGCTATGGACCCTAAGAAAGTGACAGAGAAAAGAGGAAAAGCAAAGACGAAGAAAAGAGTTTTTTTGTCCATACAAAAAAAACAAGAGATAATAGAAAAGCATGAAAAAGGGATGTGTTTGGTTGATCTCGCCAAAGAATATGCCCGTAATGCATCTACAATCAACACATAATTAAAACAAATGGAAGTTTAAGGAGTTTAAGGCATCACATGGGTGGTTAAAGAAGTTCAAAAGGAGGACTGGAATTCACTCTGTTGTTCGGCATGGTGAGGCAAGAGCGCATGATCCAAAGAGGGCAAAAAACAATGAGGACATCAGTTAAAAGGTAAATGACCAGCATTTTATTCTTTCTTTGTTTTTTATGTTATGCACAACTCTCATTTATTGTGTAATAATGTAATTGTAACGTGTATTTGTTACGTGTTTTGATGCATTTTTATGCTTTATAAAATATTTATGTCTGAATTTTGGGGGGTTTGGAATGGATTAGGGTATTTGCATGGAAAACCCATCTCTACTTATGAAATTTCTTCCAGAACCAATTAATTTCGTAAGTAGAGGTACCACTGTATATTCATCAATGAAAACCAACAAATCTGACCAACTAATTAGAGACCTGCCTCAGGGATATTAAATCCTGGATGTTTCACAATTTCTTAATGTTGAACAGGAACAAAACTGACATTATTATTATTGGGCCTAAGCAACTTAGAGATGATTTTTCTAACATTGTAATTCACTTAGATAACATTGCTCTATCCTCTACTAATGATGTTAGGAACTTGGGAGTGATTTTTGATCAAGATCTGTCCTTTGACTTTCATATTAAGTCTGTGTCTCGGACAGCCTTATTTCATTTATGAAACATTTCGAATTTTAGAAATTTCTTATCCTTTAAAGATGCAGAAAACATCATACATGCCTTTGTTGCTCCTAGATTTGATTACTGCAATTCCTTATTATCGGGCTGCTCAAGCTCCTCCATTAGGACTCTTCAACTAGCTCAGAATGCAGCTGCCCGCATACTGACTCAAACTAGGAGAAGAGAACACATCTTCCCTGTCCTAGCATCCTTACATTGGCTTCTGATTAAATCTAGAATAACATTCAAAATCCCCATGATCACATATAAAGCTACTCACTGTAAGGCTCCATCTTACATTGAAGATCTGTTGAGCCGCATTTTGTAATAATGGGGCATTTTGTAATAAACGTCCACATTGTAATAACTTTTTCATTTTATTTTGTAATAAAGCCACATTTTGTAATAAACTGCCCCAACACATTTTGTAATAAATTTTCCCGCTTTATGTAATAACTTATTACATTTTGAGAAGATTATAACAAAATGCACTCACAACTTTTTTATTCTCTAGAAAATGTAATAACATGGTGCATTACGTAATAACAATTCTAAAGCATAGTTTATTTTTTTGTTAATTGTATTTTATTTTATTTTAAAGTATTTGTAAAAGGTAGGCATATTATTAGTATTACTTTATTAGCCTAGTAGCAGTATTTAGCAATTACTAACAGTACACTATTCAAAGGTTGCATTAACAGAGAATATTCTGTAAATTCCAGATTTTTTTTTATTGGATACCAAAACCACATCAAGAATAGTTATTAACATCCAACAAACCTTATTATGCTTTTTATAATACAGAACAAAACTCTGGGTAAATTTCTCCACTAAGATCAATTTTAAACAAATATGAAATTGCCTCAAAAGGCTAAACAAACAACAAAATTTATATTTCCAAAATATATCCATAATTTCAAATTGCCCATGTCTAATATGTCTAATTACCAGCCAAGCCATAAACCCAAACTGTTTCCCAAACAGCTTTTTGAGTTTTAATATCCCACCACCAAAGTGCCCTGCTGCTTTGTTCAACCTTTGTACACTAACTGTGTGCTTTCCAATGACATCCAACCCAAGGCTTGGGCTTAATGTTTCCCTTAGATTGATGGATGGAATCGATCTGCAATGTCTTTAAAATGTTGAGACATTCTGTTAAATGTCCCAAGCATTGACATGTAATTCTCAAGGGTCATTTTGATAATAGACTGAAACATTTCAGCTGGTAGGACGGGCTGAACATGGGGTGTAGTCAGAACAGGGTCCTCAGGCTCATCAGGCCGGATAGGTGGGTCAGACTCATCTGGTGAGGCAGGCTGGACAGGTGGGTCAGACTCACCTGGTGAGGCAGGCTGCAGTGGTGAAAGTGTGTTGTTGTCATATAACTGTCCTGCTTGAGCATCCAAAACATGCTCTATAAATGGTGTGACTGGTCCCTCCAAACTCAGATGATGTTCTCCATGCCCCTCTGCCACATGACCAAGTACTAGCACTGGATTATTGTGACAATATATGTTTGACTCTGATACAATAGTTGAGGCATTGATTCCCAGAGAGGAAACTACAAGAAACTGGACCTGGAAGATTTCAGATGCTCTTTGCAATGTAATGTGGTCACCATAGGTTCCAGTTTGGGCCATTCTTTACAAGTATCCATCCTAACCATTGTCCTCGACAAAGTTGAACAAGAGTGGTCCATTTCCATTGTATGGATAATTCCTGAGGTCATCTCTTAAGCTTTCTGGTGATCTAAATATTCCAAGGGTGGATAGCTGGTCAGCCATGGCTGCAAACTGACAATTTCCATCTGGGTCACAGTCATTGTGAATGCTTAACTCCATAGACATAAATTCCTCTAGTCTGTCTGTGTGTGTGTGTGTACTGAAACCAAAGTGGGTTTAGGCCTCTCTTTGATGGTGCTGTCTTGGGTTTTTTAGAGTGTCTTTTTTCGCAGCCGGGTAGCACTAGTTATATCCGACACGAAGGACTATTTTTGTGTTTGTCGGAGGATCTTTGGATCCCTAAAACTCACTTTGTATTTTGAGAGCTTTCAATTTTTTTCACAATTTTACCACGCCTTACATGATACTTTTTGGAGACTCGATGGGCACCATCGCTCATTCTGACCAAAACAGCGTCCGTAACATTGTAGTGTTGTGATAGGTTTTGTTTGAATGCACGCTTGATCATTAGTTTAGCACAGTGCTCAGAGGCGTTCCCTGCCATTCTTCTCACCCTTTTTGTTTAGTATCAAATTTTTCTCGATGTCTCAAGGATGGTAAAGTTGAATGTAGATTCCTCACAGACTCCTTCCGAACAGAGATGGACAACCGCATAAAGGATGCCTTATGCTGTTGCTTTTTCTTCCATAGTATACTTCAAATGGAGACATCCATCCTAAAACGTCTTTAACATCCTCATTTAGCACTCTTGAATATACAGGTAGGTGCTTGACCCAGTTAACTCTGTTCCCTTGAAATTTCACCGGACCATACATGATCTTCTTTCTTAGCCACCTATGTGTCCTCTCAACCTTTCCTTGACTTTGTGGATGATATGCTGAGCTTTCAATTATTCTCACTTGCAGAGATCTCATTAGAATTTTCACCGCCCCTTTAAAATCAGTCCCTTTGTCATGTTGTAACACTTTGGGTGGTCCATGTTCATGATAAGGTGTTTGGCAATTTCAACACTACTTTTTCTTTTCAATGGTTTCAGCCACATATAACAACTGAACTTTGCATTTTGAAGTTGGTACCACTCAGTTTTGTTTAAGATTTTCTGCACCTTTCTTTCACTAATGCCACTATGATGCATTTTCAGTCATTTGCTCAACTTTCTTGCTCCAGAACCCTTAATATCATCTAGACCCTTTTTAACAACACAATCAACATTAGACTGTAGCATGACTGGCTTGCCGGCACACAGCAGTGTCTGCCCATCCTCACTGGGAGAATAGACCCCTTGATTTCTCCAGAGACGCACCAAGGAGGTATGACATTGTACATTTCCTTGGTCATTGCTTGCTTTTGTCCATGGCCTACAATGAGCTCCAGCAGGGTGCAGGTCAGGGTTGTAATTAGCAGACCTACAAGGGTGACAAAAGAGGGAAAATGTTTAACTCCTAAAAGTAAACTGCATTTTGTGCCTTTTTTTTGCACTTTTATTTTATTTGCAGAATTTCATTTCACGTACTAAAATATGTTATCTTGAATTAATATTTAAGAAGGTATTTTGTTAACCCACCACCACCTGTGGCATCACAGTACCATAATTCAAATTGCTTTATGAATGTTGATCTTATGTTACAGCCCTAGATTTGTCTCAATAAAGGATGCTATCATTAAAGAGGACACTGCTTTCGTAGGAATACTGAAAAACAAGGTTTTAACAAATTTATTGTTTTCACACCTGTTATATTTTTAGCCTTTTAATAGCTATTTCGATGTACATGCACCTTTTTCCTTTAAATGTGTCCTGCTTTAAGTTATTAACTTTCAATATGTACTTAGAGGCATAGATTTCAGTTTTACTTTACAAACTGTTTTTAATACAGTGAGCATAACTTGGACAATGCAGTTTTTAATTCACTCTTATAATTTCTTATCAAGGGCAAAACAGCTACATAACTTTAGATTAACTGCAAAATGTCTTTATACTTCCATATATTCAATTACACAGATAATATTTGGCACAGTTTTACAAAATGCGGCTTTGTTACAAAATGAAATGAAAAAGTTATTACATTTTGGACGTTTACTACAAAATGCACCGTTATTACAAAATGCAGTTCAACAAGATCTCATTAAAGTGTTTCACTATCCTAAGGTTCTTCGATTTGAGGATGCAGGATTTCTGGTAACCCGTCAGGTCTTTAAGAGTAGAACAGGAGGCAGAAGCTTTTGCTATCTAGCTCCTTTACTCTGGAACGATCTCTTGTCCTCGGTTCGGGGGGCTTACATCCTAGGCTTATTGAAGAGTAGACTAAAAGCCCCTCCTCTTTGATAGAGCCCATAATTACAAATTACATAGATTCTACTAGATAAACTGCTATAGGCCTAGGCTGCTGAGGGTATTTTCTTGGTCTCTCCTGTTAAAGGGAGTTACTTTGGAGCTTCTGCCATTTCTCTTTTCTTTGCTTTTCTAATTTGCTGCTAAAATCATATTTGTTAATACATTACAATCATACATCATACAATGACAATCATACAATCATACTCTTTGTTTGCAAGATACTATTGTTGTGCGTCTCCTTGACAGGTGGGGAACAAACATGGAAGACAGGAAATCCAAAAGCCTGGAAATCCCACCCCCACTTCAGCAACAACAGCACAATCTGGACTGGAAATTCAATCTGGCCTATCTGCTACTCTGTCTCTCTGTCTCTCTTTCTTTTCCTTGCTATATCTCTATCCCCAGTGTATTTATTTTCTACCCAAATGGTCAAGGCGTATGATCGCCCTCCATAGTCTGAGCCCTCCCCCGAGTTTCTTCCTCAATGAGGGAGTCTTTCCCCGCCACCGTCGCTTATGCTTGCTCTGGGGGGTTCTGTTGGCTTTCTGTCTGTTAAAGCGCTTTGAATGTCTGGTGATGTGATTAAGCGGTATATAAATAAAGTTTGTTTGATTATTGATTGATTTGCTGTGACATCACATCCTGTATTTCTATGGAGTGGCTAGCTTCAGTTGATGCAGAGTTACTGGTAACTTACTTGCTTCTTACACTGTTGACTCAATCTGCTTCACACACTGTGCAGTCCTTGCTGGAAGAAGGAAAGATTGGCACGTCATAAATCACAACAGCGCTTGAGCGTTTTGCATGATTAGATGGTGGAGAGAACATTAAATCAGACCCGATTTGCTAATTGACTAGCTGCAGGTCCTTTCTCCCTGTGGTTTCTGGCTGGAAGCATTTCTGTGCAATGAAAGTGATTGTTTGAAAAATGAGGCACATTGCCAAAAATAAAATTTAAAAAAATTACCCCTCATCAAATATCATTCACTGCTGTCGCACATTGATCTTATATTTGTCGAGTTATACAAAGGCAACCGGGAAAAACCAGTTTGAATTTGAGCAATGTCAGCAGAACAGGGATGGTGTGAAATGTGGGGAGCTGACCTTGAAAAAATCTTCAAGTTGTGTTAACAGCGGAGTCTAAATTCTGACTAAATGGGCCTTTTTCGAGCCCTGAGGAAGCTAGTGAATCCGGTAGTTAACCAGTGTTAAAATTTGTGACACAGATGAAGAACAAAAGCATTCTTATATATGAAAATGAAATGATGTGCCTGATGTTTCATTCCTTTTAATCACATGAAGCCTTCCTATTGCCGTTCCTGTAAACTGACTCTTTACATTTTGTCAACACGCAGAGACACAAGTATAAAGCCACTGTTTTGTGTCAAATTTAACCATAAGAATCATACTTTAATATCAATGAAAATGTATGGCAGCACACTCAAGGACAACTGACTTATTGTTAGCATGTCTCTTTTGTCTAGCACAAGAGCTGTGATGATGAAAAATTCTTCAGTAAGGCATTGTCACCCCAGCAGTGCCTACCTGAAAGCATAGAGTGTGGGAGCATGGGAGTCATTGCTATGGAAACAAGCAATATACTGAAAGAAAAGAGGCATATGCGGGGTATAACTTAACTTAACTACACCTCGGAGGGAAAAAAAAATGCCTAATTGATTGGCTAATAGTGCTGACTGGGTGCCTGTTTTCCCAGGTCACACATGTGCAGCACATTTTCCCTAATCATAGGCAGAAAAAGTTATTTTAACAAACAGCAACAGAATCACTGATGAAATCCGAGGATAAGAGCAGCTGTCTAGCCTGCAGCTGAGATCTGTATGATCAGAGAATTCGGCCAGATAGATCTACAATATGAAACACTTCCAAGCATATAATGGAAGCTATTATTGGGTACTTGAACTATCATTGCATCTTACAGTCTAAACAAAATATTCAATTGACATCATTTAAAGCAGGATCCACAGGCATCTTTATTTTCTCCACAGAATTCAGTGAGGCAGTGCACAAGTCAGGAAGACAAGCTCCTCACCTCCTTCTTAGGAAACAGAGCATGAAGACCAGCATGACCTCAAGGGTAATTTGATTTATTTCAAGTCACTTCTGTGCCCCCGAAACCTAGAAAAATACTACCCCGTGTAAGAAAATCCGAGCCTGTGGTTTCCTCGCTATTGATGAAGCAAAATAAAGTGGAGTGCAGTGAGTGGATTGTATTCATTGGAAAGCCAGGACAGTCAATATCACACATGGTTGGCTCTGATATTAAGTAGGTTAAGATAGATGTTTCATCCATGGAGGGAGAGGGAGAGGACCAAAGTAGACAGACCAAAGAGTGTCAAGTCTTTTCATCCAAGGAGGAAAGTCCATGTGATCGATAGACATTACAAACACTAAGAATAAAACCACACAGCTACACAAGCATTGAAATGTTATTGAACTGAACATGGATAGATGCACTGGTAACAGTTTGGAAAAAAGTGGAAACATTTTTTTGTGCATCATTCAAGACAAGCAATCACATTCCAACTGCATGTAATCCATTATTGTTGTAATCGACTTATTATGTCTTAACAATTTTAAATTATATAATTTCAAATGGATGAATAGATAAGCACGGGTCATTCCACCATAGACTTGATTTTTCTGAATTATCTCTGGATTATATTTACAAGATAAGTACTTTTCAAATGAAATTGCTGTCCATTTCAAACAACAAGCAAATAACACAATATTGACACCATGGACACAATGCTAACAATATGTAAAATTCATTGTTTTATTCAAAACAAATAATTGTCATCTTGAATGTATTTCACCTTATCTTTTTTTATTAGAGGTCAGTCAAGTTGTAAGTTTTAACTGCTTGTTGGAACCACCACTCTACGAGGGTTGAAGGGTTGAAATGCATGTTTTTGTCCTTCATGCTACTTAAATAAAGTTTTTTCTTTTTTCCTTTTTTTTTTTTTGGACACATCTCCTGTGTTTCCTGGTATCAGTTTCCAGTTGCATTATATTTTCCATCTCCATTCCGTTTAGAAATGTAAATGACTTATCCTGAGAAATGTTGCTTTCTTAAATAGAAGCAAGTTATCTGCTTGTTGATTTGATTGGTTAAATTTGTCACAGTAATCTGACTTTAAAAAATTGCTGTCATCTTAAGTTGTGGCCACTTAAACAGTGAGGTGATCAGAGGGAATGGGTTTACCCAGTGTGAGAGGCTTGTCACTGAAACTGAATTAGGGCAAACTGATGGTGTTATTCCTCAGACTGCACTACTGGGGTGGTATAAATCACTTTGCTGCTGAGCAATAAAAAAAATGTCAGCCAGTGGATTTAAGGCTCTTTGAACTTTTCTTTTCTCATGCCACACAAATATGACATTTAAAAAGAACAGGAGCCTTGAAGCAAATACAGCAATCATCTTAACATATCCAGCTATAACGTTTACACGATTGTGCATCAGGAGTTCAATAGTAACGTCTCTTGAAAAGGTATGTGTGCCACTAGCCTTTAGTGTGGAATTTGATAGGTTTTAATTGCTTTTAACAGCAATTGAAAGGAATTTGCTGTATACATATACATACTGTATATATATATAAAGTGTATACACACACATATATACATACAGTATATACTGTGTGTGTGTGTTATATATATATATATATAATATATATCCATCCATTCTCTTCCGCTTATCCGGGGTCGGGTCGCGGGGGCAGCAGCTTAAGCAGGGAAGCCCAGACTTCCCTCTCCCTATCCACTTCGTCCAGCTCCTCTGGGAGAATCCCAAGTTGTTCCCAGGCCAGCCGGGAGACATAGTCTCTCCAGCGTGTCCTGGGTCGTCCTCGGGGCCTCCTCCCGGTAGGACGTGCCCGGAACACCTCACCAGGGAGGCGTCCAGCCATTTATATTATATATATATATATATATATATATATATATATATATATATATATATATATATATATATATATATATATATATATATAATTTTTTTATTTATTTTTTTAAATATATATTTTTATATATATATATATACACACACACACACACACACACACACACAGTATATAATATATACAGGCAAACCTCGGTTTCCGACCACAATTTGTTCCGGAAGGCTGTTCGAATATCTATTTGTTCGAATTCCAAATACAATTTTCCCATTTCAAATTATGTAAATGGTCTTAATCCGTTCCAAGATGCTAGAAAATTACCTGTTATGGTAATTCAACATGTTATGTCATTTATATATCAAATTGTATAGTAATGAAACATATCGAAGAAATGTAAAAGAAAGAAGCAAACATGAGAAAGAAATCTAGTTAGCCCAAAATGCAAGTTATAGTCGTCTTTTGGACAGAAGTTTATGGAACCGTAACTCGTACCATAGGCAATGGAACGCAAATTAAGTGAAAAATTATTAAATACAGTGAGGGGAGGGTGGTTGGGGTTGGGACAATGATTGTGTTTCTGTAACATCCATGCATGGTGAGGAGCTTTCTAGTCTTGATATATGTGGCTTCTATCTCCTCCTTTGGTCAGCTTATGATCCCAGCAGGGTATCTGATGACTGGCAGTGCATACATGTTGATGGCTCGGACCTTGTTCTTGCCATTCAGCTGACTTCTCAGGACTTGCCTTACTCTCTGGATGTATTTGGCTGTGAATGACTTCCGTGCGGCCTCCTCATGGTTGCCATCAGCCTGTGGGATTCCAAGGTATTTGTAGCTGTCCTTGATGTCTTCTATCCTGCCCCCTGATAGGTCAACCACTTCAGTTCTGATCATCTTGCCTCTTCTTGATACCATCCGGCCACATTTGTCTAATCCGAATGACATCCCTATACCATCGCTGTAGATCTTGGTGGTGTGGATCAGTGAGTCAATGTCTCGCTCATTCCTGGCATACAGCTTGATGTCATCCATGTAGAGGAGATGGCTAATTGTTGTCCCACTTCGGAATCGGTATGCGTAGCCACTCTTTGTGATGATGTGACTGAGGGGGTTCAGGCCTATGCAGAACAGCAGTGGTGATAGTACATCCCCTTGGTATATGCCGCACTTGATGTTAACTTGGGCAATTGGCTTGGAGTTAGTCTCCAGGGTTGTCTTCCACTTCCCCATTGAGTTCTTGATGAAGGCTCTTAGTGTCCTGTTGATCTTATACAGTTCCAGACATTCCAGTATCCACGTGTGTGGCATTGAGTCGTAGGCTTTCTGGTAGTCAATCCAGGCGGTGCACAAGTTGGTCTGCCTATTCTTACTGTCTCTGTGTACTGCTCTGTGATGCTTGACAGGAGCTTCCATGTTGTACTGAGACAGGTTATTGGCCGGTAGTTGGATGGGGTAGATTCCTTCTGTGGGTCTTTCATGATCAGGACTGTCCTGCCTTCAGTCAACCATTCTGGGTGCGTCCCATCCCTTAACAGCTGGTTCATCTGCGCTGCTAGACGCTCATGGAGTGCTGTCAGCTTCTTTAGCCAGTATGTATGGATCATATCCGGGCCCGGTGCTGACCAACTCTTCATCTTTGACACTCTTTCTTGGATGTCTGCCATTGAGATGGTTACTGGTTCTTGTTCTGGGAGGCAGCTGTGGTCAGTCCTCAGGTCCACCTCAGCTCTTGGTTGGTCTGGCCGGATGCTATTTCCCTGCCATCCCCTTCTGTAGCTTGGCTAGCTGACTTCTCTCCGTGTCGCCTTTATCTTGGCCTCTAACCGTCTCTTCCATGGAGGGTATTGTTTGTTATGCCCTGTGTTGATCTTATATCCCAGCATCTCGAGGATTACTGTTGCTGTACTGTGGATCAGCTTGTTGGTCTCAGTTATGTTCCCTGTGGGGATGGTTCTTATTGCAGCATTCACATCTTCTAGCATATTCTTCTGAAGGTGCTTGACAACTTAGCTTCCGTATTTGTCGGAGGCTCCAGGTTTCCATTTGGGTCACAATCTTCCTTCTCAAGTCAGCAGCTCTTGTATTGAGGCTGTGTATGTCTCTTGGGGCTTGGTACCCAATCTCATCCATGAGGCCGGGTACCCAATCCCATCCATGAGGCCGGGTATTTTAGTGCCTCACCTAGTGCCTTTTAACAGTGGTTTCAGGACCGCTCAACTCAAGAAAGACGTTACACACATGCAGCTGTTGACAAACACTGTACATTGTATACATTAGCTAAATTACGGGAATTTAGTTTATAGAGCTAAAATATTTGAACATTTTAATAGCGACATATAGAGAGATAGTATTACAGCTATCTGAGCTATTGTGCAATCCATGGTGAGGCACGGCTGGCTGGTGCCTCACCGCAGGTCTCTGCTCCGTATCTCAGCAGTAAATGTGAAAATTCGTGATTTTGTTTAAAAATAACCTAGAATTGGTGACATTAAACGGAAAAAAAGTTCATAATACACATCACTGGATAAATATTAGCATTTAATTTCTTTATTCCATTTCCCAATTTTTTCTTTCGTGATGGCAGGTGAGGCCGTGCCTTCCTACCTCCCCTGACCGCACGTCACTGATGTATATATACTGTATGTATATATATATATATATATATATATACACACATATATATATATATATATATATATATATATATATATATATATATATATATATATATATATATATATATATACATATATATATATTATGTGTGTGTGTGTGTGTAATATTTTTAAGTCCTAATACCCCTGTTTTGTCTCATAGGGAAGATAGGATAGGTCCAGTGCACATTCAGCTGTGGTGGAAATTGAACATTTAAGGTTATGTTATTTGCTCTTCACTCTTCATCTATTTACCTCTGTAATACGCATCTGCTCCTGTAGGCTATGCCATTGTTAGTGATTGGAGGGTCACAAATCCAATAAATTTCATCATAGGTTCAAATAAGATTAGTTTAATCCATCATAATCCTGGAGAAAAATTTAGTTCCTTCCAATATGAAGCATCTGAAACCACACAGCACTAAGTGACATGTATAACTGTCTTTTATTTGAATACATGCAATATGCATAAGGAATAGTAGTAGCTTTCATGCCTTCTTTAGCATTAATACTCACTTCACTCATCGCAAAGATTTAAGCACCAATTGTCTCAGGCACAGAGCATTTGAATAAATCCTCAAAGTGTTCGGGTATTATGTTCAAAGGAACCAGTTAACGTCATCATTGTGCTAATGCACCAGCATGTTGAACACTGTTCACCAGACACTAAACTAAATTACAGCATGCAAAAAGCTGAAATCTCTACATTTCAACAAAAGACCTTTCTCAACAAATCACAACTAAAGGATTCCCTCCCGCCTGTATCTTTTATTGTTCTTTCTCCCAGCGTGCCAATTGTCAGAAATGCTGTTTTAATCATTTCATAGAGTAGCTTTTTTTTTAGTTCTTTCATTCTCCGAATTATCCTATCCTTCTCTGTGACGTTTAATTTACCCTCAATGCATCAATTGAAGATCAGGACTCGTGCATGCCCCTGATGTCTTTCAAAATTATCCATATGTTTATTGTGAAGCTTTCAAAATTATCCATATGTTTATTGTGAAGCTTGTAAAGTGCACAGGGATGGTGTTGCTACCGCTGCCACACCTCTGTTACCACCCTCACACTCTACATTCAGCCATAAATTTCTTCAGGGTTTCGAGACAGGTGATTTGAATGATTTACATCTTCCTCTACCTTCATATCGCTTCAATTTCCTCCCTAATGCAATGTGCTGTGGTGTACCCTGGCACTTTAATGATTGGAGACACACTTTTACTCAATAAGGCTGGATGTGTGGGTTGTATCTCACCATTTACTAATTGGCAACTGAGTATCTAGAAAGTTTAAGGAGTCTGCTTGACTATTGGAGTTCTTTTGTTAATGTCTATTACCATCGAGGGGGGGAAAAACATGGCAATGCCTTTGGTAATGATTCCATGGATGTAATTCCACTGTAATGCTGTATGCACTGATAATGTTAACATGCATCCTATTGCATGTATGGTGAGTACAATCGCATTAGTTTTGTCAGTTTCCTCTCCAATGCTTGAGTGAGTGGCCTCTGAGCTTTCTTTGTATTTGTTTCAGGTCCACTTGTCAGAAGGATGGCAAGCATCTGGTAATGATGCCCAGACAGGGTTTGGTAAGTGGTCAAACAGCAGCTAACTGCAAGGCAGATGGACTGATGTACCCTTTTACTTAGCAGAATGTCATTGGATCGCATTTCTAACTGTGCTTCAAGGATAGGGATGCTTAAAATGCCCTCTGGCATGTAGGGAGGGGCCAACTCGTCTACAATATATAGGCATAAGATCAGAGGATTGAACATGTAAAAATTTAATCAGACAGAAAAAGCATTCACACAGCAAGACTTTAAGTATAGTTCCTATTTAAGTTGCAATTGACAAGTTGCTTGTGTAAAATACATTATCAAAATTATATAAATTAATAAATAACATGCATTAATATGTGGTTAATATCCGGACAAGCTTACTTTTGTGGTTATCACAATGTAAATGATCATCCTGTGGGTAATAGCAACAATCTCAACACCAAGAAAACCAAATGCATTAATCGGAAAGATGATTCTACCACTGCCCCTAAAATCCTCTGTGCCGATGGCTCTGAACTGGAGTTTGTGACCAGCTATAAATACCTCGGTCTCTGGTTGGACTCATCCCTCTCCTTCATCACCCACATTAAGCACCTGCAATCAAAAGTCAAAGCTCGCCTGAGCTTCCTCTACCGGAATAAGACTGGACATCCCTCCACACCAGATGGCTCCACCACTGGTTTCACCTCATTTACAAATCCATACTTGGAAAAATATCTCTACCTCTCCTCCCTTTTACACCTCTCCCATCCTGCCCTCGATCTTAGGTCCAGTAAGCTCATCAAACTCTCCATCCCTAAAGCCCATACTGTCTTTGGTCGCAGTGCTTTCGATTTGCTACAGCTAATGATTGGAACACTTTCCCAAACACCCTCAAACTCATTGTCCCCATATCACGCACTGCTTTTACACAAAACCTGCATGAAATTGTAGTTGACAGCTGCACTTGCTGAGTCTCTCTCTCTCTCTCTCTCTCTCTCTCTCTCTCTCTCTCTCTCTCTCTCTCTCTCTCTCTCTCTCTCTCTCTCTCTCTCTCTCTCTCTTGCTCTCGTTCTCTTTTGTATTGTATTTATTTTTCTTTATAGTTTCTGTATAATGTATAACTTTGTGTTTATTTCAGCCTTCCTCCCCACCCCCACACCTCTAAGGGCCACTGCTCTTTGTTCAGGCTGCATTTGTAAATAAGAACCTGTTTTAATTGCTTGCCTGGTTAAATAAAGGTTAATTTTTTATTTTTCACAGTTAGTCACAGTTAGTTTTAAGATTCCAGGATCTTGGGCAAATTTAGTATACTAAAAAGTATGATACTATAAAATTACTAAAATACTAAAGTTTATACCATTTTTCTTCCTGACTACTGACTGGTTGGGCAACCAAGTCAGTCACTCTTTCTTATAAAGACAGATTATATGGAACTCGATCAGAGGCAGACCTCTTTGGGCCTTGGTTAAGAAAATTACTTGGTTCTGTCCAGCTCATGATTTAACATAGTTTTTTGTGGTGATTGAGTGGTATGGTTGTATGAAAATAATACAATTTTACTAAATTCTGGTCCTTCAGAGCACAACTTAAATCCCAAAAATTGCCATCAGTAAAACGGGAGATCATCAACTGTGACAACGCTGCTGCCTTCTCAGACCAGTAACTATTTTCTATAAATACTGTGCCTATGTTTACACCTAAAAATTTAGGTACTACTTAACAAAAAAAAAAAGAAAAAAGAATTTCAATATTTGCAAACATTATATTGTGATCTAGTTAAACACAATACTGTAACAAGATAGTAATTAGACTAAATACAACATCATCATTTATGCTACCTTCCTAGATAATTGTCTATTGGGAAGTAGTTTTTCCAATCTCCAACCTATAAATTTCAATCCCTGAAAATAATATTTAACAGACTTTTTTCATTTTTTCCAATGCTATATCTTAAAATATGTTTTGTTAATTTTAAACAGAATGTAAAGTATTTAGATCAAATAAATTACAAAATATGCTTCAAAAATGCTGTCCCACATCTCCCCACCTATATATTTGAATAAGCTCACTTGAAAACCTCAAGGTGTCACTTTTTAACTCCACCCACTATCTGTCAATCAATCGTCCAACCAATAAAGCACCCAAACAATCATGGCGCATCTGCTAGAAGGAATCACGTGAACAATATGGCTTAAGGCATTGGGCAGCGAGGATGTTTGTTGCGGTTACGCCTTTCGTCCACACAACAACGCAAGTATCCGGGATGAAAACGCTGGCCAAAGTTTTTCAAAAACACCGAGTATGCGTTGTCGTGTGGGGGGCGTTTCCCTGCGACGAAAACCATTGTGACGTTAGTGTGTGTGAACCGTGTCTACATGCACACACAGAATGAATGGAGTTCAAACCGGCTTTTTTCTGACGTATAACAGCTACACGCCGTAGACTGGATATATATATATATATATATATATATATATATATATATATATATATATATATATATATAATTTGAAAAACCTTGATTATGTTGCTGATGAAAATTTTAAGTATCACACATCACACATCCAGAGAGGATTGTGAATATATGTGGGTTGCAGCTGTTTTATGTTTAGGGTTAGGCAATACACACCCAAATATCCAGTTCTCCTGCTGTATCAGGAGGAACATAAATAAAGACTAGCTTATGTGCGGCTCAGAAATCCACAATACATAAAGATGATAGTTGTGCAGGTACTGAATACACTGCTTGTCCCTGACTGTCCTGATAGTTTCAAAGTTTTAAGCAAAATTTTCAGATGTTTAGGAATCATTCTTATAGACACTTTCCCCCCAAGTACAATTCTGCTGCATTTATAATGGTAATGAACTCTATTCTTTGTGATCCTCAGTGTTCAATCTGAACCATTTGGACCAAGAGGCTTCTTCAGCTCTAGCTGAGTAGTGGGGAGTTTAATGTATTTAACTGCTGTGAGGTCATTGACACACTGAGAGTCATTAAGGTCATACATTTACAGGTGGCCCATCCTGGTCTATTATGGGTAATTTGTATCACCGAGTACATAAGTAGCTTCTTTTTTTCACTTGATTTAAGGTGTGAGTGGTGATGAAACTGTCTGGGGAGATGTGCCAATACTACATCGTATAGTGTGCGGATGAGGGGTGGTGATGGAAGACCCCCATCTCTATTGGATACTAACCGGAGCTCATCTAGTGCTTTTGCCGTTGTCACAATACATACTGTATCATTAAATATACAGAAAAAATTCTGGTGGGTTGACGATTTAAATTCTCGTAATTGAATTTCTATGTCCATTTTTGGGTTCCTGTGACCTTGCAAACCTACGTACATGATAATGTTAAATGCCTAACTTTAAAATGCTCCTTTATCAGAAATGTTAACAAAATTACAACAAAGCCATCCTCGGCATTCATTCAGAACATTTCAGCTGATAGGAAGTAGCACCAGCTGAAAGAAAAGGAACTATGTTTATGACAAGTAATAGTAAGAAGACGATAATGTCGAAGTGTTTTTACCCCCCTCCCCTCTTTAGTTTGGATATTGCTGTCAGCACTAGCAATAACTGCAGATTAGCAGTAGGGGGATTTCTCTGGGGAGTAAGGCTAAAGTAGAAATTGTTCCAGGACTCTCCTCTGCAAATGTTTTCCTTTCCAAAGGCCAGATCTCTCTGCTTCATTGTCTTAGCAGCCCCCGTATTTCCCCCAGTTTTACGGCTCTTCTGAGGGACAATTTGTGTGTTGGGCCCTGGTTTTATTTGTTGGTGTTCAGCGAAGGGTAGGAGAGGACGTCAAATGAAACCCATTAATCACCTCACAGGCTATAAGAGATAATTGTGAAGGGAGAGTGAGGAAGATGTTGAGAGAGGGAGAATGAAGGAGCAAGAATGGAGAGGTAAGGGAGACGAGAGAGTCTAGGGATAGCAAACAAAATAAATCTGTAAGTGTAATGTGGGGATTCTTACATATAAAACACTTTGCCTTCAATTTCCTCACTTAGTTTTTCTCCCATAGTGCTAGGAGAGGTTTGATTGAGTGCAGAAGAGAAGTGAAATGTGAGAGTATATACTGTACATGACTTTTTAAACCCCCATGATACTCAGCTGAAGGTGCCATGTACAATTAGATTACACCGCTATGTTGAACCTAAATTTAGAGTCAACTGCCATGGCACAGACATGTACTTTGTGAATGAATTGTGAATCTGTGGAACCCTGAAACGTACCAACAATAAAACTGTCACCTGCTGTGAATGATGCAGATGACAATTTATGGAACTGCTTTATGGAACAATCAATCACAATTATGGTCAAACAGTAATATCTCCCAAGAGTATTCTATGCTGTATATGCAACAATCATGTTGGAAATGCGTCACTGCTCTGTTGACAACTTTCAAGTTTGGTAATTCAACTCTCAAGTATATACTGTAGGTGTATTCATAGAAGTTATAAAGAAAATGAATATAACGCAGGGTACAAATTTACAGAGCAGACAGACAAAATTGACATTTATGATAGATGAAGTGGATGTATTAGGATTTGTTTTGGGGTTTTTTTCCTTTTTCTCAAAGTCTGAAAAACAACAAATGACAAGCAACAGCATAAAATAAATGAGAAGATGAATGGACACAAAACTGACCTGACAGCAGGGGAATTTTGTCAATAAATCATGTTTTATCTTTGTGACAGGGCAGAAGATGGGTCAAGTTGGAGGATTTAAATGCAAATGGCCGATAAAATGAATGATTTCTCAAATTATCTTCCTCCCCTGCCAACTCACGTTGAACTTCTGATGAACTAAAATTCTAATTTACATAATTATTCAACATAGTGGATGGACATATTCAGCGCAAGGCCAAGCAGCTCACTAAATCAGTTTTTAAAATATTTCAATAGAAAAACATTTTTCATCATTTATTTGTATTTGAATCTATGACATTTACACTTTGCTGTTTATATGCAGGATGTATTAACATTTAAGACAAGCAAAAAGACCATCAATCTGTTAAATCTGTTTCTATTAACTTTAATAGTCCTCAGGGAGATTAAACTGCTAGGAATAATTCATATTATAGATCAAAATCATAGCTTTTTTCAATCTATGAAAACAGGACTATTTGATTGTTTTGAGTATAGCATATTAATTGTCTTTGTGTGTTTATGTCAACCAATAGCGTTTTTTTTTTTTTTCACTGAAGTAATCGCAGTAGGGTGGCGCGTATTTAGAAAGTCCTAAATCTCAACAGCAGTTGAGTTAATGAGAAAAGCTTTATTACCCCTTGCAAGAGCAGTCACTGACAAATTATGTCGATTTCATTCAAAGAGCCAGTAAAATATCAGCCTACTTACTGCACCTTCAATAACTGTAAAGAATATATTACAGCAGTTGCCCTTCATGTCCACACTGAGAAGCGACTTGCATCATTTTAATCTACTCTCTGAAAATACAAGCTGTTATATCAACTACTTCCACACCGCCTTCAACACATTGTCGTTCTGTTTTACTGTTCTAAGAGCTTGACTATTGATCATCCCTTATTAGTCAATGGCGTAGTGTTATCTAATGACATAACAGTCAGTCTCCCACTTACTGAGCATTGTGCCAAGACTCAGCTTGAAGAAACACACTTTTGATTCTGACAGAGATGCTTCACAACAGAATTAGAAGGCTGTCAGCAGCTGCCAAACTTTTGCGATAAGATATGCAAATGTGTTGGTGAGATGAAGGAAACGAAGTGGAAATGATCTGGAAAAGCAACATTTGGAAGGATAGGTGTGAACTGTCACAACTCACTCAAAAGTCCCTGTTGTCAGGTTTCTGCGATCTTTTAAACTGGCATAAGCCTTACTGTTCCTGCTTTAATTGTCTATTAATTATTGGCTTTTCACTTAAGTCATCTTCATTTACCGTAAAGACTTTGAATTAAGCTGCAATCATTAAAAACATACTAATTTAAATAAGTATGTTGGTATACAAGCAAACATTGGTTTTCGAACGCTTTGGACCTCGAACAAATCGGAATTCGACCAAAAAATTCGGAATGTTTTTGACTTGGAAGTCGAACAAAATTTGGAAGTCAAACGCGAAACAAACGCAGTAACATCCATCCCCCTCCTCCTCTCCCTCCCCAACATTCACATATGCCAACTACTCACCACCACAAAGGTAAAAAAATTCTTATCTTTTTTGTTTTGCTTTAACTGCAGTGTGCATCTTATTTTAGTTTACTGTATTCAATAATTTTTCACTTAATTTGCATTCCATTGCCTATGGTACGGGTTTCGGTACCGTAAACTTTTGTCCAAAAGACCACGGTAACTCACCTTGAACACTGGCACATTACACATGTCGCACTCAACAGAACAACAGCATCATAATTACATGCAACCACTTCCGGGTACAACAGGAACTCCCAAAATAAGAGCGGCACAGGATCGTACTCAACACTTTCTTTCTCGTGTTTGCTTCTTTCTTTTACATTTCTTTGATGTTTCCTTACTATACAATTTAATATATAAATGACATTATGAAATAACATATAATAGGCAGATACAATGGTTACAATGGAAGGATATTATGTTGAAAAAAGGTAGTTTTCTGGCATCTTGGAATGGATTAAGACAATTTACATTATTTGTAATGGGAAAAATGTATTTGGAATTCGAACAAATTGGTATTCGAACAGCCTTCCGGAATGAATTGTGGTCGGTAACCAAGGTCTGCCTGTACTTGAACACCTAAGGCTTTTTACTACAGCACAACATCAATGGCACAGATGCATGTATTTAATTTTTGAAATTAATCAATCAATCAAGTTTTATTTATATAGCGCATAATGTTGGCAACAGACATTTCAAAGTGATTTAACAGACAGAAAAACCCAACTGAACCCTCCAGAGCAAGCATCAACGACAGTGGCAGCGAAAAACTCCCTCATTGAGGAAGAAACTCCGGGCAGGACCCAGACTCTTTTGAGCGGCAATTCGCCTTGATTGTTTGGGTGGAAAGTGAATGTAGGAAGTAGCGCTGTCGCCCCACAGCAGGGCATGTTCTCCCCGTGTCTGCGTGGGTTCTCTCCAGGTTCTCCAGCTTCCTCTTACCTCCTAAAACATGTGCTTCAGGTTAATTGGCTGCTATGAAATTACCTGTAGGTTTGAGAGCATGCATGACTGTTAGTCTGTGTCTGTGTGTGACTCCACAGTGCACTGGCGTCCTGCCCAGGGGATCCCCCGCCTCACGTCCCCAGTCGGCTGGGATAGGCTCTAGCACCCGTGACCGGCGACAGCAGATGAAAGTGGGTAAAGAAAATGGATGGATGTAGTAAATCAGCTCTATTTATGCCAACAATACCATATGGTCACCCCTTTTCATGATCTCACACTAACTAAATAAAGAATGAGTTTGCAGGTACAAGCAGTCACAAAGAGCCTGCTCACATGGTGGCTGGGCTTATCCATCAAGTTCAGATGAGGAGCCCCAGTATCTGGGCTCCCCCAATTATTGGAAGTTCTGTTGGAGCTCAGAATTGAGTCACTGCTTTTTCGTGTTCAAAAGAGCCAGTTGAAATGGTTCGAGCATCTGGTCGGGATGCCTCCTGGGCTCCTTCCCTTGGAGGTGTTCCTGGCCCATCCAGATGGGAGGAGACCCAAATGTAGACCAAGAAGTCACTGCAGGGATTACATACCTCAGCTACCCTGGGAATGCCTTAGGGTCTTTCTGGAGGAACTGCAAAATGCTGTTGGGGAGGTTAACATCTGGATTTCCCTGCTTACAATGCTCCCACCAAGAACTGAGCCAAGAGTGCAGAGTGGATGGATGCATGGATGCCCATAAATAACATATAAATAGTGCCATGGAATTTATATGAATTGAAATGTAAAAAATGAAGAATACAATCAATACATTACATTTATAGTTTTAAAATATACAATGTATAAAATTTAAAATCTTAATCAATATGTTATGAAGCAGTTTAGCTTGTTACTCTGTCTTAACCACCCCAGAAAAAAATTATATATATATATATATATATATATATATATATATATACAACAGAGAGAGAGAGATTTTGATTTTTAACATCATGTTTATTCATAAAAGTCAAATTACAAAATAATCACGTTGACACAAAATCCAAAAGAGATTCAGGTAAAGAGGACTTTCAATAGTACTGCATGTTTTCGAACAACGAAACATCTAACCTTTTAACATTTATTAAACTAAAAAAAGCAGACAAAATCAAGAAGACGAAAAACAATTACCCGTTCTCCACAATCACCTCTTCTACAATCATGTCTTTTACTTTTTTCCTAATTTTTTAAAATCTATAAAACTCTTGGTCTGTAAAAACTGGTTCACCACTTCTTGTTTTACTTTTCATAAAAAAGTTGACGCTATCCAGAAACATGTTGAAGTCAGGAAAAAAAAATTCTACTTTTGCCCTTGAACCTTTAGTATCTTGCAGGATGTTTTTTCATCTTTTGCGAATCCTATTTTTCTGTTATGGCCTTTTTCAGACTGTCATTTTTGAGAGAGAGAGAGAGAGAGAGAGAGAGAGAGAGAGAGAGAGAGAGAGAGAGAGAGAGAGAGAGAGAGAGAGAGAGAGAGAGAGAGAGAGAGAGAGAGAGAGAGAGAGAGAGAGAGAGAGAGAGAGAGAGAGAGAGAGAGAGAGAGAGAGAGAGAGAGAGAGAGAGAGAGAGAGAGAGAGAGAGAGAGAGAGAGAGAGAGAGAGAGAGAGAGAGAGAGAGAGAGAGAGAGAGAGAGAGAGAGAGAGAGAGAGAGAGAGAGAGAGAGAGAGAGAGAGAGAGAGAGAGAGAGAGAGAGAGAGAGAGAGAGAGAGAGAGAGAGAGAGAGAGAGAGAGAGAGAGAGAGAGAGAGAGAGAATACATACAGTATATAGAATGAACAGAATCGAATACATATATAGAAAGCTTTGAAAAATATGGGTTTCTGTCGAATTTGAATTTCATATATACACCTTTGTATTTGTATGAGACCAAAGACACAACTCAGATCATTGTATTTAGTTGTTTTAGAGAAACCCAGAGACTCAGGCTATCAGATTGCACATCCTCTCTAGTTCTGTTGTGTGGTTCCCCACTCAAAATCGTCATGCTTCTTCTGAGGATCTGGCAGGAGCTCATTTTAAAATTTATATAACTTGTTCTGTGAAAGGCCGAAAGCTGTGACAAAATTCACTCATTACCATCATATCGTTCTATGACTGAGTACCGCAGCATTATTTTGCACAGGTCTGATAGCTTGAGAGCAATATTCCAATGAGAATAATTTCTGGGTGCTCTCATTAAGAGGAGGCATCACCGTTTGTCCACTTTTATAATTGTTAAGACTTTCTTGAGGGGCACCAGATCAAAAGCATATTAAAAGAAGACTCTCAAGTGCCAACATTGTAAGTAATCGTGAGGAATTTTAAGGAAACCTCCTGCCAGGCTGAAAAAGGATTATACTGAACTGCTGTTAGTAATAGCAGCTGCATGTAATGGATGCTAGTTAGCTTAGTTTCACTGGGCCACACTGAGGCACTGGTCATTTACGTTTGGCGTTAATTGGATGGGTAATCTTCAATTTATTATATGATGAACATAGACTGCAGGGGTGAGTCTCCTGCCATATCAGTTGTGGATGTGGATAGAATTCTAGATGAATTAGCCAGATGACTGCCATCCACTATTGCAACCTTCTTTAATTATGGAGGAAGAGTCAATCAAGTAGAATAAATGGTACAACGATTTGTTGCTTACACATCATGTGATCCAAAGCAGGAAGAGTTGAGGTCTGCTCAAAAAGAACTAGTTCACATGAATTTCATAATCAAAAGCTGATCCAAACAACCACGATAAAGTGACATGTTAGCCAGGGGGAAGATGCAAGTGTCATTTAAATATAGGCATTTTGACACACATTTTTTGACAGTTTCTCCTGCAAGTTATTTTTCTCATGAAATCTGATATAAATGGTTTGAGAAAGATAAAAAGGCAAAGCACAGACTCTGGTCTTCTCTTCCATCTACAGAGGTGAGAAAAGTGGGATTTTAGTCAGGCTATGGTTGTGCATCCTTCTGCATGTGCAAGACAGCGGCTAAACGGGGACCTTCTCATAAAATCACTGCACCATAGCCCAGTTATGGTACATTTGCTTTTCTTATTGCAATGTTACTTTTACCAGGAATGGTAGTTAAAATTATTTAAAAAATTACATACAAAAAATTATAAGAGACCCAAGTTGTGTTATAATTTATGACTCTTAAGTACAGTATGTTGGATTAGCACTGGGCCATGCGAGACAATCTGCACAACGAAAAGATGGAGGAAATGACACATGGTTTTTGACCCAGAGTGAATGATCACAAATGTTTTTAGTGGTCCCTGAATTTGTGGTAGACCCAGTAAAATCAAAACCGTGAAACAGTAAGATTCAGAGGATTTATAGTGTTTTTCCCAAAGAGGGCAGGTAATTTAAATTGTCATTTCCTAAAGCATATGTCCTCCTTCATCTGTCAGCTCTGCCAAAGACCATTTCAACTATAAAAACAGGGAGAACTGGGCTTATCTTGTCTTATAACTCCTGTTCAATCCAACTTCTGAACGATTCTGTGGCCATGAACCTGTTGGCAGTAAACCAGTCAAACTATCTTACAGATATATCACCACCGTGACCTCGTCATGCCACAAATCATGGTGGAGTTAGTTGCAAGGGCAAATGCTTGATATGTCATTAAGACAAGATGCCAATTTATCACATGGCATATGATTCAAGCCCCAGTCTAAGACTGAGAGAGAAACCCACTCTCACTGCCTCTATACATTTCAGTCTCATCCATAGGTTGCAGAATAATTGCTCAATACAGCCACCCTTCAATCATAGACTCCGTTGGATTCTATCATGTTTCTTCACCCCTCTGTTGACACCGAAGTTAAACACACCAGCTAGAAATGCATGATGCATCATAGTGTAGGATCATGGAGCACAGGCTTGCTCAGAATTTCATCTATCTGATGTGGAAATTATCATTATAAGAGTTGCACTGGTATCAGGCAGAATGAGTTGGTTTGCTCACTGTGTGTTGGAAGTATAAATAACAGTGGTATAGAACACAGTGACGAGGAGCAAAACGTTTGGTGTCAGAAGAGAAAGCATATTGAGGAACTCTTTGATAAAATTTTAATTGCTCAGTAAAACATAAATCATAAATCCAGAACTCAACTGAAAAACATATTTTTTTTCCATTTAGTTATACACTGTTGATATTTTTGTGAACTTTTGGCACAAGTTAAAATCTGCTTGACTTCACAAGTATTCTGAAAAGTCTTACTGGATATTGAATTTCTCATCTTGAACTTTTCAGCTGACACTGTTTTACTAATTAGGAAAAAGACAAAAAATCAGGCCAACTTCTGATACCTTCTGAGGTCACCAGAACGCATTACGCTATTCTGGGACACAATGTGCCGTAGCATAATAATGTATGAAGTGACATTTCAGTTTTGCTCCACCAAAAAGGAATGCCGAAATCTGCATTGGTAAAATACCAAAAGTGGTCAGCTTTATATTAGCCTGGTGACACAGCTTTGGAGCATGGAGAGAACGATGTAGTCTAAAATGACCTATTAATTGTCTTATGCCACTTACAATAGACCACAGTGTTGTCCTGGACGGTCTGTCTGACTTCATTCTTTTTGTGATTATATTTTTAAGACAGATAGAAAGCAACAGGTTAATAGACTGGTTAGATTTTCTTTATCTGTAAGCCAGGTGTCTGTTGTCACAACAGGTTTAGTTAATTTGTTTTAGTTAATTTGAAACCACGTGCCTGCTTATTGCCAATTGTGGCACCTTAAAAGGCTTATAACAATCTTATGTTAGCTATTATAATTATAATCCCACTATGAGGTGTCCCACAAAAATGTATAAACCCTTTAGCAGCTGAATTTAGAGCAACCATTGAACATGAATGCACACCATACCAAGATACTTGTTTTGTGATGTGTGAGATTCCATTGTGTCACATTGTCAGCAGTGTTTGGACCACAGCAAACGTCAATTTGAAAACAGGTGGTGAAAAAAACAGTAAAATTATGTTAGTAAATCTTTTTACATTGGGAAAATTATACAATTATAAACACTTAGTCTATAATTATTTAAACTGTGTATATAGTTTTTGGGACATCCTGTAGATATCACGCCTGTTGGACATTGTGCATTCTTCTTCTGTTAATAGCTATTGCAAAAAGCATTTAGGTGCATTATCGCCACCCGATGGCAGTTGCAGGTAAAATTAAATCAGCATTGGTTAGAGACTAAAAATCTATATTTATAATCTGAACGGTACAATGGCAATAAATAGAAGGCAATCGCTTTCATTTCAATCACTTGACTCAAAGACTTATTTTTAGTCATTCATTAAATGTGCCTTAGGTATTCATTCATTCATTTTCTGCCACTGTATCCACCATAGCGGGTCACGGGGAGCTGGAGCCTATCTCAGCTGGCATAGGGCGAGAGGCGGGTTGACACTCCGGGCATGAGCCAGTGCACCACGGAGCCACACACAAAGACAGACAACTATGCACATACACACTCACTCCTACGGGCAATTTGGGACCAGCCAATCAACCTGAAGCGCATGCTTTTTTGGAGGTGGGAGGAAGCCGGAGAACCCGGAGAGAACCCACGCAGACACAGGGAGAGCATGCAAACTCTGCAAAGAGCGGAACTAAAACCCGGAACTGCCGTGTTGTGAGGCGACAGCGCTAACCAATGTGCCACTGTGCCGCCTGCATTAGGTATATAATGATGCCGATAAATGTAGACATTAAAGAGCAGTAAATCCAATCAGGATTTCAGCTATTACCACATTATATACCTGTGCATAAACTAATTCTTAATAGGCACCATTTAAGAAAAGGTTTGTGAAGAACCACCTGGGCTGCTCTACATGTTGTGCTTCTAAATGGTTAATTATTTATAGAATTATTTATAAACTCAAACACCCCTTTCACAGTGGTATGCTCTGGTCGTTTTCACCTCCCCATAAAATGATCATGAAAACCAGGTGTGGATCTTTTACACAATTTATGCCAGGACAGAAGGTAAGTAGCACAGCATTTGTTTGATTTGACTTTAAATAGATGATCTAATCAGATGCTTTGTGTGTCTTTTATAAACTGAGTGAAATGTACATATAAGCTAATAAAAATTGTAACAAACTGAAAACAATTGTGATTCACAGCTGACTCAGGTTGGGCCGTGTGTAGCACACAAATGTTTGGGTAGGTGCTGACCATGTGGAGAAAAATAAATTACAATATACCAGACTAAAAATAATTAACCCATTTCAGTGGTAAGGTCAGGCTTGTTTTACCACACACAGCGCCATCAGTTCGTCCAACTTGTTCGGTAGAGAGTTCACGTTCCCCATGATGACGGAGGGGATGGAGGGCTTGACTCGCCTCTGGTTAGCGGCTCTAGCCGTTAGTCTAGTCCTTTCAACGCGACCCGCTCGGCATCCCCGATATCTCCGTCGGAGCTCAGCGGGGATGAGATCGCGAGATCTCCTTTGACCCTCAGAGACATCAAATCCTCCCTGGAGTACACTAGCATATTACTACTATACATTATCTAAGTTTATGTTGAAATAATATACACAGAAACATAGAAAAAAATGCAAAATTAAGCATAACAAACTCGCTCAGAGCAGAGGAAACTGCAGCCTGCTCGCGCATGAGCAGAGGGAAAATGATATTTGTAGTTCTCGTCATGTTTTTCTTACTGAGGTTTAGTTCTTATATTTTCAGTAACGTAATGAAATTGTGGGCGGCACGGTGGCACAGTGGGTATTGCTGTCTCCTCACAGCCAGAAAGTTTTGTGTTAGAGTCCTGTCTTGAGTTAATATGTTCTCTCTGTGTCTGCGTTGGTTTCCTCCTTCCTCCGTGTTCTCCAATTTCCTCCCACCTCCGAAAACATACGCTTCAGGTGAATAGATTGGTTCCAAATTGTCAGTCGGTGTGTGTGCGTGAGTGTGTTTTTGTCTTTTTGTCTGGTACGCTGGTGTTGAGCCTGGAGTGTTCCCTGCCTCTCACCCATAAGTACACTGGGATGGGCTCCTGCAACCCCGTGAAAACAGCGGTTTAGAAGATGAATGAATGAATAATGAAATTGTTTACCGCTTCACTTAAATGTCTCTATCCTTATCTTCCATAACATCAGACTTGTTTTATACAGAAGTATTCAGAGTTGGTCAGTAAGATGCAAACCTATGTTTCAAGTTACATTAGTATCTTCTGAATACAGTTAAACAACGTATTCCAAAGTTGTTGTAATGTTTAACACAGCAGTGCATAAAAAGATGAAAACTGTTTCGTGAGTGACTTCTGAAGGCAGTGCTGTTAGCTTTGGTTATAACTTTTCTTACTATAAGACTTTCCTCACTGATTGTTGAAAACACTTTCCTATTCTACACGTGCCTCACATCATATATAACTTTCTGAAAAGTAATTCCCAAACTTATTGGTTTTAGGTATATAGTCTGTATTGATTTTGTCCTCTTTTCACATCAGAGAGATTAATTATTAGACTATTTCAACAAAAGCACAGGCAGAGCCTGAAGTGTTTTAATGGACACCTTTTTCATCCACAGCTTTGTCAATAGTCCACATAAATGCTCAGACAACAAATCTCTGTGTACACTCTGTTTGCCTGACCAGCTGAGTGCTGGAAGCAAACTAAACAGAAGGTTGTGATAATATACCTCTGAGTCTTATCCTTTATTTTCTGTTGGCTGGATACCAAGTGTGGGTTGCAGCCACGTCTTGGGCAAGTTACCTTGTTGACAGGCCCTGAAATTACTTTTTCAAGTTTGTGTCTGTTTCCTGTTTAGATTATTTGTCTTTTTTGTTATCACAAAAATAGGAATCTGTAATGGAATTCCTGGGAGAAATTAAACGGAAGCAGAGGACAGCCAGAACATGAGCTAACAACTTCCCTTTGTTTGGTTGGAAGAATGAAATCTAATTAGACAATATAATTCTACAGAAAGTGTACTTCCTGCCATGACGATAGCTGTTTCTCAGAGAACAAAAGTGATCAAACAATGAAGAAATCTGCACTCTGAAGCCAGCATCCCCGTCCTGTTAATTTTCTAAAAGTGTTGTCTGTTGAAATAATATCAAATACCAAGATTGGATGATTGTAATATAGAGAGGCAAAGATTTCAGACAAGGCTTTTGCTATCACAGTAATTGGTGATTCCAACTGTGTGGTACTGATGTTGTTTATCAGTTTGCAAAAATTAGACAAAAATGTTTATTCAGAAAAACTCTGAAAATAACTTTGAGACAAGAGAAAGCTTGAAGCTTTTCTCTGTACTTATTATTTTTCTTTCCAGTTGTCCTTTATGCTGTTGTTACTGCGGCAATGGTTGTGGATCATATTAAAGTATATAGAGTACTACAGAGGCAGTATTTGCTTTGAGGTCGTTGTTTGAGAAATACAGACAAGGCCAAATGAAGCTGCGTTGTGTTTTTGTAAATCTGGAGAAAGCTTATGACAGGGTGCCCGGAGACGAACTGTTGTATTGTATGAGGAATTCTGGAGTGGCAGAGAAGTATGTAAGAGCGGTGCAGGACATGTATGAGGACTGTAGGACAGTCGTGAGGTGTGCTGTAGGTGTGACAGAAAAGTTCAAGGTGGAGGTGGGACTGCATCAGGGATCAGCTCTGAGCCCCTTCTTGTTTGCTATGGTGATGGACAGGCTGACAGATGAGGTTAGGCAAGAATCTCCATGGACTATTACATTTGCAGATGACATTGTGAGAGCAGCGAACAAGTGGAGGAGAAGCTAGAGAGGTGAAAGCTCGTCCTGGAAAGGAGAGGAATGAAGGTTAGCCACAGTAAGGCAGAGTACATGTGTATGAATGAGAGGGACCCAGGTGGAAGAGTGAGGTTACAGAGAGAAGAGATCAAGAAGGTGGAGGATTTTAAGTACTTAGGGTCAACAGTCCAGAGCAATGGAGAGAGTGGAAAAGAGGTGAAGAAGCGTGTACAGGCAGGATGGAACAGGTGGAGAAAAGTGTCAGGTGTGATGTGTGAATGAAGAGTTTCAGCTAAAATTAAATGAAAGGCGTACGAAACTGCTGTGAGATCAGCAATGTTGTTTGGTCTAGAGCAGTGGGTCTTAACCTGGGTTCGATCGAACCCTAGGGGTTTGGTGAGTCGGTCAGAGGGGTTCGGCAGAGACGGAGGTCAAGACAAAACACCCGACACATCGAATCATTGTGTACGTTTGACACATCGTGTCAATTCGTGATGACACGTTCACCTTAGCCATCACTGGCTACAGGTGATCACGCTACATCGATTAGCCTACCTGTGCTACAGGGGATTTTGCGCACTCAGTAGTCAATTTATGCCTGTCATGATGGTACGTCATCTGATTGCTTTCTTAATATTTTAAATCATAGCAACTATGTTGAACAGCTCCCAAAGGTTCCTGAATGCAACATTCTCATAGCTGCTCTGCCATTGGCAGCATCCTGGCATCTCATTGGCTAAGAGGGACCTCCTCTTAGCCAATGAGGAGGTCCCTCATTGGCCGAGGACACTGCAGAGTTGTCTATGCACACCCTGCATAGGTGTCTATGCAGCGTCCTTGTCATTCGGCCCTCGATGTGTTCTGATAGTTTTACGTAAATATATTCACTTTTTGAGTATTCTCTATGGACCCTAAGAAATTGACGGAGAAAAGAGGAAAAGAAAAGACAAAGAGTTTTTAGTCCATACAAACAAAGCAAGAGATGATAGAAAAGCATGAAAAAGGGATGCGTTTGGTTGATCTCGCCAAAGAATATGGCCGTAATGCATTTACAATCGCCACATTATTAAAACAAAAGGAAGTTTAAGAAGTTTAAGGCATTGCGTGGGTGGTTGGAGTTCAAGTTCAAAAGGAGGAATGGAATTCACTCTGTTGTTTGGCATGGTGAGGCAAGGCGCATGAACCAAAGAGGGTAAAAAACAATGAGGACAGGAGTTAAAAGGTAAATGACCATCATTTTTATTCTTTATTCTTTGTTTTTTACGTTATGCACAACTCTCATTTATTGTGTAATAATCTAATTGTAACATGTATTTGTTACATGTTTTGATGCATTTTTATGCTTTATAAAACATTTATGTCTGAATTTTGGGGGGCTTGGAACGGATTAGGGCATTTGCATTGAAAACACGTCTCTACTTACGAAACTTTCTTCCAGAACCAATTAATTTTGTAAGTAGAGGTACCACTGTACTGTATAAAGGAATGTGGTGGGTGTCAGCGTTCCGCATGATTTGCAATGTCAAGTTGAGCAACTCTAGTCTCGCACTGGCAAAAATAAAGGAATACTTCCTTAAGCTGCATGGAAAAAAGAAACAGACTTTGCTGTGAAAATGACAGCAGCACTTGCCAAGGTGAAGCCACGCATATCTGAACTAGTCTCTCAATAACATCAGCAGAAGTCACACTGATTTGCATGCACGGTCTTGGTTTTGTTCTTTGAAAAAGGTGACATTTATATACAATTCATTAAATACACCAGTAAAACTTATACTTATGTCTTAAATTTGAAGAAAAAAAAATTGCTAAAGAAGGGTTCGGTGAGTGAGCATATGAAACTGGCATGGTTCGATACCTCCAACAAGGTTAAGAACCACTGGTCTAGAGACAGTGTCACTGAGGAAAACAAAGGAGACAGAACTGGAGGTAACAGAGATGAAGATGCTGAGGTTCTCTTTGGGAGTAACCAGGATGGATAGGATCCGGAATGAGTACCTCAGAGGGACAGCACATGTTAGAGGTTTTGAAGATAAAGTCAGAGAGGCCAGACTGAGATTGTTTGGACATTTCCAGAGTAGAGATAGTGAATATATTGGTAGAACGATGCTGAGTTTTGAACTGGCAGGCAGGAGGCCTAGTGGAAGACCAAAGAGGAGGTTTATGGATGTAGCGAAAGAGGACATGAAGGGAGTTGGTGTGAGGGAAGAGGTCAGATGGAGGCAACTGATTCGCTGTTGCCATCCCTGAAGGGAAAAACCGAAAGGAGAAGAAGAGTTATGAACTCTACAGAAGTACAATCAGGAAGAACTGCTTCTGCCCTTCGGTCCGTTTCACAAAGCAGTGTTAAAAAATCCTGAGTAACACCTGTGACTCTGGGTTGGCTTACCCGGAACCTCTAAACCCAGGTTTCCAGTTTCACAAAGGCTGATCAGGGTTAGTTTTATCAAATCGGGTTACGTTAACCCGAAGTTTAATAGGTGCGACACAATTCTAGTAAGCCATTATCAATGCAGCCCCGAATCAACGATTCGCCATGACAACAGACAAGAAGTGCCCTGCGTACGTAATTGAATGTTTTAATCTATGCATACAAAAACTTTGAATACATTCTTCAAAGAAAGAGCAACAGCTCTGTGGCTGCAAAGAAAAGCAAGATTGTGTGGGGGAGTCAATGCGTAAGTTTAAATGTAGTCCATTGTAATCATGATAAAATTACGGAAGGGAACGGATTGAATAATATTCTATTAATTTATTTTATTTAGGTGTGATCCTGGGCAGCATAGTGTCACAGTGGTTAGTGCCGTCGCTGCACAACAAGGCGGTTCCGGGTTTGAGTGTGTGTGTGTGTGCGTGGTTTTCTGTCTTTGTGTGTGGTTCCACGACGTACTGGCGTCATGCCCGGAGTTTCCCGCGCTTCACGCCCTATGCTATCTGGACTAGATTCCAGCTCCCCGTGACCTGTGCCAGTTAAAGCGAATGAAAAAGTGCAATCCAGCGGGGGGAAAAGCGCACATGGCAGCAGCTGACAATCAAGTATAAAAACATTGTTCACACAAGTCAGACTTCTGCATTACCTCGTGGGGATACCTCATTTTCATCATGTTAACATATATTAATATATTACTATTAGATGGCAGTAAGATGGATTTACCATATTGGCCCGAATATAAGACTGTGTTTTTTGCATTGAAATAAGACTGAAAAAGTGGGGGTCGTCTTACATTCGGGGTCTAGACATTATACCCATTCACAACGCTAGATGGCGCCAGATATCTTTAAAGCAAATGCTGAACTTAACTCCCCAGACCAAAGCAAACCCCTGTCACGAAGCACGAAGAAGAAAAATAAAAAATAGTGGTATGAAAGAAAAGAAAATAAGAGAAGAGATAACAGAAAATGGAGAAACGTAGGGACAATCTGGGGAAAAGTGGGTCGGAGATCGGCCAGGTTAACCGGCAGCTGAGGAAAAGTTATGATGCAAACTTCAAGGTGATGGTGATAAATGAGGCAGCGTCTTCAAACAATTGCAATGTGATCAAATATATTGAATATATTTTTGTAATCATTTGTTTCAGATGTACTGTAATTATTTTCTGCATAAAATTTTTTTTCTAACAATGTGCAAAAGTAATCAACAAGAAAAGCCTGTGTAACAGAGCACCCACTACCTGGGCCAACAGGATGACGGGAAATGGACCTGACCCACAGTGGAGACTTTTATACAAACCTCCCCTCAAGAAAAAAAACAGCCGACCTCCAGTGGAGGATTTTACATGGTGCCATCGGTTCCAATGCTTTTATCTCTGTTTTTACCCCTGTGGTGTCCAGCCAGTGTACCTTCTGTCCCCTTCGTGAAACAGTCTTTCATGCTTTCAGTGAGTGTGGGAGACTTGCAGTGCTCTTCACTCTTCTAACGAATGTTTTTAATCTGTTCAGTGAAAATTTTAGTATCAGGAAATTCATCTACAGTGCTGGGTACAATAAATCGAATCAGAGAAAGTGGCAGCTTTTAAATTTTATTTCTGGAGAGGCAAAACTCGCAACTTATGTGACCAGGAAGAGGAGAATTGAAAACAATACTGTTCAAGAAGCAGCTACTGTTTTTTGCTGTAACATCAGATGTCGCTTAAAACTAGAATTTGGTTTCTATAAAATGACAAAAGACCTGAATAAATTTAGGAACATCTGGTGTTACAAAAATGTCCTGTGTACTTTAGTTGATGACCACCTCACTTTTGCAAACTTCCTGTTATAATGTACTCATTTTTATATTGTATTTCCTTTTGTTTATTGGTGTTTAGTGTTTTTGAGTGTTTATAGTGTTTTTGAAGTTTCGTCTAATGAAAAATTGTAAAATGTTTGAATGTCATTAAAGTGTTGCAAAAATAAAAAAAAATCTAACTTGAGTCTTGAAAAAGAGGGGGTTGTCTTATAATCAGGGTCGTCTTATATTTGGGCCAATACGGTAACTGTTCGGTTGTGTTATCGCCAAACATAATGCTCTTTACGCACACATAAATGTTCTCTCATCTATATCAACATCTGTCAAATAATGAAACCTACTTAAACTTTTTCATTTAAAAAAAAAGAGTAAATCATCATATACACGTTACAAAAACAGTTCAGAAGAAGAATATTCATACCATTATACAAGAACTGAAATCAATAGCTAACATTTAGCTCTTTTGCATGGTTTCCTTGATAATAACAGAAACTACTTTAGTTTTTACATGAATAACTGTGGCATTGTACTGGTTTAACAGCTTCTTGGCATTCGAAGTTTTATTTTCTGTCTGTTTTAGTCACATGATACAGTCTAGCCTCAACTACTCTTTCCCATAACTTCATTGTATGGCTCATTAGCTTTATTCCTCTGTAGTTGCCATAATTCTGCACATCTCCCTTGTTCTTAAAATCGGGCACCAGCACATTTCTCCTCCATTCCTCAGGCATCTTCGCACTAAAATCACATCTAAAATATTGTTGAACAACCCAGTCAGAAACTCTACCGTCACCTCACTGAGACACTTCCATACTTCCAAAGGTGTACCATCAGGACTGAGTGCCTTTCCACTCTTCATCCTCTTCAGTGCCCTCCTCACTTCATCCTGACTTATCTTTGCTGCTTCCTGGTCCACAACAGCCACCTCCTCTAGTCTTTTGTTCTGTCTAATGTTCCTCTCTAATCAACTCTTCAAAGTACTATTTCCATCTTCCCATCACACTACTGGCACCTGTCAATACACTTACATCCCTATCCTTAATCACCCTAACCTGCTGTGCATGTCCTTGCCATCTCCGTCTTGCCAACCTGTATAGGTCAGTCTCTCCCTCCTTGCTGTCCAACCTAGCATGCAAGTCATCATAAGCCCTTTAGCCTTTGCTACCTCTACTTTCACCTTATGCTGCATCTCCCTGTGCTCATGTCTTCTCTCCTCAGTCCTCCCAGTGTCCCACTTCTTCTTAGCTAATCTCTTTCTCTGTATACACTCCTGTACCTCCTCATTCCACCACCAAGTCTCCTTATCTACTTTCCTTCCAGATGACACACCAAATACTCTATCTGTCTCCCTGATCACATTAGCTGTACTTGCCCAGTCATCTGGAAGCACCTCAGGACCACACAGAGCCTGTCTTAACTCCTTCCTAAAAGTCATGCAACAGCTTCCACCATTTCGTCCTCTGCTCTGCCTTTGTCCTCTACATCTTCCTCACCACCAGAGTCATACTACACACCACCATCCTATGCTGTTTGGCTACACTCTCACCTACCACTACTTTTCAGTCACTGATCTCCTTCAAATTACACCACCTACACAAGATATAGTCTACCGGTATGCTCCTACCTCTACTCTTACAGGTCACCCTATGTCCCTGCCTCTTCTGGAAGAAAGTATTCACTACAGCCATTTCCATCCTTTTTGCAAAGTCAACTACCATCTGTCCTTTTGCATTCCTCGCCTGGATACCAAAACTACCCATCAGCTCCTCATCACCTCTGTTTGCTGCACCAACCTGTCCATTGAGGTCGTATTGTAGTCATGACAGGAACGATACAAAAGCTAACTTTCCGGGCTTGCGCAAAGCCATTCGACACGTTGCCATTGGCATGTAAATTCCAGATTGGCTACAAGGTTTTTACCCTGTGTAGCCACAGTGGCGTTCTTATTTTTAGAAAAAAAAGCCTAAAACTTACAACTTCTTTGGACTCGCGAAAATCCCCGAGCGATAACAACCTTTTTATCTCGCTAGCGCCGCTATTTCCGTCGGCGCGTGCGAGTGGTGTAGGAGGGGGTAGGAGTGGTGAAAGACCGATCAGAAGGTAAATGAAAGATATTTAAATACTTTTTTGTAGTCTTAGACTTTAGATCCCTATGACCGGCAGAAATAACCAGCGATGCATGTAAATGTGTATTCACCTTGCTTGCTATTTTTCATGCCTTTTTAAATTAAATGAAAAATCATGTTATCAAATTTAAAAAAAACTAAACTATGGCATACCAATGGTGTTGGTGGTGGTCAGAGTTAAAACGTCTTCTAGTCCAAGTAAAACTTACAAGTAAACATTGAGTAATATTTTTTATGACTGTATCTTCACATAGTGAATGCAAGTGTTTAATTGTTGAATCTCACATTTATACCTGCATAAAGTAGGATAGAAATAAAGATAGTTAAGCTTGAACTGTTGACTTTATTCTATTTTTGTTGATAAACTGAAAAGATGATTTTTCCCTCAGAATGCACCAGAATGCAGGAAAACCCCATTTTCTAAAAAAATTCTAAAAATAATGAGACATCTAAACGTGGTACAAAAATATTTAATCCTTTGTGAATTAATGCTGAGCCTCCATCAATGGAATTGTTGTGAAATTGACATGACGGGGAAGTGGAGGGCATAACAGAAGCATGGACATGGAGATGTGCATAAAATCTAAATGACTATGCTATGATGATGCTGCGAGAAATTATCTTTAGTTTAAATGAGATTAACATAGTTTAAGTGTACTTTTTTCTTTTTTTTTGAGTACAGGCTGTTATACATTTCTCACTCGATTAACTGTTGGGTTATCTTTGCTCACTCACACTTTTTGTATACTCTTTATATTATTGCCCTGTCTTCTGAGTTAATCCAATCAAAGAGATGGTTTATATATGTACCAGCAAAAGGGACACATATTTAAAACCAGGCATTTAATCACAACCATATCAGTTCATTGTGAGGAGAAATACAAATGATCGTATTGGCTAAAGATTTTCTTTACGCAGACAACATTGAAATAGTTTCCTGAGATGTTTCAAAGCCATGCAATGACAACCACAGGGATGCTATTAAAACACTGATACACTTTTTAGTTGTAGAAATGCTAAGAGGCAAGGGATGCAGGAAATTCATTTTCTTGTTATTGCAAAATTATTCAAATGAGAAGCCATCAATAATAAGATTCCCACAGAGAAAATCCCCCATAACAGGGCCAATGGGATGAGAGATTGATAAAAGACAGCGTCCCGCTGGCGCAACCTAATAAAGAATTCTTGGAGCCCAAGGGCTTCTGTGTCACAGATGCTCACATCCATGATGGATGAAGAGCAGCTAACCCTGCTAATCCAAAAATTTCAGGGTACAGACAACACAGCAACAATAAAGTGATTTCCTAAGATGTGCTAATAATCTTCTCACCTCTTCAGTCTACAATGACTACCCAATTTCTACTAAATAAAATCTGGCACTTTTACATTTGCCATAAAATCCAATGGGGCAGAGACAGATACTGAGCGGGTTTTAATTATCTGACGATAGTCCTTAACAGATGCTGTATGTTTATTTCTCTTCACACTTCAACAAATACTCTAGACTGTCTCCATTGCAAGACACTTAGTATCTATTTTCTTCTAATATCTCTCCTCCCTGTTTTTAACTTTTTTCTACCAAGAAAAAACAAAGACAGACTCTGCCATTGTGATCATCAGGCTTATCTTGCAACTGACCTCATTGTATCACACAGACAGGGCTACAGGCAGGATTAAAATGGTCTGCAATTCAGGACTGCAGATTTTGTTGTTGCAGCTTTTAATTGGTGTGAAATTACTTTTTCAGTGGAGGCATAAGTATCTGACTTGGCTAGAAGCAATTGAGTTTGATATGGTTGGCAGATCCCCTCATGACAGTTGTGTGTAGTTAATTCTTTTGGCCTTACATAAACAATCAAATTTCAATGGATTCCAGCAGAGATGTTGTAAAGGTCAGCAGAGTGCAGATCACCTAGATGGGCAGTCACCACCACCTTGTGAAAATGTGGTCATATAGTTAAATAATGGTATCAGTGGTATCAAACAATCTTGTCAACATTGAATATGTTGATATTAGCTGTAAATTGACACTAGGCTTTAGTGCAAATCATCTTACTGTCACCGGATTATGTGTAGTGTTTGACCAGCAGTATTGAATTAGCGGGGCCACTTGTTTGACAAGACAATGTCTTCTCAGACAATATGAAATTATTCCTCCCGGGGATTTGGAGGTTTGCTGGGAAAATTTGCAAAGTAAATAAAGACAATCAAATTTCCTGTCTATGGGAAAATGTACTGAAGTGAGACAAAGGATGATCAGCTACCACGATAACTTCATCAGGTTTGACAGAGAATAATTTATTTCTCGCTCGTGTTTTCAGATTGTAGAATATCATATTTACAAACCATAGTTATTTTGTAGTGAGCACATCCAAATACAATTGCAATTGATGAATGGTAGGTATGTGATTTAAAAATTAACATCCTGTTACAAACACACACAGGATATTCCAGTGGACGTGTTAGATTTTGTGGTCTGTGAATGCTTATCAATTCATCTGACCTTTCTTTGCTCATTAAGTAAAATTATTCCCTTTTAGGTGCTTCTGTACAGTTATGATTATAGACTCTCACCACCTACTCGTGAATTTTGAGTAACTCTTTTCCAGTGTAGAGAAATTGTGATATTTTTGACAGCCTTAGCAGATAGACAGCAAAGCAATCTACAGGCAGAAAATGTTTCTGAACATTGGTTAAATGAGAATGCAAAAAAATTATTAGTGATGGGTAAAACACAGTGGAAGCTCAGCATAAAAATCACTGTAGATTGAACCTGGAAAAGCTGAGATAGAAACATCTGAGAACTAATTTATATTATGTGTTATTTCACCGCTATGTATGATATCAGCTTTCGAAACTCCTCAAGCTCAAGCCTTCATTGCACTCGTAAAGAGGCCACAAAAGAACCATGTTCTGACTCATGTACCTCAAATGGCTAAAAGACCAGCTTTTATGGTTACAAGAGTGGGCAAGTGAAACTTCTGTTGGATTCTTTTGTGTTACTTATCAAATTTTTTGAAGCATAAAATTGAGACTGTTGTCACGTCAGACACTAGAAAATGAGTGTGTGCATTCATATGGTGGTGTTGGGTTTTTTCTGTTAAAATAATGGAGCAGCCTGTGGAGACTGAAATAGAGTGACGCTTCAAGGGAAGCCACCTGAAGGTCTGCTGGCTAAGTTTGAAGATAGACACTGCTGCTGCTCATTACAACACTAACAACAAGAGAGAAGCCCAAGCTGCTAACAGGGTCCAGGTGGACAAATATAGGCTACATTTACCACCCCGTGTGTCCTTAGAAACCTTGAAACTGCACTAGCTATAGTTGGATATAGGACAACACATCCTTAATCAGACTATAAATTGCAAGTCTAGTATTCCTTAAAAACTGAAGTATTTATCACAATACAGATGCCTTCTTCTTTCCATTGCCATTGACCAACTAAAGAACAGCATATTGTTTTCCTCAGTTGTTTTTCAAAATTAGTATTTCCCAATCAGCCACTGCTTCACTTAAGGTTTGGTTAAGATGATATGACAGAGTTACTTTAAAGTGACCTTAAAGTTTAATTTGTTTTGTTGAACTCTGGGAGCAGAGGAGCTTTGTGGCTTTTCATAAACTGCCTTAAGTGGGTTCTCAAGCATGATGTTATTTTGGGCTGAAGACCACAGGTGACTTTACCAGGCCTCTGCGGCCCACTTCTCATCTTGCTCTGCTAGACGCCTGAGGCAAAATTAGCCACTACTCGCATAATAACCACAAACAAAACAGCAAGAAGTTTAACTAACTACAACTGTTGAGACTGATACTTTCGCTGAAGTACAAACCAGCAAACGTCATTATTTGAAGGTTAAGTAGAGATTGTTTTTGTGCCCAAAAACAAATCTATGGTGACATGTTTTGAGAAATAGTTTCCTATTAAATTTTTTGCCCAGGTTAAGTCTGCAATGCACTGCATGACTGAAAATTTGGGGAATGAGAAGTGGGAACAGCACACATAAAAAAAAACCCTCAGCAGGATGCAGGTTCATGAGCAGCATCATAACACCCTGATAAGGTCAGATTAATTTCCTTTTGTTTATGTAGGTTTTTTGGTGATCCAAATGTTTCACACTCGAGCCGCCAAAAAACTAGAGGATGGTCCATTTCAATCTCAAACTGGCCTATTAAAGATTGAAGTGGACGATCCTCTATTAAGCGTCAATATATAGTATGTAACAGGATGTAAAATGTTGACAATCTGTAATTAGATTTATAGATGTTTCATTATAAGAAGATCAAAAGACTGCCAGAACTAACTGGAGTGATCCTTTAGGAAGCATGAGCACTGATATGAAGAGACGTCAAAGCTTGTTTTGGGCCAAAGTGCTGAGAATAAGACTGATTATATATATATATATATATATATATATATATATATATATATATATATATATATATATATATATATATATATATATATATATATATATATATATATATGATATGTCAAATAAATTATAGTAATGATATCTGGCCAGTGGTCCATGTGTTGATCGCATATATCCAAAAATCAATGTTGCTATATATTATGTTCTCTATAAGGTTTTGACTATTTCATTTGGAATGACACCTAAAATGGCCACCACAGTGGAGCAGTGGATAGTGCTGCTGCCTCACAGTGCTGCTGCCTCACAGCAAGAAGGTTTGATTCTATTTTGTGAAGAATGTTGTATGTTTCTCCCCGTGTCTTTTCTGGGTTCTCTCCAGGTTCTCTGGCTTACTCTCACTTCCAAAAGCATGCAACTGAATTGCGCACACCAAACTGTTCATGAGTGTGAGCATAAGTGGTTGTTTGTATGGTCCCGGGATGAGCTGGCATCTTGTTCAGGGTGTGCCTTGCCTCTCAACCTTAGCCAGCTAATAGGCTCCAGTAGATCCATGACCTGCAAGGTGGATAAACTGCTGTAGACAAGATAATTGTGGTTCTTTTGTCCACAAGAAAAATGAATGCATGGATGACACCTGAAGTATAACCATAAAATTATTTCAATCAAATGCTAACCAAAAAATCTCTTTATTTAAAAAAATGCAAAAATATACGTTCAGGTACAAACCTAGCACTTGAGACAAGATATGAGGCAGAACAAGCAACCCTCAGAGCTGAATTGCAGCTGAAAAACCTGATATTTAGGCAATCAGACATCCCTATATTTTAATCCCAATACTCTTATAATGCTCTTAATAAATCTACTGTTTCAACATATTCAATTGCGTCTTCATATACACTTGCCTTTTCAGATTGATCATTTTAAGTGCCAGCATTTAGTGGTTGACTGAACCATTTAAAAAGATTGAAGGCACTGTATTCTGTATTTGTTATATAACTGGTTGCTATCTTAAGTCCTGCCATTGTTTCAATACATTTTGATGCTGCTGAACCACAAGCCACGCTTCAGAACAGACCTGGCACCTGCCTATTTAGCAAGGGTTTTTATCTGTGTCCAATCAAAAATAATTGCCTCCTCCCTCTATATTGAGCATCCAATAAAGAGAGAAGAACATCAAAAGACCCCAGTGGATTGAAGCACACATCTGAATAGGAATATATTGGTGTTAAATAGCTGCCAGGCTTCCAACAGGGAGCACACAATCACACGCACACACACAAACAAAGAGGTCCACCTCCTCACACCCACGCCAGCATGAATTATTTTATAAACAACATGAGTCAGGCAGGTTCTCTTATTGCCAATGTAGCTCAACATATCCCCGTCCTTGGGCCAGACTCAGCCAATCACTCTGAAAAGGGGAGGAAGATGGAGGCAAGCTGCAGTCGTCAACAGCTGAACAAAAATTAGCAGAGAACAGACCAACCAGGGGTTGTGTTTCTGTCTGGTAATTGGCTCAGTATGAGATCTAAATACATCCAACAGATGTATGCTTGAGCCCTGAGCCATACACAGCCAAATGTGGAGGAATTTGCCCTTTGTGCTATGGTGTCCTTGTTTTCAGTTGCTCTGGCGCCTGTCTGCTTGACTCACTTGCAGTGCACATAATGCATTATACATCATGGTCCAATTCAGCTGCATTTAAGTTGGAGCAAAATAAACCAATTTGGTATCGCACATGTTACACAAAAAATAGATAATTATAGCAGTGGTTCCCAAAGTGGCATCCTGGGACGTGCCAGAGGTTCCACCTGCAAGTTTTTTTCTTTTCTTCCCCGAAGGGATTTATTTCAGTGGAGATGAAACTGGTCAAAAAAGTGAGCTTTTTTTTTCATTAATGGGGTTCAGGGACAGCCCTGGGTGCTTCAGCAGGTTCCAGGGGTTCCTGAACAACAAGAACATTCAATTTTAGTAAAATTGTCCTCCACAAGTCATTCAATGACACAAAGACTATTTCTCTTAATAAAATATGTTGCACTCATTGGGCTCCAGACTGAAATCTTATCAAATCGTTTGAGGTCTTTTTTTTTCTTTTTCTTTTTAAATTCATGTCATTTTTCTGAGTACTTGGCATGAAAGTATTTGCAAACTACCAAATTGGAGAATAGTGCTAATCGGTTTCCTGTTCAGGGGATTCCCTTAATAGAACCCCGTTTAATAATATTCACAGGTAACCTTAGCAAATAATGACACACTTTAAAAAAAAAAAAGCTGCAGTTACTCTCTGATGGTTCTAGAGCCATCCACAACATTGAAATTATGTATATTTCATAACAAACTTTTACATAATGTGACATTATGTTTTTACATGGTGCTGAAAGGAGATGCTTTCAGAGAACATCAATTAATGATCAGCTTTCAAGTAACCTTCCACCAGACATATATCAACGGCTTTCCCCCTTCGACCTTATACATGACAGTGAAAGATAGTTCGTAGCTCTTTTCTCAAGAATGGCCTCTTAGTTACACATCAGTTAAAGTGGTTTACAACAGCCTACCAGAACATAAGCCTTATAACCAAAATATCCATCTCTGTCCACAAAACAATGCTCCATGTACACAAACCCATAAAAAATGATTCTCCCTCTGTGGTGGGAACTTGATCGAACACCATTACTTGGAACTAAAACTGTGAAAGATCACTGTTTGTCTCATAACAGTTATTCCATAAAGACTAAACGTTAGGAGAGGAAGGTAAGGAAACCTGTATTCTCCCCTGTAAAGTACAGAGTACTGTACATCGTTCTGAAATAACGCAATCTAAAGTATATCTGCGAAGACAGTGTCAAAACCAGACATGCTGTGATCCGGGCAGATGGCAGCTGCTATCCTCAGCAGTGCTGCAAGCTGTAAACCCTCACCTATTAAATATTACTCCTAATTGTTTAACAAGAAGAACACAATTAAATTTTATATGACATGTCAAATTCTTTTCTGCTCAGTGTAAGTTGATGCCATTGCTTTAATGTCCTTCAGGGTCGCAACCTAAGTGTTTGTTGGTATGACAGCTGGTTGTGAAGCAAAAAAACTCCAATAAGGACAGTTTCAAACCTTTTAAAGCTCAATAAACACACCCTCAAATTGTTTGTTAGTGTCTTTTCCAACATGGCCTTCTCAGTGGAGAGTAATTAATTGTTCATGAAGGGAACACATTTAATCAGAGCTCTATATCCATTAAATGGGCCAGACTAATGCTCAGTTATCAGCAGCCCTTGCTATTTCTTAGCTGCAATTGATATTTTAATGACAGGAACTAGAGCTGCCTCCCTGGGGTGGGACTCACCTTGGTATCTCTGATTCCTTTGAAAGTCAACTTTGTTATATTATTGCTTTCATTCTGTCCTCACCCTTTCCCCTAACATAATCTTGTAACCTTGAAAATGTATATTCCATCATATCAGCATATTCCACATCTCCTTATCAGACTATTATCAGGTGACCATTAAAAGGTTGTTTCTTATAATTGCTTCAGCAGTATATAATAATGGTGACTCCATCACCATTACGGAGTCACCTCCAGGGAGACTGACCCCTGGAGACTGAGGCCAGTCTCCAGGGGTCACTTTTATTGAGTCATCTTTATAACCCTCGTTCTCACACAAAATGGGAAGGCATTAATCTTATTTCATTTATGATAACCCAGTAGTTGGTAGCAGTCTCAGCATTCCCTCACATTGCTCATAAAGAATCAAACAAATGGTTTTATTCACACCAGAGGTATAATAGATGTTGAAAATGCAGAATACAGTTTAACTGCATTATTTAAGAGACAATTAAAGACTCAAACTTTATTGCAAACAATACTGTCTATGGGACATTGTCAAAGTAAATGGAGATGTTTTAGCTTCTGTACTTTATGCCCTGGATTCAAACAGTTCAATGACGTGTGACTCTGCAGTGCTGGGGTTTCAGCTAATAACATTGTAGCTCAAATGTTTTGGACCCATTAAATATTCAAAGATATCATTTGGGGAAATATTAAACTTTTTGTTTTAATTGCGTATATTAGACAAATCAGCTTCACAATTTTATGTTGAGGCTTCAGTGATTTTTACCATTGAAGCCCTAAAGGCACCGAAATAAAAAGAGTACGCTATTAAAAGAATTATAGTGCAGTAATCCCTCACCCATTTGCACTTCAAAAGCCTGGCTTCACCTCTTTGCGGATTTTTAGTAGGTAGTTACGTGATACCGTACACACATTCTATTAACTGACAGCATCCAGAAGTGCACTGCTTTCCAATACGCAGCGCACTTCCGTGTCTTAAACACTTAAAAGCACTTTAAACAATCTATGAGCATGTGGGAAAAGGTAATAGATATAAAGTGGTTTAATATATGGAAGTGTTAATAAACATTTAAATTACTGTAAATAATAAAATAAATAGTTTGTTGCTGTATCGCGGAATTTCGTTATTTGAGCGTGGTCCTGGAACGCATTAGCCACGAGTAGTAAAGAGTGATCACTGTATTGCCTAAATCAACAGGGGTTTTTAAATTATGATTATCATTATCATTATTCTTTTTATTATTATTATCATTGTTCTTCTCCTTTCGGCTTTTACCTTCAGGGGTCGCCATAGCAAATCAGTTGCCTCCATCTAACCCTGTCTTCTGCATCCTCTTCTCTCACACCAACTACCATCATGTCCTCTTTCACTACATCCATAAACCTTCTCTTTGGTCTTCCTCTAGGCCTCCTGCCTGGCAGTTCAAAACTCATCGACCTTCTACCAATATATTCACTATCTCTTCTCTGGACATGTCCAAACTGTCTCAGTCTGGCTTCTCCAACTTAATCTCCAAAACCTCTAAAATTTGCTGTCGCTCTGATGTACTCATTCCTGATCCTCTGTGAAGAATGCGGCTAACCGAGCTTTCACCTCTCTAGCTTCTCCTCCACTTGTTCGCTGCTCTCACAATGTCATCTGCAAATGTAATAGTCCATGGAGATTCCTGTCTAACCTCGTCTGTCAGCCTGTCCATCACCATAGCAAACAAGAAGGGGCTCAGAGCTGATCCCTGATGCAGTCCCACCTCCACCTTGAACTTTTCTGTCGCACCTACAGCACACCTCACCACTGTCTTACAGTCCTCATACATGTCCTGCACCGCTCTAACATACTTCTCTGCCACTCCAGAATTCCTCCTACAATACCACCGTTTCTTTCTGGGCACCCTGTCATAAGCTTTCTCCAGATCTACAAAAACACAATGCAGCTCCCTCTGGCCTTCTCTGTACTTATCTATCAAGATCCTCAAAGCAAATACTGCATCTGTAGTACTCTTTTTTTGGCATGAAACCATACTGCTGCTCACAAAAGATCACTTCTGCCTTTAGTCCAGCTTCAACTACTCTTTCCCATAACTTCATTGTATGGCTCATTAGCTTTATTCCTCTGTAGTTGCCATAATTCTGCACATCTCCCTTGTTCTTAAAATCGGGCACCAGCACATTTCTCCTCCATTCCTCAGGGGTCTTCGCACTAAAATCATATCTAAAATATTGTTGAACAACCCAGTCAGAAACTCTACTGTCACCTCTCTTAGACACTTCCATACTTCCAAAGGTGTACCATCAGGACTGAGTGCCTTTCCACTCTTCATCCTCTTCAGTGCCCTCCTCACTTCATCCTGACTTATCTTTGCTGCTTCCTGGTCCACAACAGCCACCTCCTCTAGTCTTTGTTCTGTCTAATGTTCCTGTCTTTGCAAAGTCAACCACCATCTGTCCTTCTGCATTCCTCTCCTGGATACCACACCTGCCCATCAGCTCCTCATCACCTCTGTTTGCTGCACCAACATCCATTGAGGTCTGCACCAATTAAAACTCTCTTCCTTCTAGGTATACTCTGCATCACGTCATCACAGTCCAACCAGAATTTTCCTTCTCCAGCTCACATCCTATCTGTGGAGCACACCCACTAACAACACTGAACATCACGCCTTCAATTTCTAGCTTTAGACTCATCACTCTATCTGACACTCTTTTTAACTCCAGTACATGCCTAATTAACTCCTCCTTCAAGATAACTCCTACTCCATTTCTCTTCATATTACACAATGATAGAACAACTTGAACCCTGCTCCTAAACTTCTAGCCTCGCTACCTTTCCACCTGGTCTCCTGGATGCACAGTACGTCTACCTTCCTCCTCTGCATCATGTCAACCAACACTCTTCCTTTTCCCGTCATAGTTACAACATTCAATGTCCCTACTCTCACTTCTATGCTCTTGGCATTCCTCTTCTCTCTCTTCCTAAGAACACACTTTCCTCTTCTCCTTCTTCCACCAACAGTAATCCAATTTCCACTGGCACCCTGTAATTGAACAGCACCGATGGCGGTCGTTTTTACCCAGGCCTCGACCGATCCGGTATTGAAGTCATATATTAAATTTGCATGTTGATTAGGCACAAGTTTTTACGTCGGATGCCCTTCCTGACACAACCCTGTCAGTGAAGAGCAGTCAGGGGAGGCACAGCCTCACCTGCCATCATAAAAGAAAAAGAAATGGAAGAAATAAATTAAATGGTTATATTTATCCATTGATGTGTATTATAAAGTTATTTTCCATTTAACATCACCAATTTTAGGTTATATTTACTCAAAATCGCTGAATTTTCACATTTATTGCGGAAATACTGAGAAGAGTTCTGCGGTGAGGCACCAGCCAGCCGAGCCTCACCATGGATTGCGCAACGACTCAGCTAGCTGTGCTGGCTGCTATACAGTGAGAATGTAATGCTATCTGTCTATATGTCACTATTAAAATGTTCAAACACGTTTGTTGTATGAACAAAATTCCCATAATTTAGCTAATGTATATAATGTACAGTGTTTTTTTGTCAACAACTGCATGTGTGTAACGTCTTTCTTGATTTGAGCAATCCTGAAACAGCTGGGAAAAGGCACTACGTGAGGCACACAGTTCTCCAGCCTCATGGTAGGGGTTGTTTGTGATCCCAGAGATTCAGCCGAGGATTATTTTTTCTTGGTCGTAGAAGAAGTGACAGCAAACTACAATCTACAGTATAGTAAGTGAGTCAAGTGCAGCCATTCATTTGTGTTTTCCGCTCTCCTTTCCTTACTATAAAAATGGAGGATTACTTATCTGAGCTCAAAATTTTTTCGATGCTTTTGTTCAGAAGGAGCAACGGATGGACTTCATTTATAAGTAAACGTAATATAATTATTTCTTAAAAACGAAGAAATGAATCTTAAAATGTTCTTAAAAAATCTTACAGCAAATGAAGGGCCAGTCCATGAAAATATTGTCTTAGATGAAACTGGTCCGTGGCGCAAAAAAGGTTGGGTCAGTGTTGCCAAGCTCTGCTCCTCTATACACACGGCAGTTGGTGACAAAAAACCTCCAGCGTCAAGAGATGAGGACGTGGTCCAACACTTTCCTGGTTCTGCCATCTGGGCTGTATGTCCAGTGACGGATTCGTTTCATTGGTCGGGAGCAGGCTGGGGTTATCATGTAGGTCAGTCTGGCTTCTTTTTCTGGTCAGTTTTGTAACTAGGGGTTTCTCCTGGGTGGCAGGATAGTCAGTTGGTGGGGCAGCCACCTCATAGCGTGCCGACACGCTGGGGTCTTTGTCTGGAACCTACCTTGGTGACCGGCCCCCTATGGGTGACCCCACCGGGAGCAAGCTCCCGACGGTGTCGCTCTCCAGGGTCACTGGAACACGCAAGCCCCCTCGCCACACCGAGGCCTGACCCAAGGGAGGGAAACGTAATGCTATGCGTCATCTTTATCATTTTCACTCATCCAAGGACATTTTTACACATGTCTTGTCTGGGGTGGACCATGCCTGGGTCAGTTATTGTGATATATTGAAGGCTGTAACGTGGTGGCAACATGCTAACCAGCTTGCTTGCTAGTTTTTTTAGCAGCAACAGATGACCCAAATTATTCAGAGCTGCTGAAGATATTTTATCTTGAATTATGGCACAAAGGATGATAACATTTTATCCTGTGTATTAAGAAATATTTGCACCTTTAGAATATTTACTTTAATTTTGGACAGCAAATGCAGCAGTGAATCCTCCTTGGAATGAGATCCATAACAAATGCTCAGTCTTTGGTCCATCAAAAATATAGGTGGAGTTGGCCTGAATCAAACTGAGTGATAAACCATTTGTTTCCAGTGTAAAAACATGCTTTCAATGGTTTGGATGTTTGGACCAATTAGAAGGCGTTATAGCAGGTTACTATCTCCAGCAAACCTAAGAAGAAATAAAAATAAAAGGATAAAGTTAAAAATAAGCTGTGGATAGAGGTGATAATATTTAATATGAATGCATTTAATAAAAGTCCATTAATATAGTGATATGGCCCAATATAGAAAGTAAATGTCAGCTGAAGAAAAACCACCTCAAACCCTGAAATATGTAATTTATCTTCTGCAAGGATGAGAAAGAAAGATGATATAGCAGGACTGGTAAGAAACTGGCACATAAGAAAAACTGTGGCAGCATTATGTCAATACACAATGGCACTATTAGTATAAATAGGGACAGTTTTCCCATGTATTATTATCTGGAATGAATTCTGGACAATCTATCACAATGTATTGTATTGTATTGGAAGACACAGCCCACATAGACGATGATGACGGATGATGGTATGCCATGAAATGATTTTAGTTTGTTTAGAAAATCATAACATAAACCAAAACTAACCAGACCAACTCTTACATTTTTTAGTTTTGGCTGTTGTGGATATTTTGAGCAGTAGGTGCTATAGAAGAACAGACACTATCCAACAGATTTGGTCTTTCCATCAGACACTCCGCCATGTGTAGTGCTATAGACTCTCGTTCTGTAGTCCTAGAAGAAAAGGGGGGACTGACTGTCAAAAATAAGTCACCATGTTCAGTAAACCAGAATAAAGAACTCTTACATATGTTGCTGTTAGTTCGGTGAGAGAAGTGAATTAGAGAATGTGATACCTGTTACAGCAGATCGATATAACCCACTTAGGTGTAGGTTATATGGAGGTGAAAGTTTCCCTGTGGAACTGTAGCCCAGGATTTATCACAGCACCTCTATAATCTCTATTTAACCACCCATTTCTCACTCTGCACATTTTCACATTAAGATCAGACAATGACTTTGTAGATGCCGTCGCTTGAGTGAAGCTTTGACATTATGAAGGAGTGAAGCCACTCAGCCATGATTCTGCGAGCCGTGGGAGACTGATGCACACACCAATCTTCATTTTACCTTTCAAATTGTTAAGCGATTCCTAGTCAACTTTAAAGTTCATTGTCTAACATGACTCATGGGGAATGAAATCAGTGTTTCTGAATTCCGTGCATATTTTAGATTTGAAAATTTCAAAGATCATTTTAAGGGTGATTCAGTCAGCCTGTAGATTTTTTCCCACTATATACTGATGGGCAAACTGTGAAGTACAGTATTCCGATTTTGCTATATTTTCACCCGTTATGCTCAGAAAAGTCAAAACTAGATTTCAGACATCTGATATGAAGAAGAGAGATGGTGTTCTCATTGACCACCATTTACAAATAACTGCTTTCCCTGTTGCTTCTTGCTATTTGTTCATCACATGACCCAACAATTTCACAATACCTCCATTCACTTGTGTCCCCTTATGTAATCAAACCAGATTTATTTTACCACTGTAATTATCATATTTGCTCAACATTGTGATAAGGCATTTCTGGAATGGGACAAATATTTGGAAATGTTGACACTTTAAACAATGGTTACCACAGTTAAACTACATTTCTACTCATATTGAGACATATCAGACCTATACCCAGGGATTGTGCGTAATTTTTCTCCAGCTGTGCATTACATAATTTGGAATAAAATTCAAATCAAACAAACATCATTGTTGAGTGAGTGTTCACATTAAATCCCCATCTGCAGCTGGAGACTTTGGACTGATTGCGTTCATCCATCTTATTACAAACATGAAAGTTCCTTAATCCACATCAGAAAAACAATTTTTATTAAATTAATTATATATCCTCACAATTTCATCACTGTAAAGTTGGATTTGGCTTTTATGTTGGCAAGCATTTCTTTATTCTCCGCATGCACAGGTCTTATCCTGTTCAGTGTGTGGATGAGTTGCCGTCAAATGAGTTGAATAAATAATATCGGTGCCAGCTGATAACAGAGTAGAGTGTCTCGTTTTTGCCGCTAAAGCCTTAATGAGACAAAAGAAGCTCCAGCAGATGCAAAAAACCACACTGCTGGTCCTCTTGCTCCCCCTCCAGTGACAAATGACAGATCTGGCTGTTACGTGAGCTGTACATATTAATAGAGCTGCTTTGAGAATCAACATATCTTCTCCATCAGCGTCTCAGGCCTCATTTCACTTCTTCATCAAAGACTGTTTTCCCTCCTTTCGGAGATAGTTCTGATCTGGCAGTTTCTCAAAAAGATTGGTGGGCAAACTTGAGAAACTGTGTTTATCTTATCAGCTGTTCACTGCTACAGAAAAGATGGAACTGAACAGCAAAACACAAAAAAACCTCTGGATGTGGTCACAAATCTCAGGTTTTATCTGGAGTCAGAAGCAACCTGGAGCTGCTTTGATGACATTGACCAACTTGTGCTGACTGATTGAAGTTTGGTTGATGTTCTCACACTCAATGGCTGCTGAGGCCCAGAATAAAGATGTAAACCATGGCTCCAGTTTTGATAGAACACTTCTGGTGTATGTAGTAATTAGTGAGAGGGAGACTACATATTCAGGTTCACTGAACACCATTTAAACCAACCAGGAGGAGGAGAAGATATTATTTTGGGATGCCCTCTCATTATATTTGCGTGTGAATATATGGATTGGAGACACAAGAACAGGACAAAGACGGTTAGCAGCAATTGTCTTTCACTTTATATTATTAACTGAAAAAGGCAGTAAAAAAATAATCTGTGCTACAATGAATCAGGCAAGTTTAAATTATAGTCAAATATAATCAGTTCTGAGTTGTATGCACATTTGTTTGACTCAAGAATCATTCTAGAATAATTCTGAATCAGAGAATAAGATAAATCAGAGTCTTTATTTGTCATGCTGACACATGTTTTCACATTTGACAGTACGAAATACGTCTCGTGTAAAAATTTAATTAAAAATAATAATATAATAAAAATACTAATAATAATAATATAATAATAGTAATAATAATAATAATAATAATAAATGAACTATTGAAAGACCCTTGAAGTTATATTAATATTATAATAAATTCATTATTTATTATGTTTCCTTCAGTTGGCTTATTTTATATTATTGCTTAACTTTTTCACAAATTAAAAAAATAATTCTAAATCTGACTGCTGTCCAAGTAACTGCTCTTGTAACCAAAATTTTCCATGAAAGCTGCACATTCATATCAAGGATCTAGACCAGTTGGCACTGGAATAACGCTCTTTGCGTCTTTTGTGTCTTTTTATGACTACAGACACTAATAACTGCTTATATTTTCCTCCACTGAATTGATGTCGGCTCATGAACCTCACAGATATAGAGTTTAAATAATTCCAATCATTTTAATGAATGGCATTTACCCTTAAGTGGAAATAACAGGAACCTTAATATACTGTGGCTATTTAATATTATGCTGTTGGTCAAGTTTCACAAATATACACTCTGTCATGAGCATGTCGCATGTATGGGTGTGTGTATACATAATTAAGAGGGTTTCTAGGTAGTGTTCAGCATAAAATATGAAAATGGTCTTGCATAAGGCCCATTGTTGATTCAGAAGTAGTGCTATACGGTGGCCCCTTAAGGCAATCACCATTTGAAAATGTAAAGATAAACAGGATCTGGGGTATGCTCCTCTAAAAAAGCAAATGTTAATGCTTAGTTAGTGCTTGGGTACATACACTTTTACTAGTACTTATTGTACTAGTGAGTAATTAGAACATAAAAAGCAGTATTCATTCTGCTGAAAGAATACTCTCTAAAAGGTGCAGTGCCTTATGTTTGCAGACTGGAACCAGTAATATTGCAAAATATTTCCATGAAAGATAGACTAAATCACAGTATAATGCTGTTTCAATGCTGTGTTTACAGAGAGGCCATTCTCCTGCGATCTGTTTGTCCTTGGAGTCTCTGTAGGTGCTTAATTGAAAACTCACAAATACAAAGGGTTAGAGCTAATGTACTATAAAATATGGTTTACTGTCATTCCATTCATTTGATTACAGATGGGATACCTGTCCAAAAACAGACACATTTGCACTCTGCAAAGCACCATCAGACTTGATAAAGCTCCAATATCTGGATATTTTAAACTGTAGAGGTTGATTTGCTGATGGATGTGGGCATTGTAAAAGAAATAAAATTTAAGATGACTTTGTGCTTTGTTCATTGACAACAGACCATTTAGACACAGGTTTTGGAAGCAGAGAACAAGTCAGCTGTTATCTAGCAGCTGTCCAGTGACACCTCAAATAGAAGCAGAGCAGCAACATCTTTTGGATCCATGCCCATACTTAAAATAACTACTGTCTGCACCCGCTGCACCATTGAATATTTTGAACTCCTGAAGATGGATCTACAATGTCCACACAATGGAATGTCCACACAAACACACACACACACACACACACACACACACACACACACACACACACACACACACACACACACACACACACACACACACACACACACACACACACACACACAGACTTATATGATGTTTTTGCTAAATTTTCCATGCATAATATTCCTATGCATGCTGAATGTGCAGCTTTTAAAAGCTCATATTAAACTCATATTAAAAGGATGATCCACTTCATTCCGTCACATCATCTTTTTTATGTGAGACAAAGATGTTACTGTTTTTTATTTGGACACAAATTTGTATTTAAGTCACTTGTGCGTTGCAGACCTTCATCAGATACATATTCAGTGACATTTGAGGCCATGAGGTATGAATAACAACGGTCACAATTAATGAATTAATGCTTTTCTTTTTTAGTCAGTTTTTTTTTTCTTTCCAGACATGTTTTTACAGCAGACTTCACTTTCATCAGTTTTGGAACATTAACAACAACATCCGAAGGGTTGACGGGTAGAAGCCATTGGCTTGTGAAATTCCCGTTCTTTGAATAAACGACATCTCTCTCATTACAACACATCATCAACCAGATTCATTCATTACATATCACATTTAAATTATTTGATTTTGGTACATTGTTGTTTTGAATCGTCCATTCAGTCCGGTAGACGTGTGTGTTTGCACACGTCTTTATCAGTTCACCGTCTCGTTTGCTGCACTAAGATCACAGTGATATTTTTCTATAGGCATCACACATGTAGTTTAATAAGCCATAACAATCGGAGATATTAACCATCATTTGCATCAGAAATATAACCTTGCAAAGTCAAGTTTTTGAAAGCTTTTTTAAAGACAGATAGAATTCCCAGACTCCTAACTTTGTTGTCCAGTTTGTTCCAGTTTTACACCAGTAAATGTTGACAAGTAGATTGTACAGGACAGCTACAGTGTTTACCATCCTCTACAGCAAAATGTCATACATGTACTGGATGACATTTTGGTTTGAATCCATTTTGGTTTTAATACTATGGATTCTCACAAACAGGAAATTATTTTGTTTCTGGAGAAATAGATGACTCACCCAATAACATCCCGATATGAAGATGCGCGCCATTTGAGGGCACAAATGTGACAACGAACGACAAGCTTGTAAAATAAATTTTACCTACTCACTTCTCTGGCAAGGACAAGAATCTTAGCAACCACAAAAGACTAACAGGCTGTATATATTGTAGGATTGCTGTATATGTGAGAAAGAAAACTTCCTGCTGGCCCACAAGTGATGTTGGGAGAGGGGGGGGGGGGGCACTCAAAAGCTCCCCTGTTTCCTGCAGGATCAGGACCTTGGACAGTGTTGAAAAAGGTTCAAGAGCTCAACTGAGCATATGGCTTGTTAGCCTGGGATAGCATGGACATAAGAAGAAGATTATTAATAATAAAACTATTGCTGAGAAGCTTGGCTTCTTTCCCTCAGACCCTGCCTTATGATTGGCTAACCACCTCTGGTCGGCTCGCCTCCGTGGGTGGCGACGTGGGGAGGGCATTAAGCTCACTGGAGATCTCTGGTGTATCTTGTTGGGTTGATGTGGCCCCTGGCTCTCTGTCCGGGCTAGTGGGATGCTGGATGAGTGTTGGGGGAGCGAGACCCTATACTAGGGTTGGGAGGGGGCTGGATTCCATGTTCGCTCGGTCCCTGCAGCTGGCTCCATGGGCTGCGGGAGGATTTCTTGTTTCCTGGGGATGGGGGGTTGGGTGCGATGTGGGAGTGGCAGATGGGGGTGGGGGGAGCCGCTTTCTCCTCTTTGTCTCTGGGTCTCCTTGGTTCTTGGTGCTCCCGTGGCTCTTCGGGTGATGGCTTCTGGATATTCCTGGCTGCCTGGGATTGGGTTTGCTCTGCTAGCCTGACCCTGCTGGGTCTTCGTAGCTTCTCTGGGCGTTGGTTTCCATCACACATGCATGTTGGTTCAGGGCTTACCAGCTCCTGTTGAGTCCAATTGTTGAGAACCGTTGGGTCCCATCAGAACGTGATGATTCTCTCTTCAGACATCACAATCTCATGCCCTCCATCTTCCTTGTGCACAGTTGTCCTTTGGTGGCCTATTCTATACTGTCAGGACCTCCACTGACCTGGTGTTTTATAACATCAAGTATTAAGGTGTAATTTGTTAGAAATAATTAAACAGCTCAAGTCTCTTCCACTCTAACAGCACTGCCTGCCTATCCACTACCCTGTTTGTGTTTTCTCTCCATGTCTCCTTCTGGTTTCCCCCTTAACTCACAGAGATGTAGCACTTCGCTCTCTGGCTCATGATAGGAAACTCTAATAAATATTGACAATTTAGTTGCCAGAGAGGACCGGTGATGGTCACTTGCACGCAATAAAAGATTTTGCTGCAAGACTAAAACTGAACTGTCATAAACAGTTGACCCCCTTTTATGGGATTAAACTATGAGAATACATGCAGACAAAAAAAATATTGTAGGATGAAGTCAAGTCACTGCTTTTGTTCAGGCATTGCCATGTTTTTTACTTTTAAATATAATCTTTGTATGCATTTTCATTAGCACATATTTGCACATTTGTACTCACTTATATGTATGCATGCATTTGAAACTAACTAGAGTGTGCTTTCTTAATTTCCCTTCGTGATCAGATCAGTATATGAAATTATAATAAATAAAAATTAAAAAATATTCATTGTCCCTTCAGGATGAACTGTGACAGTTTTGATGATTTCCTGAAGGACAGCAACAGAAAATTATTTCTGCGAACAAATACTGTACAGTACATGGACATCTAATGTCATCCCAATTAGTCTCAGCTGTTGAGGACTCTGTGTCTGTCATAGGTATGAATGTGAGCATGAATGGTTGTTTGGGTTTTGTGTGGTCCTGAAGTGAGCTTGCGTCTCATCTGGGGTGTGACCCGCCTCAGCCAGCTGAGATAGGGTCCAGCAGATCTGTGACCCAAGAGGTAGATAAGTGCCTGAAAACAACATGATTGTCTCATCTACAAGAAGATGGATGGATAGAATGTTGTATGTCTCCTGGTGTTCCACTACTGTTCTTTGCTGACGTGTTTCATCCAAAGCTTGTTTGGATGTTGGATCTGATTTAATTCTCTTTACAAATAATTACGACAGTTGGTTGAGCCAGATTTGGTTGAAGCTTTTTCAGGTACCAACAGGATTTATACAATAGAATCATGGTGGTGGAAGAATTTAACTCAAGGTGGAGTTTGTGAAAGGGACACAAAATGAGTATATTGATACAGTGGATGGAAAAAAACTGTTTAGACACTATATTTTAAGACAAATTTTTACTTTTGAGATTTTATAATAACCTGATAACCCAAGTTATATATTCCTATTTTCATGAGTGCATCCTTTTCACACAAAGATAAAATAAACGCGTGAAATTAGTCAGAATAATTAATCAGGAACTATCACTACAATGAAATCCAGAGGAAAGGGATGTATATAAATACTAATCACAGGCATCAGTGCTCAGTGGCTGTTAGCTTTACAGCAGCATTCATCCTGTGTAAGGAGACTTCTGCACCCATCATACAACTAAGCATTTGCAGAATGAGCAGAAATCCTGCTACAGTGATGAAGCAATATGATGACAGCAACATGCTTCAAACAAACAGGGATCAGGACAGTTTTTAGAATGCTCCATGGGTTAAATTGTAACATGTAAACGTGTCATGTCTGGAATTGGATCAAAAGGTTCAGTCAATCACAAGAAAAGGAGGGCAAAGGGCGAGATTCTCTATTTTAAAAACAGAGATATTTCAAATTATTGTATTCTGTTCCAATTCTCTACCACCTTTTGGTATTCTTAAATATATCATTATAATAATCAGTCACATATATGTTTATTAATTTATGAAGCTAAAACTACAGCATTCACTTTCCATCAGAGGAGTTTGGTCCAGTGTTACCTGACAGGAGATTTGAAGCAACATTGTTATTTCCTAAAATAATTATTTATGACTTTAAAAGCAACATGTTGTCATTGGCAGGAAATATGATCATGACAAAGTAATTACAGCATTACCTTGAGATACGAGCTGCCTGACAGTTTTTCAAGATAACTCGCATTGCTCCTTATTTTTGTGTGACATACAAGCAAAAATCTGAGATACAAGCCACACGCCGTGATACCACCACCATCTTCTTCTTTACCACGTGTTGGTGGATGGATGCATCATCAGCTGAGCATCTCATTCTCGGAGTAAAGATGTGCTTGTGACTTTTGTATTTCTTCTCATACTTCATACATCGTTTATGTAACTTATGTTTAACTTATTTTTTATGTAATTACACAATACAGTTATTTTAAATGGGGAAAATTAATATAAGTTAAGAGCTGTTTGATTTACAAACTCAGTCACAGGGCGGATTATACTCGTATATCAAGGTAATACTGTATATTCAGAGAGTGTCTTTTGTCTTTTTTTTTTGCATTTATGAAATTGTGTGCATATTAAAGAAAATCAATAGAAATTATAACATCCATTACTAAATGATAGATTTCCTCAGTGCTCTTTGGGTGTTTAGTTTGTTTTAGTTATTTTAGTTTAGTTTAGTTTGGTTTGTTTCAGTTTGGTCTACTTTAGTTTAGTTGGTGTTTGTGTGAGCAGGTCAGACTTTCTTCATGTGTAGTTGAACAATCTTGTGAGCACAGCTGAACATTAAATATGTGGGCGGTGAGCATTAACAGTGCAAAGAGCAGGACAGAAACCCCATGACCACACTGTCTACACAGGAGGGGTGCTACTCATGCTAAAGTCTGTTTTATCTGTTGAACACATCCTCTAGATTATTTATCGCTGTTGTCCACAGCACCCATCCCCAGGAATCTCAATGACGTCCGGGCTTCCCGCTCTGCTCAGGTAAATCAAGCTGACTGTTTCTCTGAGTGAGATATGTAAAATCATTAAGGCAAATAGCAGAAACCAGTTGGTCCTGCTGCTTCCCCATGTTCTGCTGAGAGTGTGTGGGCGTTGTACATCAGTCGAGATGCATCAGCTCTGAATGGGAAGTTCATGCTGTTCAGGTCGCTTGTCGCATGTGAGGTTTTATATTTAAATGAGAATTCTCAGCAGAGGGCTGACTAATGGCTCCATCTCGATGCACGTCTACAGTTCTTGTTTCTCTGTGACCTTTCAGCATTAATGCCACGTTCAGTGTTTCTCTAGGCTGCTGGAGCATCAGGCATTCTTAACTGAGGGTTTTCAAGGAACTCTGCTGTGGGTGGTTTTGAAAATAATATCATCTTCCATGTAGATTTTAAGCTTAACCAGATCAGGTGCTGCTTACTTTTTTAAGTAGCTGTTGTTCAAAAACAGACTGGATAAATTCATGACAAAGCATAAAGTCCTTGACTGTAGCCAGTACGGCTTCAGGAAGAATTATCACCATCAGAAACTGAAGTCATCACTGATGCCATAGATCAAAAGTTGCACTTCATAGGAATCTTTATTGACCTCAAAAAAGCTTTTGACACAATTAACCATGAAATTCTAATTGAGAAATTAGAACGATTTGGATTTAGTGGTAGTGTACTAGAATGGATAAAGAGCTATCTATAAAAGAGATCACAATATGTCACACTGGGAGGGAGGACATCAAAAACATTGTGTGGGGGGTACCACAGGGGTCAGTGTTGGGTCCAAAATTGTTTATACTTTACATAAATAATTTATGAAAGGTTTCAAATGTCAGATGATATATATAAATTAGCTTAGGCAGTAAATGAGGCGGCACGGTGGCGCAGTGGGTAGCGCTGTTGCCTCACAACATGGAAGTTCCGGGTTCGAGTCCTGCTCTGTGCGGAGTTTGCATGCTCTCCCCATGTCTGCGTGGGTTCTCTCCCGAGTTCTCTGGCTCCAAAAGCATGCGATTCAGGTTGATTGGCTGGTCCCAAATTACCCGTAGGAGTGAGTGTGTGTGTGTGCATGGTTGTCTGTCTTTGTGTGTGGCTCCGCAGTGCACTGGCTGTCTCCCGCCCCATGCCCTATGCCAGCTGAGATAGGCTCCAGCTCCCCGTGACCCGCTACGGCAGATAAAGCAGCAGAAAAAATGAATGAATGAGTAAATGAGGAACTGGCCAATCTGCAATTATGGTTTGATATAAACAAATTATCCTTGAATCTAACAAAAACTAAATATATGTTATTTGGGGAAAATGCCTCAAACACAACATTAATATCACAGTGAATTAGGTTAATATTGAGCGGTTTGCTGAGTACAAAATGCTAGGGGTGATCATCAATGAGATATTAAACTGGAAACCTCATGTCAGACAATTTCAAAAGAAACTAGCCAGAAATGGGTCCATACTGTGGAAAACTCAAAATCTATTAAATCAGAAGCCACTTTATATCATTTATTGTGCATTAGTTCTGCCCTATCTGAACTGCTGCGCTGAGGTGTGGGGAAACACATATAAAAGTAGTTTACAACCTCTCTTTTTGACCCAGAAAAGAGCCGTAAGAATTATTCACAATGCTCATTATAGAGCTCACACAAATCAATTATTTATTAAATCTAAATACATGACATCATAAGCTAGAGAACTGCTCAACTCATGTATAAAGCAGACCATAATTGTTTACCACAAAATATATTAGCATCAATTCAGAATAACAAATCCAGCTATCAACTGAGAGGAACCACAGCATTTTTGCAGAAGAAAGCAAGAACTACATTAAAAACATTTTCATTATCTTTTACTGGTGTCAAACTTTGGGACAAACTGGACAACAAAGTTAGGAGTCTACAAACTCTATCTGTCTTTAAAAAAAGCTTTTAAAAACTTGACTTTGCAAGGTTATAATTCTGTAAAGAGAGAGAAGTTGTTGATTTTGGGAAGGGGAATTATACAAGCCAAATGGCTTCTACCCATCAACCCTTTTATTCTTTTTCGGATGCTGTTGATGTTGCAAAAGTGATGAAGGTTAAGTCTGCTGTAATAACATGTCCAGAAAGAAAACAATAACTGAATAAATAAATAAATAAATATTAATAAATATTCCCTTTCATTTTTGGCGCCAAATAAATTTCTTTAAAACTCCACCCAGAAGGGCTCAGACATGCAAATCAAACAAGTGTTTTCTGTGATACAATTGCCTCATATCATTGTGGTTGCAGCAAATTGTGAGATCCAGGTGAAATGATGACAGCATGCTCAGTCACAAGAGAGAGACCACATATTGATTTCTTATTGAATATGTTGGTGAGAGGTTGAATGCCATCAGATGCCATTATCACAACACTATAGGGGCAAGCTTGCAGTGTTCTTAAAGGTCCCATACTACAATATTTTTTAATAAATTTCACAAAGCTGCCAAAAGTTCAGCTACACTTTATTTGAAATGTATTGCCCCAAACTAATCCGCGTTCCTGAATTTCAGCTGTTGGAAATTGCTGCAATGAGCTCAGCAATGAAATGAACTATTCGGGCTGGTCATTAAATGTTAATGAGCTCCCACTGTCAACACCTGCTATACGCCCCTGTTGATGTGGTGCACATGCGCTACGGGCATGAGCATATGCGCCAACGTGCACATGCACTTTTGAGCCTATATTTTTAGTAACTTTTTAACTACATATTTTCTCTTACTTATTTTTCTCTTGTTTTGCACTCTTATTTTTCATCACTTAACTTAATTTTATTACGGTAATCGTGTAGCTATTTTCTCAGTCAGCTGAACATAACTCCATGGCTGCATTGTGTAAACAGGAGATCAGCTGACTGAAGCCACTCTGTCAACATTGTGGAGTATTGGTGGAAAAAAACATTTAGTACTTGCAAATGGAAAAAATCCGCAGAGGAGACAATGGATGAGCATGGAGAGGATATAATAAGCAGTGTCCCCCCAAAAAAAAAAAAAAAAAGAGAGATGGCTGGCTAACAAGATGGGGGTTAACATAATGCAGTCCGATGTGCATGAGTGAAACGTGGTTATGATCCCAGACAACTATGTTTCCATCAAGGGCTTCTAGACCGTTCATAATGACAGGGACGGTACCAGGAGCAGAAACACGAGCGTTGAGGTCTTCTCTTCTTCTCATGATCCACATTGAACTGTTAGCTGATGGACGCTGCCCTATATTATTTCCATCCACTAACTCTACATTGCAGTGAGGAGGAGGACAAATGGGAGCAAGGACACTAAAAAATATACATACCTGCATATACATTTTGAATTTTTTTATATATTCTCTCTTTAATACAATTTACTTTTTGGTCTTCATTCGTAAATTCTCCTACTTCTGACATTCTCTGCCAAATGATGAAACCAAAAGGAAAATCAGAGGATACTAAAGACCAGATGGTCTCTATGAAAGAATTAAAGAGTGAGTTAAAGAGCAGCTTTGATAAGTTAGGGAGTGACTTCGATAAAAAGTTGGAAGAAAAGCTAAAAACGGTGCTAGATGCCTTGGAAGAGATGAAGGACAAAATGAAGAAAATACAGAAAGACATGGATGAAGTCTTGGAACAGGGACAACAAAGAATGGATGATTTGGAACAAAGCATTCGTATCATCACTGGAATCAAAATCAATCCGAGGAATTACAGAAATGCTATGGCTAGCGCTGACATCGAATCTCTGGAGCAACAAGTGAGTTCTCAACTGAGAGACCTGAGGCCTGTACCATAAAGCTGGATTACGGTTTAGCGAGATAACTTCAGGCTTAACCCTGGCTTTTTGGTACCATAAAGGTGGATGACTTTCTATCAGGCTACGTTGTCGTGGTAACCTATGCTGAACACCTAACCTGCTCCGGAGTAGGATAAGTTCGGGATCAAAGCTCAGCAGGTATAACAGCCCCACCTACTGACCAATCAGAGCTCAGCGGGTATAAGAGCCCTGCCTACTGACCAATCAGTTCTCTTGGAAAATGGGCTGTCTGTTTTATGAGAACCCGGTGGATCTTGGTGCACAGCTTGTGTGAAGAGCGCTCAGGCGCGAGAGAATATTTAGAGATCACTGTAATCCGTTTGAATTGCCTGAATAATCACTGTACGAAAGGTACAGGTTTTGGGGAGAGGGGTTACATTACATCTGTCAGCTGCTGGAGCCTTACATCAGTAATGTAATTCACCGCAACCACGCGCTGACAGTCCCGCAGACAGTGTGCATTGCACTGAGGTTTTTTGCCACAGTTAATATATTTCTTAGTGATGTTCCTAATTATTATGATGTCCTTAAATCCCTCGTTGGATGGGTTACAGGCAAGCCACAGATAAAATGTCGTTAATCAATTATTTGTTTAAGTAAATCATGGATTGATTCATTCATTCATAGGTACTTTTATGTATTCTGTTGGCGACGCTGAAAACCTCAGGAAGAACACAGTATGTAGAGCTATTCATAAAGTCGCGGGGGCTACAATCACATACCATAACGAAAAATGTCGTACACACATACATTTATGGAACACACAAATGTTACTGTAGTCAGATATACAAGTGCAGTCATAGTGGGGAAGTAGAGGTAAGCTCTTATGCCCGAGCCCGAGTTCGGGCCCGACCCGACAAGAAATTCAGGTCGAGTTGGGCTCAAAAAGTCGACAACTACTTTCAGGTCGGGTCAGGCTTTAATACCGTCGGGCTTGGGTCGAGTCGGGCTTTAATACCGTCAGGTTCGGTTCGGGTCGGGCTGGAGTTTTTAAGCCCGCTCTTACCTCTATGGGGAAGTAATATTATAATGGAACTAACTTCCGCATTGACAGTTGGCAATTTTGTGCCAGTGATCCTTGTGCCGTTTGGCAGCTGCAACTGTGTTGCTTTTTGCCTGGATTATTGATTTGTATTGCTCGTATTTATTAATTATTATTGTTTGCTCCTCCGTTGTGAAATATGCGGCTCGGGCCGGTTTGTTGCATGTTTGCGATAGGTCGCATGCAGCAAACTCCGCCCTTTTTATGTGAGCGCGCACAGATCTAGACTCGACAAGCCTGGATTGAATAAGTGGGTTGATAGCCGGCTTTATGGTACCAAAAATCCGGAGGGAGGATGTCTCGGTAAGTGAAGCCAGATAAGTAAGAGGAAGCCCGGCTAGGTTAATCCAGCTTTATGGTACAGGCCTCTGGAGATAACTATAGATCCGGACCAGATTGAGACATGTTACCCATTACCATCTGGAGGTAGGAGACCACCTGCAGTGCTGATAAAATTCAACAATCGTAAACACAAGATAGTTCTTCTGAAACAAGGCTTCAAACTGAAAGGAAAAAATGTCCATATTAATGAGAATCTCACTAAAAAGAATGCTGATATCGCTAAAAAAGCTCGACAACTGAAGAAGAATGGGCTGATGGACAACACCTGGACGAACAACTGCAGGATCTTCATCTAAACAAAGGGGCTTTCTCCGGACCGGATGAAAACAATGGTGATCAGTAGTGCAGAGGAGTTGGTGAAATATGAGCAATAAAGACGGACAAGAATGGTACTACACAAAAGATCAGTACAACAGAGTCACTTCAATATTGGGAGCTCTACAATTTTGGACACGTCAAGTATTTCATGGAACAGTCGAAAAAATCAACATCATTGATGTCAGAAACACAGACTAATGAACAAAAAAACAAACAAAAAACAACATGTGTTTGTGATAACATGGGATAACATTAACTTGAGACTTTAAACAGCATGTTGATATCTTTTGACAATATAATACCATATGAAACTGTTAAAGTGTCTGCAAAAAACTGGTTAATTCTTGTATAAACTATTTCTGCTGAAAGAGGTTAATATGATCATTACATTCTTGTGGAGAACACTGGCAAGGTCAACATCTAGTTTTGACTATTAATGATGTTAACAAAACTTTTGTTCCTAGGAAGAATGTAAATATGGTTATACTCTAGGGTAAAAGGCTAATATCTGGAAGTGGATAAGGATATGGACATCTGTCAAATTCAGTGTATGAGCTGGTTGAAGACTTTTAATGTCTGAGTTTGTTGATTACATATTCTAATGAGAGAGATGTTTTGTTGATAATTTAGGGGACGGGAATCTTACAAGCCAATGGCTTCTACCCTTTTTTTTTCTTTTCGGATGTTGCTGATGATATTTCAACACTGATGAGAGTGAAATATGTTGTAATAACATATCTGGAAAGACGAAAAATGAACTGAATAAATCTAAATCTAAATTCTCAGTTTTTTCTGGAGCAGTACATCTATAACAAAAAGCAATGACCCCCCTTGGGATCAATAAAGTATGTATCAATAAAGCACTTTACCCATACTCATTTACTCATAAACAACTGTAAATTAAAAAATAAGCACTAAAAGTGTGTGTGTGTGTGTGTGTGTGTGTGTGTGTGTGTGTGTGTGTGTGTGTGTGTGTGTGTGTGTGTGTGTGTGTGTGTGTGTGTGTGTGTGTGTGTGTGTGTGTGTGTGTGTGTGTGTGAGCTTTGACACTGTGGATACACTGTACGTGGACACACACACACACACACACACACACACACACACACACACACACACACACACACACACACACACTCATAAGGAGGCTACGTCTCAACTGACAAAAGCAGAGCTAACTAGTTAGCCAAATCCTAGCTGACTTCACCATTCTCTGAGGGACTTTCAGTGTCTAGCGCTCAGCCAGGACGTTTCCACACACTGCTATCTTTGCCTGAACATGACCTCCGGGATGAACACGTCCTTATCCAAGGAGAGGGGGTAAGTGCAGATGGGCTTCGAATATGTCAGTCACTCCTGTCACTCACTCCTATTGTTACGCCACGATGGGCGGGAAATTAATTGGGACATTTTTGGCCTTTTGGATGCTTTTCTAGGAAAGTTGATATACAGTAAAATCCACTTGTTTTTCAGATTCTAGGAGTTGGGAGGGTTAGGGAGGACAATTAGCCCTAATGTGGACAATAGGACCTTTGACACCATGATGCATTTAGGTGCTTGACTTGCCTCCCACAAAGGTTTTTATCCTTTCATGATTTTGACATGATTTTTATTCTTACATTTTAGCAGTATGTGAAAAGATTTAGTATGGATCACTGTTAGTACCTCTGAGTATCACTAATTAACACTTCATAGCTATGGTGTTAAAGCCTTTGAAAATTCTGACAGAAAACTCCGAAGTCAGTGTTTTGCTGACCATTATACAACCAACTCTGTTTGGTATTAGTTTAAACAGAGGCCCTAAGACATTAATGGTTGCTGTCAAAAAAATAATCCACCATATAGGAATAAACCGTAAATGAGTCCCCTGTTATTTAAGGATTAAAGCAATATGAGAGCCTTAGAGGTACTGCTAACATAAATTCCATTTTGTTGTCGTTGTGCAACACTAAACTTATCTATAACCTTATATTTGTCAGATGGATTACAGAGACAAGTGATTTATATACTCTATTAATCTAATACTGTCAGATACATCCCGTCTCAAATAGCAATAAGAAGAATGGGTTGTTTTCTTTCATTCTGATCTCTTTGTAGGCATGCCAAGGAAAAGTATGAATCACTGTTTGGTGTAACTTCATCATAAGGACTGGTTATTCCTCCTTATTAAGAACTGTTGAAGCTACCTGTCCCAAGGAAGCAGCCAAGTAAGCATTAAAGCTGCTGTTGGTGCAAAGAAATAGGAAATTATGTACAGGGTGGGATGACATCCCTGCTGGTCCTCCAGGCTCACACTGTCAACACAGGAAAACCTTAAGAGTGAAAAAGTGTGTACTGTGTGCCAAAAATGTCAAACATTACTTTTAACATGTTCTAACCATTTCTGTATAAAACGAAAATGTTTTCACATCTTCATTAGTTTGACTCAAGGGATATGGACTGTGTGTGAGTGTTTTCAAATATTTTTTTAGATGGTCACTAATGGAATGACATTAAATAAGCGATAAGCTGTGCCTTTTCCTTCTGAGATACAATGAAATCCTACAGCTTACTCCAGCATGGACGAAGCATGTTTCAGCACAGCAGCATTTCATTCTGTAACCAGACTGTTCTCCAGCACTGAACTAGCCGTAGAAATGTTTGCCACTTGAGACACCTTCATGGAAGCATTATCGACTCTATCCTCATATTACTACAGATGACCTGAAGGTTGAATTGCACTACATCATGCCATGTCAGTTATTACTCCATGGAAAAGATTAAGAAGATGGAGGATGGCTTGTAAGGGGTCAAGTGGATCAATATGTGATTGCTGCCATTAAAACACGAACAACTATTCTGGTCCAGAAACAACATCACAATTTATCAATTCAGAGCGGTCATAAATGTCATTCTTCAGTCAGTCTGCTGATGTTTTGGGGCCCATTTTCCCATCTTCGCACCAGCAGAGCTGCTGTTGGATCATGAAGAGACGCAGTTTTTGCCTCCAAGTTTCTCTCCTTTCATCCGTTGTGACTGTGTTCAGCAAAGCAACCTCTGACAGACTGTGTCTGTGTCCTATAAATGGCCTGTCCTCTGGGAATTCTGCCGTCTTCTCACAGCAGTGGATCTGCCCCAGTAAAAAGTTACACATCCAGCCACATAAGTGTTTTATGTTGTAAAAGGCAGCCTATGATGTGGCATTGCATCAGTGACTGAAAAACTATTGTCTGTCAGAATGCAGACATCCACTCACTGAGCTTGGCCACTTTTCTTTTTTTGATTTTTTTTTTCCAAACAAACAAAAGATAAAAAACATTAACTAAACAGAGTAAGGGGTGATATAAAGAGAATAGTGACAACAGAATAGTAATTAAAAGAAATTAAACATACTGTACATCAAACAAAGGAAGGGCATTTCTGGGAAATATGTCTTTTCCAATCTCTCCATAATTCTACAAACTTAGTCTTTTGAAGCTTCAGTATATAGGTAATCCTTTTCATTTCATAAAATTCATAAATTATGTCATATCAATTCTCTATAGAGGGTGCACTAGGCTTAAGCCAGTTTGTGGTGATTTTTTTTTCGTGCTGCCATACTCAATGTCCCAAAAAGATACCTGGCTTCTTTATTCATGGATTTGGATGGCAAAAAAAAAAAAAAAAAAGTTCATCCCATTTAAAGTCTATGGTAGGTTCAAATAGAGTCACTAATTCTATATATTAATCTGTTACCAAAAAGAATTTATTTTTGAGCAAGCCCAAAATATATGGTAGTGGTTGGCTTCAAGAGAGTCACAATTCCTCCGACAGCTGGCGGAGCCTGATTGGTGGCGTTTCTGGTCAGGCATAATAAAATATCTGCAAATTGTCTTCCAATCAAACGCCCTCCATTGGGATGAACTTGTTATTTTTACATTGAAATTCAAAATGTTTAACCCAAACGTCTTGTGCAATACTGCTATTTGCTTCCTGTTCCCATTTTTGCTTTATATAGCTGGTGTTTGCTTCTCCCATCCCTTGAAATCCTTTGTATATTCTCTATATTATTTTATGCCCTGAGTCTGCCCCATAGGCACTAATTAAATCTTTCAGTAAATTATTTTCAAATGCTTTATGACTTTTTGTAAAAACATCATTTATATAGTGGCACAACTGAAGGAATCTGCAATAGTCACTATTATTTAGCCCATGTAATCTTTTCAGTGTCTGGAAATTGTTTATTGTCCCCTGTCTAAAGAAAGTCCAGTGAGAGATCCTGTTCAGCCCATCCCTTATAACCTGCATCAAATTTATTTGGAGTGAAATCCATGTCAAAGGGGCACCATCGCAATTTTTTTATTTCATCCATCAAATTATACTTAGTAATAGTAGTCAACCATGTTTTCACAGATAAATTAATCCACCTATTACCCTTTTCCAATATGTTTTTAATAAGTCTTTTATCCCCTAATCTTGCCTGAATCAGGATCAACCCAGATATGTTCATTTCAATATCTTTTCATCTTGTTTGGAACTGAGAATTACAAAAACAAACTAAAATAAGCTGGTTTGAGATATAATTGTACTGTAGGCATGGGGGTGCATATCCTCCCTTGTTTTTAACCATTGGACAGTTTGAAATCTAATCCTTGCTTCCTTCCCTTGCCAAATAAAGAGTGAAATTAATCTACTCTATCCATTTGAAATGTTTATCAATAATTTCAATTGGAAGAGTTTGAAACAAATATAACATTCTGGGCAGAATGTTCACTGACACTGTCTCAATCCTTAACTCAAAGCTTAATATGGGTAATAAATTCCATCATTTGTATCTTCTTTTATTTTCTGCTTTAACACTTTAAACGTTAATGCATATAATTGTTAGATCTTTTGGAATATTGACCCCTAGATATTTTTTATAATTCAAATTCCAATTCAGGTCAAAGTTTGTTTTTATGATTTGGCTAGGTTTATAGTTGAAACTTAAGTTTTGGGTCTTTGAAATATTTAATTTGTATCCGGAGACAGAGCCAAAAGCATCATGGAATGACATTAATTTCAAAAGGAACTCTCTGGGTTTGATAGAGTAGTTAGGACGTTGTCCACAAATAAAGAGATTTTATTTTGTTGAGCTGCTTTTTCTGTACCTACAATATTGTTATCTTAATTAGTACATTGGCTTAGTCCTTCAATAAATAAGGCAAACAGAAGTGGGGTCATTGGACAACCCTGTCTGGTGCCCCTGAGTTTGATATTGCTCCATTTACTTTTATTCTAGCTGTTGGACTGTTATAGAAACCCTTTATGATATTTATAAAAGTTTGGTAAATTCAAAATGCTCCAGAATACTATACAGAAATTCCCAGTTGACCTGATCAAATGCCTTTTCCACATCAAAACCCATTAAAACCGCCTCTATGTTATTTTCAATAATATGTTCAATTAAACGTAGCGTTCGGTGGATGTTATCTTGAGTCTGTCTTTGCTTAATAAATCCTGTTTGGTCAAAACTAATTATTTGATGTTTTCAAAAAAATTTCTAATCTTTGTGCTATAATGTAGGTGAAAATCTTGTAATCTTGGTTTAGAACACTTATTGGCCTATAACTTCCAACTTCTAGTTTATCTTTACCCTCTTTTGGTATCAAGGAAATCACAGCTTCACTCCAAAAAGGGAGGATTGAGCCAGTCTTGAGCATATAGTTAAATGTTTCCTTCATTCTGGGAATCAGTAGATCTCCCATTTCCCTGTACCACTCTGAGGGGAACCCATCTGGTCCTGGTGACTTATTTGGTTTTATATTTGAGTTGCCTTTTGGATTTCTTACTCCCTAATTTCATTAATTATGCATTTATTTTGTTCAGCTGACACTCTTAAGTATTCTTATCCGATCGAAAAAGTTGTCCATCTTTGTCTCATCCAGCCTGGGTTGCCTGTATAACTCCTTATAGTTAGTTGGATGTCCTCTAGTTTGCCGCTTGTTGCTTTTTTAATCTGTAAGCGAGTAACTCAGTCAATTTTCCTCCTCCTTCATAATATCTTTGTTTTAAAAAAATCTGTTTTTTCTAAATGTCAATCAAGAGTATTTCATTAATTGCATTCTTTATTTTATCAATGTCCCTTTTGATTTTCAAGTCCATTGTCCTCATATGTTGACTTTGTAATTCCTGCAAGTCTTTTCAAAGTTTGTCATATTTTTCTTTTCTCTGTTTCTTCAATTTTGAGGAGTAACCTATATTCTTCCCCGAAGAACCACCTTGTAAGCATCCCAAAGTATCAGTGTTGAGACTTGCCCATTGTCATTATCGGCAAAGTAGTCTATAATGTCCCTTCTTATTTGCTTCTTCATTTCATTTAAAATTCCCATATTTAACCTCCAGATAGTGCTCTTCTTGTCGGGTCCCAACATCAGCTCCATATAGACTGGGGCGTGATCTGACAGGTCCATGGTTCCAATATTGCTATTTTTCACCCCAAACAATTCTCTTTGAAATGTAACTAAATGGTCAAGTCAGGAATAAACACAGTGAGGGTGAGAAAAAAAAGTGTAATCTCTCTTAGTTGGATTCAAATCTCTCCTTATCTGAGAGTCCAAGCTCCCTCATAATTATTCTTACATTTTTGGTATTTTTTGGCCCCTGTGATTGATAAGGTTTTGAGGTATCTAATGTGTGAAGTCTGACATTAAAGTCAGCTCCACAGATGAGGATACCTTGAGCTTCAGTGCACATCAAATCAAAAATATGTTTATACAATTTACAATCAGAACCTAGTAACCAAAATACCTTGCAGAAACCCTCTGACCAGTACAAATGTCCTATCTAAATCTTTTTTTTTTTTTCAAATGTACATTCAAAGCTTAATTTAGTAGAAATTAGTATTGCTACTCCTCTTTTTGAACCCTTTTTGTATGAAGATGAGTACTGGTTAAATCTCCATCTCTTAAGTTTTTCATATTTGGTTTCTGTGAGTTGGGTTTCCTGGAGGAGAGCTACTTCTCTGTTGTCCTTTTTCAGTTTTGACATTATTTTGGTTCTTTAATCTACTTACCCAATCCGTTTACATTATAGGTAGTTATCTTAACTGACAGTTTGTGTCTTTAGATGTACTTTATTCTCCTTCATTTCTGTATATAAAACTAATATTCACCACTAGAGCTACAATGAACAGTATCAAAAACATAAACCATTAACTCAAACACTAAAAAAATGAAACTTCATGTCTATATCAACTTCCAAAAATAAGGCCTCTTTTGCGGCCTTGTAACTCAGAGGGAATAAGAGTGTTAAGGGAAAGTCTCTGCCTCCTTGTAGAGGAAGAGGGCCCTCTTTAGCCTTACAGCTAATATATAAGTCCATGGTGTCCAGCGTGAGGCGTCCCGACCTCAAATTTCACCTATTTCATCTATTTAATGACATTTATACTCAACTAACGACCATGCTCTGGGGTCGTAGAGGAAATATTTTAACTGTTTATGAGTCTATCGTAGCAAAGGTTCAATACTTATCAAATGCATGGAGCCGCTCCCTGAACCCGTCTGGAGCTTGGATAAATCCGATCTCTTTGTTTTCCGCTGGTCTGCCAAGTGAGTCGGGTGATTTGATCCAGAAGTGAACTTGTTTCTTCAGAACCGTCACCGGTATCTATCTTTCTCGTCGCATTGTACATCATAGTTCCTTCCTTATAGAACACTCATTCTGGCTGGGAACAGAGTTTGAAGTCTTATGTTTCTTTCCTTCAGCATGGCTTTCACTCTCACTTCCTCCTCACCTCATGCAAGTAATCGTTGTCCAGGTATATCTTAGTACCTTGGAAGTCGAATCCCTTCTTCTGCCAGGCCCGTTTAATCACATCCTCCTTCATTCTGTAGCTTGAAAATTTGACAAGTGACCTTGGAGGAGGATCAACCAGGGTTTTGACGGTAGCGCTCAGTACACTCTCTCAATATTTAGCAGAGGAGACAGAGGTAGCTCCAGTCATTTCATCAACATGTCTTCCACAAAAGAATTATTGAGGTCGCGTTTTCTTCTTTTCCTTCTTGTACCCCATATATTCTTACATTAATCTGTCGCAATTGCCCCTCTAAATCAGTCAGTTTAGCGTCCATTTGCGCCTTTAGTTTCATGAGTTCAGTTACCACTTCCTCCATAGTCTGGATGTGAGCCTCGGCCACGGTGATTCGGTTCGCCACTTCTTTCATTCTTTCGCTTATTTTATTTATTTCCCCTCGTATGCCCTTCAGTTGTTGGCAGGTATCTTTCCTGAAGTCCCGTAATTCCTTCAAGATTAGGACCATCTGTTGTCATGGCTCGGTCTTTCTTCAGCCTCCAGTGAAGTAGCTTCCTCCACGTTGCTAATACTACTAGCTTGAGTAAATTCGCCGTCTCCTTCTTCGTCAGTTTCCTGACTTTTCCCAAGATTTCTCTTCCTTTTTTTAGGCATATTTGCCAGCCAGTTTTCTTAACACTTGCTTTGGCTCGTTTTCTCTCAAAATCGAGTTGATACAAGCTACTTTTGTTCTTACTGTTGGGAGCCTGTCTCTCTATACTGCCATTACCTTGCCAGGTTAACCTGAAGTCCCTAAGCTTGACCATTTTTCATCACTAATGAAACAACTGAAAGTTTAGATCCAAGCACAATGCTCTTATTTCATGTCTCCAAGTGTCTGGCCCTAATTTCCGTCTTTATTCTTAGTTGAGGCTAATTTTGTCTAAACAGCAGAAGTAGGCTAATGACTAAGTCGTCAATATTTTACCCCAAAGTTTTTCTCCGCACACTTGTCAGATCTCATTGAATGACACGGATGGAGCAGTTTCTCTTTTCCCTCAAGCATGTTTCATGGAATTTTATTCCACCAGACCATCTCAATGTTTAATGGTGTTACCTAACTTCCTTTTGGTTTTGATAACTGAGGTAAATGGAAATAAATAAGATGCATCAAACTGGAACTGCTCTTGTTTCTTGTCTCTCTGACTGGATGTGCTCCAAACGCAACAACATGTACCACAGACAGGGACAGGCAGCCGTGTTCATGTCAGTAATTTCACTGACATGGCTTTCTTGAATGTGTGTGTGTGTGTGTGTGTGTGTGTGTGTGTGTGTGTGTGTGTGTGTGTGTGTGTGTGTGTGTGTGTGTGTGTGTGTGTGTGTGTGTGTGTGTGTGTGTGTGTGTGTGTGTGTGTGTGTGCGTGTTAGCTATGACACTGTGGATACACTGTACGCGGGGACACACACACACAAACACACATAGGGAGGCTACTTCTCCACAGACAATGTGTTTCATCTCCACAATGTGTGTTTTCCATGGCTACCTGTCACATCCACTTAGACTGAGTCAAGGTGGGATTCTTTCTGAACCAAAGTGCCCTTCAGTCTGCTTGGGCAAGCACTCCCCTGGTAGAAAAACCAAAACCACAGGATTCCAGTCCAAGAAACAATTCTCTCTGCCACTCCTCAGAGATCTCCCACTACTGTCTGGACAACATCAAAACTGACTGACAGCGGTTTTAGGGATTGCCAATCTCTACCTGCACTGCATTGCAAAAATTAGACAAACAAAAATTATCTCATCAGACTGTCCCTGTCAATATCTGAACACTGTCTATAGGGAAATAAACTTTCCTGATTGCTCATTGGGGTAATTGAATCTCTATTATGGTAAGATCTTTGAAAATTATGTTAATCTCCTTAGTGACATGTTGCCTTGTAATTTTGACTCTAGGCCCCCAACATCACTTCAGAACTCACCTCTTGCATCTGCACACTTGAATAAAATTATTCAAATCCAACGGGCAACAGATAAATAGACATTTCCAGATATGATGGATACATGATGCAATGGCAAAAATCTACTGCAGATAGTAAATTGAATCCAAGCTTACACCCTTAGCTTACACCCTCAGCTCCCTTGAAAGCAAACCTGTAACCTCAGATATTATGTAGTGACAAAGAATGAGCATGTAGTGCAAGCTTGTTTCTGCAGTCAACGCACTGCACAATTCCCATGCATCTCAGATCCGGCTAATGCACAAAGTACGAATGAGACACAGAGTTCTCTAACAAACACAGTGAGCACCCGGCAGGCTACAGAGGCCAGGGGATATGATGGGAGGAATCCACACTGTGATTCTTTTCAGCTCTGTACTGTGTCTCTGACTGCCTAATGAGGCCTTATTAATTCAGATCAGGGTGAATGATTACCTCATCATTTCCATTCTCCTGAGAGCTCCCGCTCCCTCTGTACTCTGCCCAGAAAATTTACAGCACAGTAATCCAGAGGGCGTCTCTTGTCGTAAGACTTTAGCACTTCTTATTTGGAGTGAGCCCTGAACGATACAATCAGGACGGACCTTTAATTTAAATCATCCATATATGTTCTTGCTGAATCTGGCTATTGTTTAGAATTGTTTGAAGTTCATGCAAACAACTGGTATCTGTTTTATCTATTTTTAATCTATTCTCTTTTGGAGAGGCTGCACTCCCACTAGCTGCAGATCTCTGACAGTAAACACAGAACACACTCCCCATTTCTGTGCAGAGACTAGTTGCCTAGCAATGAAGTCTGATTTTATGGTCTGTGAGGCTTACATATGCCCAAAAAGAGAAGAAAAAAAAATCTATCAGGATTAGATTTAGAGCCAGGCACTATTTTGCATGCGTATGTGGACAGTATCAGCGTGCTGTTTGTCAGATATTATCATCACAGAGACAGCAAACAATGTTGCCTGACCTAACTGCAAGCTGGATTCTGAGAAAGTGACACTGGTCATTGATCCAGCTCCATGGGTGAAGCTGCCCTCACTGTCTTTTGATTGGCTGGTGATCTACTCAATAAACCTGATCTTATACAGAGTTCATTACCTCAGCTTATGTTCTTGTTGTTAACAAAATTCACACTTATTGAATTCAAACCTCAGAAAGCTGCTTTGTTTTTTATCTGACCATGATTTCAGTCCGAACACCACCTCAGTGGATTTTAATATCGTGTATAAAAAGGACGCTGGCTGACAGGGTAAAACACCTCATTTTTACCTTTAAACAAAACCACAATGATTTCAGAATAAAACAGTCATACACCAAACATGCAGCGAGGCATTACCAAATGGAACACAGATGAATTCCTCCTGACCAGACAAAACATTGACAAAACAACAGTTAGAATTTAAAGTTTAATGAAATTAATTAAAAAGGAAACAAAAAACTTCATTGTCCCAGTAAATATAAAGCAGCTTGGGTCAGTGCTGCTTTCATCTTTAATTCCTGGTGACATTTTTTTTTTCATCCCAGGGCAGAATCACTGTCACGTTGTCTCAAGTTCTCCTCTAAAGCATAACATTTACAATGCCATGACGGGTGTCAGTGTGTCCGTCCATGGGTCAATAATCTTTTTGGACCATATCTTACAAACTATAAATTCTAACTCCAACAGAACATACATTCAACAAAATGAAAACGTGTGCCATTTAACATTTGATTTTTTTTTTTACTTATAGAATTTCATAAGTAATGACTGAGAGATTGTCATATTTTGACTTAACTATAATACCTGAAATATATCCACACTTCCAGCTGTTTATTTATGTTTTGCTTGTTTGTAGTTGTGTCTCTCAACCCTTTTGAGTTAAAAAAGCTCTGATGAATGCAGCATGCTGTAACTTTCATCGCTCTGAGCTACAAACAGACTCCCATAGTTGGATTTACAGTATCTGAAACAAAAAAGCTATGACCCGCAGTTTAAAATGGTTTGGCTTCATAAAATAAGAGTGGCTGATCCCAAGATTACCACACACATTGCTTCAGTGTTTTTCAGACATTGACATTTTATTTAAATACTTCAATCAAATGATCTTCATAATCATTTGAGTTATTGTTGGATCTTGCTAATATTCCTTGAAAAGAATACAAGAGTGAGGGTGAAAAGATGGCAAGTCACAAGAGAGGTTATTTCTTTGGAGCTCAATTTAAAAAGTTTAAGAGGGAAAAAGATGAAAGCTCACACTGTTAAAAGAAGCTCAGTTTGTCTTTTGATTCCTCATTCCTCTGGGTGATCATTGAGAAATCCACTCCAGAGCTCAGAGCTCACCAGAGGACTACCATAAATTTTACTGGCAGTGTCAAGGGTTTTTTTGTAGATCCTCCTGTGCTTCATTTTCTCACAACACTGTCAGGCAGAAACGACGACAACAAGTGTGGCCTGCATGTAACACCAATCGAGCAAGGCGGCCATGTACTTGAAAATGCACTTTATGTGACACATACCAGAAGAGAGCGTGAGACCGCCTGCTTTGTGAAAAGAGTGTGCTGATGTTCTGTTGCATTTATAATTAATCTCATCCTTACACGTCACCCCCGCTGTATCTCCCAGTTACCAGAGCTCTTTAGCAAGAAAACCACTGGGAGAGATAGTCCCGTTACATGTCTCCTGAAGAAGCAACCAGATGACAGCTCCCTTTAGCTGGTACTGTATGCAGTCAGTACTGTAGTTGTAGTTCATGTTATTGATCATGTATGTTCTTTTATTCCCTCTTTGAGGACAGAAATGTGTTCAAGAGCCAAAAATGACAGAAACACTTTAAGAAAGAATATTGGATGTTGCAGTTTTATTTGCCATACGGGAAGATGAATTATGGTTTTTCTTATTTCACATAAGCCATTTTTATGTTAGATTGATATAATTAATACAGAAATTGTGCAAGTATTTGTGTGTTTCTTTTGTGTCTTGTCTGATCCCTGAAGGGAAATTAAGAAGGAGCATTCTAGTATTTTTGTCAGTCACACGCATGCACACTAATATATAACTAATATATACAGTGTGTGTGTGTGTGTGTGTGTGTGTGTGTGTGTGTGTGTGTGTGTGTGTGTGTGTGTGTGTGTGTGTGTGTGTGTGTGTGTGTGTGTATATATATATATAAAGTGTGTACAGGTCCCTGTAATACACACAACCACACACAAGGGAGCCTGTAAGCATGCATTGGGAGGTAAAGTGGCGGGCAGCTCATTCTTGGTGTGCCCCAAGTGAGCCACTTGTGAGGGGGACGGCGTCTTGCTCAAGGGCGCTGCAGCAGTGCTCCGGAGGTGAGCTGACATCTCCCACTGTCAGCTCACACTCTGTTTTTGGGCGGGAGCGGGAATCTAACCATTGATCTTGGAACATTTGACCACCCGCTCTACCACCTGGTCTACCACTGAACCACCACCTGGATGTACACAGAGTTGAAAAATGTTGATAAATATTAGAAAAATAAAAGTCTATTAATTTACTAGTTAAGACATAGAATTTCTTCTTGTGGTCTACTTTGGTCAGCAGCTCTATGTGTGACTTTCTGATCTCCAGGCAGATTCTTTGACACCTCAGCATCACTCTAGTCCTCTTTTGTGAATTGATCTCACAGTTTTGCCAATGCCCACCTCAGGAGGAATATAAATTGAGAGGATATTTTTTTTCCTGCAGCAGAGATTTCCTCTTCAAAGGTATGTCCAAGCAGTCCAGATGAAATCGACCTTACAAGCTGCACAAACTTTTTAAAGATGTAAGCCTTTGCAGGAAAGAACTTACAAACATCCCCGGACATTGTTTTACCACACAAACTGAGTCAGTGAAAATATTTAACCAAAGTAAGTTATTAGTATTTCACCTTTAGCAATGTAAAATCTTTTTTCTAAATAGCACCATCCTGTTCAGAGGCTCTACGAAACTGTCAACACTTCTACCTTTAAAAGGGAGAATAAAACACACATCAGGCTCATAACACCCCGTGTGGCGACGTGTGCCAGTAAAAAGACAAGATTGTGCAATCATCACCATGACACCAGCCATTACTGCCAGCTTCCATTGGAACTAGAGGCATTAATCTTCCTTGACAGAAATCATTGTTTGCTTCATGATACTGAAATATGTGGCCACAAATCACAGTAAGTTTCTTGTATTGCAATTAAAATGTAAATTAAAAGAAATAAAATGAATTAAAAAGTAAACAAAGTCCAAAAGATAAGATATAAAGCCATTAAAATGATCTGAATCTTAATCTAACGAGTTGGAACATAGAGGCAGCTTGTAAGAAGTATGTAGAGCGTTATCCTGGCACAGATGGGCCGGAACCCTCAACTGTTCTCTGAGACTAACAGGTAAATAGAGTTGATTGATGTTATTTTGTTGCTATTTTTCATAGAGCGTTAAAAGCCCCAGAATTCTTCTTCATGCCCATAAAGCCACCAAACAGTTTGAATGGTTGATTTTTAACTGAATCTTTCTGCAGATGAAATCAGGTTGTCTCCTTGTGTGAAATGTTAGAAAAAGAAAAAGCTGTCTCTGAAACACCTAAAAATGTATGTCTTGTAACGCAACTGGGAACTTTTAAAAATCCTTGCTCCTCATTGATAATGTGAGATTTCATATTAGAGTTTAGGTCCTCATTGCAGTCTGCAAGATTGTGTGTGTGTGTGTGTGTGTGTGTGTGTGTGTGTGTGTGTGTGTGTGTGTGTGTGTGTGTGTGTGTGTGTGTGTGTGTGTGTGTGTGTGTGTGTGTGTGTGTGTGTGTGTGTGTGTGTGTGTGACAGTATCATGTCTTGTTAGGGAGAGAGTGTGTATCTGGTCTTCACACTGCAGTAGATACTAAAATGAAGAAGAAATCTCATATCCTCTCAGCCAAATGGCTCGGGGTGAATTGATGCGCAGAGCCAGCGGCCCGTGTAAAATTGACCATGAAAGTCGCTCAATTCACATCAAAGTCAATACAGCCCCTCTTGCCTGTTCAATAGCTTCAGTGTATTAGAGCTTACAAGAAGAGTTGGAGGGCATTTTGCCCTCTCCTTACTACATCCAGAGGCCAGCGACCCTGAGATCAGGCCTCCCATGTTTCTGCACAAATGGATGAAGTGATTGTGATGATGAAGTGCTCAGTTTCTCTGCTCCCTCAGAAACAGTGTTGGGTAAGAGAAACACTTGGGCTATCCTACTTATAAAACAGAGAAGAGATTTACTGGCCACACTATGGCTGTCCTTTAGTCCTTTATAAGTTGTCGGTTCATTGTCAGAAAATGCAAATATTTGTCTTGTTCTTTTTCCTGTCAACCTTGACTGCCGACAGTGCACACTGTGTTTCCAGCTGTCATTCCAAGCTAACACCATCCTCACCCTCATCACATTCTATTCCATGTCGATGTGTTGGAACCACTGAATGAAGTAGGAACTACCATGTATTTTTGACTGATGACGTTTGATCTGCCAACATTTGCAATGACCTGAATATCAAGAGCTGTTTGAATTTTAAAATGTGTGATCTGAAGCAGAATTTAACATTTTAGATACTTTTAATTCAAATATGGCCACATATATGTTAGTGATGCCCATGAAATTGCCCACAGAAGCATTTCCTTCATTTACTTAGAGGCTATTCAGAGGCAGATTCACTGAGAATCTATCTCAGGTGAACAAAAAGGTGAAAATCAAGGATTTTCACTCATCTGACAAAACGTGAGATGAGATGAGATGAGATGAGATGAAAGCAAAAATATTAAATTTGAAACATTTAAGTATGATAATATTGTTTTCTGAAACCACACAATGAATGCTGGGGACAGGTAACAGACGTGGTAACACAAGAATCTATATCACCTGTTGTGTATTTATCAGGAGTGTTCACTGTCTTCATGGAAACTCCAGCCCTGTTTGCGTCAAAATAAACATGAATTTAGTTCATCTTCAGCTTTTTCTACCTATTTCCTTGTGTTTTCATTCAAGGTCGAAGTTGATAACCCTTCTCACTTTCCTGGCATTTCGGGAAACTACAGATGAGACTTTAGTCTGTGTTATGTAGTGACAGCATTTATTAACTGACACGCTGTCTGTACATTTTCTGTCAATTTGCTTCTAACCTTTTCCTCTGTCTGCATTCTATGATTTGTTGAGGGTTTTCTTGCTCTCTCTGGTACTCACTCTGCACACATCACACATTGCTTCAGTTAAAAGATATTGGAACACTGCTTTTGGCCAACATTAACTTATTCAGCATTCACCTTTCTCTGGGTCACCACAACAAACTGTTTCTGCTTCATACATATTGGTTTTGTGGGCAAATATAAGAGAAATACTGCTCCTGAACTACGCAAAGCTCCTAAAGTCAATGATTCATGGTGGGCTTTATGTTATGGCTGATGTTCTCTATTTTGGACCCGGACCTGAAGCAGCACCATTTTTATTTTAAGGTGTTGGGGGGTTTTGTCCTTGGCATTTTTTATTTTTTTATTTTTAATTTGTTTTGTTTTGCCTTGACTTGTTTTGCTTTGCTTTGCTAAGCTTAGGTTAGCTTTGCATTCTTTTCTTTTATTTTCTCTCTTTTTCTTTTCTTTGGGGGTATGCTCTGGTTTTTGTTGGTTTGTTTGACAAGCTGTGACTTAAATACTGAATAAACATACTAACTTAACATTAAACACTAGTTCAAACTACAATAGATGAGGTAGCACAAATCTGGCAATGTATACATTTGTAGATGTGTTTCATTGATTAAAAATTAATTACGGTATATAATCTGCATACAGTTGAAACCTTCATCACCAAAACTGTCCACACTTTTGACTAATGCAAAAATAAAAACTGTCAAAAGGTTTATGAATTTGCCTCAAAACATCAACAAAAACAGGATATGTTAGAAATTAATAATGTCTATGCCCATGGGCCAGGTGGATCCAAAGAAATAAACAAAAAAATGTTCCACATTGACATTCCTCTGAGCTTTAAAGCAGGTATTTATTCACTATCTGCAAGTTCATGAAATAAAGAAATTGAAACCACCTGTTTTAGACTCAGGAAAAACAAAACCATCAGCAAGAGACTCTCGTTCCATGAGAAACAACAGATTAGTATAATTTGGAGACCTACCAATGTTAGAAAGCAAAAAAAAGATGAGATGCAAATACAGTAGACAAGTGTAATGTCAACCTCACATACAGCAGGTCTACAAAAAATTACCTTCATGTGTAACAAAATTTGATGCATCAAAATATTTACGAGAATGTGGAAGGCAGGATGAGAGGAACAACATTTTCAGGTTTTTTTGTACATCCAGAAACACACAGACCAAACACAAGAAAATACCAAGAAAGGTGGAGGGGAAATTTAATGAATTTAGCTGAATCTCTTTCACCATTTAAAGTTGTTCTCCAGTATGTTCTTCTCTGGTTTGATGGTTGCGTTGAGCATCTTAAATGGACTGGATGCCATTCTAAAAAAAGAATAAATAGCAGAGATCTGTTGTTTTTGGGAAAATCTGAAAAAAAAAGACTGCTTAATGTTTGTACGCGACCCAAACCGGTCATAAACTGACAGATTAACTCCCTGTGGTTAAATAACGTGAATGTTTGATGGTGGAAAATGAATCAAAATTAATGGAATTATACTTTTATTGTACTCTGTATGAGGAGCGGTGTGGCCATTTTAGTTAGCTGGTATTAATTTAAAATGCCGCTTTATTGCGAAAGACTAAAAATCCCCAAATATCCTTCGGAGTAATAGAATCACTCAAGAAAATGACATGAAAGCTGTTAAAATTCATGAATGTCTGAAATGCCTCAGTTAAACTAAAGAAGTGTCCTTTTGAGAACAAATGGCATGTTGAGCTCAGTATACACAATTGTGCCAAATGTGAAGTTGTCATATTTGAAAGCACAAAATGTTCTTGTTAGACTTCTGCTCCCTTTATTAACCTGGAATCTGTCCAGGTTTCTGCAGCCAACTGCACTTGTCCTCATTCCACCTAAAAGAAGACTTCACCCAAATATCCTCAAACAATTAGAAACCAGCAATAAAAATCATGTCCGTCAAACTGAATGAAACGTTTTTGTGGGAGGGCAAATCTCTAAATAGCAGGAATTATTTAAATTGCTTTCAGCTGACTAATTAATTTTATTGTACATTTTAATGACATTTTAATTTATATCAGAAATATAACAAACTACAAAACGCTTGACTCCAATAGATCTTTGAGGCATTGTCCAAAGAAAGAAAGAAAGAAGGAAGGAAGTACGGTGGGGGGACAGACAGAGACAGACAGACAGACAGACATACAGATGGATTTATGGATGGATGGATGGATGGATGGGTGGGTGGGTGGGTGGGTGGGTGGATGGATGGATGGATGGATGGATGGATGGATGGATGGATGGATGGATGGATGGATGGATGGATAGATAGATAGATAGATAGATAGATAGATAGATAGATAGATAGATAGATAGATAGATAGATAGATAGATAGATAGATAGATAGATAGATAGATAGATAGATAGATAGATAGATAGATAGATATTGCAGGGAGGGGGGGTCTGTGCAAGATCATTGATTGATGAGAGGTAGAGGGCTGTAAACTAGACCTGGTGAAGAAACAGTGAGCTCATTGGCCCTCTCCAGCTGACCTGTCGGTTGTCTGGTCTCTCACGCTGACGGCAGTGACTTCCTTCCCTCCAGCGTGCATAGGTTTGTTCTGCTGGTATTTGGCCTCTAATGTTCTCCCGCAGGAGTCTTTGCAGTCTCTCTAGAGCTCATCACTGTCCACGCTGGACTGTGAGTCCTGGATCACTGACTGTGTTCACAGGAACTGATCACATTTATGAGGCTGTCTATCATCTTAGAAGTACCAATACTGTACTTATACGTGCTTTCACAAACTGACTCAGACAACATTTTGTTTGTTTTGACTGTCCAGAACATTAAACAGAGGCAAGATTGATTAATGGCATTTCATTTTTCCCAGCATGCAGCAAGAGAAACCCTAGAGTGTCCTGATATATGTCCTCTAATTAGAGCGAGTCAGCTAATGAGCCTCGTTTGGGTTTGGAAAACTAATAAAGGAAAACTACGGTAGAGGTGATGCCCTGTGGCAATTAGATAAGTTACCAGACAAGCAGTATTTTTCTCAGCACTACTGGGGGCACATCAACGTCAGGAAAACATTGTTAAGCATCTTCATTACCTGAGAAGAATCCGTCCGTTACAGTATTCAATTGATCAGGATTGATCGGTCTAAAGATAATTGTGTCTGCTGATGAAAACCAGCCAGCGCGTCGGACCCATTAAGAGCAGCCTTCCTAGCAAGTCTTTTTTTTTTTTTCTAAATCAACATGTGGGGCTCTATATGCTGTCACTGTGCAAAACGTAAAGGTAACGTTTCTTGTGGACAGTTACTTATTCGAAGTTAGTTATGATGAACTTTTGCCCTTCTTGTCATTTGTTAGTTAAAATGGATCAATAACTTATCTCTCCAAACAGACTCTTCTTTATCACTGCTAAGGCAGATGTAGGTACATCATGTTTTTACTTTTACCTATTATTACCCATGGAGTCTGCAGCAAGGAAAGATAATTTCCCCTATGGAGGACGATGCAGTTTGTTAAAATGAAAAGAATATACAGTGTGTGTATATATATATATATATATATATATATATATATATATATATTCTGTGTTCTGCTGTCCAAGTGCCTGATTGTGCCTGATAAGTGAATTTGTTCAGTGCAATCTTAACAACCTAATGATTATAGAAATCTGTAGAACTTCAAATGTGTTGCTATGGAGGTCCAATGTATTGGAATCAATCAGCATACTGCACCTGGTCTAAAAACTCCTACATGTGAACGTGCGATACAGGTAAAGCGCCACCTGCAGACAAAAGAATGTAAGCATTTTGTGACCATTGCCAGTTCATTTACAGTAATCACATCATTCAATGAAGGAGGATATGAAATTATTAGGAGTTTTTTCATGCTACATGGGGGGCACACAAGGTGACATTGTAATACATGTACTTGCACAACATGTAAGGCCAGGCTGACCAGCACGGATGTCCTGTTTCCAGATATATTTACCTCCACAAACAAGGTTGTGTGTGTGTGTGTGTGTGTGTGTGTGTGTGTGTGTGTGTGTGTGTGTGTGTGTGTGTGTGTGTGTGTGTGTGTGTGTGTGTGTGTGTGTGTGTGTGTGTGTGTGTGTGTGTGTGTGTGTGTGTGTGTGTAAGAGAGAGAGAGGTTTGATTTTTCAAATCACATATATTCATGAAGTCGATATTAATAGTTACGTTAACAACATCCAATAGAGATTCACTCAAACATGAACACACACTTAAAAAATCTATCATAAGAAATGTGGACAAAATATACTTGAATTAAACCAAACACTGACCAAACATGAGTTCCTCATTTAACACGGAACATAAGACACCTGACACACCATAGGTTCGTAAAAGTGCCTAAATTGTCCATAGCTCTGAAATAGTTAAAATCGATTCTGATTCTTGTTTGACACATTCTTCTTACAATGGCTTCTGCACTGCAGTCAGACAAACCTTCAACCTTTTTCCTTCCTGCTTAGATAAATCACCATCTTTGCTCGGCCCAGAAGGAAATTTAGAATCTGCCAATCCTTTTTTTTTAATTCTTCCGGCATTTCAAACGTATATTATATATCTGTTTGTCAAAAACAAGATCAAATGCGAGAAAGATTCCCTCTAAAAACAGGAATAGATAGTCGAGTCTCTGACAGTCTAGGAAGCAGTGAAAAATAGTTTCCTACTAGAATAGAACGGACAGTTTTCTAACATATTTGGATTCAAAACTGCAATAAAACTGTTGACGGCTACAGAGCCATGTAAAATCCTTCATTGGAGATCTCCAACCCTCTTTGTTAACAACTGCTTGTAGAAAGACTCCCAAGAATAGAGAAAGAGAGAAAGAGCAGGATATTTAAAAGGTTTGAACAGATGTCAATAAAAGTTTGTGGACAGGATTCCCCGAGGAAAGAAAAGGATCTTTCTTTTTATTATGTAGGTTATTTGAAAGATGGCACTACAACCAGGGGTGTAACCATGTAGCCATGAGACACAGCTTGAGCAGGACTGACGACATGTCCACACATAGCCGGATCTTTTTGAATACGCAACTTTTTTCACACCGCATAGAATAAAATTTGGGTTCACACGACAGCATTTTTGAAAAAAATCCGTCCACACATAACCACATATGTACGTTGATCAGCACTTTATAAACAGAACAACTCTGAAAACGACAGGAGAGAGGACCGGGACATGTCGAAATTCACGCAGTTCCTCCTGGAGAACGACCTTCATCACAGAGTTCTCCCACCAGCAGGCAGCGTGTCCTAGTCTGACCCAAACCTGATGTCAGTGTCTTTGGCAAGAAACGTGAATGAATGAATGAATAAATAAATAAATAAACTTTATGACTCACAAAGACAAAAACAGACAAACAAATATTCAACTTTCAAGCTTGCTTATCAACGCATATTCAACATGGAGCTGTTATACGTAAGAAAATAGCTGGTTTTAACTCCGTCCATTCTATTTGTAAATGTAGACGTGGGTCACACACTGACGTCACAGCAGTTTTCGTCACAGGGAGACGCCCCCTGGATAGAAAAAGTTTTGGATACAGCATCCACACGACAACGGGTACCTGGCTTTTTCAAAAAAGTGTGCTGACCTGATTCGTCAGAGCTGTCTTCACCCAGCTCTTTCTATTAACAAAATTAGACCCAAATGATTAGCCGCAAGAGGAAACAAGCCAGTGTCTTATTGTGCCAGTTGCAAGCCCGGATAAATACAGAGGGTTGTGTCGGGAAGGGCATCCGACATAAAACTTTTGCCAAATCAAACATGCGAATCAAATCTATGACTTCCATACCGGATCGGTCGAGGCCCAGGTTAACAATGACCACCATCAGTGCTGTTCACCTACGGGGTGCCTGTGGAAATTGGACTACTGTTGGTCAAAGAAGGAAGAAGGAGAGGAGGAAAGTGTGTTCGTAGGAAGAGAGAGAGAAGACGGACTCCAAGAGTACAGAACTGAGAGTACGGACGTTGAATGTTGGAACTATGACAGGAAAAGGTAGAGAGTTGGTTGACATGCTGCAGATGAGGAGGGTAGACATACAGTGTGTCCAGGAGACCAGGTGGAAAGGTAGCAAGGTTATAAGTTGGGGAGCAAGGTTTGAGTTATTCTACCATGGTGTAGATAGGAAGAGAAATGGAGTAGGAGTTGCCTTGAAGGAGGAGTTTGTTAGAAAAGTCCTGGAGATAAAAAAGACTGTCAGATAGAGTGATGTCTGTAGCTAGAAATTGAAGGTGTCATGTTCAATGTGGTTAGTGGGTATGCTCCACAGGTAGGATGTGAGCTGGAGGAGAAGGAGAAATTCCGCTTGGACTTTGATGAAGTAATGCAGAGCATACGAAGAAGTGAGAGAGTTGTCATTGGTGCCGACTTCAATGGACATGTTGATGCAGGAAACAGAGGTGATGAGGAGGTGATTGGCAGGTTTGGTATCCAGGAGAGGAATGCAGAAGGACAGATGGTGGTTGACTTTGCAATGAGGATGGAAATGGCTATAGTGAATACTTTCTTCCAGAAGAGGCCGGAACATAGTGTGACCTATAAGAGTGGAGGTAGGAGCACACAGGTAGATTACATCTTGTGTAGACGGTGTAATCTGAAGGAGATAAGTAACTGCAAGGTAGTGGTAGACGAGAGTGTAGCTAAACAGCATAGGATGATGGTGTGTAAGATGACTGATGACTTTGGTGGTGAGGAAGATGAAGAGGGCAAAGGCAGAGCAGAGGACAAAATGGTGGAAGCTGAAAAAGGAAGTGTGACTTTTAGGAAGGAGTTAACACAGACCCTGGGTGGTCATGAGGTGCTTCCAGATGACTGGACAACTACAGCTAATGTGATCAGGGAGACAGGTAGGAGAGTACTTGGTGTGTCATCTAGAAGGTAGGTACATAAGGAGACTTGGTGGTGGAATGAGGAGGTACAAGAGTATATTCAGAGAAAGAGATTACTAAGAAAAAGTGGGACACTGAGAGAACTGAGGAGAGTAGACAGGAGTACAGGGAGATGCAGCGTAAGGTAAAACGTAGAGGTAGCAAAGGCCAAACAAGGGGCTTATGACGACTTTTATGCTAGGTTAGACAGTAAGGAGGGAGAGACTGATCTATACAGGTTGACAAGACAGAGAGACAGATGGCTAGGATGTGCAGCGGGTTTGGGTGATTAAGAATAGGGATGGAAGTCTATTGACAGGTGCCAGTAGTGTGATGGGAAGATGGTAAGAGTACTTTGAAGAGTTGATGAATGAGGAAAACGAGATAGAGCAAAGACTAGGAAAAGTGGCTGTTGTGGACCAGGAAGTAGCAAAGATTAGTCAGGATGAAGTGAGGAGTGCATTGAAGAGGATGAAGAGTGGGAAGGCACTCGTCCTGATGATATACACGTGGAGGTGTGGAAGTGTGTAGGAGAGGTGGCAGTAGAGTTTCTGACTGGGTTGTTCAACAGGATCTTAGATTGTGAGAAGTTGCCTGAGGAATGGAGGAGAAGTGTGCTGGTGCACATTTTTATGAATAAGGGAAATGTGCAGAGTTGTGGCAACTACAGAGGAATAAAGCTGATGAGCCATACAATGAAGTTATTGGTAAGAGTATTTGAAGCTAGACTAAGGGCAGAAGTGAGTTTTTGTGAGGAGCAGTATGGTTTCATGCCAAAAAAGAGTGCTACAGATGCAGTATTTGCTTTGAGGATGTTGATAGATAAGTACAGAGAAGGCCAGAGGGAGCTGCATTGTGTTTTTGTAGATCTGGAGAAAGCTTATGACAGGGTGCCCAGAGAGGAACTGTGGTATTGTATGAGGAAGTCTGGAGTGGCAGAGTATGTTAGAGCAGTGCAGGACATGTATGAGGACTATAAGACAGTGGTGAGGTGTGCTGTAGGTATGAAGAAGGAGTTCAAGATGGAGGTGGGACTACATCAACGATCAGCTCTGACCCCCTTCTTGTTCGCTATGGTGATGGACAGGCTGACAGACGAGGTTATACAAGAATCTCCATTGACTACGATGTTTGCACATGACATTGTGATCTGTAATGAAATCAGGAAACAGGTGGGCGAGAAGCTAGAGAGGTGGAGGTTTGTCCTGGAAAGGAGGGGAATGAAGGTTAGCGGCAGGAAGACAGAACACATGTGTTCTCTGTCCTACTGTACTTTTACCTGTTCTCTTACAGATTACAGGTTTTGGAGAAAAATTGCTCAACAAATAAAGATTGGATTGGATAAAGTCAGACTGGGTGGTTTGGACATATCCAGAGGAGAGAAAGTGAATACAGTAACCCCTTGTTTTTGCGGGGGTAATGTTCCAAAAAGAACCCGTGACAGGCAAAATCCGTGAAGTAGAAAAAAAATTTTTTTTTTTACAATTATTATACAATTAAATACTCTATGTACATTGAAAAGAAAGAACAAACCATTTTAAAGGCTCAAACATTTGTTTCACAAATAAAAGTACTTTAGAAACATTTTTCCAACAAATAACTTCTGTCCTGTACTGTCAAATAATAACTTTAATCATCCATGTAAACAGAAGGCTTCAAATTGCGGAGATTAGCACCGCCCCCGCCCCGAGTAATTGGATTATACAGGAGAAAATTTAAATGATTATGAAAAAAATACAAAGTACAGTCGGAAAAATAGTGACTCAGGTGTATTTCACTGCTCTTCAGACTGAGTCGCTGCATCCTGACTCCGCTCTGCAGTGTTTTCTTCTTTTGAAGCCCGCGGTGCAGGTGTGTTTGTTCGGGAGAAGAACATAGTGATAGGCAGTTGTTGTCGCTAATTTTTCTTCTTTGCAAAAAGATCCTTATACACCGACATGCCACCATCGATTATGTTGGAGAACTGTAACGTACACCTGTAATGTTTTTTTTTCCTGCAGTCATTAATCCACAGAGATAATGCAGACTCCATCCTTACCATGGTCTTGTTGCGGACAGTTGCACCCCTTTTTGCATCCTTATTAAAACTTATTGCTGCTGTCGTCCTTATGTTTTTTTCTTCCTTCTTTATGGAACGAACGGTAGATTCATTAATTCCGTAATGCCGACCTATAGCCGCATAGCTTTTACCTTGCCTTAGCATGTCCAGAAGTTTAACTTAATCTGTGATAGATAGCATCTTCAGCTGCCTTTTGGGTCCTGCTTTTGTCGGTCCAGAGTGTTTTGTCGACATTATGGGTTTTAGAGAAACTTGAAATTGCAAGAGAATTTGCATGTACGTAATTTAAATTTGGCAAGCTTTTTTACGTATGTGTACATATTAAACTGCAACGTTATTGACGCACAGGCAGAGAAGAAGCGGAGTGACTTTTTAGCCAATCAGAATGCAGAACACAACGCACGATGCAAATCCGTGAAGTAGCGAAACCGTGAAAAGTAAGCCGCGTTATAGCAAGGGATCACTGTATATTGGTGGAAGGATGCAGAGTTTTGAGCTGCCAGGCAGGAGGCCAAGAGGAAGACCAAAGAGGAGGTTTATGGATTTAGTTAAAGAGGACATGAAGGGAGTTGGTATGAGACAAGAGGATGCAGAAGACAAGGTTAGATGGAGGCAACTGATTCGCTGTTGCCACCCCTGAAGGGAAAAGCTGAAAGGAAAAGAAGAAGTTATCAGTTCAATTATTCCATAAATAATTTGACTATCAATGGAATGATAAATGCTATTGGGACTTCAAAGGTCCCATATTATGTATTTTTAACTTAATGTCATTCAGCTGCCAGATGTCCAACTAGACTGTTTCCAAATATGTTGACCTAAAGTGATCTGTGGTCCTAAATATCAGCTTTTCAAAATCGCTCATCTGAGCTACTCACAAAACGTTTCGTTTCAGGCCTCTGGCTGTAGTATGTTAATGAGCTCCGCTGGTCAACGCCTCCTTCACTTGGGTCACACAACTCTGAAGGAGAGTGTTAGGCTAGCGGGACACTGACCGGCATTACATTTGTTATCATTATGGCGTTTGGAGACCCCATCGTGTCACCATACATTTATGACCCTGAGTTGGACCCAGAAGCGGAGGCTCCTGAAGAAACACCGACTGTGCGGCTGCAGCAGGATGTTTCTGAATGGTTAGTACGTGTGAACGTTACTTAGTTGGTTCTGTGTTTTGTTTTGTTTTTGTGACCTACGTCATCACAGGACCGGAGCATTGTCCGGTAGCTACTTTTTTTCTACTCTCGCCACTTATCGCACAGTAATAATGTCATATCTATCTAATTATGTATTTTGTATATATAAGGACGTATTGACTGCTAAAATGTTGTTGTATTTTTATAAGTGACAGTAAAGTCTAATGGTGGTTCTAATAGTTATTACCATGTGGCTAATGCTAGCTTCTGCTCACGGCTAAGTTACTTTATTTTTATATCACATTGATTTAACCCGTTACTAAGCTGCAAAATGTTTGAGGCAGTCCTCTTTGGCAAGACACACGAAGCTAACACTTGCCACCATCACAACAGGTTAATCGTGAATTGATTTAGCCATACTGCAGTGATGCCTTTATCTACTTTATTTTGAGATGTCTTCACCTTCTGTTTATTATACAGGCGTTCCTGTGGACACTGAATGGATGCCAACAGAAGCAGAAAACATCTGCTGTTTGGAGATACCACAAGTAACAAGCTCACAGCTAAACCTTCACGTCTGAGAGGAATACTACCCCTAGCAAAAAGTATGGAATCACCAGTCTTTGACAAGCATTCACCCAGACATTGTATTATGTAGAACAAACACAGATAAAAATAATGAAAAAATAATGACGTTTTTCAAAAGTGCAGCTCCTTGGCCCTTCAGGAACACTAAAAAAAATGAAGAAAAAACATTGTGGTGGTCAATAAATGTTACTTTTATAGAGCAAGTGCAGGAAAATAAATATGGAATCATTCAATTCAGGGGGAAAACATTTAGAATCACACCATTTTGAGTAGAAAATAAGCACACCCAGTCAATTTCCTTTCCTTAATTGGGCAACTGCCTCAGATTAGATCTGCTTATGAGTCAGCAGTTAAAAACAGTGCAGTTATCACACCTTGGAGGGCTGCTGGACCAAGTGGATTGGCAAGAATCATGACTCCAACAAGAGAGATGTCTCTTGAGACAAAATACAGGATTATCAAACTTCTGCAAGAAGGTAACTCTACATGTATGGTTGCCAAAGATGTGTGCTGTTCACAGTCCGCTGTATCGAAGATCTGGACCAAGTACAAACAGCATGGGAAGGTTTTTAAAGTCAAGCGTACTGGTAGACCAAGGAAGACATCTATGCGTCAAGACAAACAACTAAAGGCCATATGTCTTGAAAACAGAAAATGCACAAGACAAATGAAGAAGAAATGGGAGGAAGCTGGAGTCAATGTATGTGACAGTACTGCTCAAAATAGTCTAAGGAAATGGGATTTTCATACAGGAATGCTAAAAGGAAACCATCATTGACGCTTAAACAGAAAAAACAAGACTACAATGGGCTAAGGAGAGGCAATCATGGACTGTGGATGACTGGATGAGTCACAAATCTACATTGGACAAGGTGATGATGCTGGAACTTTTGTTTGGTGCCGTTCCAGTGAGATTTACAAAGAGGACTGCCTAAAGAAAACATCAAAATTCCCACAGTCCTTGATGATATGGGGTTGCATGTCAGTCAAAGGCACTGGGGAGATGGCTGTGGTTAAATCTTCAATAAATGCACAAGTTTACATTGACACTTTTGACAGCTTTCTTATCGCTTCAATTGAAAAACTGTTTGGGGATGATGAAATCATTTTCCAAGATGACAATGCATCATGCCACAAAGCAAAAACTGTGAAAGAATTCTTTGGAGAAAGACACATCCAATCAATGTCATGGCCTGCAAATAGTCCAGATCTCAACCCAATTGAAAACCTGTGGTGTATATTTAAAAAATGGTCCACAGCAAGGCTCTGACCTACAAGGATGATCTGGTTGATGAAGAATACGGTTTGTCACTCATCAAGTCCATGCCTCAGAGACTGCAAGCTGTCATAAAAGCCAGAGGTGGTGCAACTAAATACTAGTGATGTGTTTTGTTATTTGTTTTTCATGATTCCATATTTTTTTCCTCAGAATTGAGTGATTCCATATTTATTTCCTTGCACTTGCTCTATGTTTTTTCCTCATTTAATTTGAAGCTTCTGAATGCCAAGGAACAGCACTTTTGTAAAAGTTCATTATTTTTTCATGTTTTTTATCGGAGTTTTTTCTATATAATAAAATATCTGAGGGTGTGCTCATCATTCTTTCAAAAATGTCACAGAATAAAAACTAGTTATGTCTTATTTTGCTTCATCAGGCATACCTTCATTAATGCAGTAACACATGACAAATATAGGTACAACAAAGTCTAATATATTGTATTTGCGACACCCTGATTTTCATCTTATTAATAGACATGTTGAACATTTTTTGATATTCACAATCCATTTATGTTGACATATACAAGCATTTATTTACATAAAACAATACACCCAAAAACAATAATAAGACAATAACAATAATGAGAACACAGGGCCATCCTTTCAGCAAATGAACAGGTGTAATACTCAGGATTGAAAACATTATGAAATAAACAATTTTGTGTCCTTTTACTGTAGACAGTGCAGACATCTGGCCTATCACACCTTTGTTGGCTGGTGCTGGGGATACTTAAGGGCGCATCCCAGCCTGTGTGGTCCTTCACATACGCCGGGAGTTTCCTGAGGACGAAGGCCACTACGCTGGATTTTGACTGAGTGTCATTTGAACCTGGTCACGTAGCTGGCAATGACCTCCTCCTTGTCCGGACGCTCATACTGGGCAGAGATTCTCTGGGACACGAATGGCCATCATATTTGTGTGTGGCATGGGGTCCACCAAGACTTTGTCAAATATGAGGTCCATCGTGTCAGCTACAAAACCTGTTCAAACAAAGAAAAATTGCCCTAACCATTTTTCTTTGTTTAGAAAAATTGTGTTCAAAATACATCCTGGTACTTGCGACTAATTTATTTATTTGTATGGCTGCTTTTTACTGTGTTTTGTTGTGAGCAATTACCAGCAGAATTTCAAAACATGTTGTTTGAAATATTAAAATATTGCAAGACTAACAGAATGTTGGTTCTGTCTTGTGAGGTTTGACTCTGCATTGTCCATTCAAAGCCTTTGGAAAGTGGATCTTGTAGAGGGGTACACCTTCCTGGGTCTTGGCTTGTGGTCTGTCTGCATTTTCATTGAAGTACATCGCAGCCAGGTAGAGTCTGGAAGTTACTCTACAGTGAGAATAGTTATTTGAATTGAAGAGAATGCAGTTGTATATTATTTACCTGTGCAATTTTTACAAAGGAAGCTCCACTGAGGTACACAGCTGCCTAAAGGTGCAGGTTCCCAGCTGATGTACTCACAAGGACAGGCTGGCTATTCCAGTGCCTGCGGAACTCGCAATGGGAGCATTTCTGCTCCACAGACAGGAATGTTCCGAGCTTTGTGGTCCTTACGTCACATTTCCAGGTGCAGACAGGACACACAGCAAATAATTTCAGAGGACAGATTTCATACACCATGAAACTTCATACACCATGTATTTTTTGATCTGGATGGGAGTGGATGATTCCTGCCTATATCAAAGAAAATGAGAACACAAGTGGAAATTAAACAGTTGTCTTCAGTAGTATACACTCAACTTTAACATGGGTACAACTACTGATGTAAATAACAGCAGCGTTACAAAGGCAAATATAGTCAAAAATTTTCCTTAGAGGCTAAAGTTTTGTGAATATAAACCATACAATAGAAACGTAACGAAATAAGGAGCCAAAAAAATAACATATGACATACATGAATCTGTCTCAAAAAATTTTATACTAAACTCTACACTTCACTTACTGTCTTGCTGGAATACTGTAATACACAACACTATTATTTTTTACTGAACTACTATCAACCCATGTGCACCCACTAACACGCACAACAACATAATGGGTACAGTAACTTACGACCCAAGTGTTGACTCTGACAGTGCTGTGATGGACTCTGCGATCCTCCCCCTTTGCAGCTGACATAGTAGAGCTGCCCTCTCATGGATCTTCCTCCAGCTCCTCTTCAAGGTCCATAGGATGTCTCTTTGAGGTTCTCTTTATAGGTGTTGATGAAAAAAGAAAGAATGGGTCTGCTGGGGATGTTCCAACACTAAAATCTTTACAGGACGCAGTTGCCTGAACACCTGCAGACAACAATAATTAGAAAATTAGTCTATTTAACCAATTTTATTAAAACATATTGTATGGAATATGACTTGTACATACCTTTACTTCTATAGTGAAATTGAAGAGTCCTGAAGGACAGCTGTGTACCAACAGTATGAGTGTCCACTGGGTCAGTTTGGCACGCCACATCCCTTGATGCTGGTGGCTGAATGGATGCACAAGGAAGAGGGACACTAATTTCAGGACACAAATGTTCTGATTTTGCATAAGGAGGACAGACCTGTGTGCGTTGTCGCTATGACGCCGAACAATCAACTCTAACATGTGCGCGCACACACGCAATACGAAACAAAGCATAACTCCCTACTTAGCCTAGCATGAATTGACTTTATTTGTGCTGACAGATAATAGGAAAGAAAATATGAGACCAATTTACGTGTGTTTTAGCTTTATACTGTAGGTCCGGCACGCACACACGTGTTGGAGCATACACGCACACATGCAATACGCAAACACGAAACAAAGGAGACCTCCCTACATAGCCTAGCATAACATGACCTCATTCATGCTAACCGACAACAGGAAAAAAGATAAAATGTGAGCCCAATTTATGTGCGTTGTAGCTAGATACTGTAGGTTCAGCATGCACACACGTGTTGGAGCGTGCACACACGCAAATGCGAAACAAAGCAGTACTACCTAATTAGCCAAATAGAACTCTATCAGTCATGCTAACATACAACTGCAAAAAAGATAAATGTGGTGAGACTTGCCTGTAACCAGGGTGCAGTTCTTTGGTCCGGTGTGGTTGGGAGTGATCCTTGAATGAGGATCAGTCTCGAGGCAAAGCCACTTCTGGACTGACCCTCACTGCTAAAACAGGCTTGAGTGAGGTGGTTCCACACACAAACAAACATGCAGGAGATGTAGCAGGCACATAGCCATTAAAAATGAAATGCAGCCATGGTCTCTTCTGTTCTTCTTTGGATGGGATGAAAAATAAACACTGTCGTTGATTAGGACAATCAACAACTGAGCAATTTTCAGGTCTCCCTCTCACGGATGCCATATCAACAGACTACTGCCTCACGTCCGACGCAAAGAACTCCTTCTTGAAGATGGCCACGCCCTTGGGCATGTCAACCAATCCATATCGTCCAATACTCTGTCCAATTGCACAGAGCCCCTTGTCTGACGTCAAGAACAGGGAATCTAGTGAAATATGATCGGTTAGAGTCGTTCAGAGCCATGACTTCCTAAAACTCCAAATACCTATTGATGCAGGGAGCATTTGGTTACCAGATTCTAGGAGTTGGTCAGGTTAGGGAGGACCACTATGTAACCAGTATGTAGAGACCTGAAAAAGTGTTATTTTCATAATAGGGCCCCTTTAATGTCAATTCTGACTTCAAAAGAAAGTAGAGCAAAACTAATTTTAACATACATGCTTAATGAACTAAGCAAAGAAATTACATTGAAGTATGTAAAAACACAATTTTCCAAGATAATAAGTAACTGAGTCCTCTGACTGGTTTAGAATTTATTAGATTATAATTTAATGAGTTTAAATGTCTGTGTGAGCAAACAAACATTCTCAAACATTCAACTCACTTGAGATTCAAGAGACAAAACAAAACTGCTCCATTCACTGAACACAAACAGAATCAGAAAGCAAAAAATGAAACAAAACTGGTGGCTTTTTGTTCTCCAAGGATTGTTTTCTCAATCTGACTGAATGTATATTATTACCTCTTTAACTTTATTTCTTTACATGCAACTTCCAGATCTCCTGCTGCTGTCTAAGGGTCTATCCTTTAGTGTCCATGCATAAACATGTGGGTTACACTAAATTAGTCCTGATTTTTTTTAATTCATAAAAAGTGCATCCCACGTGTAACTATGCATTGTATTGATTTGTCCTACCTTCCTTCAATGGGGTTAGTGTGAAGGTGATTGCCACCTAAACCAAATTATTTTGCTAAAAGGATGTCATCATATTGCTGAAAAAAATCAGAGGTAGAGTGATGTGGGTTATCATATCATATCATGTCATGTCATGTCATGTCATGTCATACCTTGGAATTTGTCAAGTCATCTAACACAGCGGTCCCCAACCTTTTTTGCACCACAGACCGGTTTCATCTAAGACAATATTTTCATGGACCGATCTTCATGCTTGATAATCAACAATGACACCAGGACAGTTGTGGTCTAATAATAAATCATCCGCAGTGGTTTTATGTAAAATGCAGACATCAACAGACAATAAAAACACTTTTTTTTCATAAATTGATAATCAACATCTCTGTAAACAAAATAATTGTAAGAAATAATCATATTAAAAACTCAATTGAAGTGACTGCACTGATGAGGTCTATTTGAAGTGTAGCGACTTACAAGCACTGCATTCAACGTAGGAGAAATACTGATCATTTCCAATAAAAGGGTGAACAAGTCAATCAAATAATAATAATTTCAATAATGAGAATTAGTGGTTGGGGACCGCTGATCTAGGGGTAACGGGAGACAATGACACCTGAAGTGTGTTCCATACGTCCTGTCTACTCCGAAGTTTCGTTTTCTTTACGGTCATCGCAGAAAATCTTGCTTCACAAAGACAGGAGGTTGGAAATGGAAGCAGGGTTTTTGATACTTTTGGGCAATCTCAGGATAATCTGCCTTGACTTTAATCCAGACCACTGTCGCGGTTGTGAGCGCTTAATTGTGTCGGCTGATAACCTGTCACGTGACCGAGACCTGTGTCAAGTGGGACAGACGAACGCATTTGTCTGTGCGTCATTCCGCACAGATGTCACTTTTCAAAATAAAACATCTTTCAGACTCCGAAAAAAATGAAATGGAACTAATGTAAATTACTTTTTCTTAATGTGCAGCCCGGTACCAAATGATCCACGGACCGGTACCGGTCCATGGCCCGGGATTTGGGGACCACTGATCAAACACACACATGCAGTCAGATACTCTCACTTAACAGATGTGGACAAATGAAGGAGAAAAGACACTTTCCACTCAATTATCACAGCCTGCCAGCCTGAATTTTTATTTACGTGTTGTTTTGTTTCACAATCCACAGCTATCAATCCACTGGACTTTAAGAGTTTCTTGAAGACGTTTCGCCTCTCATCCAAGAGGCTTCCTCAGTTCTGAAGGTGGCTGGTCTTGTCCCAGCTTATTAACCCTGTGGGGTGTAGTCAGTGCTATTTACATATCAACGACCGTCGTTGAAAGCCGTCTGGGTCCTCAATGATTGTTGATGGAGGTGTCAGGGGGTGTCAAATGGGGGTTGTTGAAATGCGAGTTTCACTGAGCCTTTGTATAGTAATGGAGGTCATTAGCATGAGACACATTACTGGGATTAATCTGCTGAGACTTTTCTGGGTGTTTCGAAAGGACCTAATTTTAAATGGGTGAAAGGTGATGTCCTCTCGGTTTTTCAGACACATATGGGATCACTATACCATTACACTTGCTCTCCTTCTCTTTTGTCCTCACTGGATTATTCTCCTTTCTGGATCTTATGTGAGCCTCCACAAATGTCAGTCAGTCAGTAGTCAGTAGGGCTCTTGCAACGGGGGGATGTCCCATCCCTGTGCGTTGAGCCAACCAGATGAGTCAGTTTTTTCCAACGCTGCCAGCTGCTCTGCATCCTCCACAGCGACTCCCTGTTGTCGGAGGTCACCGACAATGACGTCAAGTCAGCGGGTGCGGGACTTGCCTCAAGGTCGTTTCAAGCCTTCGGCCTTAGGGTTATACTGGAGGATGGCTCTTGTTGGGTGATCAGGGGGAAGATGGAGAACATGACCAAACCAGCGGGTACGACGTTGCGCCGCCTGGCAAGAATCTCTGGGCTGGCACGTGCAGGCTCTAAGCATTTTGTTGGAAACCCGCTGGGGCCACCTGATGTTTTCAATGGTTCTGAGAGCCCTGCTTTCAAAGCCATCTATACTGGCAGCCAGGGTCCTATCTAAGGGCCAAGTTTTAGAGCCGTAGAGCAGGATGGAGAGAACAGCAGAGTTGTAAATTCAGAGCTTCGTCTTGCATGAGATGGTGCTGCCACAGTGGCTTCCAGAGAGACTGCAAAGCTGATGCTGCCAGGCTCATCTGCGGAGAATCTCTGGTTTAAGGTCCCCATTGTCCGTCACTATGGACCCTAGATACATAAAGCTCTTGACAAGCTCCACAGCGTAATCACCCAGCTTCAGGGGAGATGGATGCGGTCTGTCACCAACATGCATGAATTTGGTTTTGGTCCAGCTCAATCGAAGGCCAAGCTTCTCTATCTCTTCTCTGTATATGTCCAGGGCGTCTCCCAGCTGGCTGTAGGATGTGCTGAGCAGGATGGTGTCGTCAGCATACTCCAGGTCGGTCATGTGGTAGTTGCTGAGGGGCACCCCAGGGACTCCCTCACAGACCCTGGGCATTAGGCATGGTTGAAGGTGAGGGTCAGCCACTCAACAAGACAGTCACCGCCATATTTTAGCATCTCAGCCGTTACTGGAAGTTTTTTTCAGAGTGGTTCTGACTTCCTCTGGTATGATGGGATCTGTACTGCAGGCGTGGTGTTTGCAGCCACGAGGATTGTGGGATCAGTCGGGTGGAGCTGTACTGCTAAAGGAAGCTGAAGTGCTCTTTCCAGCGAGCAAGGCAGTCTGCTTCTGTTGTTATGATGTTGCCACCAGAGTCTTTCACCAGGGCTTTCTTGATGCATGGGCCATTGCAGGCTTGGCGCAGAAGAATGAAGACACAGCTCATGTTGTTCGTATTGGTTGCAAACTCTAGGTGTTTGGCTTGTGCTTGCCAGAACTTCTCTCTGTCCTTAGCTATGGCCACATTGCGCTGGTGGTTCAGTCGCTGGTACTCCGTCAGGTTGCCTTGGAGCCTGGCTTGGTGCCGCCAGTCAATGATGTGGACTGCCCTCTCCGATATCCAAGGCTTTTTGGGGGGGCATCGAGAGCATCCAAGGACATTATGAGTTGACTGGATGACACTATCCTTGAGGGTCTGCCAGTCCATCACTTTGTCAGTGGCCAGGGCATCGAAGGTATGGCCGATAGAGCGACTGAACTCAGTGGCAATGTTTTGATCATTGAGTAGGGAGGAGTCCAGGCGAGGTTGAGTCTGGGTGTGCTGGTTCGCAGCTTCAACTGGTCCATCAGCAGGTGGTGGTCAGTGTTGCCAAGCTCTGCTCCTCTGTACACATGGCAGTTGGTGATAAATGACTTCCAGCGTCGGGAGATGAGGATGTGGTCCAACGCTTGCCTGGTTCTGACATCTGGGCTGTACTGTGTCCAGTGATGGATTAGTTTCTGGGAAAACCAGGTGTCAACGATTCAGAGGTTGTTGTGGTGGCACAGAAGGAGAGGCTGGTAACTGTTGTCGTTTGTAAGCCTGTCAGCAAAAGTTGTGCCGACAGGTGAGCCTGTGGACCGATCACTGCTGGAAAGAGTGACAAAGGCATCAGTGAGAATGGTGGCGATGTCATGTGGTGGGGCTTGGCCAACAGCCTGATGGAGTTGGTCAAAGAAGGCATCCTTCACGTCCTCATCAGCGACATCGGTGGGAGCATAGGCAATAATGACTGTCATCTTGCCGTGTTGGTGGAGAAAGCGAGCTGATGACAGTCTGTCGCTCAGAGTAGTCCAGCTGATGAGGCACTTACGGAGGGCCTTTGGGAAGGCAAGTGCCACGCCATAGAGGCCTGTTCGTCTCTCTGGGCTGCTCCAGATGTAGCAGTGCCTGATGTTGCCTGCTGTTGTTTTGCCATTGCCTTGCCATCGTCCTTCACAGAGCCGTGCCAGGGTGATGTTATAGTGGCTGAGCTCTTGGGACAGCAGAATGGCAACTCCAGGGCGAAGGAGTGTCTGGACGTTTCATGTGGCGACATAGGTCCTACGATGAAGGTTGATCCGTTATCTTGTTGGTCAGTCCAGCTTATTTTTTCTGGTCAGTCCAGCTTCTTTTTCTGGTTAGTCCAGTTTCTTTTCCTGGTTGGTGGGGGCAGGCTGGGGTCAGTAATCGTGTTGGTCAGTCCAGCTTCTTTTTCTGGACCTTCACAAAAGTCCAGTCAGGATATCTACAAGTCTTCAGTACCCCTTTCAGGTGTTGGTGTACTTTTACCTGGTCTTGGGTACTGGTTGTCAGCTTGTCATCCCTGTTTTGCAGGGTCCTGATGATGCCAGGCGTGTGCTCCAGTGGGTGGTGAGAGTCAAAAAGCAGGTACTGGTCTGTGTGTGTTGGTCTCCTGTATACCCAACATTCAGACTCATATTTTATGCAGACCTCACAATCCAAAAAGGGAAGACAGTTGTCCTTTACATCCTCACTGGTGAACTTGATGTTGCTGTCCACCGAGTTGATGTGTTCAGTGAAAGGTTGCACTTCGTGGATTTTGATCTTGACCCATGTGTCGTCCACATACTTGAACCAGTGGCTTGGTGTTGTTTCGATGAACGAGGTCAGGGCCCTGTGTTCCACTTCTTCCATGTACAAATTGGCCACAATAGGACAATAAGCTGGGACAAGACCAGCCACTTCAGAACTGAAGAAGCCTCTTGGATGAGAGGCAAAACGTCTTCAAGAAACTTTCTTAAAGTCAAGTGGTTTGACTTAAACAGCTTTGGATAACCATGACCTGGATAACTGAGAACCTACACAGACATTTTGTTTCACAACTAACATGTTTTGTCACAATCAGAAACTCACTGAGGTGCAAAAGAATTTTTAAAAACTAAATATCTGCATTTTATTTAGCTGCTTTAGTGTCAGGAATCAGTTAGTTTTATGTTGTCATTGTTACAGCATAGTGGGACACCTAAACGGAGAAAAGTCATTATTGATGAGACTAGGACGATGTGATTTTCCTTCTACAGCTACAACAAACTGTTTTATTGGGATGCCACTGTTTTCAGCTCATTAAAACTACAGTATTTTCCACACTATAAGGTGCACTGGACTATAAAGCGCACCCATAATAATTTGTTTGTTTTATAATGTATTTCATATATAAGGTGCACCGGATTATAAGGCTCACACAATAAAAATAAATAATATTTATTTGATAAACTGCAGCGGCTGTAGTTGTGCAATCCGTCCACTAGATAGAGCCGCGCTGCTCAGGCAGTCATGATTGCATTCATGACTTCCTGACTACCGCCCAGAGCTATCAACTACATTTGTAAATCAATTACAGCACACCCATTGGCACGTTTGTCTAGCAGTGACTCTGCTCTTGAAATTTCAGAAAAGGCTGGAAGTTCAGCTATGAAGGTCTTTCATTCACCTTTATACCAGTTTCTCCGTGTGTTTCCACAGACTAATAGAATTGATCATCACTAGATTCCAGATGACAGCACAATGGCATTTTTAAGACCAATTAAGTTTAAAGTGGGTTATTTCCGATGCCAAATAGTTAGGAAATACTGAGATCAGTCAGTCAGTCAAACTTTATTAATAGAACTGTTGAAAGTTCCTTATGTTTTGCTACGTAATCACTGGTGCTCCTACAGTCTGCTCTACCGTCTGAGAGCAGCTCAGTCAGAGCTGGGACTTCGGTGATGCCCCTTGACTACCGTTGTTAGGGGACGTAGGCCCGAGTGCCTTGTGAGGGTGCTCCTCTGGTGGCGGAGTGCGGCATGACTGGCGGTCAGACTGCTGGCTTTTGTTCAACGATCATGTTTTTAACCAATATTGATATGAATATTAATCCGTATATAAAACTCACTAGATTATAAGGCACACTACGGGTTTATGAGAAAATTTTAGGCTTTTAGGTGCGCCTTATAGTGCGGAAAATACTGTACTCACTAAATTGAACCATCTTACAATTGAATGTTGAAAATGTTGAAAAATTAAATGCATCCCCCGTTAATCAGCATAAATATTCATTTGTCAAAGTCACTCTGCCCTCATCATTGAACCTCTCTCTGGTAGAAGATTCAATCATCCAACACCCATAATGACGCAGTTGCTAAGGTACACCAAACATTGAAGATAACCAATAAATCAATGTTTTTGAAAGTCTAGCCTTGTAGCCCAATTATCTGTTTGGCATTACTTAATGACAACAAATTCATCTGTTCATTTTTTTCAAAGAACTGCTGACTAGTTTCTCAACCTGAAAAAGAAGAAAATCTAAAAGAAAGTGTCATACATTTATACTATACCATGTGATCTTGTTCTGATTGCTATCGTCATATCTTTCCAGATTCTGCCAGCCACTATGAGACAACGTTCAATAAACCAATGCAGACGTTGGTCATCTGGAGGACGGATTGCTGGTTACATGTGAAAAGCAGGATACAGCCCAGCTTATTGCACATGGAAGATATATAACCATTCACGCTTACACTCACACTAACAGGCAATTTAAAGTAACCAATTTTACCTAAATTGCATATTTGTTTGTTTTTTGGTGGTGATTTTAAAATGATTGGCGGCTCATTGTAAGCTGGTGGAGTTGTTCATGTTTAAGGACAAACATCGCAACCAAGAGAAATATCCTTTAGTGGATAGTAGAAGGTACTAAGAGCCTGAGGAAATATTGTTTCAAAGTTTGAAACAGAATAAAGCCTATCTTTGGGTCTCACCCGTGCCATCCTTTTTCTGTTCAAACCCTCTCCGTTTTTTATCAACAGAACTTCCGGCTTTCAACAAGAGTAGATGTCTTTCTTCTGTCTCTTGTTGTAACTATCTCTCGCTATCTCTCTCTAGCTCATACTCAGACTGAATCTCACTGATTCTCTGCAAAATGACGAGAGGAAGAGAGAAATTGGAGGAGTATGACAATAAAAATATGAAAGAAACTAGACCGGGTGGTCTCTTCTGTGGATGAGTTAAGGAGCGACTTTAAAGGGACAGTAAAGTTAATTTTAAGTGAAATATACAGTATGTTATTCATCATTAAGAAAAATAGAAGAAAAAATACATTTTATATATGTAGCATCATCCCTTTGGTCAGAAAACCTTAAAATCTGTGCCGCAGCAGCTTCCGCATTCAGTGGTCACATGGGTGTCATACTGGTGCCCAACATAGCTTGGCAGCCATAAGAAACAATGCAATCCACGTCGCGATTAACTCCAAAAATATCATGGTTACCTGCGAGGTGAACGGTTGCGTCAACAGAACATCAAAAAAACACAAACACAAGGGCCTATCCTTCCTTAGAATATTAATTCCACGCAGTCCAACAGTAACGAATGGCGGCTAGCTCAATGCTAACATAATATGGAAAATCCCATTGAGGGGCTAGCGCGTTAGCATCGGTACCACAATTAACTTTTCCATACACACATTAAACCATCAGGTGTCTTCATCTGAATCACATTCTGACAGAGATATCCAACTAGTTATAATGTCCTGTATTGGTTTACTCTGTGTATGGAAAAGTTAATCGCGTTACCGATGCTAACACACTAGCCTGTCAATGGGATTTTCTCATGGCAAAAATGTCTACTGATGTGAATGGATTTGATATGAAACTAATCAAGGACAAACTGGAAGTAACACTAGCCCCACTGACACACATACGTAATCTGTCTTTTCAAACTGGGGAGTTTCCTAACATAATGAAAATTGCCAAAGTTATACAAATATTTAAGAACAGTGATTCGAAAGATTTTACAAATTATATACATGTTTCAATACTACCATAGTTTTCAAAAATTCTAGAGAAGTTGTTTAATAACAGACCGGGTAAATTCATAACAAAGCATAATCTTCTTAATAGCAGTCAGTATGGCTTCAGGGAGAATCATTCCACTGTGTAGCACTAACAGAAACAACTGAAGTCATCACTGATGCCATAGATCAAAAGATGTACTCTATGGCAGCAGTCTCCAACGTTTTTTGCCCCACGGACCGGTTTCATCTAAGACACTATTTTCACGGTCTTCATTTGCTCAATAATCGTTAATGACGCTAGGACAGCTGTAGTCTAATAATAAATCGTCTGCAGTGGTTTTATGTAAAATGTAGACATCAACAGACAATTAACAAACTTTTTTTCATAAATTGATAATCAACATCTCTATTTCGTCTCTGTAAATGAAATAATTATAAGAAATAATTACATTAAAAACTCGATTCAAGTGACTGCACTGATGAGGTCTTTTTTTTAATTTTGCGACTTACAATCAGTGCGTTCAATGCAGGAGAAATACTGATCATTTCCAATAGAAAGGTGAACAAGTCAATCAAATAATAGTATTTACAATAATGATAATTAGTGGATGGGGACCGTTGATCTAGGTGTAACGGGAGACAATGACACCTGAAGTGTGTACCATATGTCTGGTCTACTCCGCAGTTCGGTTTGGTTTTCGGTCACAGCAGAAAATCGCTTCACAAAGACAGGAGGTTGGAAATGGAAGCAGAGTTTTCAATACTTTTTCGATACTTACTTTATCTCAGGATAATCTGCCTTGACTTTAATCCAGAACACAATGGGCGCTTCATTGTGTGTGTGTTGATAACCTGTCACGTGACCGAGACCTGTCAAGCGGGACAGACACATGAATTTGTCAGTGCATCATTCCACACAGACATCACTTTTCAAATTTAATGTCTTTCAGACTCTGAAATAAATAAAATGGAAGTAATGTAAATAAGTTCTTCTTTCTGAGCGGCCCGGTACCAAATGACCCACAGACCGGTACCGGTCCGCGCCCTGGGGGTTGGGGACCACTGCTCTATGGGAATCTTTATTGATTTCAAAAGAGTTTATATACACAAGCTAGCTATTATACACAATTGACCATGAAATTCTAGTTGAGAAATTGGAACGATTTGGATTTAGGGGTACATTACTACATTGGATAAAAAGCTACTTACATAAGAGATCAAAATATGTCATATTAGGAGGGAGGATATCATGAACACTGAACATCGTTTGTTGGGTACCACAAGTGTCATGTCAGTATTAGGTCCAAAATTGCTTATACTTTACATAAATGACTTGTGTAAAGTTTCAAAAGTCCTCAAAATTATACTTTTCACAGATGATATAACTATCCTATACGAAAGAGAATATATACATAAATTTGCCCAGACAGTAAATGAGGAATTGGCCAAATTGCAATTATGGTTTGATATAAAAAAATTATCAATGACTCCTCCGAGAGCTGCCACCTTATCGTGGTGGGGGCATTTGAGTGCCTGAATGGTCCCAGGAGCTATATTGCCAGGGGCTTTATGCTCCTGTTAGGGTCTCCCTTGGCAAACAGGTCCTGAGTGACGGGCCGGATGAAGAGCAGCACAAAAACCCTATGATGACAAAAAATCAAGGACCGTGACGTTGCCCAGTATGGTGCAACCGGGGCCCCACCCTGGAGCCAGGCCCAGGGTTGGGGCTCGTATGCGATTGTCTGGTGGCCGGGCCTCTGCCCACGGGGTCCGGCCGGGCTCAGCTCGAAAGGACGACGTGGGCCCAACCTCTGGAGTCCCTGGGAGGAGTACTGAAAAGTGCTCCGACTGGGGACTCCATTGTTCTCCTTGGGGACTTCAACGCTCACATGGGCAATGACAGTCAGACCTGGAAAGGGGTGATTGGGATGAACTGCCTCCCTGATCTGAACATGATGTTCTGTTATTGGACTTCTGTGCTTGTCACAGTTTGTCCTTAACGAACAGCTTGTTCAACCACAGGGATGTCCATACAGTGCACATGGCACCAGGACACCCTAGGCCAGAGGTCGATGATCAACTTTGTTGTCATGTCATCAGACCTCCGACCGCGTGTGTTGGAGACTCAGGTGAAGAGAGGGGCAGAGCTGTCAACCGATCACCACCTGGTGGTGTGTTAGATCCGTTTGCAGAGCAGGGAGGTTGAGGACATTGAGTCAGATTGGACCATGTTCTCCGCCTCCATTGTCGAAGCGGCTGCTCGGAGCTGTGCTCGCAAGGTCTCTGGTGCCTGTCGCGGTGGTAACCCCGAACCTGGTGGTGGACACAGGAAGTAAGGGATGCCATTAAGCTGAAGAAGTCCTATCAAATCTTGTTGAAATGTAGGACCCCGGAGGCAGCTGACAGGTACAGGCAGGCCAGGCGTACTGCAAGCTCGAGTACTTGCAGAGGCAAAAACTCTGGTCTGGGAAGAGTTCAGGGAGGCCATGGAGGAAACTTATCAGTCAGCCTCGAAGAAATTCTGGCAAACAATTCGGCGCCTCAGGAGGGGAAATCGGTGCACAGCCAACACTGTTTACAGTAGAGGCGAAGAGCTGCTGACCTCAACTGAGGATATTGTCGGGAGGTGGAAAGAATACTTTGAGGATCCCCTCAATCCCGCTGCCATGTCTTACACAGAGGAAGTAGAGGTTGAGGTCTCAGAGGTGGAGTCGTCCATCACCGAAGCTGAAGTCACCGAGGTCGTTGCCAAACTCCTCAGTGGCAAAGCACCGGGGGTGGATGAGATTTGCCCTGAGTACCTCAAGTCTATGGATTTGCAGGGACTGTCATGGTTGACACGTCTCTAACATCGCATGGCAGTCAGGGGCAGTACCTCTGGATTGCAGACCGGGGCGGTGGTCCCTCTTTTCAAAAGGGGGACCGGAGGGTGTGTTCCAACTATAGGGGGATCACACTCCTCAGCCTCCCGGGGAAAGTCTATTCCAGGGTATTGGAGAGGAGGATTAGACCTATAGTCGAACCACGGATTCAGGAGGAAAAATGCTGTTTTTTTCCCGGTCGTGAAACACTGGACCAGTTCTACACTCTCCATCGAGTGCTCAAGGGTTCATGGGTCTGGCGAAGGCATTCAGTCTCGTCCCTCGTGGTATCTTGTGGGGAGTGCTTTGGGAGTATGGGGTCCAGGGCCCTTTATTGAGGGCTGTCCGGTCCCTGTATGTCCGAAGCCAGAGCTTGGTTCGCATTGCCGGCAGTAAGTCAGACCTGTTGCAGGTGCATGTTGGACTCCGACAGGTCTGCCGTCTATCACCGGTTCTGTTCATAATCTTTATGGACAGAATTTCTTGGCGCAGCCAGGATCCGGAGGGAGTCCGGTTTGGGGACCAAAGGATTTCATCTCTGCTTTTTGCAGACGATGTTGTCCTGTTGATCTCATCAAACCTGGACCTTCAGCGTGCACTGGGATGGTGCAGCTTCTGCAGTGATGCAGTTGCTGTATAGGTCTGTCCTGGTGAAGAAGGAGCTGAGTCGCAAGACAAAGCTCTCGACTTACCGGTCTCTCACCTATGGTAATGAGCTTTGGGTCATGACCGAAAGGACAAGATCTCGGATACAAGCCGCTGAATTGAGTTTCCTCCTCGATGCCTCCCTGGGGAGCTGTTCCGGGCATGTCCTACTGGGAGAAGACCTCGAGGAAGACCTAGGACACGCTGGAGAGACTATGTCTCTCGGATGGCCTGGGAATGCCTCGGGCTCCCCCTAGGGGAGCTGGAGGAGGTGTCTGGGGAGAGGGAAGTATGGGCATCCCTCCTGAGACTGTTTCCCCCCGCGACCCGGCCCCAGATAAGCGGTAGATGATGGATGGATGGATGGATGGATGGATGGATGGATGGATGGATGGATGGATGGATGGATGGATGGATGGATGGATGGACGGATGGAAATTATCACTGAATCTAACAAAAACTAAATATATGTTATTTGGGAAAAAAAGTTGCAAACACAATATTAATATCACAGTGAATGTAGTAAATATTGAGCAGGTTGCTGAATACAAAATTCAAGGGGTGATCATAGATGAGAAGCTAAATTGGAAATCTCATGTAAGACAATTGCAAAAGAAACTAGCCAGAAATGGGTCCATACTGTGGAAAACTCAAAAACTATTAAATCAGAAGGTGCTTTATATAATTTATTGTGCACCAGCTCTGCCCTATCTGAACTACTGTGCTGTGGGGAAACACATATAAAAGTAGTTTACAACCTCTCTTTTTGACCCAGAAAAGAGCCATAAGAATGATCCACAATGCTCATTACAGAGCTCACACAAATTAATTATCATTAAATTTAAACTGCTGATAATACATGACGTCATAAGCTATAGAACTGTTCAACTCATGTATAAAGCAACCAGTAATTGTTTACCACAAAATATATTAGCACAAATTCAGAGTAATGAATCAAGTTATCAACTGAGAGGAAACACAGCATTTTAACAGAAGAAAGCAAGAACTACATTAAAAACATTTCATTATCTTTTACTGGTGTCAAACTTTGGAAAAAACTGGCCAACAAAGTTAGGAGTCTACAAACTCTGCCTTTAAAAAAGCTTTTAAAAACTTGACTTTGCAAGGTTATACTTCTGAAGTAAATGTTGGTTAATATCTCAGATTGTAATGGTTTATTAAACTACATGTGCTATACCTGTGAAAAATGTGACTGTGAAATGTGACATTTAATGTATGAATTTGCTTGATAACGTGTTGTAATGAGAGAGACGTTGTTGATTTTGGGGACGGCAATTTTAAAAGCCAAATGCCTTCTCCCCATCGACCCTTTTTTTACTTTTTTGGATGTTGTTAATGTTGTAAAAGTGATGAAGGTGAAGTCTGCTGTAATAACATGTCTCGAAAGAAAGATATAAACTGAATAAATAAAAAAATTAAAAGATCAAGATCGAATCATATTATGTGTAGTTGTGCACAGCTCTAACAAGGCTATAAAGGCATGCAGGTGACTTGATTGTAATAATATCACTGCAAATTATGATTAAACCAGCAGTATTAATACAGTTGTGAGCAGTTCACAAAGTCTATTTAATCCCCGAATTAATATTAAAGTATAATGCATAGATATATTCCATTTTATAAATTTGTGCTTGTCCCAAATCTGAACCTGGTATAACAAGAATCCTCTTTGACATCTTAAAGGGTAGCGTTCGATTTTCTCAAATGTATATTAAGACATTCATCATGCCATATTGTAAGATCTGCATCCATCAAGGTTGAAATCACACTGCAATAACAAGGACAAGGGTGACAGTAGACCCCAACGGGTTCCCTAAAGGAGGATACACCAGCATTAAAACAGCAACACTATGTGCCAAAATCAATTCACTCTAAAAGAATTGCAATGAGTTTGTGCCATTGACCAACAGACAGTGGTAGTGTTGACCTCTAAGGGAATGGAGAGTCCAAAATAGAGGAGGATGTCGTTCCCTATTAGCTGTGTTGCACTATTCTCTTTTACATGACCCCCTGTGTTATGGAATCAGCTGCTGGAGATGACAGCTGTGAGGCAGGATTTGATGGCACAAATACATCTTGTATAAAGTCTGAGCTCCTGTGACGATGGAGATGTTTGTTTCATTTTTTTAATTAAAGTGAAATAAATCTAATTAAATAAAGCCGTTTGCAAAGGGCTGAGCAATACAAAGGACAAAATGTAAGAATGTAGGAAAACTAGGACTACTGGCGAGGATCAGCATGTTCCAGATGGACAGGCATTCCCAGGACCACCTCAACATCAGGAGAGGTTCTCCATCTAACCTGCTGTTACTCCAGCAGGCTTCTAGAAATAAACATATTGTGAGCATTACATATTCATTTCAGTTCCAAATTGTAGGGCAAGGCTCCCCTCTGTTTTGTTGCTGATGCTAAGTTGATATTGTAACACCTCCATCACCCTGATGGATAACATATTTTTATAGCTAAAAAAGGCCTTTGTAAGAAATATGAAACAACCATTATTTCACTGATGGTTAAAATCTGTACTGTACTGTACTGTACTGTACTGTATTGTTTTGGATACAGCTGCAGGAGGTTGGTTTGACACATCCAGTGTGAAGCCTTGACATATTACCATCACAGCACAAGCAGGTCTGGCCTCCTACCGTACCTGATGCCATCAGAAAAGTCTGGGGTGTCTCAAGTTTTAGGAAGGCTGAAGTATCCTGAACTGATTGCTGCAGGGCTCAGTGTTGCTCAGCCGATGGTAGCGAGGGACATCATAATTCTCTCACTGTTGGATGACTCAGTTCATCCCTCTAAATGTGTTTGAGTCATAAAAAATAATGGATATAACATACAGTCTTCGGTGGTGTTCAATTTCATTTGCTCGAGGGCACAATATGTTGTAGAATTGCTGACTTCTCCCTGCACCGTTTTGTTTTGTTCATCCTCAGAGCAATCACAGTAGTTCCATAATTTCACCACATCTGTTCCTTGTGCTGCAAAACAACATGAAGGAGCTCTGGAAGGAGATCACTGTGGTGTGAAGTCTTAAAGGATTCCAGAAGTATTAGAAGCCCATTGACAAAATGACCCTGCAAAGATAAAGGTTGTTCTATCACAATGTGTTTGCTGGAGATTATAGAAAAGTATGCTTTCAAAAAACAGAAAAATATAATGCCAGGAGTGACACAACTTTTTCCGTCATGGAGGAATTGGCTATTAGACAAATATGGGCTGAAATACATACTCCTTTTCTGACAGAGGGCATGCAGATGATGAGTTCATATTAAATGACGGTCGTGTCCCTCGGCCACAAAAAAAAAATCATTTGAATTGCAAACAAAAGTAGTACAACAACAGTTGTTTCATCAAGAGGAGGAATCTACTTACAATCTCCTGAATGACAAAAAAAATAGATATCTGAAATTCACGAAAACAGCAATCCCAGACTTTTTAGGCATAGTCATATCAAGATCAAGAAAGTCACATTAGTATTCAAACTTTCATAAAGGTTAGTGTTTAAATATAAAAATTAATTAACAAATAAGTTTGATATTCAAAGTTATACAGCGGCTGAACTTTTGAACTGGAAAAAGAACAAGTAGACAATTTATTTATTTTGGTTTATAGTGAACAAATCCACCCCTATAATTACTTCTACAATGTCTTTGGATTAAAAGAAGAGCTGAACAGTGTTTAGCAAATAATATCAAATAACATACATAGTGTGTATTTATAGACAAAATTATAAAACAGTAATACTAACTAAAACTAAAACCAAAACCACTAAAGGATGAAGAATAAAACAGAGCCCAGCAATTATTCTTTTGAGAAGTATCTATAAAAAAATTGACATTTCCAAAATGAATGACGGTTTAGACATTTACTCATTTTAACACTTTGTCTTCAAAATTTACCTGTCCACTTTTGCCTGGCAGGACATTACAAGTGATGTGTGGGGCCCATTAAAGGCCCCAAGGTCCCTGACATACCAACTATTAACTGAGTGTCTTGGTTGTAGAGATGACCACCGAGTACAACGGCCTTTCATTCCAGAGGATAATGGTTTGTCACTCCTGCTTTCATAATTTGGGTTTAAAGTTATATGTTACAGAATGTTTTGGGGGTGTCATCTCCCAAGCGAAATGATAGCGTCCTCCTCTCTGACTTGCCTTTCCATCCCTGAAAGAGTAGGGGCCCATGACGAGTTGAATGTGTTGGTCTTGTCTACCTGAGTCATTGATCGTCCATCTGACTGATGTCTGTGTAATGTAGAATCTATGGACCTGGCCATATGGCTGACATATCAGTAGACAAACTGGGCTGCATATTGATAAATCCATGGCGCCGTCTTTCATCCTGAAGTAATAGGAACACTTGTCACTGTGCCTTTCTCTCTCAGTCTGTCAGTTTCTTCTTGGATCTATACTGTACTCTAAACTATGTGTTATAAATGCTAAATTCTTTCCTACTGTATATTGCATCCTGTTCTCTGTAGGGTAATGTCACCATCATGATCAAAGTGACAAGTAGCAGTTTGCATTTCTAGAATATTTCTATGACAACTCAGGAGCATGTGTGCTGCTAAAAATACATCCCCAGACCAAGCCACCTCTAAAAAAGAATGTTTTTAAGCAAGACAAATCAACATCATGTACAGTAGTTGCTAGAGACTACCAGCACACCGCCAACACATGTTAACATTTATAAACTAATTACATGTAATTATATGACTCATAATCGGCCACAAAGACATTTTATTAATTTGAATGACTACTCATTTATGTTAATTAAGGCAATCACCAGACATTGTATAGGGCTCTAAGCCGGCTTAAGAACACATTGATGAATCAAACTAATAACAATGGAGGAGCAGATGAAAAGTATAATAACATGTAAGGTATTCATGTTTAACTATTAAGGAGTCATTCATAAGGATGGAATTAAAGTGATTAAACCTCATTACCGTTAAAAGTAATCACTGAGGGTCTGACGAATTCCGTTGCAATTAATCATCCGTGTTGCTACTATCTCCGCGTCACAATCGTCATGTGAACTGAGCAGAAACTCACGCATCAGCTGCTAGGAGACCACAGCCTACAAATTAAAGGATGGGAAGCACACCATGCAGCAAAACCGTCACAGAAATTAAATAGATTATTATTTCATATATATGGAAGGAAGATTCTCATTAAAAAAAAAAAAAAATTAAAGAGCGGAACGGTGCTGTGGTTTGGTTTCTCTGTTGCCAGGCAACTACAGAATAGCTGACGGTCTACTGACAGCCACAAGGCCAGCTGCTGTTTATTGTGCTCAGTTGGTGCAATTTGGCCACAATAGTCTATAAAATTGGAGAATGGTTGCAAAACAGCTTTTATTTACTTCCAAGCTGCTGTGGTTTCCCCAGAAGTCCCATATCTTGATTAATACAACCGGTGAACAGGGACAAGAAAAACAAAAACAATGAGCTGAATTAATTTCAAGTTGGGCTGCTCAAGGCAAATGTTCAAACGCAAGCTACGTAAAGCAGTGAAGTGCATGAATCCCAGCTAGGAGCCTTCGATGGGTTTATAATGCCTAATGCAAATATATATGACACCCTCACCCCGATGCCCTCCTGCACCTCACCACACACACGTGTCGATTGGAAGTTTTAACAAACCTCTACTCTGCTGCAAAGTTTCTATATGAAAATATATATTTATTAATTTGTTTATTATAGACATATACACTGTCATGATCTGCATCTGGTGTACAGCATGTTTACCTTTAACAATACAATTTGACTGACTCATCACAGTTGAAAAAGGATTTTCTATCATTTTCCATATCCAAAAGCACTAATATAGCTTCACTACAAGAACATTGGTCTTAACCATTGATGTAAAACAATGTTAACTTTTATCACTGCCGGAACTGAAAACTTAATAAGATGAACTTTGTGAAATCAAGCAGCATGCACAAGTAGCATTCAGGTCTTGTTTCAAACTTATTTTGCCTTTGAAAACCTCAAATAAGATATTCTAACCATTTTTTGTAGATCTGGACTTAGTTTATTGACTGATAAGTATAAAACAACTTTGCCAAAGTGAGAATGCCTTACTTTATCCTATTCATTCATCACACATTGAGGACACAATTCTGTTTATGTGTGCTTCAACAAGGGTTCTGATAAGATTTAATAAATAGATGCGGTAGATTTTGCTTTTATTATTTGCTTTTATTATGTTTTTTGCAGAACATAAGAAAAAGTCTGGGGGGAAAGGGTTGGTGTGAGGCAAAGGGCTGAAAGCAGGAATTCGACATGAAGTCTCCCTACATTGGAGTTTGTATCTTTTTACAATATGCTATTTTTTAGAGTGAGCTTAAAATGAGCTCAATCTGACCAACACACTCGTTGGTTTACATCTCCAGTTTTAATTGTTTGCCTACTTAATATGATCAATTCTGTTTATTCAAGAGAAATAATAAGGACTCAAGCTGCAGTCATCTCACTTATTAGCTGTGGTTTTAGGATCTTTACATTTAATTTACAAAATAAACTCACCGTGAAAAAAGAATTAACAAGCTGATTTTGAGTTTAACTGAAGTATTTAGAAGGCTGCTTAAAGTTCATATCTGAAAGATAAATTCAAATATCTGAAGACTGCATTTTCTCAAAGAAATAACATTTATGTCTTATACTTAAATTGCAGTACTTCTTCATTTTATACCAATGTGCTTCTTCTACATTGATAGCCTTGTTGTTGTCAGTCAGAATAGTTGGTCTTTCCACAAACACTCTTCCAGAGCAGCTGTTTCAACGTCTGGACTGATATGAGCCGCTGTGTTAATATTCACTTTTCAGAAGACTGCACTGAGGTTGATGACCCTCCTGTTTGATCAACACAAAAGCCTGAACAGAAACGTTTCGGTCATATATTCTCATGTTTGAATAACTGCAGCAGTATCTGATGTTACTGACTTCCATTAAATATTCAATTGATAAGAAAGTGTCACTTGTAGGGATCAATCAATAGAGCACCCTTCAAATCTGTAGCACATTTATACATCAGCTCGTTTTGATTTGTTTTAGGGCCATTACTGGTTTGGTTCCCTTTTCATCAGCAGCAGAAAGATTTTCACAGAACAAACTTCTGATTAATCAATTATAACTATTATACCCAGCCTCAGCAGACAGACTAAACTAATAAAACTGATCTTTACTCAAGGAGAAGGAGAACAAAACGCACTTAAAGAAAAGCAAATATTGGAGTTACATTGATCAATGCTCAAACATTTGACTCCAACTGAATGCTAATGCACCTCTGTGTCTGCTGGCTGTGTAAATAGGAAACATTCACAGCTATGTTAATACGCCTAAAGTTGACCAACAAAAATCTACTAGATAGGGAAGCGTCTGATGACACTGCAGTTTGAATGCTAATGTTGGAGAAAATGAATGAGAATGTAATTTAGTCACAGTCTCATTCCCAAGGCGTAGAAAAAGTCGGTCCTTATCCAGACAAACACTGTGAGGATGTTTTTACAGCAATAGTTCTTTTAAAAGTTTAAAGTTTTCTCTGTGCTCAAGTTCAAATGTGATTTTCTGGGGCAGGCCTTTGAGCATGATTTGTGACATTAGAGGTTGTTTGGAACAGAATTCATTCATTTTCCTGAGCGCTTCATCTGCCTGCGCATGTCACGAGGAGCTGGAGCCTATCCCAGCTGGCATAGGGCGTGACGCGGGGCAAACTCTGGGCGCGACACCAGTGCGTAACGGAGCTACACAGAACAAACATACACACACACACACACACTCACTCCTGCGGGCAATTTGGAACAGCCAATTAACCTGAACTGCATGTTTTTGGAGGGGGGAGGAAGCCGGAGAACCCAGAGAGAACCCACGCAGACACGGGGAGAACATGCAAACTCTGCACAGAGCAAGACTGAAACCTGAAACCGCTTTGCTGTGCGGCGACAGCGCTACACATTGCGCCACCGTGCCGCCCTGGAACAGAATTGTGGCCTAGTATTCAAATTTGACATCACTTTGCAGTTACTGAGAACTGACTTACGAGTGAACTGGAGTGTCTTCTACTGAAAGGAAAAAATATTTCCCATATTGTTATATGTAAGTATTTTAATGAGACAGATGGAAGAGGTGCACTTTTAAAGATTTAAATATGGTTATTACCTCTGCTGAGTTTTGTTCACAGCAATGCAAACTGGTTGGCTGGTTTGTCAGCAGGATTACACAGAAACTAGAGCAAGGATTCCCACGAAACTTGGTAGAAAGCTGGGGCCTGGGCCAGTAAAGGACCCATTAAATTATGGTAATGATCTGAATAAACAGATGGGAACAGACTTTTTTTCTTTTCTTTGACATTGCTACATAGACAGCTTTGGACATTTTTCATAATTCTGCAAAAAACTAAACGATTCCTAAGCTTTTCAGACTTCCGTTTTATTTACACATCTTTACTTGATAAAACAGTTAATATATGCTTTAATACATGTGTGTGGAGCATCCAAGTCTTCTTTTACCTCAGTTATGTAATCACCACAAAACAATTCAGTAAATACATATTATGAACTGACCCTGAAAATATCAACCTGGTCGTCTGAATTACATTTTTTACAGAGCCTTTTATGTGAGCTCCAGTAAATTACCCTTTTATTTTGCCTGTGAGTCATTCACATGATAAACCAAAGCAAGGTACATTTCACTTTTTTGCAGCTTGTGTCCCATACTATCCAAGCTGATGAACTGCACGCACATATGAAGTGATTTCAGTAAATTAAAAGGCTCTGGACTGTTAGCAACCAAAAAGGGATTAGTGTCATGGTACAGTTGTCTATATGTAACTCAGCCTGGGGAGACGTTGACCTTAGTTCCCAAATTCAGCTATAATGCACCACACTGTACGCTTTCACATTAAGCCATTAAAGTGATTATGAAAATGCACAGGGGCTATGGAGGCGTATGTTTGCTGCGTCTCATATGAAACAAGCTTATCACCCACAAACTTGTGAAAAGATTGCTGTATTTTGGATGTTCTATTAGCCAAAGTGAGTTTATCTGGAGGAAAAATGATTTATTCCACCATGTCAAAGTGAGCTCAAAATCATGATAAATGAAAGAGGCTCCTGAAATGATATTACTACCCTGTAGGAGTTGTTTTCTCGCTCAAATTGTTCTCCATTTTACTCTGGTTTAAGCCAAGGTTGTCAGCAGAAAACTGCTGGAATATATCTGCTTTAGATATTGGCAAATGAATAATTAAAAACAGGAGCTTCACAAGTCAAGAGAGGCTGGTGTGTGCATCACTTTGAACGAGCTGTGGAGGAAATGAATAAATACATAAATTCTATGTGTGTGTGTGTGTGTGTGTGTGTGTGTGTGTGTGTGTGTGTGTGTGTGTGTGTGTGTGTGTGTGTGTGTGTGTGTGTGTGTGTGTGTGTGTGTGTGTGTGTCTGCAAACATGTAGACCAACAATCCACAAAATTGAGATAAGATATTGGAGATGCCAGGAAGCAGTAATTTTAACATAAAGCGCAAACTGACGACGATGCTTTTGAACAGTTTAACAGTGGCAGTCTGCTGGGGAGGAGTGTTTGTGACAAGTCAGATCCATCTTAACAGAGAAAATCACACAAATCATTTCTTAAGTTGGCTCATTTGTTTTGACAGCTTCACAGCATTTCACTTACAACACCTCACTTGCGTTTGATGGCATGTTAAGACCCAGAATAACATTAAAAATTGTTCACTTCGGCAGAGGTGAGCACATGTGATTGATTTGACATGATTTTTGTTTCATAGAAACACCGTCACACTCTAGAGGGTAATTAGGAGGCAGAGGAGTCAGGTGTTGAAACTCTGGACCTACATTAACCTTTTTCATCAACATGATGTAAATGAAATATGTTCAGCGACAGTAGTGTAGTTCACACATACTGATGGTACTGCACTGTATTTAGCTAGAGGTAAATGTGGTTTAACGAATGAAGCTGTTGGGCATCTTCCTTCCTCTTTTTCTTGTTTTTCTTATGTTTTCACCCTCGTGTCTCATTTGGGACACGAGGGTGACATAAATGGGAGAAGAAGAGTTTTGCTGTCTGATTTTTCAATGCTGGTTGTTTCTTTTGACTTTGGTCTCTTGAGTCCCAGCATTCAGCTTCATCCTGTTTCCACCTCTGTCCACTTGATTGGAGCTATAAGAATCTGCTGCCTTGTCCCGTCTGGGTCTGATCCATGTGCTTTCTCCAGCTGCCTGTCTTTCACTTTTCGTTTTTTCCCCAGCTACAGTATATACTGTATTGTTCTGAGTTGTCCCTTGTTGCTTGTTTTGACAGAGACATTACAGATATTACCTTATTTGAATTATTTCTGTTTTTTCTTAGTTTTGCTTTAAATTAAAATTCAGTCAGCTGAACAGAGGCAGCTCTTGTAAAAACAAGCTGAAGTCATTTAATTTTTCATCGATAATTGGTCTTGTGTTTATTTTTGTATTGAAGACAATCTGTTCTCTCTGTGTGCAGGTCAGCATTTACTGTGTAATAACACTTGTTTGTTTGTTTTAGGAACAAAAAGACATTTAACTGTTGTGGATTCCCCTCTGAATTTCCATAAACTTAATCAGAAAAATGACAACACTATTAATCCAAAGCAGCGGCAAGGGGATTATTATGCTCTATGATTGTTTTAATTATACCATTTATTAAGTCAAATTCACTTTATTCAACACACATCCATAGCAATTTGACTCTTTATCCATGAAAACTTCCTCCTTGGTTTTGGAATTATTTTGGTATAATTATGATCACTAATGATGTTTTCCATCAGGATCTACTGTAGATCAGATTCAGGATACCTTTAAGTCATTTCGTTAGTACACAAACAAAAAGTAAAGATTGCAGTATAGTTAAAAAAAAGACAGATATATAAATAAAAATTTATTAATTACAACACGGAATTTAGACCCAAAAACAACAACATTCAAACACAAACAATCAATCACAAGAAAGGAGCTGAACATTCAGACACACCTCTGGCAGCTAAGCTCACAGTCGAGCAGTGTACAAGCACTGCATTCAGTCCTGAAGAGGTTTCACTTTAACAGATGAGCGTGTGTGTGTGTGTGTGTGTGTGTGTGTGTGTGTGTGTGTGTGTGTGTGTGTGTGTGTGTGTGTCTGTGTAGTGAACCGTGGACCTGCCCTCCTTCAAAATTGCAGTCAGGTCGTCAGCCAGGTGAACCCCCAGACACTGCTGGCCCACTCCGCGGCAGTTCCATCAATACATAGCAGTGTTTTCACCAGTCCTCCTGAAGTCACCATCTACCTTCTCTTGTCAACACTGAAGGCAGCTTTGTGCAATCTGCACCACATTGTCATCAGCTCCACCTCCAACGGTAAATGCCCATATATGGCATATAAATTCAGTATCTGCTTTTGGTGGCTGAAATTGACGATTTAACATTTGCTGATTGTCTATTCAAGCTACGTCATATTAATGGTTGGAAAATAAATAATTTTCCAATCAACTTCTCTTTTGTGTAACCATTTAATTTCGGTTTTTGAAAAACACAGTTTTTTATATCAAACACTGAAAGTCAGACTGTTTAGTAGCTAAATGCTTTATACCACATATTGGCTGCTAGTCGCTGTCTGTGTGGATTACAGCAAGCTTTTAGAGCTTTAATAAGAATGTAATTGATAGCCATGTTTCATTAAAGGTAATGAACATGGAAATCCTTCCATCCCACATAACATAAATACAGTATCACTAGTTACAAGAAGTGCTTGAGGCTCAACCAAAATAAAAATGCAAATGACAGAATAAGGGGACTTCAGGGGCCAATCAAATTTCATCGGGGAAGAGTGCCCCTCTTACCCCACCCCTGGATCCGCCCATGACAAAAAAAGTGTTCCGCGCTAAATAGACTAAGAATTAAGTGTGATATAAATGAAGAGAGCTTCAGATAACAATAGAGTTGTATCAGTATGAACTCCTTTCATCATGATGCATTGCTATTACATAATACTGCTTACAAGTCCTATAAAATAGTACAGTTTAAAATGTTTCTGTCCCCCAAGATCAGGTTAGGATGGATGCTACACAGGTTTATCTCGGCTCTTTTACAACTCCCTTTAGATTTGTTTCATGTAATCTACTGTTTGACCCACTTTTAGTAATCTTAATGCTGACAACAAAAAAGAGGAACATGACACCTCGTATACAGCAGTTCTATCCAACAAAGAAACTGATACTTGATTCATTCAGATTCTACCTTGTTTGAGCAGACATCTGGTGTACAACAAAGTCAAGGCCGGGGGACTTTCTCTAACAATGGAACAGTCCTGTCACTCACCGCATCTGCAAGGTTTCTCTCCCCAAAGGGCCCAACTTCCTACCATTAAGCTGAATAAATGAGATGTCAATAAGGCAATTGAGGTCTTGACTCCACACAAAGCACAATAAGTGTCTCTGTCTACTATCTGGTTATGGAAAAAAGACATCGGCAATCACTTCACACCTAATGCATTGTGTAGCAAGCAGAAGAACTCACACTCTTTGCAGATGGAAATTTGGGGGTCTGTTCCAGGGTGAGAGTAACAAATGTGAGAAAGACAGAAACCAGCACAGTAAATTATAATCAGAATTAGTCAACTTTAATTGAATATTAGCTTTCTTGGCAAAACTGATAGATTTTGTATCAGCTGACTGTAATAACAGTAACAGCTTAATAGCTCAGTACAACAGGTAGTACATATATTAGGTCAAAATATATCACAAAATGTTAGTTTTACTGACTACAGTAACTACAGTTTCAGAATGATTTAAACCCTTCATGACAAACATCTCTGGTATGTTGTATGTCAAAATTAATTGAATGGATTTTTTAGCTGCTACATCTTGCTACAAATGATGATGATGCCAAGACAGACCCCACCTTCCGGCAGTGGCGGTTACTGAGGTATCTTAGCCCACTCTTGATAGAAAAGGTCTCCAGCTGTGGAACATTGAGCGAGTATACTGTACTCCAGCAAATACCTTCTTCACCCCAGATTCTCTATGGAATGCAAGTGAATCCCTTGTGTTGGACTTCCACGGCAATCAAGCCTCAGTGGACTTTGAAGTCTGCCTAGGCTTATTGTAACTCTTGAAACAGCCAATGATTCACAGGCTTAGTCATCCAAACATGGTGAGATGTTCTCCTGTAGGATTTTCCAATGTTTGATGGAAGCTGTGTTACCCTCTATGGGCTGCAGGTTTTGAGTGATCAAGGAAGCAAAGAAGCTTCAGAGCTTCACTGAGCCACCACCATGCTTCCCTGTAGGTAGGATGGTCTTTGTAGAATCAGCTTTTTCCTTCCTCCTCCAAGCATACCGCTGTTCCACAAGAACCAAGACTTACTTGGTATCACTGTTCCACAGAACAGCATTGTAAAACTTCTGTCTCCTGGAGTGCATTTGGTTCAGTAGGGTGAATGTTAGGAGCCCTTATTTAAATTTAGCTTAGGCGTTATAAAAAAGTGTCTCTCTGTATAGTCTATGAATGCTGGCACAGAGTTTTAATAACATTTGATTTACAAGAGTTTGCTTTTATGAGGGATGGTAATTAGGAAAGTGAAACTTTAAGACTGCAGTAGTCAGTAAAACATTCTGTATTGAGCTATTTAAATTGTTCTGGTATGATCTGGTTGGTGTAAACAATGAACTATGAACTATATTTTCATCTACACTGATGGTTGAATAATATTCAAAATGTTAACCTCCATCACAAAGTTGACATCGGTGCTCAATATTGAGCACGAATGATGACTTTGTGTTTCACTCTGGTTATCTTTTCCATCTAAAAGGACATGAGAATTAAACTATTCTTTTTTTGTGTGTGTGTGTGGTTTACTTAAGAAAGAAATGTAATGTTTAGGATTGTGCCGGCAGTGAACCAGATGGCATCTGCACCACTTCACATATGCAGCTTTTTTGTCTGCAACTTCTCCGTGAGGTCACACTGAAGTGCAGAATTCTTGAAAGACTAATTCCATGTCTTTTGGTTTTATTTTGTTCTGACTAATAAAGCAAAGGTTCCACCTTGTCTAATAACTTGAATTTCACTTTTTTTTTTAACAAACTGAATATGCACATGGCAAAGTTTAAACTCCCTAAAGTGACAGATAATACAATAATGAAGCTTAAAAAAAGAAGAGCAACAAAATGCTAAAGTGCATGGATTCCTCTCAAAAGATGACAGGAACCCAAACATAGAATATGGCTTCAGTTTGACTCCTCTCTTTGTTATAAAAACATTGAATCCCAGTAAAAATTCCTGCAAGTAGACTAATGACCTAAATTCAGAGGGCACATATCATGAGGAATGGTAAGATAATGTCCTTGTCATACCTGCAAGACAGACCTTCATATCAACGTGACAGGGGGAAATCATCCAAGGAAGTTTGATACCCTGTCATCTGGCCTCTGGTCTGCTTGGGTCTTATTTCATGAAAAGCCCTGCTGAGCTCTTCCCTTCTACAAGTGCCTGAGAGTGCACGCCGAGTTACAAGAGCAACAATGATTAATGTGGTTATAAAACCAGTCGGCCGACTTTCAAGTGTTACACTAGATCTAGTGCGGGAGCTCCACCATGTGCACTGAAGCGACACAAAAGTTGGAGCTGAGAGAAGTGCATTGGAAACAAATCTCTCATCAAACTTTGATGTACTTCCACTTGACACAAGAAAAACCTTCCTCTGTAATCTTACCCAGCACTGAAATCCTTATTGCTTATGAAGTGTCAAGCTACTGAGGTAATATTTGCTGTTCATTATACAGTGACTCTGTTCTTCTACTACTTTCATATGAGACAATTAATTGGGATGTTCTTTTTAGAGCAGCCACAAGCTTGAATTTTACTGTCTCATGACGCCAGATATCTCTAATATATTTGTGTCAAATATATAAAGTTTTGGCTCATTGTCTCCCAATGGTGCTGAGAGCCACTCTTTCTCTATCACATACTTAGTGCGCATGCGCAAGCAGGCTGCAGCGTTCCTCTGCCCTGAGTAAGTTTTTTGTGCTTAGCTTTGCGTTATTTTGTCTTTATATGTGTGTTATTTTAACTTAACTTTAATAAAGACAATGGATAGCACTAGTCTACTGTACTCCAGGGAGGAATTGATGTCTATGAGGGTCAAAGGAGATCCAGCAACACACGACCTTATCCCTGCTGAGCTCCAACGGCAATATGGCGTCTGCTAGGCTAACAGCTAGAGTCACTAGCCGGAGGCGAGTTAAGCCCTCCGTCATCAAGGGGAACGTGAACTTGCTACCAAACAAGTTGGATGAACCGACGGCGCTGTGCAGGACTGAATACCGGGAGACCAACTTGTTTGTTTTCTCCAAGACGTGGCTAACTGGCAACGTGCCAGACACTAACATCGGACTGACCGGCTTCTCCTCCGTACAAGCGGACTGAGACACAAACACCGCCGGTCAGAAGAATGGAGGCGGATTAATTATCTATACCAACGATAGATGGTGCCATCCGGGACATGTGACGGTGAAATCCTCGCTGTGTAACCGCGATCTGGAGCTAACAGCTGTTACCATCAAGCCCTACTGCCTGGCGTGTAAATTTTCACACGTCTTTGTCCTTGCCGTCTACGACCTTCCATGTGTGGACCCAGAGATTGCGGGTGAGACCATCTGTGCGGCCACCTCTGCTCTTCGGACCTGGCACCAGGAGGCACTCGTCATTATTACCGGTGACTTTAACCACGTCACCTTGGACTCATCTCTCCCCACAATGGTCCAGTGTGTAGACTGTCCCACACGGAAGAACAGAAACAATCGATCTGTTTTACAGTAATGCCAAGGAGGCATACACAGCCACCCCCTCCCCCCACTAGGTAAATCTGACCATAAACTAGAGCACCAAACAGCCCACCTACATCCCGCTGGTGAAACGGCTGCCAGCAACAACACGGCAGGTCAGGAGGTGGTCCCCGGAAGCGGAAGAGAAGCTGAAGGACTGTTTCCAGACCACCTACTGGGATGCTATTATGGGCTCACACGGGGAGAACATTCAGGGGGCAGATCAGTGTTTTACAGATTACATGAACTTCCGCGTAGACACCGTGGCCCCTGTCAGGTGTTACCCCAACAAGAAACAATGGGTAACCAAGGAAGTCAAGGTTGTCCTGAACAGGAAGAATCTGAGAATAAACGATGACACTTCAATGAACCGGACATCCCTCCGGTCTGGCCGGACGGACGAGAGGACTGGTCCTGACAGGCCTGACATGGCTAAAATGAAATGTGAGGTGGACTCGCATAGACCTTAGGAGCTTCAGCTGGACTGTGACCAAATTAACGACTTTGGCGATGGGAAATGGACTGACGAACCTGGGAGCGAGTTTCCTGGAGTCCATCCTAAGAGGTAAGTTCTTCGTAGATAACCAGACCTTCTGGCCATGTCTGTTTCGTCATCAGGATGGGCGACATGAAAATCCCGGATGAGGGAGGGGTCCATGATGAACCGGGACGGGATCCAGGAGCGTTCCTCAGGACCATAGCCCTCCAAATTGACCAAGTACTGAACCCCCCAGCCCCGACGGCGAGCAGACAGGAGTCGACGTATGGTGAACACTGGATCGCCATCAATGACTCTTCATCCTCATCAATGCCCTCCTCACTTCATCCTGACTGATCTTTGCTACTTCCTGGTCCACAACAGCCACCTCTTCTAGTCTTTTTTGTCTCTCATTTTCCTCGTCTGTTTATTCTTTTTTGTCAGCTCTTCAAAGTACTCTTTCCGTCTTCCCATCACACTACTGGCACCTGTTAGTAGACTTCCATCCCTATCCTTAATCACCATAACCTGCTGCACGTCCTTCCTATCTCTGTCTCTCTGTCTTGCCAACCTGTATAGATCAGTGTCTCCCCCCTTACTGTCCAACAATGCTGACCCTTACTGGATGGGACAATTTGGCTTCACCCAACAGGGTTAGGGATATAAGGTTAACATTTTGGTTTCCATAATCAGTCCTTCCGCATTCTTTAGCTGTGCAGTTTGTCTTTCCTCTAGCTTCAACCTTGTGCTTGATGTGACTATACAGTATATCTATAGTCTATATCCCCTGGTGTTAAATGCTGCTGTCTACACAGTATAAGTTACCGTGATAAGTATTTATAGAGTGGCAGTGTTACAAAAGTCAGGAAAACTCTGACAATGTGAAAGTGCCAAGCTCGTAATGAATTATCTGACTTTTCACTACCTCTAAAAGTAATATTCACTTGATATGTTAACATGTATTATATAACTGCTCCACAATTTGTCATTTTCCAAATGAATTAACATCTTGACTCATAGCTTATAGATGCGAAAATGAGGATATCATCTTCATTATGGCAGTATGGTGTTTTCTTTGTATTTTGCTGCCACCAAGCGACAAATAAGTTCTAAGCTAAGACATTCAAACATCAGCCACAATTTAGCCCATATTTGTCCCTTACTGGGGAAAATTTACAAAAACAATTAAGCTCACAATAATTTATTTCCATGTACATATTAGTATCTATCTAACCTAAGAGCAGTACATATTCTTGGGCAGTCCAGGAGGTAGGTAGTAATCAGCTGGACACGGTTCCCTGCAAATACACGGTTTTACTGTAATACAGATTCTGTATATGTCTACGTAATTTCAAGAACCCCTGAACCCCTAAAAAATTACTCCCGGGGCAACATTACATGGTTGCCCATCACTCCATCAATCGATTGCATGTGTATAGGCCCTCTGTGTGTATTCGGGCCCAAATGTGAGAAAAACGAATTATATTTGTGAGAATGTGTGTGCTGAAATTGTAAGAACTTACTGATTCACAGAAATGTTCTTCTTCTTCCAAAATATATACCTTAGTATATATCTTGTTTATTACCAGACTGAGCTTCGTTCTGCTTCGTAGCATACAGACCTTGAGAACTGGGAAAAAACTGTCTTAGTTTTTTTTCCAGCAAACTAGATACTTAATACTGTAGTACTCTAACCATGAAGTAAAACCACTGACTTCCTGCTTTTATTTATGGGTGTTTATATCCACATATGATGAAATGCATTGAAGCTATTGCTTTATAACAAAGGAGGCCTACAACGTATACTCATCAGATGTAAAGTCCTTACAGTGAAGGTCCCAACTTTAAATCAATGTCATTGTTTCACTTTAAATCTAATGCGCTGAGCTACAACAACGAAAGACGTAATGTATCACCATCCACATGGCCTGCACTCTGGAAATAGATGGTTCGAAGTGGTCTCACATAACAACAGGGTTTCTGGTTAGATGGTAATTTAATTAATGAAAATGTTACCACTTGTCCCTATTAGTCTGCTTTTGCTGCAGGAAAAAGTAGCATTGATGCATATGCCATATTGTTTTATAACAACAGTTATATTAATGAAGTCCTCCCACCCTCTATCCTCATCTTTCTTTCTTACCTCTATCTCTGATGAATGCATAGACAACTAAAATAATTTGTTCAAAAACAAAGGGTCAGCATAAAGGCTTCTGTTATGGATTAAGCAATTTTTCAGTTCTAGTTATCTGTGATTCAGATATAACAGTATGGTATATGAGGAAACAATTCACTTTGTAAGCAAAACTCTGATACTGCTTTCCTGCTTCTCATTCATGCTGTTTGTATTCTCCTGAATTCATTACACTGTGCAGCTTTATTGTCTGTCTAAAGAAGCAGTAACACAATGGCGGCGTAAACATGAACACAGAGCCTCCTGCTTGTTATCCAATGCCAACAAATCTGTTTGGACAAAGTCTGTCATTGCTGTACATATTGGATTCACAGAGGCCAGTCTTGACAGTGACATATGAGGCATGGCTGTGTGTGTGTGTGTGTGTGTGTGTGTGTGTGTGTGTGTGCGTGCGTGCGTGCGTGCGTGCGTGCGTGCGTGCGTGTGTGTGTGTTGAATGGGGATGAATGGGAGGTGAGCCACATTAGACTATACTTGATGCCATTCCATTCCTGGCAAGAACACTGAGGGGATGTTAGAGAACCAGTCTTCAAAGTGATTTTTTTTATTTGCATGTACCTACTCCTCAAAATCGTAATTTAAGAAACAGATATTTATGTTTATTAGCTAGTACAAAAGATTACACCTCCAGTCAGCAAGCATTGGATCTGTGTACAACTTCTACTAATGTCATGTCAAAGAAATATGGGCTTCCAACATGAGCCCCCCACCTCCATTCCTTTGTCAAATAGTTTTTTACTGGCTATGTTTTTGCTTTTATCCTTGTGTGTCGCACAGTAAAAGTAAGCTGAGGCTGTTATCGTGCAGTGGAAATGGAAATCAGTTCTTCGCCCACAGTGCAACTGCATATGAGGCTGTTTGAGTAGGGCATAAAAAAGAACACTCTTTATCAATAGTAAGTGGGTTTCAAGGACAAATCCAATAACACTTGAGCAGCACATTAAGAATGCTATGACTAATTAATGCAGACGGGTTTTTATCACTTTTCTATTTAAACTCACTTCAAGTAATTTTTACTGGCATATTCTGAAATAATTTTGTGCTATCAGGTATCAGGCAATTATCAGGTAAAGCATAACTGTACAGTTTTTATTTGAATATGAGGAATGCACTGGAGTTTGGACATATTTGGTATAATGTAGGTTCAACTGTCACCCTGTTACTGAACATTGCATCAAGGTTGGGAATATCTTCAATTGAATTAAGGGAATCTGGAATTCTTCAGCACCACAGATCTTGATTATGTAGATCTCAAGGACTTCTCACAGCGTTGGCATCTACCTACCACTGAGTGATTATTCAGTCATTATGGTCATTTCCTGTTTTATTGTGGAAGCGGATTACTCCATTTTATGTTTAGTATTTTTCACTTCCTGTAGTCTTTTCTTGCCATTTGTTTTGTCCCTTTGGTTCCTCTGTTTCTGTTTTAGTTTATGCTTTCAGTTCTGATGGATCAAGCTCCTTCTGTGCTCTTTTATTTCTTGACAGTTATTTTGTCATCTTTCTTGTATCATCCTCTAAATGCTTTCCATCTCCATTCTTGCCTCTACTGCGAGTGTTTGATTATTTCCACCTGCCTCCCATTGTCTCCTCTTCTCTAAATCACCTGCTGGTCATTGTCTTATCACTTTGTTCAGACTAGTTGCCTATATCTGATTTTTAGCCCATCCGCCTATCTTATTTGTAGTCTGAACAGTCCCATACCACATGAAATCTGATTTTTGCGGGATGGATTGAAATTACATTCGGGAAGAAGTTCCGTGTGGGACTGGAACAGAGGCGTCTTCAGTCTAAACAGCTCCAAACACTCCGATCACATATGACAGACCGTGACATCATATCCACGACGCAAGATCAAGGCGCAAGAAGGAAGAACGTCGTGCATTATGGAGTAGTAAAGAACAGAAGAAGAAATTGCAAATGTCTGGTGTGTATGATTTTCTCCACCTCTACCAGACAGTGATACCGCCAACGTTCAACTTTTTTTTAATCAGTGGTTTTAGTTTAAATATTTTATTCTCCTGTTTAATTGACTTTTTCATTTAATTGCTCTTTACTGATATTTTATTGTCTTGTTTTAATCCCCTTTTATCTTTACAGTGTTTTTGTGTTTTGTTGCCTTTGTAAAGCACTTTAAATTGCCTGTGTATGAATTGTGCTATACAAATAAACTTGCCTTGCCTTGCCTTCACGGGCGGCCACAGCGAATTAGTTGCATCCATCTAACCCTGTCCTCTGCATCCTCTTCTCTCACACCAACTCCTTTCATGTCTTCTTTCACTACATCCATATACCACCTCTTTTGTCTTCCTCTAGGAATCCTGCCTGGCAGTTCAAAACTCAGCATCCTACAAATATATTCACTATCTCTACTCTGGACATGTGTAAACCATCTCAGTCTGGCCTCTCTGACTTTATCTCCAAAACCTCTAATACGTGCTGTACTTCTGATGTACTCATTCCTGATCCTATCCATCCTGGTCACTCCCAAAGAGAACCTCAGCCTCTTCACCTCTGCTACCTCCAGCTCTGTCTCCTGTCTTTTCTCAGTGACACTGTCTCTAGACCAAACAACATCGCTTGTCTCACCACAGTTTCGTACACCTTTCCTTTCATTTTGGCTGAAACTCTTCTATCACACATCACACCTGACACTTTTCTCCACCCGTTCCATCCTGCCTGTACACGCATCTCCACCTCTTTTCCACACTCTCCATTGCTCTGGACTGTTGACCCTAAATACTTAAAATCCTCCACCTTCTTGATCTCTTCTCCCTGTAACCTCACTCTTCCACTTGGGTCCTTCTCATTCACACACATGTACTTTGTCTTACTGCGGCTAACCTTCATTTCTCTCCTTTCCAGGACAAACCTCCACCTCTTTAGCTTCTCCTCCACCTGTTCCCTGCTCTCACTGCAGATCACAATGTTATCTGCAAACATCATAGTCCATGGAGATTCCTGTCTAACCTCGTCTGTCAGCCTGTCCATCACCATAGCAAACAAGAAGGGGCTCAGAGCTGATCCCTGATGCAGTCCCACCTCCACCTTGAACTCCTCTGTCACACCCACAGCACACCTCACCACTGTCGTACAGTCCTCATACTTGTCCTGCACCGTTCTAACATACTTCTCTGTCACTCCAGACTTTCTCATACAATACCACAGTTCCTCTCTGGGCACCCTGTCATAAGCTTTCTCCAGATCTACAAAAACACAATGCAGCTCCGTCTGGCCTTCTCTGTACTTCTCTATCAACATCCTCAAAGCAAATACTGCATCTGTAGTACTCTTTTTTGGCATGAAACCATACTGCTGCTCACAAATGCTCACTTCTGCCCTTAGTCTAGCAGGGCTCAAAATTGCGCCCATTTTGGCCGCATATGCGCCCAAATTTTTATCAGGGCAACTATTAAATATATTTGGGAGCACCGGTGCGGCTAGGGGAAAAAATCTGGTGCGCCTTTTTTGTGAGACCGCTCTCCTGCGGTCCTGCCAGGAAACAATGAGAGCACAACTGCAGCTGCTCTCCTGGGTGAGGGAGAGAGGCGCGCGGAACGGAGATGGACGGAGCGGTCTCTATCACTCCGTCACTACCTTGCTTTTGGGTAGGTGCTCCTAAAGTCTTTGTTGGTGCTACTAACTGCTAAATTTGGGAGCACCAGTGCTACAAAGAAAAAGATTTAATTTCGAGCCCTGTCTAGTTTCAACTACTCTTTCCCATAACTTCATTGTATGGCTTATCAGCTTTATTCCTCTGTAGTTGCCACAACTCTGCATATCTGCCTTGTTCTTAAAATTGGGCACCAGCACACTTCTCCTCCATTCCTCAGGCATCTTCTAACTATCTAAGATCCTTTTGAACAACCCAGTCAGAAACTCTACTGGCAACCAACTCCCTATCTTTTCCTGTCATAGTTACAACATTCAACATCCCTACTGTAAGTCCTATACTCTTGGCGTTCCTCTTCTCTCTCTTCCTACAAACACACTCTCCTTCTCTCCTTCTTCGACCAACAGTAGTCCAATTTCCACCAGCACCCAGTAGGTGAACAGCACCGATGGCGGTCATTGTCAGGGGTGGACAGTAATGGAGTAAATTTACTTAAGTACTGTACTTAAGTACAGATTCTGAGCATTTTTACTTTACTTACTAGAATTCTTTCATACTTATTACTCTTACTCGAATACATTTCCAAGGCAAAGATTTTTACTCTTACTCGAGTTAATTTCTGAGGAGGCTCATGAATACTCGTTACTTTTAGGTTTGCCTGTTGTTGTTGTTTTTGTCCCCCCCCGCCCTCCTTAAAATGCAATTGGCCACACGCAGTGTTCGTCAAAGAAGAAAACCTATCACATTACACATTCTCAACTGGGATTTACGTAAAAGCGGAAATATGTCACCCCCTACCCAATCAGCTCAAAACAAGACCGCAGTGGCAATGGCGACTGCCGAAGAATCTGATGAACATAATGAGCCGGAGTTTTATGAGGCGGAGGAAGAAAACCCATGGCCTCATCTGAAAGATATGTTCGAGTTTGTAGAAGTGAAAAAGGACAACGCAGATTCAGACAAGAAAAAGTACATTTTCAAATGCTTATTGTGTTTGCCAAAGAAAAACTGACTAAAGTCACACTTAGAGACCTCTTGTCACTTAATTTTACAGTACTACAGTCTGACAGAGACTGGCAGACACAGGGCCATAGAGACACACAGACTGGGGGGCAGGGGGAGACACACAGATTGGGGGGGGGGGGCAGACAGACAAACAGGTGGGGGGAGACAGACAGTCTAGGGGAGACAAATATTGTGGTACTGGGATATGTCCTTCCTGTAAACATTGAATTGTTGAAAGCAGAGATTTAGTTTGTTGTAAAGCAGTGGTTCTCAACCAGTAGTCCACCAGTGTGTCCTTTAGAGGTTCCAGTTGGTCCCCAGTTAAACGAGTTGAATGGGCCTGTATGGCTCCATTTGGTCTTGTGTGTGTATGGAAGGGGGGAATTGTTTAATAAAATGTGAAAATGACATAATTGTCCTCTTTGATGATTCCATTAATTTTATTTCCATTTTTATAGATGTTGGGGAAGGCTTGGTACAGTATAACAATGGTTCTACAGGCAAGCACATCAGTGCAGGTGGTTTCAAAGAGTTTTATCTGAAACAAGAGATACGAGGCACTGTATATAAAATTGTAAAATGATACTAATTCAGTCAGGTCCATTCTCATCAAAGATTTAAAAAAATAGGAATTTACTCTTATTCTTACTTTTACTTTAAGTACATTTAAAAGCATTTACTCTTAAACACTTAAGTACATTTAAAAGCAAGTACTTTTTTACTCTTACTCAAGTAATGTATGGACTGGGCTACTCTTAATTGTAGTGGAGTAAATTTTGACCAGAAGTATTTGTACTCTTACTCAAGTACTGGGGTCAAGTACTCTGTCCATCTCTGGTCATTGTTAACTTGGGCCTCGACCGATCCCTTATGGAAGTCATAGGTTTGAGTCGCATGTTTGATTTGGCAAAAGTTTGAATTCGGATGCCCTTCCTGACACAACCCTCTGTATTTATCCGGGCTTGGGACCGGCAAACTAAGACACTGGCTTGTGTCCTCTTGTGGCTACATTTTCTATTACCTTGGTTGATCAGCTTAATTATAAACTTTGACCATTTTTATTCATGGATAATGTTAAATTGAACCCATTTTTAAATTACTGAACTATACATCCCTTCGCTTATCTGTCATCCGAAGCTGTTTAAATCAATCCACTGGGCTTGAAGAAAGTTTCTTGAAGACGTTTCACCTCTCATCCAAGAGACTTCTTCAGTTCTTAAAGCCTCTTGGGTGAGAGGCAAAACGTCTTCAAGAAACTTTCTCAAAGTCCAGTGGATTGATTTAAACAGCTTTGGATAATCATGATCTGGATAACTGAGAACCTACACAGACTTCTCTTATCCGTGTCTGATGATTAGTAATCCTAGATCTTGACATGAGGGAGTCATTTTTTCAAGATCCTTGCCATGATACTGAAATTCTTCCTCTCAGTTCTCAGCAGGGATGTTAGCCCAAACTGTTTTTCTCCTCCTCTTTTGGATACTGCTCTCCATTTGATTGCTCCCATTGCTTGGACCATTTCCCTCTGTTGAAGCATACCCTGAGGATTCCATGCAGTTATTGGAGAAGAAGTTAAGCCAGGTCTTGTAGAACATTCTAGAAAAGTGTCTGTCTGTGGTTGAGGGTCTGTGTTGGTTCTGTGAAGGCAAAATAAGGGCATCATATTGCTCAAGTTCAATTTCTCTGTTTGGGTCGCTGAAGGTGTTTTGAAGCTGTTGGTTATTGATTGTCTATTCTTTTGTGTAGGATACCTCACAATTAATTTTCTTACAAAGCTGCTGTCTGCAGCTGAACTGAAAGGGATTGCCGATTCGCACCAAGAAGGAGCTGCCTGCCACTCTGCCTGCCACTCTCAGTAGCTAGAGTGTGCGTTCTTAATTGCCCTTCGGGGATCAAACCAGTATATAAAATTAAAAATTAAAATAAAGATAACTGTTTTTTTCACACAGCTCTTCCTTTCTCGACCTCCTACATTGCTCCACTCCCCCCAGGGTGATGAGTCTTTTGGTCAGTATCACATGCTGCTCCTCCAACAGAGCCTCAAACTACTGTTTGCCTATTTGTGCTGTGGCTTGAAGCACTCGTTTCCTTTCTGAATATATAGATTTTCTTTGCCCTACCGCGTTTGACAGCTGTTTGGCCTGTTTCCCTCTCACAGTGAAAAACTATTAGTGCAGCCAAAGTCATGGTCACTGTTGTCTGGTCTCCTCACATCAACTTTGACCGCTGAAGTTGTTAGTCCTCAACAAACCTTTGTCACTCTGTTGTCCAACTGGCTTCGGCCATCTATTCTGTTCAGTCTGAGATGGGGTGCTAGTACGCACAGCTTTCATCACACACACACTCTGGGCCTCTGCCTCACCAGAATGATAATCGGCACTTTGGGGTGGTCTCTATTACAATTTACATTTCATCCTCGACTGTTGGATTTTCAAGCTTTGCTGATCTTTGCACATTTTACAGCAGATGCACTTTGTACTCATTATTTGACCATCTGACTGAGCTGATGGCCTAATGTCCATCTGTCTGGGACATAAAGCTAAAGCTGAAGTTTGCTCAGATTGACTTTTTAAAATATATCTAATACCACAGCAACACATCTGAATTGTTAGAAAATTACTTTCTGCTGTCTTATATCTGTATTTAGAGCACTCAAGCCGTTAGGTACACTTGTCCACTTCCCCATCACTGCCCCAGTCTCACTGGCTTTTCAAGTCATCAGCCAGATATTTTCAATCGTCATGGGCCACCACCGCCACCTGTGAACTTCATGACAGATGGATCATGCCACGATAAAAAAAAATCTTCTGAGGAGACTTGGCTTCAGTATTTTTATCAAAATTTAAATTTAAATGTACTTCAGTCACTCTTGATTAATTCAGCTTAATTTCAATCAGGTAGCAATATTGAAATGCAATAATACATCAGGATATATAATCTATAATGTAATGTGTCAGTAATGTGGCATCACTTTTCAATAATTATTTGTTTTTGTTCTTTTCTTTGTCTTCACAATTCAACATATTGTTTTATTGTGTATGTGTGTGTGGCTGAGAGAGAAATAGAGAGAAAAATATGATGAGTATATTTTTATTCTAGCTTTATTTTCTATTCAAATAATCTGATGCTGTAAAGCTAGTTGGGTGATTTATGAAGAGAAAAAGTAGCATTGTAGTCATGTTTTCCCATGACACATGAAGAAATTTTACTGGACTACAGGTAGTGAGGTGTCAAACCACTAGAAGAAAACCAAGTGACTTCAAGCTATTATTTTTAACTGTACCATCAAAGTTCTCCAAGTAATTGTGGAGGAAAGAAATTCTCCAAACTGCTGTACAAGACCAATGAAAGAACAGCATTTGGTGTACAGGAAGAGAAATGAACAGGTAATGTGTGTGTGTGTGTGTGTGTGTGTGTGTGTGTGTGTGTGTGTGTGTGTGTGTGTGTGTGTGTGTGTGTGTGTGTGTGTGTGTGTGTGTGTGTGTGTGTGTGTGTGTGTGTGTGTGTGTGTGTGTGTGTGTGTGTGTGTTTTGATAGGACACAAAGTATTCTCCACACAGCGCCCGCCTTCTATCCCAGAATGATGCTGGCCATCAGAGGATTTTCCTTCATCTTGAGTTGGCACACTTTCCTCTGTTGATACAGTATTTGTGCTCGTTAAAAGTTCATTATCTGCGCTGGATACTCGTCTCAACTGAAGCATCTACTGGTGCTGGCAATGGGGTAACCTATTTTTCTCGTGTTTTATGCAAATACTCTTTGTTTTGATAAACAGAAGAAAAATGTGTACCATACAATAAAAAATCATACCATGCATCTATGTAAAAATGTTTGAAGGTATGTTTTAAAGAAAAAATTAAAAGCTATAGTTTGTCTGTGTGAGCAGGATTTGAAGTGAATTCCTCACAGTGCTTGGATTGGCATCTCGGTCATCTGTATTGAGCTGAGACTGCTCTAACTGCAGCCACACAGGACATTCAACTCAAAATGCATGACTCAGAATGCACAGATCTTAAAAACGTGATCTTTATGAGCCAGAAACAGGATTGGTACACAGGGGAGTAAGGTATATAGCAGAATACAAAACTAAGCAATAGAACCAAGACACTAACAACCTGGCAGAGAAGGGGAAGAAATGAATATTTTAGGAGGAGGTGAAATGGAGGGGGGGGGGGTCATATAGAAGTCTGAAAGAGAAAGCAGGTGAGTGACAAAATCAAACAAAAGAAATGAAGAATAAATTTAGCACTAATTTAGGAAGGTTGACATGATGAATCACAGCCAAGATGGCAGAGTAGATCTTCCTGCCTTATCTGGTTCATTGAATCAAAATAATAGAGCTAATATTAGAGAAAACAAGTAAACCAGAAAATCGTATCTCTCTATGCTCCCAAACTATCCTCCGTGAGTCTCCGTTTGATCCATGTCATTTAAATTACAGAAACATACAGAGCATTCATGTAAAAACTTCTTAGTTGTGACTGGTTTATTGCTCCGTCTACAGGGGCACCAGAGGCTCCGTGGGGCAATAACAAATATCCTGATTTGTAAAGTATATGTTCATTCTCTGAATCAAGCTTCTTCCCCTCACCACTAACCCACTTCCTGAAATAGATCTGCTCCATTCATTCTCTGAAGTCTTCCAATGAGAAAAAGCGCTTCTGGCTGCCCATGTCCTACATAATGTAATTATGTAAACCAAACCAACAGAAAGGACTCGCACGCCACATAATCTACTACACAATCAATGTCAGATAATCATTGAGAGAGCTATATATGCATTGGAATGTATCAAAGCGTGCCACAGCCACAACTAAATATGATGCCTCTGCACTCATCCCAACTATGCATATTCTCTGGAAAGAAATTACCAAGAGTTTTATTAACATTTTAAATGTTTTTATTTTGTAATGCATTCAAGAGAACTATAAGTACCTGGAGCAGCATATAGAGCCCTTCAGTGTGTCTTCTCTGATACACGACTGCTTTCTTGAAACCAAAATGAAGATGACTGTTTTCTACCCATTCAACAGACAATTTGGTGTTTCAATCTTCACAAAATAGTCCCTGAAAACTCTGCTCATCCCTCTGTGATAGGCAATACGCTGCTGCCATGGGACTCTCTGTCACACATTCACACACACAGTCAATCACAATCTTCATGCATTCCCCTGATATTTAGTTGAACATTTTTCACCATGTTTCATATAATAAAGGTGCCAGAGGATCTGAAAAGGAGAGACCTCAGGTAGGAAATGAGAAGCCATAACAGTGGTTTATGGTGAAAGCGGAGTTCTGTATGTCTCTTCTGTATTGCAGCATGTCTGTAACACAGCTCATTGCTTGAGCTATTAAAAGGAGCAGTCTATCGTCTCTCATAACTGTGATGCTTCCATTGATTATATTTCCTTACTTGTAGGGCTGCTTGTGCCATTACTGCAACCAATCTTAATTTGCTTTCCTTGTTTCTCCTTTTTTAAATATTGTGTTAGACACAAACACACACTTAGAACCCCAACATCATCAATGCCATCACAGCCAGGAGCATTTTTCTCTCCCTAACTTGTTGGGTCACTGAACCGACAGGTTAAATCGACATGCTACTAGTGAGCTCAGACATAAATGATTGTGTCTGAGCATCATCACCTTTACAATTACACTGTGCAATTGCTTTTTGGATATGTTATGTGTTTTTATGCCAGTGTGAAGAAGGGATCCAAATTAAATAACATACTGTATATATGCTCTTTTACATGTAGTGATGCTCAATCAGTGCTTTGTCCAAGAAAACTGATTGAATCTACAAAGAATGCTCCCTATGTCTCTCTTTAAACTATGAATTACGAGTCTGAGTAAGAAGAACTTAAATCCTTGTGCATCGACTTTTAGAGGATTCTTTCTTTTCAGGTCGCCAGTTATCCAGCTATATTCATGAATCACACTATTGCTCAGGGCTGTTCTCAATAGGAAAAACAGTTAACCAAAAGCTGGTATGACCCTGAACCTTACAGCCTTGAGCAATAGATGGATATGGTTAAGAAAATATTTGAAATGGAAATGATTACTTTCTCAATGAGATCTCTTGGAACAGGAAAATGGACTGTCTGCAATACAGAGGAAGAGAATGTTACCTTCCTGGAAGTTTCTTTGGATGATAATGAACGTCTGATGTAATCTACTCTCGTTCTACTTGTTTTTCGGTTGGCCAATTCTTTTTGTTCTCTTCTTGTTTATAATTTAAATATTTTAAAGTTGAAATAAAAAGTTTTTGAAGAATTGCAGAAAAACAAGTAGTAATTCACATGGAGGCTTGCAAAGATTGCTTTCCATGAGATTTTTTGTCAGTTCTGAATCTTAGCTCATCAATTTCAGAAGTAATTCCCAATCTAAAATCAATTCAGTCATGAGCAAGCAGTGTACCTTGTTCCAAAACATTCACTCATGTTTATAGTCTGTAGAAATGGGAGTATTTATCACAACTAAAGGCTTTATGGCACGTTATGCCCACATAAGTGATGGAATTTATTCTGTGCAATTGTCTTCTCGGGGTTTGGGTTGTATTTGAACTGTTTGACTGACATCCCACCACTATCTACTGTTCACTCTACAATCAACAGAGTAAATCTACAGATGTGTAATAAGCCACAAAAACTGAAAATGAAAGTACCTCAAAACAAGTGCTCAAGAAACAGAGTTATCTTTAACCTAATCAGAATATTTTCACTCTGAATTTATTAATAAATTGCACCCATCAATGACAACCTAATGCAAAGGTCATCTATTAAAGGACTGTGGGCCAAACCCCGACAGTAAGTGGTTTCTATCTGGAGTGTGAAACCTTTTGGTGTAAACTAAAGATAATAATAATGTATTTTTAGACACAAGGGCTGAAGTATTTGCACAGGATGCACAGTCACTGCTTGATGCTGCCGCAGCTCAATACCTGGCCATAAAAGTCCTGCTATCACAGAGAGGAAAAATGTTGTTTTCATCACTCCTGATGCTGTGACCCCTTGATCGAAAAAGGAGCACTGACTTGAATGAAAGAAGACAACCTAGACCTCTCCTCATACCACAGTGTGATCCTTCACTGGTCTACGCTCCAACCTTGCTGAAGCATATCCTGAGCTTAAACTGCAATGAAGCTTATCAGCTTCCTCAGGACAGCCTCATCCCATCAGCGTCACTAACTGGAGCCTTTTTCCCACTGAATTTTGTAAAAAGAGACACTTCGTGTAGTTGACCATTTGGTGATATTCTACTCTTAAGTGGGTTGTGCTGCTCTCTTAAAGCGATTGTTAATCTCTGTGTAGCCTAAAAAGCAGCTTATGTCTTATGTCTTTCTTTCTTTTTTGAGGATGTTCTGTTTTGATGAAATGAAAAGAATGTTTTTACGGTGCAAAATTCAAGATTTTTAATGTACAGTAGTTATTTTCATGTGCTTTTTTCCACTAAATATAGGAGGCAAATTAAGCTTTTTCAGTCCAGTCGGTATCTAACAGCATGGGACCAGGATTCACTTACCAGACCTCCTGCAAGTCTAAATAAATACTGAATAGCCTGATCTATGGTATGCATGCTGTTCACTGAGTGGCTCCTGCACTGTGTTGTTTTTGGTTTCCATTATTTTCATTCCATCAATGCAGCTTTAACAACAATCCAAAACAAATATTTTCATGGAATCTGTTTTCATGTACATTACAGAATTCAGTACATTTGCCACACTCCACATAATAACAAGAAAACTTTTCACATAAGGGCTTAAGAGTCTTTGACCAACAGGTCTCTCAGTCATTCATGTTTTATTTCCTCTTTGTACACAAATTGTATGTATTCTTTATAAATTAACCAGAATCCTACAGAAACCATCAAAAGTACCACATATTTAAAATACATTTTACTTGTTTCACTTGTCCCTTTCTTACTTTTTTCCTTACATTTTTAGTAAATGGCAGTGGCAGGATTTCAACTTATATGTTGTTGTTCTGTATTCCTCCATTAACCTTTTAACCTTTTCAACATCATCTCAGCCACACCAAACACAAAACAAGAAATTCAATCAGCACTGAAACCACAAAATTGCCCAGAAACATCACTCGCAAGGCACTACAAAAAGAACATTAACAAAATTGGACTCTTGTCAAGAACTGACAAAGACGTGTGCAAAGATACACGCCTATTGGACTGAATGGACGATTTAAAACAACAATGCACCAAAATAAAATAATTAAAATGTGACATGCAATGTATGAATTTGGTTGACAATGTGTTGCAATGAGAGAGATGTTGTTGATTTAGGGGACGGGAACTTTACAAGCCAATGGTTTCTACCTGTCAATCTTTTTTTTTTTTTTTTTCAGATGTTGTTGTTGATGTTCAACCACTGATGAAAGTCAAGTCTGCTGTAATAACATCTCTGGAAAGAAAAAATAAATAAACTGAATAAATAAATCTCACATATAGCCACAGCTTTGTGTTATGCTCTTTGGATTTGGCATGCACAATTAATTTTAAATGGTGGTACTAGTCTCTCACCAGTAAAAATGACTTGGTAAAAGACAGTGAAAATTAGTCTAGAGTAGCCATTACTCTTTTATAGAGGACAGAATTGGGGCATCAACATCATACTGTGTGGACATCAAAAGGCGTATGGCTAAAACAAAAAAAAAATTTTCATCGAGTGCATTCATCCATCCTAATTATGTCATCCACTCAGACAGTGGACTGTACTTCCTCATTAGAACTGCTGTCCTGACGTGGCCTTGGCCTCAATGACTAGAGGCCATGTTGTAGATTGAAAGTGGGTGAAATGGCTTTACTCCCAGTTAAGAAAAACTGGGTGATGGCAACGGATGCAACAATTAATATTTTAACAGCATATCCTCTGTGGCCTGAGATTGACTGACTAAACTGTGAATTGTCAGAGCTGTTCTCTCCAAAACTGCCATATGGGTAGAAATTCATAATGCTCTTTTCATAATAGGATTTTATTTAATTGCTCACTTTTTTATTCTCTGTAACATGTTGGTAGATGACAGTGGACAATAACAAACTAAAAATAAGTGAGAAAGTTATCAAATTCTTTATCAGGTAACAAGCTGATTCAGATAACAACTTATCTTTCACTTTAGACTCAATGCCATATTACCTCTTAATTTTTTACAAGTTGCCACCTAATAAAGTTGAAGAAAAAAGATAAGATTCATCTTAACTTACAGACTGTACTATGGCCCCCAAAAAGCCCATTGAAGCATCTTAAAGTAGAATTCAATGTTGAGCAAAGCATAACCACTGATTGACAACTGTCAATTCTCATGTTCTCAAGCAAGCAGCCTTAGTTACCTAGGTTTCATACTGTAATTAGACTGAAAATAGTCTTAACTAATCATGGACAATGGTGATGTACTGTATACATAACGCAACCTTAAACAATTTTATCCTTTGGTTTGGGCGATTGGATGTAACTAACAACTCTTTACCTAACAAAAGTTTTGAATTCTCGACAGTCTCAACATTTGCACATAAATATATTTTGTGTTTGTTCACATCTCAGAAGTTTGCAGAGGTGATGATGAAAGAAGGACAGATGCAGGTGATACAACAGAAGGAAAGAAGAAAGGGCCACATGAAGTCATCATCAGAGCAAACTGTTTATATAGCAAAAATTATAGACTGTTGTTTCTTTCTTTCTTTCTTTTAGCAAATGGCACCCTAAATATGATTATTGCATTGCCAAATTATGCAGGACTCCAAGTACAATACATGAAGCTCCAAGATGTTGTTGCTCCTGTTTATTCACATCCTAACCTCTGTATTAGAGCCACTGCCCCTGCAGATGAGTGTGATGACATTGGTATGAAGTCCAAACCCTGTCAAATAGTTGGGGAACCAAAGATGTTTAGTTAATAGTGTGCTTAAAACCATGGTACCTCCACATTTCCAGTTTTCTGGTGAAAAATCCCATTATTTTGAGGAAGCAAATACACCAAACACACCCTCTATGCAGGGTATCTAAGTTTACAGGACACATCAGGAGTTCACAGACCTTTAAGATCAGCTATCTGGGAGCAGGGGGGGTAATAAGTTGTCAGAGGGGAAAGTGAGCGTTTGTCATATGGGGAAGAAGAAATCACAATATTCATGCCTTCATTTTCTTGAGGACGAGACAATCGTAATCATCTTATCCAAAGCACGAGTCACAGGTTTGACTGGAATCTATCCCAGCTGGCTATGGGCGAGAGGCGAGGTTCTCCCTGGATGAGACAGACAACCATTCACATTGATACTCATACCTCTGCATAATTTACAGCAAGCAATTCACCTAAATTGCATGTTTTCGGTGGTGGCAGGAAGCCAGAGAGCACGACAAGAACCCACACAGACAACTTACAAACTGCATAGAAATACTCCAAGTGGAATCAAACTTAGGACCTTATTGATGTGAGGCAACAGTGCTATCAACTGCGGCACCCACAACATTATATTGTCATGACAGACTAAATAATTCTCACAATAGTGGTATTAATGGCACCCGTGTATTGACACTTTTGTCTCTATCATAAAAGCCAGGAGATGACAGCCGTATAAGATTGTTGATTCACAAGCAGCAAAGTAATGCTCATTATTTTGCCATCCAAGATGTTCCATGAGGCAGTGTGTTGGACCTGGATACTGTCAGAAAGTTGTGGGGCTCATTTCAAGTTTGCCTTTGTTTTCACTCTTCTTGTCTTGTGCTAACACTCCAATGGCATGCTGACGTTTTATCTGTTGAGGCTGATGAGGCACACCTCCATGCTTTTAGACTTCCTGATTAGTTGACACAAAATAGGAAGCTTGTGGCATGTTGGGAAAACACTACATACTGTGATGAAAAATGCACCTGCACAGGAAAGGTTTGAACAATCATTTGTGCAGTCCTTGTCAGCATTTGACTTTTTGTCATGTTTTGTGAAATGATGCATTTTCTGTATACAGTAATCCCTCACTTATTCGCACGTCAAGATGCCCGGCTTCACTACATCATTGATTTTAGTAGTTAGTCACGTGATACCGTACGCGCATGCTATTGGCTGACAGCATCCATGTACACACTGCGAGACTCAAAGTTCCTCCTGCAACTTTTCTCTAATACAAAAGTGTTTTAAACAGTCTATAAGAGTGTGGGAAAAGGTAAAGACATAAGATGGTTTAATATCAGTATTGAAAGGGTTCATAAATGTTTAAATTACCATAAATAACAAAATAATTATTTGGTCGCTATGCTACGGAATTTCTTTTTTTGTGGTTGGTCTTGGAACGCATTAACCACAATTAATAAGGAATTACTGCACCACATTCAACAAATACTAAATTTCAAAACTGGTTTTCATTTGTTTATTTTTCATTTTATTATAGTTGGTCCATAAAATGTGAATACATCCAAAATAAATTTGTTTTGTCTTTCTTCTAATTTCTTTTGTTTTCTTGTTGGCCACATCATAAGTGCACAAAAGCAAACCTGGTTGAGGTCTTACTCGAGCTGTTTAACCCAAAATGTATGACCACAAAAAAATCAAAGAGATTTAAATTTTTACTTTGTTGTTATTCAGTACCATCTATCCATCCATCCATCATCAACCACATATCCGGGGCCGGGTCGCGGGGGAACAGTCTCAGCAGGGATGCCCATACTTTCCTCTCCCCAGACACCTCCAGCTCCTCCAGGGGGAGCGCGAGGCGTTCCCAGGCCAGCCGAGAGACATAGTCTCTCCAGCGTGTCCTAGGTCTTCCTCGAGGTCTCCTCCCGGTAGGACATGCCCAGAACACCTCTCCAGGGAGGCGTCCAGGAGGCATCCTGAACAGATGCCTGAGCCACCTCAGCTGGCTCCACTCGAGGCAGAGGAGCAGCGGCTCTACTCTGAGCTCCTCCCTGGTGACTGAGCTCCTCACCCTATCTCTAAGGGTGCGCCCAGCCACTCTACGGAGGAAACTCATTTCAGCCGCTTGTATCCGGGATCTTGTCCTTTCGGTCATTACTCAAAGCTCATGACCATAGGTGGGAGTAGGAACGTAGAATGACCGGTAAATCAAGAGCTTCATCTTACGACTCAGCTCCTTCTTCACCACGGCAGACCTATACAGCGACTGCATCACTGCAGGAGCTGCACCGATCCATCTGTCAATCTCACGTTCCATCCTTCCCTCACTCGTGAACAAGACCCCAAGATACTTAAACTCCTCCACTTCGGGCAAAGACTCTCCACCAACCTGAAGAGGGCACACCACCCTTTTCCGGTCGAGAACCATGGCCTCGGATTTAGTAGTGTTGTTCCTCATCCCACTCATGTCACACTCGGCTGCAAACCGTCCCAGTGCACGCTGAAGGTCCAGGTTTGATGAGGCCAACAGGACAACATCGTGTGCAAAAAGCAGAGATGAAATCCTTTGGTCCCCAAACCGGACTCCCTCCGGACCCTGGCTGCGCCTAGAAATTATGTCCATAAATATTATGAACAGAACCGGTGATAGAGAACAGCCCTGCCGGAGTCCAACGTGCACCTGGTACAGGTCTGACTTACTGCCGGCAATGCGAACCAAGCTCTGGCTTCGGTCATACTGGGACTGGACAGCCCTCAGCAAAGGGCCCCGGACCCCATACTCCCGAAGCACTCCCCACAAGATATCACATGGGACACGATCGAATGCCTTCTCCATGTCCACAAAACACATGTGGACTGGTTGGGCAAACTCATGAACCCTCGAGCACTCGAAGGAGAGTGTAGAGCTGGTCCAGTGTTTCACGAGTGGGACAATATTCACTAGCAAATACTGTATATTTAAATGTGCAACAACTTGCTTCTTTGACGTCCACGTGTCTGGCAGGGTGTGACTCACACAATTATCGATTGAGGGAGTCCAGCCACCAGACTGTAACCAAGAACAGTTTCTTAGTACCACTGCGATGACTAATAGTCATATTAGTCCAAGCACTCCAAGTCATTGATCAGTCATACTCAGCAAAACAATATCAACAGCAGTAGCACTCCTTTCATTGCGAACAGATATTTTTTTATTGGAGGATATCATTGCACTGTATGAGTAGCAGGCTTTGAGTTTCCATGTTCTCTTCCTTTCTCTATCTATGTAGGGCAGCCAGTGGATCAGCTGACATCCCCATCCTCCCACATGCCCACACAATCTTGTTAAAGCATGCAGTTAATCTTTAGAGAAAAATGACTCTCTTCACAAGCAAGCAGCTCTTTCATCACCTATTGTATTGCCCACATCACATTGTCACACTAATATAGGATTCTACCAAAACTCAGGTGCTTAGAAGTTGCTCCCTGTTATTCCCTCCACGCGGTGTCGTTTGCCTCGGAGTCACTTTGTAAATTTATTATATTATCTAGCACTAAAGGAGCACAGACAGCATTATGTTTCTGGAAAAATGAACCTTTCAGTGGGAATTCTCCATTAAATGTTCTCCTCTTTCTTTTAAAAGTTGGTTTCACCATCAATAATTTACTGTGAAGTGCCGCCACAAGATGAAACAGGAGAAACAAAACAGTTCTCTCCAACAAATCCTCTGGAGGTCGTCAATTTAGGAAATCTTGGCTCATATTCTATGCATTTTTATAATCAAGCACGCAAAACACAGGCAGGAAAACACTCAACTGGTCTGTTTCTCTCTTCTCTGGCTCTTTATGATTTTCTCTCTCTTTCATTGAGTGCTTATTGAAAACAAAGAGTTACCCCCTCCTTCTTCATTCACAGCTTCGCCTGCTATTTTCATCTTGCAGGCCAGTCAGAGTGCAGCTATTTGATGGACACAGATACAGCGCAGCGGGAGAGGGGTTTTTGATTCAATTGCCACTTGCTGCTGTTGCAGATCTTCATCCCACTCTGCCCAATGGTGAGAGAGACACAGAGTGAGAAGGTCAGCCACAAGAGCAGGGGGGTGACATCCCAGCATTTGTTTGACAAGTGAGATATTGTCTGGGCTGAAGGATGGAGGATGCTTCAGCTGTTTATCTCCACTGAGAAGCAGCTTGAAATCCTGGGTTTCAGCTAAAGCTTTTTTGTCCTCACTGGTTCTCAAACACTGTCTTACTTTTATAGATGGTGAAGGAATGTATTTCAAAAACCTTCATCTTTAAAAATAGAGAAAGATAGAGCAAATCATGCCGAACTTGAACGACTCCCACATAATCACGAGTGTGCATTTTCAGACATAATAAAAATGCACTGAGCTCTCAAACAGGCATCCATGGGCTGATTGTTCTCAAGAGGAAAATGCACTTTGAAAAATGAAGCAAACCTCTTCACTCCCCTCCTACTTGTTCTGCTTTATGAGGTGTCTCTGGATTGACTACATCAGACTCAACCAACACATAGGCACTGGCTGAAGCTCACTACATCTCTCATGCATCACATGCCTGATCTTCCTCATTGTATCGTCGAATCACACAAAAACACTAGCACAGGAGATTTCCTTAGCAAATACCAATAAATATTTAACTTTGACTCGACACTACAAGTGCGATACTGTGTCACTGTCTCACAGTACTTTCTCTTTTCTATGTACATAATAGGTCGACATATTTAAGTCAAGTAAACACTCAACAGTGCATTAGTGTGACGTTTTAGTGGACTTGGCAACGCTGCCATCTCATGGTGATCAGAGAAAAAAACTTCATTGTTTTTCTGAAGTGTCTTTATTAGAAGAGGTTCCGTAATTATGCAAAGCATCCATTTTCTCAGCCATGCTAATTCAATTCACACTAATCATCATTATCAGCATCATTTTATTCAAAATGCACATGCATATCAATCGTGACCATGCTGTTGATGTGATTCTCGTTCATCTTGATCTTGTTAATTCTGTTACATAATGAAGAGGCTGACCACAGGTTAAAATGTGTTAAGCTGATTTTCTGATCAGAAACCTTCATCTGATGGAAGCACATTGTTTTTTTAAGTAGCATGAAAGAGCTGCATACATTAATCTCTGTTCTTTTCAGTGGGGTCTCATTCTCTATGGCTGTGGTCTATTTCTAGTCGCTGAACCTCAAGAGAGCCGAGACTGTCTGTGCGAGGTTGAGATGCAAGAGATGGCAGATGGTTTTGACTTTTCTCTCGGTGTGTGAAAGCCATTCCTCCCCTTGAGGGAAAAAATCGTGCCACACACTATTGTAAGCTTTCTTATACCTGGACAGGTCTACGATCTTGCTCCCTTTCTATGTCCCTTTCTCTGTCTGTATGAAGATTCTACTCTTCAATATCTTCTCTACTAGTTTCCTCCCCTTCCTCTCCATTACTCTTGATTTTACACACAAACCACAAAGCAGCACACTCTCCTGATTCGCCTCCATGCTCCTTGCACTGCACCACAAATATTCGATAAAGCTCTAAGAGGACAATGAGAATGTTTTTGCAGGTGAAGAAGATCATCAGCTGGTTGAGTACCTGCTCTTGGACCATGAGGTAGAGCCGGTAAAGTAGGAAAGGGCCATCTTGAAGTCCCACTGTGAGCAACAAGCTCCACACTTCACTGAAGCAGCAGGAGGTGAATGCTGATGAAGCACCTGAGCAGCAGGAGAATCCATTTATGCCCCTCTTTGGAAACTCACCCTTTCTGGGCTGTGTCTGAGTAAGCACCAGAGGAAACTGCATGAGTGCCCAGGAGAAGAGAGAGAGGCCAACAATGACAATTGTTCGGTTGGTTTTGACCTCAGGTTCCTTGAAGGTGTCAAAGATGTCCAGGATGTCAGCACCCAGTCCCACATAGACCATGAGGAGCTGGGAGAGCTGGTCGCGAGACATGTCCCCCTTGGGCATAAGCCATCGACCCAGAACCAGCACTATGAGCATAGTCTGCTCCAGGCCAGCCACCCAATTCTCTGGGTCCAGCTCCATGATGCCCTGGATGATGGAAAGAGCACAATCTAGTTACATCAGAACGGTTTGACAAATTTGACTGTGAATTTTCAGTCAATAATTTAATTTTCTTTCATTTAATTTCTCTTGGGCTTACCCTGATGTTTCAATCAGTTAAATCATGGAGATACTATATTGCAAAGTTTCACCATGGTACATGACAACATTAAATGCTCTCAAGTTCTGAGACTTGTGACTTCTTTGACTTTATCCTGACAACACCCATTGACACCGCACAACAGCAACACAAAGTGTTTAAGTTTTTAAAGCTGCCACCCAGCCTCAAGCATAGCTCAGGGGCAAAAAAGCTCCCAAATCCTGCATGAAAAAAGCCAGAGTAAAACCACCCCAAGATGGAGAGATTTGAAAACTTTTCAAGCAATCCAAGAGCCTATTTGGACTGCATCTCAAGTTGTAATTATTCTACAACTAATAGCTTAACCACTCTCTTCCTAGATTTAAAGCCAATCTGGTTTCAGGAGTGGCTTTAATGCTTTGCTTGTTACGAAGGGTGAGGCAGTTTTGAGTTGGGACACCTACCGCTGTGATCGGGATGTGAACCAGCAAATGAATCTCAGGGCCTGAGGAATTGTTGACAAGCAGTTTGGACTGCAGCAGGCTCAGCTCTAGAAACCAAATGGAAGGGATGACAGTACTGAGGTAGAGGAAAACCATGGGAGAGAACCTAAAAGAAGGCCACCAAAGGAGAGGGAGAGAGGGGGTAAGTTATTTTTAGTGAAATGCTTACTTAGTCACTCGTTAAAGAAGAAAGAGTCCCTTTTTTCCAAAAGGAGCATCAAATTTCAGATAGGCAGTTACTCTCATCATATATGCAAATCCCACTTGACAGTGCAAAGCCTGCTCTATAAGGAGAAAACTTCAAAGCCTCAGTGAAAAAGAGAGGGACCTGCAGAAAGCTTGCAAATATAACACACTGCATTTTGAATGACATGGAACTCTTTGTTGAAGAAGGTGTGACACAATAGCTCATTGTCTTTGGTGAGCAACAATAAAGGTTGATGTCCGTTTGCTCAAGTAAAAAAATGGATTTCACCAGACCATGACTAGATCAGTTAGCTTGTGACATAGACATAATAGCAAGCTCTGGACATCATCTCAAAGAAAGACAAAGCAATAACATAGCAGACATACAGCTTTTTTCTTGATCAACAGTGAAAGAGAGAAACAGCTGCAGAGGATATCAGAGAATATGATCACAAAGAGTATTACAGGTCTTATACAAGTTGTCTGTCTCGGCCCTTAGCAGATGGCTTGTAAAGACTTGAGGCAGTTACAAGTTTGCAAATTATTTACCCTCCACAAAAAGCATATTCACTGAGACTGGCTACAACACATCTACCCTTGTGTCACCCCTAAAGCACAGGTGGTTTGTACATGCAAATTGATGTACATTTGTGTATCAGTACTGATAACCCCATCTACTAAATTAAGGTCGTTATTGGTGTCTAAATGTTTAAAACTCACTGCCACAATTTCATATCTCGATCATGAATGAATTCTAGTGCGGGACCAGAGGGGCACTGACCTCATCTGTAATCTGTTTGGACCCTGAATTGCCATGTTCCATATCTTTTGTTTTTTTGTTTTTGTTTTTGTCTTTTCCAAAGTGATTCATTTGTCAGGTGTTCAAGTGTTCTAGCTTGACACAGCATTATATATTTTATGTAAGGATTTGGAAATAAAGTCATAAGCAGGATTGTTCCTTGTTAATAAATACAAGCTACGCCAACTGTTCTTTACAGATGTTGTTCTTTAGAAATCTACTTACTGTAGCCCCTCTGTGTGAAATGTGGCCCCTTTGTGGCCCCTGAATTTAAAAAAGTTAGAAATCTGCCTGGGGATTTGACAACTACCACTTTAGGGAAAAGCAATATCAAACGCCTCATCAATATGGCTATACTATAGCTTTAGTCAGGAGGAAGAGAAAGTATGATTCTGAGGATCATTCCTACAACTACGGTAAAAAAAAAAACAAAGGTCTGTCTGTCTTCCTGTCTGTCTGTCAGACAAAAAACAATACAGACAGGATCTGATGGTCAAGGAGGGAAGAAAGTCAAGCTGCTATGAGACAATTACTTTTATGTATAATGAAATAACAGAGAAACTAAGCTGTCTTCACAAAGGCTTGAAATTCGGGGGTTTTCCATATTTTGACAAATAATTTATTTTTGGAGATTGTAATGATTTTACAATTTTTTAGTTTCTTGTTATTTTTGAAATGTTCACTTATCATTTAGAGATCCCAATTTAATAGTTGGGGAAAGTTTGTCGTTAATTTTGAAATAGTAAGTCATTGTTTGTTTTGTTGAATGCTAACACAAAGACTCATTATAGTGTACAGTATTATGCTAGTTTTTATTGGGCTTTGTTTTGTCAGTATGTCAGTCGGTGGGTCCATTTTTACTTCACATTGAAATGTCTCAACAACAGCTGGACGAGTGTCCGTTACATTTGTACAGAAATTTCTACTCATAGTGTGAAGCCTTATTGTTTTTCTAGCTATTTAATGTCAAACTAATGTGCTCCATACTTAACTTAAGATCCCTTCTATAAACTTAGCATCAAAAAATCCAGTTCTCCTGTTATTAACTACTGTAAATGTAAATGTTTAACATGGTGAATATGTGTTATGTTACCATTTCCACTCAGCATTTCGGGTACACTTCAGAGTGACAGACATTTCCACGCCCAGTAGAGCCACACCTGTCAGGAGCAGCCAATAGAGTGGCTCCTCCTTGACAGCCACCACACGCCACACTGTCACTACGCCGTGGACTGCAAACAGGAAGCGGCTCAGCAAGGCCAGCAGGACATTCAGAAGTCGACACATGATGCCCCAAGGATCTGCGTAGACAATAACTTCATTATGTACCATAAGATTTGAGTAGACTTAATGTATATTACTGTAAATGATGGAAACTTTTTGTAGACGGGTTGAGCAACCAGGATGTCTCTGGACCATCAGCTTTCCCTCACATACTGTAGAAAATCATTGCTAGATATTTCTGTTTTGTTGTAAAGTCACTGATCCAATTCTTTATGATTTATAGTCTAACAGACTATAATATAATAATGATAATAAATAATAATAATAATGTGATATTCAATGCCTATGAGCAAAATCTTATCTGCCTGCTGTGTTTGTTTTTCAGCAGATTCTTCTGCCACAGCTGATGAAAGTCAAGGCTGATTCAGCAAAACAAAACAAAAAGAATGTCTACAAAGGAATGGCAAAGAAAGATTGTTAAAAAGAAAAAAGATGAGTGACACTGATCATAAAAATGAAAGTCATCATGACATTTTCAGGAAAGAACAAGAGACCTATTTATAAAAGAGTTAGTTTAAATGTCTGTAGTGTTGAACTTTATTTTTTAAGTATGTTTGTTAGTGTATCACAGCAGTAAACCACAGGGCTAGCAGTGAAGACTAGCAGTGAATTGAATGTATTAAAGACCTGCTCAGTTTTATTGTATTTGCAATAAATTTAAGGAATAAATATCTAAAATGGTCAGATTGTCAGATATGCAGCCAGGCTTGGCAAATTACTGAAATTAAGCTGCACTGAGTCATTACATATCAAACTAATCGTTCAGCTTTCCTTATCAATAACTACAGCACATTCATAATTCTGCAGAAATTCCTCACAGTCAATTAATCAGTAGGATAAACACTTTAAGGGAATTCAAAGCAGTGATTAAAAAGAATTACAGAAACTGCCTCAAACTCAGTTTCACATTATGTCTGGAGGCCTTGAATGAGTTGGTGTGAATCTGGTCTCTGTGTATATTCGATCTGATGATCATCGGATAACTTAAAGACATCCTGGTTGTCTGTTGCTTAAGATGTTGCCACAAAATCTCACTCAATTGGAGAGAGGGACTTGCATTGATATATCCCTCTCTCTTTCCCATGATCCTGTTTGTATCTAAAATTTCACTTTGAAAGAAAGACCAATATTGAGCACCATAATCTAAGGTGCCCAATATTAAATTACATTTAATTTAATATTGGGCACCTTAGAATATTAAATTATTATGTACATATAATAACAATCCAAGGTTTCTCACATTGTAATCTACTGAAATCAGAAAGTAATCATCAACAGAGTTTTACAAGACTCTATCAGGCATGCAGTTGTAGATCTGTCTAATAAAATTGTTTGTGAGTTTAAAGAGCTAAAATTAAATACATGTTACCCTTCAAATAACCGTCTTCTTATTTTACTCAAACTCAAGTCTCATCTTCTGCTATTTTATGTTTCAAGAATGATGAGAATGTTGTTTTCAGTTAATGCGAAGCCTTTGTGAACTGAATTCATGTAATGTGTATGGTGTGATGGTGTGCGGTACAAACCTCCAGAGAGTATTTGAGACCAATGTCTTCAATGTATTTCCCAAAAATTCTCTGATGTGCAGCAGACAATGACCTAAACAGTCACAGCGATGGGTTTGAATCTGTCTAACTTTAACTTTTAAGTGATAGACATCCACCAGACTCTGGAATGTTAGGTGTGTATTTTCCTGCTTCTATATAGGGGAGTGACTGTTGTTCAAGTCCAATGATGTAGCATATCAGTGAAAGGTAGTGTGTCCCACAAGTGTTTACGTGTGTCTCAATCCCCTCGGTGCCACTGCAGGAGATAATGTTTCCTGCCCTTTACACCCACATCTTCATCACCATCTGTCATGATGTCATCTCTCCTGGCCCAGAACAAAGTTATCTCCTTGGGAGAAGCCAATCTACTGTGCTCCCTCTTCGCTGAGCGACAAGCATTGCCCTGCTAACACCCATGGCTGCTCTGCCTCTACACTGCTTGCCCTGATAACAGCCTCACTATCTGGCTTCTGCACAAAACAACAAGAATGCAACAAGAGGGAAGGGAGATGCTGGACTGACTGAGTTACGACCAAAGTTGTGTTGAGGATATTTCATGGATTGATTCTACTCAGGAATGTCTATACACTAAACAACAGAGGAACAAAGACGAGTCATGTTTCACATTGTTTTATCTGTGCGCAAGCAATGCTTTATCTGTGCTTGTAAGCAATGATCTAAAATCCAATAGAAATTGTAGCTGACAATCAATGAGGCATTAAACATAAAGAAGCATGTTTTTGTTTCACTTGGGACTCACTCAGCTTTTAAGTGAGCTGACAGTGGGAGGTGGCAGCTGCCCACTACTCTACCTCCCCCTGCATGCCTACAGGCCCCCTTGTGTGTGTTTGTGTGTGGTATATATTACCATATATGCATGTGTTTGTTCAAAACTAGAGTGTGCTCTTAATTTCCCTTCGGGGATTACTAAAGTATACAAAATTTGAAAAAAGAAGAAAAACAAGTGCACTCATGTAAGATCAATCAGCGTCCAGCAGAGATGAAGTAGCATTAGCATGTTTAAATGTGTTTCTGACCAATGGTCAACCTCTTGGTAGCTATATAAGTGTCACAATGTAAACCCTTAGAATAATAGCAAATAATATCTCATAATATTGCTAATAATGTATCAATACCTGCTAAGTGTGCAGTCCTCTTAGGCAGGTATTTTACAGGATTCATCAGGCTCCTGTGTGCTGAGAAGGCAGAGAAGCCTTGCTGGAACTTGCTGAGACAGTTATGAGGATGAACCAAAAATGAACTTGTGACCAAAAATACTCCTTCAGAAAAGCCAAACCAGAAAAATATTTGTGGCCTCAAAATCAATTGTCACATCAGATTTAAACAGGGCTTTGAACCAGAATTTTTTGCAAATCGGAAACGGAATTATAACGTTTCCGGTTTTGTGTTCCACCCATAAACTGACGTTCCTGAACCGGTTAGAACGAAAAAATAAAGTTCCTGAACCGGTTAATAATGTTCCTTGTAAATATAACTATGTAGGTGCCATATTTTGCGCACCATAAGACACGCTAATACGTCTTAGAAGCCTTAAAATTTCTCAAAAATCAACGCTGCACCTTTTAATATTAAGCGTCTTATGTGTACACCGAGTTCCAAAATCTGTAAAAATGTTTTTGTGTGATTTTAGTCAGCGATCCACCAGATGGGCCATTGTCCACCGACAAAGGACGTATTACGTCAGTACGTACACCAGCAGCGATGAACCAATTAGAGAACATGATGCGAGGCTACGTCCGGCACACCTCCGGTAGGTACCGGTACAGGGTGTATGCTGGCACTGTACCACAGGTATGCTGTTAACCACATGTGTTTGGCTAAAGACCCCCGACAATGACGTCAGCGAAGAGACACGCTCACGACGCAACATGTAAACTCCAGGCTATCAGTTCCGGTTGTTCTGGTTCACGTAAAGAGACCGGGGGGTTTTTTTCACGCTTCGCCATCTCTCTTGATCTGTGACTCCATGCACCCCCACACCACCGCTTCTGTCAAAAAACACATCAAGCGGCTGAATTCGGAGCTTGTCTTCATCCTGGAGGATTAACGAAAGAACTCCAACCGCTGGACACCGGTGTAAACAGAGACTTTGAAGTTAAGCTGGGGCGTCGTAAAGAGATGGATGAGACGGTTAACACACGTTTACCAGGTCGAGGCAGTGCCGAGCGAGTTACACCACAATATATGCATGGATTGTGGATCCTGGACTAACATGTCTGCTTCGACTTTTGTCCGATGTTTCTCTAAAGCCGGCATCATTACAGGACAGCCATTTGGAAATGTGACGGTCAGCGACAGTGAAACTACCGAGCCATTCAATGCAGACCGAACATGAGGACTTCGAAGGATTTAGCACAGATTTATCAAAAAATAAAGAAATAAAAACATACCGTATTTATTCGAGTATAACGCGCACACGTGTATAACGCGCATCCCTAATTTTCGATTAAAAATCGGTATAAAATTTTGTTTCACTTTTTCTCGGCTCAGACAAAGCATTGTAAGTGCCAAACATTGTTAAACACGTGCATCCATGATAAAAATCATTTATTGACAACGTAAACTATGAACACAATACCGAAATAAAATTAACAATATTTACCGGTATTTAAAATCCTTCAAAGTCCGATTCATCATCAGATACACCAGCAATGCTTACCGGTAACTCACGTTTCAGTGTGGCCGAGGCGAGGAAAGGAAATGAAGAGACAAGGCGTAGCTAATAAAATGCTAATCAATAATCAAATATCATACGTCACAGCGGATAATAAGAATTCTCGGAAATGACACCATCCGACAAGGTCTGCTGATGAGGCATTTGATTATTGAATACTGTTTCCTTAGATGCGCCTCGCCTCTGCAGGAGTGATGCGCATGAGCCATCATGAATTACCGGTATTTATTTTAGATCGCCCACGCAAATCATTTGGATACTGTTACTAAAAATCGACCATGGACGTTTTGTGGGTCGAGAGATGTGGTTGCATTCAATGTTTTGCGATTGTGGTCAGCGATATCTTCGACAAATAAGTCATTGCGCAAATAATACTGTATACTAATACATCTAAGCGTGTCACCCCAGTCCTCGTTTATAACGCGCACCCAAACTTTGAGTTCTTTTTTAGGTAGAAAATTTTGCGCATTATACTCGAATAAATACGGTATCTAAAAAATAATATCGGTGTATTTTTTGAAATTTAAATATGTAGTACAACACAGTTCAACCACAGTCACTTTTTTGCTTCCGTTAGCAACCATGCACCGATAATGTCCGTTATTTAGACTGCGCCTCTTTGTACAATGAGCTGAATGGTGCGCAATATACGGTAACTTAAGGACTTTTAAATTGGCAACTAAGGCAATTAGTTTATATACTATAGACTATATAGATATGCCCTACCCCACAGTAAACAGTACTACACCACTGCTTTATGACAGTTATATCACTGTGGTTAAGGCTTATGCCTCCTACTTAGACACTACATGAAATAAGACAAGAATAACTTCCACCATGTCATTTATTGCTGAACAACAGATCTTCATTGTTCTTCTCCCGTAGCTCAATATTGCTACAAAGCGCTGGCAGATGACTGCAGCCAATGAGTTAATGTCTAAATCATACATTTTTAAGATTGACACACTGCAGTGTTTACCTGTTATGATTAGATTGTGACTAGGAGTCCTCCCTTTTCTTAACTGCTGCTGATCGCCGCTACTTCTCTCTGCTCTTATCCCGCGTTCAGTGAATGACAGGAAGTGAAACATGAGGTCTTTTTTTTTTTTCAAGAACAAAAAAAAAACCCGGTATTAACCGGTTTACAATTATTTTCTGTTCCGATTCTGTTCCGGAACATTAAAAAATATAAAGTTTTCGGTTTCGTTTTCGTTCCTGCCAAAATACCAAAAGTTTCCGGTTTTCGTTTTTGTTCCATGAACTGGTTCAAAGCCCTGGTTTTAAAACCCCATGAATGCAAAATGCTGTGTACCTTCATGATCACAAAGACTTTTATTGGGGCCCCTTCCGGCTATACTGAAAATAGGAATAGTTATGAAATCAGTTTTAAATGCCAATTTCCATTTTTATCTTGATTCATTCAGTTAACTATAATATAAGATGCTCACCTCATAAGCAAAATCGGGAACAAAGTTTCATCGACATTTTAATTTCCCAAAGACCAAAGGCTTTCCATACACTTTATTCAAGAAAGAGTGATGTGTATGTTTAAAAGATCTCACTCAAAATGAACAATAAGATCTTTTGAAGGGAAGATTCCTAACCTTATTTAGAATCAATTTATAAAATATTTCCACATTTATTTATTTAATTGAAGTATAATTTTTTTTAAAAATCATCCTTTTCTTAATGATACAATTGTTTTTTTTGTGGAAAAAGTCACCTAGTGATGAGACAGAGTGGGGATGATGGATGTGAAGATTGTGTGTTCGAATCAGGACCTGTTCATATAGAAAATATTTTTTTTTGTTTGGAGCAAATAGGCAGGGATTGCTAAAAGAGTTACTCTCTTTTAGGCATTATGAATATTCATGGTAAGTGTAAATCCCATTTAAACAGAACAGATTATATTCAAATTAAGAATGCCATGAAAGTTCCAATCATGGTCCTCAGAGGATGAATTCTCTAGATTGTGAATGGTATTAGACTTCCTCTGGTGCCGTGTTATGTTAGCCATATTTGTTGTGAAGTTGCTAAAATTACAAAACACTATTTTTGTTGTCTTAAATTTTCAGACTTGAAGAAAAATATTGCACCTGTAATGCTTCATTATATTCTGATCGAGATCTGGATCACAGAAGACACCAGAGAATGCAGATACTTGAGAGACAATGTTGTAATGATGAATATAATCTGAAAATTGTAATTTTGGCAGCTCAATTTTTGCTTTTTCATCTCTCTCTTCCCTGAAATCAATTTTCATGTTCAGACAAAGGACACATAAGTGTCTGTCAGTTATTGACAATCTCTCGCATGAGAGCCTTTTGAAGTTGTTCTGTTGACTCTTATTTAAATAATATTCATTTAACTTCAAATTTTTTTGTGGAGATGTCATTGCATCTGCCAAAAAAGATCTCAGCATTATTTACTCTTAATCTCACCCAGCAACCTCTTGGATTCTTTATCTTTATCAGCCAGAGAGAGAAAACACTGGTAGTGGAAGAAGTCCTTTAATGGTGAGGAAACAGACAGATGTGGCAGAAATAGATAAGACACACCAGCCGGTGTCCTAAGTGAAACAAGAAAGAGAAGAGAAAAAAAAAGTGTTTAGGACCAAAGGGGAGTGGAACAGGAAGGGTGGCAACAGCAGGGAGGAGGGTGAGTGACTTATCAGCCATGCAGAACAGCAGTACTCCACATCCAGTTCTCTGTTTTCGGTAGTGCTTTTTCTCGGTGATAACAGTTCACTCCAGACCGCTTTCAGACTGTTTACTTCTGGTTGCAAGTTGTGAGCATGTGGTCAGTTCTGCAGATATGGAAGCATGATGTTTTGTAAGGGTCCTGTGTCGAACTCGTGTGAAAGGATGGCATGTTGATTAAGCCATAACCAGTGTCTAATTGATCCTCCAACAGTCAAAATACACTTATGTCTTTACACAATACATTTCTGTATTTGTATGTAAGAAGACATGTAAGCACTTTTTCACATTTGAGACTCATAACTGCTTCCTTTAATACCGTATTTTCATATTAACAAGCTGTAACACTTTCTTGGGAAGTTTCCTCTGATTTTTTTTAACCGAGGTTTGCTGTATAATTCAGCTGCACCAGTCTCCCAGCATTAACGTGGCCCAGTTCCAGCAGTTTCTTATATACAGTCCTGGATGGAAGCCATGAGCACAGACTAGCTGCCTCTTTCTCACATGGTGTATGCCACCCAATAAATCACGTTCACAACAGCAAAGGTGAAAGGAAACACTGCCCGAGCATAGATATCGATGGTATCTGCATCGATGGGTTTGCAGACACATTTGGAACAGCACTTCTTCTCCTCCTTGGTTTCCTCCACCTGCCTGGACCTTCTTCTCCTCAGCTCCACCTCCTCATTGCCACCTTCTCCAGGGATTTCGCTGCTGGTGTGCTGGGCACGCTCATGGCGGTTTGAAATCATCACGCTCTGATTCATGCCGGTAACAGAGAGGGAAAATAGAACCATGGCCTGTTTGCCATTCTTCACAATGGACTGAAATGAGACAAAGAGATGAGGTTAAGCACTTTCTTAAGGTTAACCTGTCATTTCAAATCACACAGTCAACTAATCAAAACAAAGTGAGAGCTAACCCATCTGCCACGTACTTGTGTAGAAAACAAAAATAAAATACCCAACTACATTGATTGTATCACAGATAAGTGGCTATAAAAGTCCGGCCGCAGTGATCATTTGCTTTGTGGATTACAGTTTCGGGCTTGTTGCTGTTGCCATATTGTCTTATGAAGCAACAAGTGACCGTAATCGGACAAACTGTAGGGCTGAGGAGATGCACGTCCATTCTGATGGAATCAAAGAAGCCACACCCCAAAGCATGCTAAGTTTTATCACCTACAGTATTTACCTCAACGTATCATATTTTACAAAATGAACATAATGATGTTTAAATATGATTTAATATTTTATATTGAGGAAATAAATGCAGAATTGTTTGCATTTTCTCTGTTTTTAAAGAGGGCTGGCTTGTTCTTTGTCCTTTTCTTTTACAGTCAATACATTTAACTGTGGTCACATTGGCACAGTTATTTAGGATATTTTAATATAATTTTAAAATTATATTTAAATATCATATTATTTAACATATCTTGGCTTTCAGTTAATATTTTTAAATACTGAAACATTACAGTCCAGTGCAGCATTAGAGCTAGGCCCTAAAACACAGCAGATTATTAAATCCTCATGTCATTTTTTTAATTTGTAATTTTAAAATCTGGAGCTGCATCGACTCAGCATATGGGCATATATTTTATGATTCAGTTACATCTAAAGAAAACAGACAGTATGATAAGAATCACAAATACTGACAGAACATGTCCTAGTTGCTGTCTTTCTATGTTGGAGATTCATCCTTTTGCTGAAGGTCAGTGAAGGGATGCTTGTTAACACCAGGGTTTGAAGTCTGGTCCGTTTGTGAAAGGTGGGCTCATTACTCACACACTCCCCACAGCTCTATATTGTTGTCTACTGATGTGAAAACATGATGGAAATGCTTTCCTCACCTCTGAGTTAAGCTTGTTAGCCTTCACCTTGGCCTTCTCTTTCAGTCTGTAGTCAGCATTGTAGTGAGCAAAGGCGTATTCGATTAGTGCTGCAAACACAAACACGTAGCAGATCCAGAAGTAGACGTCTAACGCCTTGATGGCTGATGCCCGAGGCAGAGAGGAGCGGGCACTAACCATCAACGTTGTCATGGTTAGAACAGTTGTGATCCCTGGTGAAGGCACACAAACATACAGTATGGATCATTATGTTATATATATATATATATTCTTGTAAAACTACAAATGGCAATGTCAGTCTGTCAGTGTATTTCTAAACAGCTGGTGATGCGTTTCAAGACAAGTACAACGAGGTCAAAGCTGTCACTTATGTTGTGAAGTATTTCAACATCTCCTATATGAATTCCAATGTACAGATATTCATGCTTCCCAAAGGATGAATCATAACGACCAGCTGATGATTGAATTTTCCTTCAGCACCACCATGAGGATCACAGTGAGAGTAAAAGGTCTCTCAAACTTTACAAAGAACTTTGCTGGACATTGATCTGTCCCTCAGGGTCAAATGTAAGCACTAATAAGAAAATTTCTTTTGCTGGAACACCGTCATCATTTTAGCTAATGGTTCTTTTTGTAGGGACATGTTTGTAATAGATGTCATCAACACGACCAAACGTCAAACCCAAACTTCTACTTCTAAACCTTAAATATAAATGTCTGCTGGGCGTGCAGGAATCTGAATCAGGTTTATTGTCACTTCTATAACACTTCTATAACATACTATAATATATTATATTCCATAATATACTCCAGCTTACAGGGAGATAAATGTCAGAGATCAAGACAAAACAGACACATCTATTTAAACCTTTCAAATACAGTGCGTATCTAGAGGAACAGATTAACACAGCTTAAAAAGGTCCTGGTGCTTTTATGTACACTGTATTGTTAACTCACTGGTATAAAATTGACAGGTGAATAAGTAAAGAAAAGTACTCATTGTGCATACTGTAAGACGATCTACTGTGATAGGTGGAGAGGGTTGTATTCAGAGTCTGATACTGTAATAGTGCTCATAAAATTCCATCAGCATCTAGAATGAATAGAAACTCTGGTGGTGTTGCTCAGCAATACCAACACTTTTCCATTTTGAACAATAATGAGCTTTCTTCTAGTGCCAACCTTTAGGACAAATTTTTCACCTTGGTAGACATTTCATTAGGTAATTGCCCTGAAATCCAAAACTATAAGCTCTTAGACTTTGTCTCTCCTTGGGTTGCACTGTCAGCAACTTTACTTTGCAGCACCAATAGTACTTTCTAACTATATCACTTACAAAATTGTCACCGTGGTTTGGAATGCGTAATTTTGACTTGTCCCACTAATTTCACTTTCATTGATCCCTTGCTGTTTAAAACTATTACTCTGAAACTTAAAACAGACCTCGCCATATTAATACTTGCCTAAGGACACACGAGCAGGGACTGCTGATTGGCTGATCCAAAAGGACACCCACGACATGGCAACCAGTAAAATTGAAGGCATGTATGATTGGATGATGTAGACGCCTCGATTACGTCTCAGCTGGAAGCGGAGACTGAGCCGTGGAAATCGTCCCGCTAGGAAGCAGAAAAAAGAGACTGTGTTTAATTGCTTTGCAAAAGAAGCTAATTATCCATTGTGAAAATAGCTCAGAGACACTGATATCATTGTATGTCTTTCTGCTCATATAGTAACTAGTCTTTCACTAGTAAGACACAAAACAGGATTGCAGGGTACAATCTCCCTGGAGCACATCTTATCATCTTCAAAACCTCCTGGCTCATGAGCTGGCATGAGTTGATATATTCCTTCAGTTCATAAAATAATACCCCGAAGAAAAAAGAATCCAACCAATCCCGAAAATCAACATAATGCATGATACACTATAAATATGGGAGGGGTTTTCGAGCTGGCTAAGAATCAAGACAGATACTCACCAGATTTGAAGTTCATCATCTCAGTGACAAAGCGATAGTCTGTGATGGTGAACTGGGAGAGCTCCAGTTTATCAAGGCCGTGGATGTGTCTCTGGCTGTCGGACCAATGATAAACAATATCCTCCGAGGAGTAGCCATCTAAATTAAGATGCGTTTTATCAGACCATCATGGAGTATCAAGGTTACACATGTGCTAAGATTTTATTCTTAACACAGAAATGAAGGATCGTCAAATCATCTCCTTCCAGAAATGTAATTGTAACTCAGAATGAGCAAACAGAAATCAAAATGTATTTTGTGTAAAAAAAATTTAAAAAAATCCTGACTCACAGCTTTCCAGGTCCAGCATACATTCCTGTTCATCCATGGGATACTTGGTCAGATCCATGTCACATGCCACGGTTGATGTGATTCTGGGAACGAAAGAATAAATCAAAAGTACAGTAGTGTACACCTATTGTGCTTTTTTTTCTTTTCTGTTATTTATTCTTGTAAACTGCTAACATCCACAGCATATTTCCAGACAGACATCAGCATTTGCTACCTACAATTTTATCACCTGACGAACGAGAGGAGTACAAGACTTTAATAGAAGCAGATGTGAAAAGACCTTAAACTGTTGACTTGCATCATTCATCTGCATGAAATAGAAAAATAAACCATGTACATACTAAAATTTTACCTCATTAAGTTAAAATCCAACATTTTTATCCATATTTCTACACGTCCGGTAGAAACATTGTGTTAGTCAACTGACTGTCTACCTGCTAATTTCCACTCTTTCCTCATCTCATTATTTGTCCTCCACCAACCCTGATCCAGACTACGTTACAGGTAGAAGGTTGAGTTTGGATGGAATGTACTCATCTTTGTTCACACAGACCACTGTGACCATATCACTGTTCCATTCTCTAAGGATGGCCAACCCACTCATTATGTTATTTGGTTTTGACCCAGACTGTTAGTAGTAGTAGTTTGTTTCATTGCCTAAATTCAATCCCACCTTCATCCTTACAGGCTGACTAAAAAATGCATTCTCATACATTTTTGCAACAGTTTGGGAAGGCACAGATAAATTATTCTGTCCTGCCCACAGAGGCAACAAATAAATAACACCTTATAGATTGTCAGGAGAGACAAACAAGAAACATTACTTGTCATATAGCTTCTTTTTTTTTTTCCAATATCATGGTTATACCTAGTCGGCTTTCCATACTAGTCCCTTATCTCTTTGCCCCAATCAGATACAAGTGTATCAGACCATGCGATTACTTCAAAAGCAGTTAACTTCAAATCGTGGTGTAGATCTAGAGGGATTTTCGCAAAGAAAAGATATCTTTTTGAGATTTCTCAAGGCACATGTTATTTTCTGTTTTTTCTAAAAAAACAGACAATAAAAAAGTAGCCAAAACTTTTTCATATAGAAGTAAAAGGCCAACATGAGAGTACTCAGATTCAAACTATAGAGGAGTCTGACTGTCTTACTCTGACAAGTGAATGCAATAATCTTTTTTCTCATACCGACTGCTGTAAAGAATAACTCCATTGGGCTGCAGGCGAATCAACTTATTCTCCACTGTGACATCGTGGAACCAAGCAGATTTGGCATTGACTATGAAAGTGTCAGGCAACCACAGCTTGTCCACAAACCGACTGTCCAACCCCAGCGTCTTGTTGGTGTGATTGTAGGACAGGCGGTCATCATGCCAGCTCTGTCGCAGGAACACCGTCATGGTGTATTCCTGGCAGGAAGCACACACACAGTCACAAGCAAGATGACTGAGTCACTGGTAGTCATGACAAAACAAACTTCACTGAGAAAAAACAAACAGCACCTCGTTTTACTAAGAGGAAAAATGTTTTTCTCACTAAAACACACTTTATGTAAATTTGTGTGGTTTGAGATCAAATAGACTGCACCTCAGAAATACTGCTCATCCTGTGAAAACATTTGAAAACAGTTGAATAATGCATTGTGGCTCTTGAGGGAATGTCTTTGTGTGTGTAAATAATCTGACCTTGCCTTGCTATTAGTTGAAAGAGTGCAAAACCAAATTACTGGAGCATTACTGAGGAATATAGTGCAATGTGTACTGTGTGTTGTTATGTTGGTTATATGTTCCCCTGAATGCCCAAGACAAAGTTGAAAAGGGAGACAATAAAGACATACCTGCTTCTTTCATTTTTCTTTCTCAACTCATGTATTTATTCTCATCTTGTCTCATGTTATTTCATCTATCTTTTTTCATGTTTTTTTTCATCTAGGTTATCTCATATATCTTTTCTCAATTCATTTCATCTCATCTACTTTATCTCATCTCATCAATCATATCCTTTATTTCATTTCAACGCATTTCATCTCATCATATCTATCCAATCTCATCCATCTTGCCTTATCTCATTTACCTTATCGTGTGTGATCTCATCTTATCTTACTTTGTCTAATCTTACCGTCTACAATTAGTATAACTGTACTTAATGTATTATGTATTATAGATGTCTGTTATACATACTTTTGAGTGGATTCACGGAAAATTATTAAAGCTTGAAAAAGGGTGATGTTTTATTCAGTCATGTATTCATTATGCAATTTTTTATTTTGCTTTTTTTATGTAATTATTTTATCTCATGAAAGGGCGAAGAGCCACTGCTACATGTGGAACTGCAGAAGATTTTTGATCACTAAAATCTCAAATCAATCAGATATTCTTTAGATGAGGACAAATAACAAAATGTTGCTCCAAAAGGAAGGCTTTATTATCAGTATGATTCATAAATACTGAATCTGGCAATGCATCCGTATATTTGTAACCATTCTGATTTCCTGTTTGTGACATAACTGTTTTTCAGCTTTATAACATGCTTTATGTCAATGCTTCTTTGTAGATATTGTGAAAAAAATAGTCATTTTTGTTAGGAAAAGAATTTACATACATAATGTAAATCTACTTACAGCACTAAATCCATGAAAAATTATCTAACAACTTAGCCAGTATGTCACATGTATTCATACTGAGAACATTCAAACCCTCGAGTGGGATAAATCAGGATTAGGCAAATAGCAAATCTTTGATCTTTGTCATAATAGTGAAGTTTAGGGGTTGATAAAGAATGTCACTATATGAAGGAGAAAATATTTACTTTACCATGTTGGCTTCGGAGATGTGATCAATGCTGGCGACTTCAATTGCCATGGCCACGTTCACTGGAGGACCTGTGGGCAGAGAAATAAGAAAAGAAAGCAAAAGTACCCCTTCCCACTTTAAACATACGCACACACACACCTACTCATTCAGAATCCATCAAGCCCTCCCATCCTCAGTCCATCATCCATCTGTTTCCCTCCCCACCCGCCATCCTCCCACATCTCAAACACTCCTACAGTGCATAAAGATTAAGTATCATCCACTTTAACCATGCTAAGTGGCACATCATACTGTAGGAATTCACAAACAGCACTAAGCTTTTACAAAGTGAGCTTTTGCCAACATTCTCACACACACACACATACACTCATACACTTAACATTTTCACTCAATGGCTTGCCATATGATTATTATGGAGTGTGCCTCTGTGATGAGATGCTGGAAGGCAGAAACTGCAGGGGAGCTCACTGATGCAGAACAGAGAGGTTATTCAAAATGAACATTAAGGAATCATATTTTGACATTCCCCACCATTCAACACCTTCCCCTCATAGTTTATACAAAATCATACTTAAATGGCCACACACTGGATGTGAGGTGATTTACAATGGCCTGTGTTTTGTATGGCAAGGTCAGCGAGAGAAAGTTTTGAGAACGTCATCTGATGCAATAACAAGCATCGTCCAGCGGTGGTTCACAGATTAATGGTATATACTGAAGAGATATAAGACAAATATACAGTATATGAGAAATATATATGCCTTCTGTACTGTTGGAAAATATTCTGTACTTTCAAAATCACTTTCTACCATACACTGCAGCTGATGTGGAATTCCTTGGATTCACAGTAAGATTGTCTTACTTTTTTAAGTTCTTATCAGCCTGTTTTCAACTTATTCCATTTGTAAATTTATTTGACACTTAATGACACAGACGTAAGTCCATACTAAATTAAATGAATGTTGAATGAAGGGAATGGCTCCAAATGGCAGATTCCTCAGCGGTCATTCTAGCGTTACATCAAAAAGGAATGTCTTCACCACAGGATGCTCTTATTATGATGATCTGTGTTGGCATGTCCTGCACAAGGCAGTGTGAGTGTATGTGGTGAGTTATTCCTGCTCCACATTTTCACCTTTGCTTAGCTGAGTTAAGCTGTGAGATTGAGAAATCTATCGCTGTGGTCATTGGATGATTCACATCTTGCAGCCATTCTTAGCAAAGTCTCCAGAGTTGTGTTCATTGTTTGCTCTGCCTGCGTTCCACTTGTTCAGGGTGGGTAAAGTCCTTGGTAATACTTTCAGCAAAGCTACTCTCCATCTACATGTTTTTGCTTCGCTTCACTGAAAAGTCAAATCGGTTGTGGTACAGCTTTGTGGACAATGAAAACATCCCTCAGGATAATTGGCAAAGGAAATCCAAACATCCATGTCGCTGCAACATTGAGTGGGTGATGCTAAGGATGGCTGTAAATGTGAGGGGGTGAAATGCAACCCAACACCACGAGCAGTAGATCTCATACTCACCTCCTATCCCAGGGCGAAAATTTCTGGCATAGCCTTTCATTAAATCATCCAGATTAGGTAACCAGGATATTTCAATGTCTGTACCTACATAGTCCCCAATGTCACTCAGCATGGCCCTAAAAGAGACAAACAGCAAACACAGCAGCCTTCAGCGGTCATCCAGCTAAGCCATGTGTCCACAGAGCAGCCTGGCAGTGTCTCAAATACAGCAAGTAATTTAAATAGTGAGGTAAGCTGGCTGTAAGGTCTGCAGTAATGCTGGGTGACAGGGAACAAGCAGAAAAAGCAGGCATTTTTAGGTAGGAAAAATGTCAAAAATCTAAATTCATTTCAAGCTGCATTATTGTATTATCATAGTTTTCTTTTTTTTCCCACAATGAACAGAAGAAGCAGCTATTCACCCAACGGCATTGCAGCAATTTTGCCTTTTAAAGTTGTTATGGCAACAAGTTCATCACTACCAACAGATGCAAAACAACATGAGTCTTCATTTGAAGTCAAGTCTAAATTTTTCACAAGTCCTGGATTATTTCTCCTTTTGGTTTGAGGGAATCCAACCAACTCCTGAAAATGTCTTCAGTCGCTGCAGCTGTTCACTACCTAATAGTGAACAATGGATTTCTCACAGATGTTTCACTGAGGACAGCTGCTGTTACTGCTAGTGAAGAGGCTGGTGGTGTTTATGAGCTAATAGACACCAAAATACTGCAGAACCGACGGAGCCTTGACGCTGGTGACATTTCTCAACGGTTTTATGACTTTCAGCAACCAATCATTAACATTACAGATTCATTTAAACTATTGTTAAGATGGTGTTTTAGATTACAAGCTCATTAAATTTTAGTGTGGCATAATTTGTGCAGTTAGTCCTAAAAAAAATAGCAAAAAATTGCAATGCAATTAAATTGTGTTGTGATTTGTAGATGTGCAGAACAGTCCTGAACTTCACTGTGAACCCAGAAGTGCCATATAATTATAAATAATAGAATGAAGCCAGTGAAAGCTTTCATAATAGCTGTGAATGTTATCTTAAGTTTACCAAAATGATAACAGTAAAATACATTTTATATGTTTTACTGTTATTATATAATTTTATATTGCTGCATTGTGTTTTTATTAATGTAATGACTTATGTCAGGCTCATATTTTTAAATTTTGGGTTTAAATATGATTATATGTTATCATTAACAGCCATTTCATTTATAGGGACACATTCTAAGGCGCTGCATGTTAAGAGGAAGCATCATCCATCCATCCGCTGCAGCCTGTCACTTATCTGACTGATATTTGCATATGAAAGCCACACTGGTTAAAGGCTGGTTGACATTTCTTCAGCTGTGTCATCACTCTGAGCACCATGACAGCAGATTCAAATCTGCCTTCAGATGTCACAAATATCAGGCTAAGCATCACACTGTGACTCAATCCCAAAGCCTCCGGACCTTTTTATTCAGGTGGAGATTGGTTCTTGTTAAGCTGCATGTCCCCATTTAATCAGGCTTTTAATCAGAACAAGTTATTTTACTGTCCCCAGTTCAGGATGGTGACACCTCCACTGAAGTAGCTTGTAACTACTCCTCTAACCTCTCCGCAGGAGAAATTAAAACTATCATTCATGAAAGAGGACTCCTGTTAGCCCTCAGGACAGCCAGACGGCCCAGAGCTGGTCGGTGACAGCTCAGGATGAAACAACAGCAGTACGGCTCAAACACCAGCAGGGGGCAGGTTTGCATTCTGAAACAGAGAGGTAGTAAACAAACTGGGCAGATACACAAATAACACACAGAACACACAGACACAGCATGGCAGGGGTTAATATGGTTAATCAACACACGTTGTCTATAAAAGAATAAATTAATACAAGTGTGTGTGTGTGTGTGTGTGTGTGTGTGTGTGTGTGTGTGTGTGTGCGCGCGTGTGTGTGTGTGTGTGTGTGTGTGTGTGTGTGTGTGTGTGTGTGTGTGTGTGTGTGTGTGTGTGTGTGTGTGTGTTCAGATGCAGTCTTCGTTTGGAAAATAAATGTGTAATGAACGCTGGTCTGCTTTACACCCACAGGGAAAACCGACCTATACATTAAAAAATGTCAATATGACAAAATGGATCTTCCGTGTTTCAAACATTTTCTCAGTGAATCGGTTCCGTAGCGGCAGAAGTATTTTTAGTTTGGCAATCACTGTGCCTGAAATAAATGGAACACTGAGAAATATAATTATTCTCCATGTAAGAACTGCATTTCTCCTCTAATTGGCAGTTTCTAAATCTGGGAATAAAAAGCATTTCAATCACCTTTAACATCCTTTAACACTTCAAGGTCAAACAAAATCAGGGGATGAGACAACAAACGTCTGCTGGGAGAACCCTGCTGTAAGAGTCAAAATACTGTAACTCAAAAATAGTTCAGCAGAGTCTACATTTATAATTACAGATTACTTTCATTGCAGCACTAGAGTCATCTTTTCTCTTTGAAAATCTTACTAATGAATGCTGATGGCTGCTGCTACTTCTTTCACTTATTGTGAACACCAAAACATTTTCGATGCTAAACACACCGTCTTCACTGAAAACGTGAAAGCTTTTACTAACTAATTCCATCTTGTATCTATTCTGTTGTTTTTTCTAATCCCTAATTGCTCCAAGCAAGCAAGATAGACTTATATTTAAATGTCAGTCTATTTCATTTTTTTCTCAAGATTGTATTTTAGATCCTCCATCTCCACCTGATGTAGTTGGCTAAAAGCTTTACATTAAGTATTAATCATCTGTTTCCAACAATCATGTCAAAAAAGAATGATTTAAGGAGCTCAATGCAAAAAATATGTCTTTTACCCAAATGCCAAACAAAATGTTTACTGAAAACTAATACAACACCTTAATGACGAGCGTCTCCGGGACTTTGTATATCATTCTTTGGCTGTTATAACACTTCGTTATTTAATTCAGTTCAATTCAATTTTAAAAATGTCATGTGTTGATGTCTTTATTAGGATTCTTCTTCTGCAGTACACCTGAAGGTTGGCACACTGTTTTAAAGACATCTGATTTGATAATGTGTGCCATCATGAGGGAATTGTTATCAAAAGTATCATTTTCTGTTGTGAAAGTGGGGAAAGACAGTTCTGTGAACCTTCTATTTGAACAATTACTGTGTGATTTAATCATTAATAATAATAACATATTTTGCCAATAAACTTAATAGACATTTTGGGTTAAAGAGTTTATCATCCAACTGCATAAACAGTTGAATAGTACAGTATCTCTCAATAAATGTATGCACACCTCTATTTCTATATCCCTCTATCCACAAGAAACACTTGTGCTTCCCTTTCTTCTGCCTTTTATTGAACGTCTCTCCGGAGGGTGAATTTGCACCTGTCTGTTTATGAGGTGACATTAAACAGATGGGAAGACGAGACGGAGAAGAGGACAGACGAAGAGCAGCCACCTCTTTCAAATTCATGACGTCTCTTGTGAGCGTAATGTGCAGCGCAGACTAACAGGCGCAATTAGTTTTATGTGCTTACACTGCAAGCTACCTGAACAGGAGCAGAATGCCAGGCCTGTGATCCTCACCGTGACTCGTCGTTTCATTTGTTTTACTGGCATCAGTCTGGTATGAGCAGTGGTGATATCCATTTGGATAAATCATAATTAAACATTAAAAAGTAGTGCATGTCAATGGGCAGCTGTTCAAACTGACAGGGAGATAATTAACAAAGAGTAAATAATCGGTAGATAATGGGTTGTTTTTCAATCGTATTAATATGGATCTGATTTGGACGCCAGGGAAAAATAACACGCAGTCTGTTGGCATACTAAAGACGTGATTCTTGGTCTTACTTCAAGGCAGGATTTGTTTGTGATGAGGACACCAATAGATTCTGGCTGGTTTTGGACATGTTTGTAAAAACGTAATCATTACATCCTGGAGAGATATGTTCTCAGCAGCAATGTAGATGTTTGCCATTACATCCAGAGTGTGGATTCACAATGACTCAATGAGAATCTCATTACCATATCTGACATCAGGACAACTTTGGCCCACAACCTTCTTGACAAACAAGATATCTTAAAGGATTTGCCGATCGCTGACGCTCAGCTGAGCTGCAACTGAATTCCAGCTGTTTTTGTGAAATGCATCATCCTCTTTTCTTTAGCTTTTGGCAGTCTGTGAAAAGAGATTTCTGACTTCGTATACAGTCTGTTTGGAAAGCCGGCTGCACAGAAGCTCCTTCACATTTCAGATGTGTGTTTTGTTTTTGTTCAAGCTGCCGCTCAGACACTAACCCGACCCTGAGATCAGGACAGTGGAGCCTTGCTTGGACTTAATTATTATAGAATTTAGATTACACCACTGAGTATGATTCTAGGGTCTCTGTTGAGAATATTCCTACTTATTTTTGCCTCTTTGTTTGTTGAAAATTTTTTCACAGGTGGGGTGAGGGTTTAGTTCAGTTTTAGAATCAATATTCCAAAATTTTCTGTCTGAGCGTTAGCCCTGTCCACCTCCATTGCGGTTCCAAAAGAGCCAAGCAGAAACTATGAGGTCAAAAATATGAGAGCCACTGATTGTTCAATGCCTCGCACTCATGTAATATCTTGTATATTACAAATCAATGGCCACAATACTCAAATAACTGAGCAACTTTAGCAATCCTATTATAATGTTCCTGCTACACTGAGGCCTTGTAAACATTCCTGTGCTGAACAGCTAGTAAGATGCTCACAAGAGGTGTGTGTGTTGTTGAAGACTATGCCTTGGTAATTTCATGCAAGAGATACTATCATACAATGGAAATAGAGCTACAAAAAACCACAAGATGTACCTAAGGGAGGCGAGTCAGATAGAGCCTGTATACTCTGTGACAGTGACCCTATTTATCTTTGTTTGGATTTAGTCTACAAACGTGATTATTGATAGACTGACAGGTTTGGGTATCTATCAGGTGAGAATGTTCCCACTTCATCTCACTTTAAAATGATACCCCACCAGAGCATGGTGTCTGCATCCACACTGTGGAGCACTGAGACCTATCTCCCACTCATTAATTTTAATTTAATACACTGTTTTAATCCCCGAAGGGCAATTAAGAACACACACACTAGTTTTTGCTAGTCAATCAATCACACGCATGCGTATTAGTATGTACAGGCCCCTGTAATACACACAACCACACACAAGGGGGCCTGAAGGCATGCAAGGGAGGTACAGTGGCAGGCAGCTCCTTCTTGGTGCGCCTCAAATGAGCAATTTGTAAAGGGGACGGCACCTTGCTCAAGGGTGCCTCGGCAGTGCTCCGGAGGTGAGCTGACACCTCCCACTGTCAGCTCACCTCCGGGTATTTTTTTTGGGGGGCGGGAGCGGGAATTGAACCGCCAATCTTGAATCATAGGACGACCCGCTTTACCGCCCACTTTACCACTGAGCCACTGCTTGTCAAAATAATGAACACTTGAAAATTTATCAGCATGATAGTAACTGGTACAGCAATTATCTGTTGCTGAAAAACCTTTATGAGACAGATGTCCTTTCTGACATGGACGGAGCAGGATTTATGACCATCAATCCAGCTGGCCACAAGGCCAGCTTTTCTGGTACTGATGGTTTTGTCGAATACATCCATATCTCAACATCAGGTTGAGCTTCTGTGTTTGAAGCATAAATCCTTTCTAAGTTTTTAAAATGCTTTCAGAATTTGGTAAGGAATCTATTATTATATACATAAAAATTGTGTTTCTACCATGTGGTGGAGAGTCTGAACATCCTCCTGATATCATGGTCATCCTTAACCTTCTCTTGATTAGTTTATTTTCCATTATGTAGGTTTTTGTATGTTTTTTACTACCCACTAAATCATAAGACAGCAGCTTGTGTCTCGCTGAATGAAACTTGAAGAGAGTGAGCATCACTGATCTTCATTCACATTGTTGTCTTTCTAAGAGAGCTTCTATCCCTTCCTGATGTAAAGGACGGCATCTGCTGCAGAAACATGCTGTGCAGGACGTAGCTGTTTGTCGAAAGAAGTTACAGCACAGCAGGTTTCTCTTTATCAGAGTGCAAAATGCTGCAGGGTTAATGTTCAGATCAGTGAATCATCTGCTTGCTTTAAAAGTTGTGTTTGTCCTTAAATAGCTTTCCCCACTGTTTGTACAGTATGAACATCATGTTACTACCAAAGGAATCTTGACTGCACTTGGATTTAAATTTTCAATTTTTTTAGGTGACTTTCGTGCCCAGTATGTGTAATCATCATGGAAATAACATGACAGGTAGATGCCATGTCTGTTGTCCATGGATACCACACTGCTTAAGCATCTCATCCAGATGCAAAGGGCACTCATTCGTATCTGTGTGTATCACATATGTAAAGTTATGGCGCATAAAACTACTGTCTGTGTGTGTGTGTGTGTGTGTGTGTGTGTGTGTGTGTGTGTGTGTGTGTGTGTATGTGCGTGCGTGCGCGCGTGTGTGTGTGTACACCATATATTAAAGAATTTAATCATATAAAGTGCAGCATTTACAGACAAAGCTTTAAATACCGCATAAGGACTTTATCCATATTTACAGGAATTAAAATGAAATTCCTGCATAGCAAAATAAGTCAGATTTTAATAAAGTGAAGCGTAGATTATCAATCAGTCATTTTCTGTCAAAAGGTTTTATTTTGATTCTGAAAACCTTTCCCTGTCATATCAATGCATACAAATGTATGTGAGCAAATTCAGCTGATTGAACTACAGCATTATGGGTATAAGCCTATTGCTGTTTGCATGTGCATCACCTTAAAACGACAGGGAGGCTTTTAGTGGAAACACTAAATTGTCCCCTGCATCACCTCATCCTGCTGCCAGAGGACTCAGACTTTAGTTCCTGCAGCCAAGAAAGGTGATCGCATCACTATGTTATTGTTAAATGTGCTCTCTGGACAGTTGGAGGGATTAGTCGCTGACTCAGCCTCTTACACAGATTAGCTGGGAGCACTGTGTCACTTTAGTGCAGGTTTGAGGACAACTGTGTCAGACCAGACAGACAACAAACTATTGGGTTTAAAGCCGACTGCATCAACTGTCACTAAACTATACATCTCATATGTGTATGAAAAATATGACATGTCCCACCGCCTCTCCTTAACTTTCCCAGAAGCTCTAACAAACCCTCAGATCGCCTGTCCAAATTGTGAGATGAAATAGTATCTCCTGTTAGATATTATACATTTTAATTAATATCTTTTTTACGTTTTACTGTTAACCTCTGCTTCTGATCATTTTTTATTTTTTAAAAAAAATTTGAATTAAAAATATACATCATGTGAGCACAATATTACGAATAATAATGATTAATACACTACTACATAAGACTGGACCGCAAGATGGCGCAGTGGGTAGCACTGTTGCCTCACAGCAAGTAGGTTCCTGGTTTGATTCCGTGCAAAGTTTGTATGATCTATCACCTATTGTCCATAGTGGACGTGCATTGATATATCCTGTAAAAACAATCTGCTTGAAAAATAAGGTGTAATGCTCAAAGGGGTACACTTATTTCCTAAGCTATTAAAATGTGTTTTTGTCATTAACATAAATAAAACCCAACATCCACATCCATCCGTCTTCTGTCACCACTTATCCTGTGTAGGGTTACAGGGTGGCTGGAACATATCCCAGCAGACATCGGCAGAGAGGACGGGTACACTTCATTTGGGTCACAATGAAAGACGAACAACTAATTACACTCACATTGACACCAACAATACATTTAAAGTCGCTACTTCACCTCTACTCTGTGTTTTTGGGGTTTGGGGGTAGAAAGCTGGGGAACTTGAAGGGGAACCCATACAGACATGGGGGAGACCAGGCAGGTCCTCAGAGGATTTAAACCCAGGACCTTCTTACTCTGCCACCCACCTGCTCACCTACATGCAGTGCGTTGCTATTAAAGCAGAGTTTGCCATCTTCATTTGGAACCTTGGTCAGGAAACCCTCTGCCTCTGTTTTCCAATCCTCTGAGCAGAACTTTTAGCTGATGAGGAGTGCTGGTTTGCATTGTATGTACAATAGGTCTAATGTTGTGCCCAGATAACAGATTGGAAAGACAGGTCGTAAAAATGATCATTGTGATTGACAGAGAATGGGATCTGGGTGGTTGGCACACCATTAACGAGGAAAATGTGAAATGGTTACCAACAATGATGCACCAAGAACAGAAATGTGCATGGCTGACATTTTAGCCATTTTCCCTGAGCAGCAGTGGCTTAAACAACCTAATTATTTAAATATCCTAACATGCCAACAGGATCTAATGTTAAGTGATGATCTTCTACACATCCAAATAGATAGCTCACAAGTAGACGAACAGGCAATTTCCAGATCTGACACAATATGAGTATTACTGAAACTCACCAAAAAATTTAAATTTAAAAAAATTTCAAGGATGCCTCCTGTCTTGTGTTCAAAATTTTGAAATTTTTTTGAAAGTTTATCACTTCATGCAAGAACAAGATAAATATGCACTGGCCAAATCAGACTCATTGTATGGCAGCTAGACTCATGAGATTATGTGACATTTACAAAAGCACGTAAAAACCCAGTCCCGATTTTCTAGCCTCCCCCCAAATTTATCACACAGAGATGTTTGGATATCTGTTGCCATATGTGTTCCATCTACGCATCTACATCTTTGCTTTACTGTGGAAACAAGCACTGCGACTAGGGATATGGGCACTGACATGAGAGGGTAGGGAGACAATGAGCTCTTATTCTCTCAACAATTCAGGCTACAGTACTGCCCATGACTAACCCTCTGCTAACTGTCACACCTTACAACGTGTTGTTTTCTAGATCATGTTGTTACAACGTCAGTGTCTGACATCACAGTTTAATGTTCAGGAGACAATACACTTTGGAGGTAAGTAGATGGGAATGACACTTTCTGTACTTCCTTAACTCCCAGCTATGTTTTTGGATTTGACCTCCAAGCAAAGGTGTGGGTTTGGTCATTTTAAGAGTTTTGTTTTCAGTTAAAATGATTAAAAGTCTGTACTGTACTGTACAGCACCATTTCCTGATATATTTTTTTTCATATTACAAGACACATTTAGTTATAAACACTGATTTTAAAACATCCTCTGAGGCTATGTGCTTTTGCACAATATGTTAGTTCATTCCAGTGACGTGCTGTCAGGGTAGGCAGGCGAGGCACGCACTCACCTGCCATCATGAAAGAAAAAAATGTAAAAAAGGAAGAAATAAATTAAATGGTTATATGTATCTAGTGATGCGTATAATAAAGTTATTTTTCATTTAAAATCACCAATTTTACGTTATTTTCACTCACAATCGCTGAATTTTCACATCTACCGCTGAAATACCGAGAAGAAACTTGCGGTGAGACACCAGCCAGCTGAGACTCGCCATGAATTGCGCAATGACTCGACTAGCTGTGCTGATAGCTAAACAGTGAGACCGTAATGCTATCTCTCTATACGTCGCTATTAAAATGTTCAAACACGTTTGCTCTATGACGTAAATTTCCATTATTTAGATAATGTATATAATGTACAGTGTTTTTTTGTCAACAACTGCATGTGTGTAACGTCTTTCTTGAGATGAGCGGTCCTGAAACGGCTGGGAAAAGGTACTAGGTGAGGCCCGCAGTTCTCGCGCCTCATGGTAGGGGCCGTTGGGGATCCCAGAGATTCGGCCGAGGATTCCTCTTCCTCGGCCGCAGAAGTGACTGCAGACTACAGCAATTCTTTTTTTTTCCGCTCGCTTTGCCTTACTACAAAAACGGAGGATTACATATCTAAACCCAATTTTTTTTTCGCTGCTTTTGTTCAGAAGGAGCGGCGCATGGACTTTATAACATATAAACGTAACAAACGTAAACAAAAATGTAACAACATAACATAACAACAGGTAACAACATAAGGGTTTTTTTTAAATCAAATGTGCTTATTTGTGTGTTAGTTTGTACGTGTAAATAATTCAGCTATAAGACTAAGAACAATCCACTCACTGTTGATTAATAATTGTGAATAAGCTACACTGTAGGTTCATGTGTTTGTAAATCTAATCACAAGGAAATCAGTGCCTCACCAGCCATGAACCTTACCGCACATCACTGGTATGTACTATAGTCCAAACACAGTTATCCTTCCACCCAGCCTTTACAGGCATTGCATTTGGTGAAGTTAAGCATATGGACAATTTAAGAAGGAAATAAATGCCTCATCAAAGATGGCTGTGAAATGCTGTGAAATGGAAAAATGAAGAGCAAAAGAGTTGTTGTTTTTTTTCTTTTCGGAGGAGAGAAGCCACCAAAGGCAAACCAGAACTATGTGTGTACATGGGTGATTGTCTGAGAGATGGAGGGCTGAAACAAAGGAAAATGCCACAAAAAGCCTACACTCTGCATTGTACTGAGAACAAAATAACCGTAGCAGCAGACAATAGAGGCAGGAAAATCCAATTACATTATCTGGTACTCCCTCTGCTGGTGAGTCATACAAATTATTTGTCAAAATTTCCATCAAAGCTTAAGCTTTTTCATACTCAGTCCTTTTCAGTGACTGTATAACAGGAATGGCCACTCTGTTGGTAGCCAAACCTCATGGTTTGGCTACCAGTTTGAAGTTGTGAGGGTTGCATTTTGACCATGGCCATCATGATTTTAAGGAGTCAATAGTGATTGTATTTAGGTGAGAGAGTGAGGCTGCATGAGTGAGAGATAGAGCTGGCAAAGACCTTGGTGACACTATGCACACTTATCTATAAAAGTGACCTAATCGCCCCTGGATCTGACAGAAGGTAGCTGCAGCCTGAATTGTTCATTCACTCCGCTGACTCAAAATGCAGTAAACAACAAATAGAAACTGAATAGAGTACACCCTCGCTCATTTGCACATCAAAGCTCGAGACTTCATCTCATTGCGAATTTTTGGTCGGCAGTCACATGATACCGTACGCGCATTCTATTGGCTGACGGCATCCGGAAGTGCGCTTGGTTCCGTGAGTCTCGGACTTACGTGAGACACAAAACTGTTTTAAATAGTTCTCACATAATTAATAATTTCTCACAACAATGTGGACATCATTCACTGAGAGGTGACTCGCTGGTTTCTCTTGTATGATACAGTTTTATCATTAACAATTCTTGCAATTAATAGTTAATGTTTGTTGTGTCTTGATGGATCGTCATGTTAAAAATGAGAGCGTTTGCTAAACACTGCTCTGCATTACTGAGGCAGACTGATAATCTGCACCTGTCAGTGATGAAAACATGGCCTTCTTGTGGACATTTCCCTCTGCATCCGCTGGTAACTCCCACATGAAACCAAAACCTGATTTAAGAGGCTCTGGACTAACTCACATTGGCAACTTCACAATCCCCTGCTCAATTGTGTACAATTAAAGTTCTTTATGGAAAAGAAAGTCACCCACTGCTTGCCATTAGGAAGAATGTCGGGTAAATGCTATTCTGAATTGGCTTCACTTCCCAGACCCAGAGGCTACATTCACATAATAAGTTCTGACATGACTCAATCCCTATTCCCATCTGTTGTGCCACAAATTAGTTTTTGTTTTAGATGACAATTAAAAAATCCATTCTTTCTGAGTTAGATTTGGGTCCCCTCACATCTGATGGTACACAGATACAGATCCGATGACATGTGAAACTTTATAAATCAGTTTCAAATAGTGTATTTGTGTATATATTCCCACATATTTTCATGTTTCAATATATTCCACAATAAATATTTTCAACATCAACAAAATCGGTAAAATAAGTTGTGGTAATACGTGTGAGAAATTTAACATGGCAAGATGCATGATGCACACAGCTGTAGTCTGAGGTCATTAAAGACATAGTGAAGTATCTATCTATCTATCTATCTATCTATCTATCTATCTATCTATCTATCTATCTATCTATCTATCTAGTGGACATAGAGTTGTTTTCTCTTTCTCACTTCTGACATAGTCTTCACCATTATGTCAGCATAATTCTTTAATGCTGACATTAAAGCGACCCATAATGTTTCTCCAGAGCCAATGTCATACGTGTATTTGGTTTGAATAGAATGAACTACCCCAAAAATGTGACTGTTTTCTGTTGAAGAAGAAAAACAAGTAAAAATGTGTCAGCATGTCTCACTATTTGGAGGACATCATTCACATTATAAATTACTGATGAATCCACAAATTTAATTTATTGACATAAAACTATCTGACAGAGGAATGTAGGTCCTCCAAATCATTTTTTGTGACTTGAATTGTTGATAAATGCCTTCAATAAAGTAACTGTGAGGCCAGACATATCAATCCACTTGACAGCACAATCCTTAATGGTTTTGCCAATGGAATAGCTCTGATATTACAATATCTACATTTATATTCCACAAAAAAAATCTATTTTACATATTTGTTCAATTCAATTTCATAAATGTCTTCAGTTTCCGGGCAACTCCAAGAAAGGTTATCAAGTCCAGTCATGAGTCTTTAACTAACCAATCAGCAATTACTAGCAGAATGCTAGTGGGTTTTATGGGCAAACTGCCTTTCTTAAAGTATAATATATTTTCATTTTGTATTTCACTATCATTAATACTGTTTCTGTACAAATTTAAAACTAAATTACAATTAAATTAAGAAATAGGCGGCATGGTGGCACAGTGGGTAGCGCTGTCACCGCATAGCAAGGCAGTTCCGGGTTTGCGTCCCGTTCTGTACGGAATTTGCATGTCCTCCCCGTGTCTGTGTGGGTTCTCGCTGTGTTCCCTGGCTTCCTCCCATCTCCAAAAACATGGGCTTCAGGTTGATTTGGCGGTCTCAAATTGCCCGTACGTATGAGTGTGTATGCGTGCTTGTCTGTGGCTCTGTGTGGCTCTGCAATGCACTGTCATTGCGCCCAGTAGTTTTCCCCGCCTCACGCCCTCAGCCAGCTGGGATAGGCTCCTGGCCCTCGCCACCTGCCACAGGGGATGAAGCAGTAGACAATGAATGAATGAATGAATTTGGTCTTTTTTTGATGGATAGCCATCCTTCCATTTTCTTCACAGCAACTTATCTACCTTGCGGGCCATGGGTCTGCTGGAGCCTTTCTCAGTTGGCTATGGGTGAGATGTAGTGTCCACCCCGGATGAAATGCCAGCTCATTGCAGGGCCACGCAAAAGTAAAACAACCATGCATGCTCACACCTATGGACAATTGGATGGTGATAAATTAACTTAAGTTGTATCTTTTTGGACGCGGGAGGAAGCCGGAAAACCCACAAAGAACTCACGCGGTTCCAGGTAGAACATATCAACTCCACACATAAAGGACTCAAACCCAGAACATTCTTGCTGTGAGGTAGCAGTGCTACCCACTGGACCACCGTGCCACCCTGTACAACAATATGTAAAATTTAACGCATTAATGGCTGTAATTTACCAAGAGGGCACTTGTTAGTTCTCGATGAGTAAGAGTGAATGGAACTAACATACACAATGGAATCAACAGTGACAGAACAGGCTGTCTGTAGAAGGGATGAGGTAGGAATGGGTCATTTGTCATTATAAATCTGAACCATGAAGATGACCAAAGCCGATCTACACAAAGAAAATTGGAACTAAACTGTGTTACTTGTAAAGTAAATATAGCATAGGCTATGTGTGATAGGGTTCTTTTTTAGAATGCTGAATTTGAGGGTTGAATTAAATTGTATGTGATGACTGTGTAATTGATCTTAAATCCTTCTGTGTTCAGTTTTCTTAGCATCAGGCAAATTCTTTTATCAATTTACTTCAGTTCCACCATTCCACAGTTCAATCTGTTTATTTTTAAGGACTAGAATATGGACATAACTTAAGGGAATTTAACCAAATTCAGCAGCAAAGGCTAAAGATGATGGCAGCTGTTTATAAATCCCTCCGTTTTTCTATCCAAACTGGACATACAGAGGGTTTCCTTGGTCAAAGTTAACAGTTTTCCTCTTGAAAACTGGCCTGCTTTACTCCATGTGCATCATTTCATCATCTGATTGTCAAATAGGCCTGAGGTGGGTTACATCTGCTACACAACAACACGCCCACACGCCTCACTTCGTTTGCATTACCACAAAAAAATACAATCATGTATTTCTATGCATATGCATTATGCAAATAGTGTCATCAGGTCCATGCGCCCAGGGGGTAAAGTAGAGGTGAAAGCAGACTTCTGTTTGTGGGTATGGACAGACTCTTCAGGGGAAAGTCATATTATACTTAGCTTTAACCCTGCTGTGCATTTATATACTGTATATCTTTGCAGATCTTTAAGCTCCAATCTGCCATATTTTACATATTTTACTAGTTTTAGGTGAATGTAGACTAATTGATAACTAATACTTATCACATCCTACTCTTCGCGTTTTTGAACGCTCTGCACAAGCAACACACTGTATGTCAATAGTAATGAGACACCTGCGAGAACTGAGCTGATCTCACCTGGTGAAAATATCCCCTCCAACGAAGAGCAGCGCAAGACTCCACAGCAAGAAAGTTGGGACCTCCATTCCACGCGTTTTATGATCAAGAATGGATGAGAGACGGGGAAAAAAATTGAACAAAAGTTTCCGGCAAGATTATAAGCGACGACAAAGCCAAGGAGTTTTATTTTAGCGCACTGTCGTCGTGATCCGGCGCTGCCGAGGAGAAAGTAAAGTGCGGTGCTGATGCTGCTGAAAAAAATGGTGATGATGACCCCATGATCAGTCCGCAAATTCCTGCGCGTCCAAGAGCGCACAAGATGAGAGCCCACCGAAGAGACGCAAAAGTCCGCGTCAGACCGCAACAACGAGCTGATCCACCGCGGCTGCCACCGCCTGTCCACCCGCAACACGGAGAGAGTGAGGGAGAAAGAGGGAGAGAGAGAGATAGAGGGAGAGATGAAGAGAACGAGACTCACTAATCTGTGGTTCCCTCCGTTGCTTGGAGCCTAAACGTCAGATTCAATCTGGTCATGGAGGGCGGGGGGCGGCAGAAAGCCTTGTCACGAATATAGGACCTCATATACTGTATTATGTAATGTTTGACACATTTGAATCGTCTCCATTAGACAAGTCCTCCCTCAAACAAAGCTGTGTTTCACATTACTGAGGGAAAGTGCTTAATATTAAATTATTCTTTATCTTCATCTTCAGAAAGACGAGGCTGGCACAATGAGGGCGCCACTGGGGCCCAAAGTGGGTCCATTTATCATGTGTTTTTAGCAGGTGAACTATTTTCACGACATCAGCGATAAAATTCGTGTTTGAAAGAGTTTTGTATTCAATTGATGGAGACACCTCATAAATTTAAACAGGTATGGGAAACAGCAGCTGCCCCAGCCTGACCTGAAATTCTCATCCACATTATGAACGTGAAAATGTAATAATGCTCGTGTGTGTGTGTGTGTGTGTGTGTGTGTGTGTGTGTGTGTGCGTGCGTGCGTGCGTGTGTGTGTGTGTGTGTGTGTGTGTGTGTGTGTGTGTGTGTGTGTGTGTGTGTGTGTGTGTGTGTGTGTGTGTGTGTGTGTGACCGATACTGAGAGTTTTGAACTACCAGGCAGGAGGCCTAGAGGAAGACCAAAGAGGAGGTTTATGGATGTAGTGAAAGAGGACATGAAGGTAGTTGGTGTGAGAGAAGAGGATGCAGAAGACAGGGTTAGATGGAGGCAACTGATTCACTGTGGCGACCCCTGAAGGGAAAAGCCAAAAGGAGAAGAAGAAGATTGTAAGACCGCTACTGACTTACAGATGACTAACTAAATGAGACTAGTCATATGCAGATAAATAAATGTAATTTAATCAGCAAACCATTTATACTTTATTTCAAACTTAGATTTAAATTGAAGTTCCAAAGTGTTGATTGACAGAGGAATAAAAACAGCAGCTACATCCACATTAGCTTTAGGTCCTCAAAAGTATCACAACTATTTTTATGTCAGAAGTTAAATTAGAAAGTTTCCAAAATTCATTTTGTTATCTTTGTTATATTATAGAGATATTACTCAGAAGTGTCCTCCAACAAGCATTTTAATCTGTTTGATTGAATCAATTATGCCGAGAAAGTTTGGAGGTTTTCATTTTCGCCTCATTAAACATCATCTCTTCTATTGTGAGAGAGTTGCTCAGTGGAAGCTGCAGCAGTACACCTGCCCTCATTTCTGCTGCTTCGCCCTGGGGAGCAGAAGCAGGTTTAGAGTCAGTGGCTGTGGACTCAAACCTGTCTTTCCCTCCCACCGATCACTGTAAATTCTTTTGGTATGACAATGAGCTACATGTGACAATGCACTGCACAGAAACCAATGTGTCTCAAACAAACTATTACTTATTCCCTTTGCGTTCTCTTTCTCTTCCTGCTCAATCTATTTTCCTTCCGTTGATACATTCTTTGTCAGTCAGGATCATATTATTTATATATATATATATATATTCAGTCTCTCGTGGTGACAGGAAATGTTCCTGTACAACACAGTATCAGTGGGTTATGTTGTGAACCACGCTCTGCATTTCTCTTCTTCATCTTCTTCTGAAAAAGAGCTTTTGTATCTCAAATAAAATAAAAAAATATCCTCCAAAAGAGACCATTGTGGCAATGACATGTAATACTGATCAACTACAAATTAGTATGTCCTCAGGATTAAATCAGACAGTGTGATGCGTATCTTGCCTGCATGACAAAAGATTTTGCACAACTCACGGATTTCAAATCTTCTCTGAACCAGCTGAGACATTTTCTGCTGAGTGGGGCTTGACTGGTACCTACACAGAGAACTAAAAAAGTAGAACGAAAATTTTTTTTTAAAGTGTGTTTTTTTTTTCTTTTTCAAATTTAATTTAAAAAGTAAAAAGAGATCGTTACTATAGGACGGAACGATGTGTCTGCATGCGCTTAATGAACTAGGTTATTTTCACATGAGTCACCTACAGGTGGAACCCCTTGTCACGTTGGTCGTGACGGGGATCTGGTGGTCTGGGATGCTGAGTTCCAGCAGTAGGTTCCGTTCATTGACGCTAAGCCACGCCCTTTGCGTCCCGTCTCCATGGAAACACTGAAATGGCGGAGTAAAGTCCTCCGTAAGAAAGAAATTCAGTAAGTCGGAAGACAGTTTATCGAAGGGAGGTTTAAGAAGTGAGGTAAGGGCTTCATGTGGATGAAATGACGCTTCAGACTGTACCCTTCTGAGCTCACGGCTAACGGATTCAGTGTAGAAACGTGGACAGACGTCCGGTCAGTGTCAGCAGCCTTAAAATACACTGCTTCATATTTACTCCACATTTTAGAGAAAATGTCTTCAACTAGAGGTATATATCATTTATCAAACTGCATTTAGAATTACTTTAATAACTGTTGCGTATTATAAAAGATATTACATGTAGCACAGCGTCCAAACCTGACAAAGTATATACATATAATTTACAGACCTATTTAAAGTAATAAGTCGAATAGGAATGTATTTTAATATATATATATATATATATATATATATATATATATATATATATATATATATATATATATATATATATATATATACATATATTTTATTTTTATTTTTATTTTTTGAAAAGTTAAAATGTTAAGTAATCTTTATAACAGTCATAGCCTTTTCCCCTTTGTAGTCCATGAACCAAATGATGTTTTGTACAGAAGTCTTACACTATCGATACATCATGAATATTCTTACCATGAACATTTTTGCAGCATCATTTGTGATTTTGTCACACTCCCTTCAAGAGGTCAAGACTAATAGTGTATGTCAAACTTTTAAACAACAAAAATAACTTTTTTCACCAGAGATTCATGCAGGATTACAGTTGTTCATAAAATGTGACCGGTAGAGAATGTCCCTCCTGAGCCACCAGAGATTGGCAGCAGTCAGCTTCATTCACCAATCAGCCAGGAATTGGTATGAACTGTCACTATGCTTCTTTGTAGCTCAGGAGCTGATTGCTACGTGTGCTGCTGTACGTTGTGTTCTTTTTATGTGTTAATGTGCCTTACTTTTTTTTGGTGACACATTGGGATTTGTTCTGTGGCTTCCCTCCTGCTCCCACAGGTGGATTCCTCGAAAGCAGGGGTGGCAAACTCATTTTCAACGAGGGCCATGTCAGCATGATGGCTGTCCTCAAAGGGCCAGATGTAACTTATAAATGTAACTAAATGTTATATAAAATAAATGTAACTAATGTTAAATCACTCTAAATTTATTACTTATTGAAGTTACAAACATTACGGTTTGCTTATTGCTCTGTTAACACATAAATCTTTCTATGAATCCTTTTATAACTTTTTTTGCCAATGTTAAAATAGGCTTATTAACTGCATGGTGGGAAATGTAGTTTCTGGTCAAAGCATAATTTTGACCTGTTTATTTTTATACACTCTGACCATTTATGCTCTCGCGGGCCACATAAAATGATGTAGTGGGCCATTTTTGGCCCCCGGGCTTTGAGTTTGACACATGTGCCATAAAGGGTTTTATTCCAGAGGAAGTAAAAGGCAGATTTCTTTTGTATGTACAAATTAGTTTAAGGTATATAGCAGAAGCATCTCTTATTTAGCTTGTTTTCTTTCATTATAGACAGACTGCCACTGTTGTTTGGTTTTCATTGTTCTGTTTCCATTTTGTTTGTTAGGTTAGTTTACTTTTTTGTAGTTTCTATAATTCTGTTCTTTTTATTAAGTTTATTTTATTAAGTTTATTAAGTTTTTATTCTGTTCTTTTTATTAAGTAGTCCTGTATCATTTGTTTCCACCTAAATGGTATTTGTCGGTCATGGCCATTGACTCGGTAGTGTCCAGGGGTGCGGCGCTGCTGTGGGGTTGGGGCAATGTGTGACCGTGTGGCCTGGCCCGAGGGTCGGGCTGCAGGGGCTGGCTCAGGGGTGAGGGGGGGATTGGCTGGTGTGGGGTCATTGCTACGTTCGGGGGTGGGATGGTTGCTGGGCGGCTTGGCTTCACTCCTGCGGACCTTGTCTCTGCTTTAGCTTTGGGTGCTCCACTGCTAATCTGCTGGCCTGTTGAGCTTTGCGGGGCCGGTCGGCTTGCTGGCATGTGTCTGGCCGCCACTGTTGGTCGGAGGTCAGTGGTTGGTGGCCAGTGGTCTGTTTATTTTGCTGTGCGTTGGGGTGTGGGCTAGTGTCAGCGTTGGTATCCCGATGAACCTGGGCTATAGGCGAGGCTCGGCGGGGACGGCTCCTGGGGGCTAGTTGGCTGCAGTGGGCCTCTGATGGGGTCTGGCATGGACTGGCTGGGGTAGCCAGCGGCGTGCCGAGGCTGGCCAGCTCTGGTCAGCTTTCCTTTGTGGGTTCATAGAGCCTTTACACTTTATATTTTTATCCCTTGTATTATTTTTTCCATTTGCTATGTGAGTGTGTGTATCGAGCCTCTTTTGCTCTGGCCTCTTTTAGCTCCCTGACTGTTTTTTGAATCTGGTCATCCTACCGTGCTCATACAGGTAATTGAGACCTGATAAGTCAGATAACATTTGTTTTGTTAATTTCATTGTCCTGTAATAAAGTTTGTAGTCTTGAGGAAAGGTCTTTGTCTCTGACCATTATTTAACCGTTACTTAGACCATTATTTGATATCACTGTCTCACCTAAACTGAACTAGTTAGTTTAGGTGAGACTCACAACTTATTTATTTTATTTATTTATTTAGTTTATTTTTTTAGTTTATTTTTTTCGGACATGTTAATATAGAAGACTACACACCTTCATCATATTTACAACATCAACAACAACATCTGAAACAAAGGGCAGACAGATAGAAGCCAATAGGCTTGTGAAATTCCCGTCCCCCAGAACTGAAGCTACTTAATGATCTCAGACTCCATTCTGAGTCTCAGTATGGCATTGGCCAAAAAAAGTAATATTTCTAGCTTTACAGCCTCTTAGAAAACGTGCAAAACTATGATACACCGTGTCGTTGATGGGTAATCTCATATCATGAGTTACCACTGAAATGATTTTCACACTCATCGTATTATGTCTACTGTATGAAAAATGTAGCGTCACATGACCTATAACTCAGGTTTGTCTGATTTTATCTTGTGTCTTATTAAGGCAGTGTATTAAGGTCATTATATTATTATTATTTGGAAGGTTGCTAAGAACATGGTGCGTTTGGTTGGAAGGGATGGGAGGGGTCACCCCCTCTTGGTTATGCATTTCTACCTCTGCTGATTTAATTTTATCCTCAGATTGTGTAAATTGTGTAATTTAAGTTGAGCCACTGATTTACCGGTATTCCCCCACACTTATGCTCTGATGATGATGTAGCCGCAACAGGGCACAAGCCATTGTCTTATTGTGCCGGTCCCAAGCGCGGATAAATACAGAGGGTTGTGTCAGGAAGGGCATCTGACGTAAAACTTTTGCCAAATCAAACATGCAAATCAAATCTATGACTTCCATACTGAATCCATCGAGCCCCGAGTTAACAAGGACTGCCATGAGTGCTGTTCACCTACAGGGTGCCAGTGGAAATTTGACTACTATTGGTTGAAGAAGGAGATGAAGAAAGTGTGTTCGTAGGAAGAGAAAGAAGAGGAGCGCCAAGAGTATAGGAGTGAGCGTAGGGACATTGACTGTTGGAACTATGACAGGAAAAGGTAGAGAGTTGGTTGACATGATGCAGAGGAGGAAGGTAGACATACTGTGTGTCCAGGAGACCAGGTGGAAGGTAGTAAGGCTAGAAGTTTAGGAGCAGGGTTCAAGTTGTTCTGTCATGTTGTAGATAGGAAGAGAAATGGAGTAGGAGTCATTTTGAAGGAGGAGTTTGTTAGAAGGTAAAAAGAGTGTCAGATAGAGTGATGAGTCTGAAGCTAGAAATCGAAGGTGTGATGTTCAATGTTGTTAGTGGGTATGCTCCACAGGTAAGTTGTGAACTGGAGGATGAAGATGATGAAAAGTGGAAAGGCACTCAGTCCGGATGATATACCTGTAGAGTGTCTAGGAGAGGTGGCAGTAGAGTTTCTGACAGGGTTTGTTCAACAGGATTTTAGATCGTGAGAAGATGCCTGAGGAATGGGAGAAGAAGTGTGCTGGTGTCCATTTTTAAGAACAAGGGAGATGTGCACAGTTGTGTAAACTACAGAGGAATAAAACTGATAAGCAATGCAATGAAGTTATGGGAAAGAGTAGTGGAAGCTAGACTAAGGGCAGAAGTGAGCATTTGTGAGCAGTAGTATGGTTTCATGCCAAAAAAGAGTATTACAGATGCAGTATTTGCTTTGAGGATGTTGATAGAGAAGTACAGCGAAAGCCAGAAGGAGCTGCATTGTGTTTTTGTAGATCTGGAGAAAGCTTACAACAGGGTGCCCAGAGAGGAACTGTGGTATTGTATGAGAAAGTCTGGAGTGACAGAGAAGTATGTTAGAACGGTGCAGGAGAAGTATGAGGACTGTAAGACAGCGGTGAGGTGTGCTGTAGGTGTGACAGAGGAGTTCAAGGTGGAGGTGGGACTGCATCAGGGATCAGCTCTGAGCCCCTTCTTGTTTGCTATGGTGATGGACAGGCTGACAGACGAGGTTAGACAGGAATCTCCATAGACTATGATGTTTGCAGATGACATTGTGATCTGTAGTGAAAGTGGGGAACAGGTGGACTAAAGAGGTGGAGGTTTATCCTGGAAAGGAGAGAAATGAAGGTTACCCCAAGTAGGACAGCGTACGTGTGTGTGAATGAGAGGGACCCAAGTGGAAGAGTGAGGTTACAGGGAGAAAAGATCAAAAAGGTGGAGGATTTTAAGTACTTAGGGTCAACAGTCCAGAGCAATGGAGTGTGTGGAAAAGAGGTGAAGAAGCGTGTACAGGCAGGATGGAACGGGTGGAGAAACGTGTCAAGTGTGATGTGTGATAGAAGAGTTTCGGCTAAAATGAATGGAAAGGTGTACAAAACTGCGGTGAGACCATCGATGTTGTTTGGTCTAGAGACAGTGTCACTGAGGAAAAGACCGGAAACAGAGCTGGAGATAGCAGAGATGAGATGCTGAGGTTCTCTTTGGGAGTGACCAGGATGGATAGGATCAGGAGTGAGTGCATCAGAGGGACAGCACATGTTAGAGGTTTTGGAGATGAAGTCAGAGAAGCCAGACTGAGATGGTTTGGACATGTCCAGAGGAGAGTGTTGAGCCTCATTTTGTAATAACGGTGCATTTTGTAATAAACGTCGAAAATGTCATTATTACATAATGCGGCAAAATTTATTACAAAATGAGTTGGGGCAGTTTATTACAAAATGCGGCTTTATTTCAAAATCAAATGAAAAACTTATTACATTTTGGACTATTTATTACAAAATACACCGTTATTACAAAATGCGGCTCAACAAGAGACAGTGAATATATTTTCGGCAGTCTCACTGCTGGTGGATATCCCAATACACATAAATGCATTGTGTGTTCATTCCCTGTTCTGACGTTAACAGAAATGTGGATAAAAGAAGAACAAAACACTTCAGATGATGCGCTAACAGAAACGCTGAAAAGGCCACATGAAGCCTAACATCAGAGCAAACTGTTCACTTAGTCTGATGTTTGCAGAGTTATTTGGACATGACGTGAAATCTGAATCTATGGGGTGTTAATGTTATGATGTACAGACCGCTTGCATTAGGCTAAATCTTCTTGCTATGTTCACAGGATTAGCCTTTATCCATAGTTCGGAAGCCTGATTAGGACGTCTTTGTCATCTTCATCTTCCACATTGTGGTCGGCACAGAAAATTATATGTTTAATATCTTTTTAAATATGAATGTTCAGCTGTTTGGACTTTAGGCTCATAGGGTCCGCCATTAACCAAAAACAAGAATTAGCCCTGTTGATTGCTTATTTTTTCATGATTTAAAAAAAAAATCTAAACAAAACTATTCTTTGTTTTTTGACAAATTGCATTCTGCTAAGAAGAATACAATAAAATGGACATTGAAGACAGGACAAAGTCATTTGATGTTCCTGGACAGCTGGATGTCCACTTGAGCACTGATGAAGGAGATGAAGGTGAGTGACACTTGTTGCTGTCTTCAAAATATCATTAGTGCTTTTGCAGTTACTGAGGAAGGCTCTTTGATGTATAAGTAGCATACACAGATGACTTCATATATTACCTTGGATCTTGTGAGAGACAGGACAACCCTTCCTTAATGGTTATGTGTATTTCACAAGGTGATCCAAGTCAGGAGACTTTCAGTGATGATAACCCAGCTCTTCCTCCTGGCTTTGAGTGGCTGGAAGAGTTGTATGAGTAAGTAATTATTATTGTTCTGTTTATCAGATCATTTTTAGACTATGTATCAATCCTGCTTCTAAATAGAATATTATGTCACTATTACTCAATGTGATCTTTTTTCTATGAAGTTTAATAGAAAATAATAAAGATTAGATTGTCTATAATGTTTTTGATTGTAAATCCTCAATGCAGACACTTCCAGCCATAATGAATAATCTATGCATATATATAAAAGTTAGATTTTACATGAGACATAAAAGCTTTCCTTAATGTCGTGCATCTTCTCAAAGACAGGACGAAGGTGATTGCAATGATGATGATGACGATGATAGCGACCCCCCAGTTGTGACCCACAGTGGTATGAAAAAGAGTTTTGCCATGACAGCACAAATGTTCAAGCTGAGACGACACCTGGACCAGCTGGACTGCATTCACAAAAGGAAGGAGCAAGACGTTCTGAAAGCCAGGTCAGGATTTGGCAACGATGCGACCCGTAGAGACAGCGCCTCCTCAAGCTACATAATTATGTCTGTGCATTTGCAGTCTTCTTCTTCTTTTCCTTTCGGCTTTTCCCTTCAGGGTTCGCCACAGCGAATTAATTGCCTCCACCTAACCCTGTCGTCTGCATCCTCTTCTCTCACACCAACTACATTCATGTCCTCTTTCACTACATCCATAAACCTCCTCTTTGGTCTTCCCCTAGGCCTCCTGCCTGGCAGTTCAAAACGCGGTATCCTTCTACCAATATATTCACTATGGACATGGTCCTCTGGACATGTCCAAACCATCTCAGTCTGGCCTCTCTTACTTTATCTCCAAAACCTCTAACATGTGCTGTCCCTCTGATGTACTCATTCCTGATCCTATTCTTCGTGGTCACTCCCAAAGACAACCTCAGCATCTTCATCTCTGCTACCTCCAGCTCTGCCTCCGGTCTTTTACTCAGTGACACTGTCTTTAGACCAAACAACATCGCTGGTCTCACCACAGTTTTGTACACCGTTCCTTTCATTTTAGCTGAAACTCTTGTATCACACATCACACCTGACACTTATCTCCAGCCGTTCCATCCTGCCTGTACACGCATCTTCACCTCTTTTCCACACTCTCCATTGCTCTGGACTGTTGACCCTAAGTACTTAAAATCCTCCACCTTCTTGATCTCTTCTCCCTGTAACCTCACTCTTCCACTTGGGTCCTTCTCATTCACACACATGTACTTTGTCTTACTGCGGCTAACCTTCATTCCTCTCCTTTCCAGGACAAACCTCCACCTCTCTAGCTTCTCCTCCACCTGTTCCCTGCTCTCACTACAGATCACAATGTTATCTGCAAACATCATAGTCCATGGAGATTCCTGTCTAACCTCGTCTGTCAGCCTGTCCATCACCATAGCGAACAAAAAGGGGCTCAGAGCTGATCCCCGATGCAGTCCCACCTCCACTTTAACTCCTCTGTCACACCCACAGCACACCTCACCACTGTTGTACAGTCCTCATACGTGTCCTGCCCCGTTCTAACATACTTCTCTGTCACTCCAGACTTTCTCATACAATACCACAGTTCCTCTCTGGGCACCCTGTCATAAGCTTTCTCCAGATCTACAAAAACACAATGCAGCTCCCTCTGGCCTTCTCTGTACTTCTCTATCAACATCCTCAAAGCAAATACTGCATCTGTAGTACTCTTTTTTGGCATGAAACCATACTGCTGCTCACAAATGCTCACTTCTGCCCTTAGTCTAGCTTCCACTACTCTTTCCCATAACTTCATTGTATGGCTCATCAGCTTTATTCCACTGTTGTTGCCACAACTCTGCACGTCTCCCTTGTTCTTAAAAATGGGCACCAGCACACTTCTCCTCCATTCCTCAGGCATCTTCTCACTATCTAAAATCCTGTTGAACAAACCCTGTCAGAAACTCTACTGCCACCTCTCCTAGACACTTCCAAACCTCCACAGGTATATCATCAGGACCGACTACCTTTCCACTCTTCATCTTCTTCAATGCCCTCCTCACTTCATCCTTTACAGTCTATGAGAGTAATGCATTTTCTTCTTTGTCTTTTTGTCATCGTTGATTTTACCAGTCAAAAAAGTTTTTCATGGCTTTCCATTTCGATATTATAACACTTTGTCAGGTTGTCCAACCTTGTCCTCTTCAGACAGTGTGCACTTCTCTTCCAATTGATCCAGCAATTTGCAAAAAGTCCTTTCAACAAGAGCATTTCTAATACTGTCCTCTTTTCACACTTTTATTCCTTTTTTTCTAATTGTCTGCACTGCAAGCCACTAAGCACGTGATGAGCCGTGATCTCTAGTTAAATGGTCGCCATTTTCGTTTAGCACGGAACACCAAAGGTTAGAGTGAAGCTGCAGTGCACTGCACTTTCCTCAAATATGACTGTAATGGTACCCAAGTATGCATGGCTTTTAACCAATCCTCAGGTTAGATTATATTGTGTGCATGAGGATTCCTTCTTCCTCTCAGTCACAGATTGCTGTGTTGCACACCATTAGACGTCAAAAAGAACATTGGGAAATCAAAACTCTTGAGATGTGAGCATCCACTCATAGCTTTTTAGTATTTGATTAATTGATTACTTTGTTTAATGTAGCCGCAAGAGGACACAAGCTAGTGTCTTATTGTGCCGGTCCCAAGCCCGGATAAATACAGAGGGTTGCGTCAGGAAGGGCATCCCCAATGTAATCACCTTCCTATTGTTGAAATGGCTGGGAGGAAAACTATTAGCCTGATGTTCTGGACTTATTTCATTTGAACAGCCCTGAAAGTGTTTTTTGATTATTATTATTATTATTGGTTTGCACCAGGATTTTTTTCTCATTTCAATTTGCATCTTTCATCTTTTGATTTGTTTTTCAGACAGGAGCTTAACCTTTGTAGGCAGAACATTGAGAGTTTGCTGAAGCAGCGAGATGACTTGGAGAAGGAGATTGAGCGACAAAAAGCAGCGGAAAATAGGTGCGTTCAATGTGACAAATAGTGACAAGTCAGTATTAAGGAGCTCATATAAAGGATGTTCCTCATTCTTCCAACCCCTTTCTGTTTCACTGTTCATTTATTTTACTAAGCAGTGTGATGGTGTTCCGTTTGCGAGCCCAGCATAAGCATCTGTGTCAAAAGCTGCAGAGTGACGAAGAGCTCGAGGGCCACATCAACACTGAGCTGAGGCAACAAGAGTGAGTCAGCATGGAAAAAGGTTTGACAGTAAGGTCTTGAAATATTTGCCCACCTCAAAGGAAAAAAGAGCATCCAGCAAAAAAGTTTTGCTTAAACTTTTTTCAATAGCACAGTGTGAATCAGGAACAAAGTGCTGTATTTCCAGTCAGTCTGTATTTAAAAGTATTAATATTATTCATCGTCATCAACTGATTACAATACACATAAAAACAAGACGTATAATAAACTATAATAACGATAATATTTTACTATTAGTTGTATTTTATAAAAACATTTAAAAGCTAATGTCAGACATTATTAACAAAACGTAGCAAGCAATACAGGAAAAGGAAAAAGCAACAGCAATAATAACAGTAACCCAAAAAAACGGACCTTCGGACAAAAATATAAAATATAAAATTTAAATAAACATTCATTGGACTAGTATATCAACGAGATCGAAATAAATTAAAAGTGATCAGATTGTCCAAGTAAACTGCAGATTATTTTACTTGTGTTGTGCTTAATATTTTAAGGTTGGCTTCTAGATGTAAGTATTGACATCATGTTCCAGGAAGGCATAAAATGTGCTCAGGTAGTTTGTGAAAAAGAGCTGAGATGCAAAGAAAGCAGTGCTTACTCTTCTCATAGCCAACAATTGCTCCACAACTTTCTCATATGCTGCAATGTCTGAAGCCATCCTCAGATATGAATTGAGGGGCAGGAAGTTAGACTGCATTTACAAATGTAAGAGAGGACGTAGAAAATGTAAATTGTGAAGAAAGGTTGAATACATAATTTATGTTCTGTGGTTTTGTCTAATAGATACTCTATCTCTATAAAAATCTTTCTTCTGCTTTTAATGTCAGGGCGTCCGTTTGACAAAACACGGTAAACAAACTTTATATAAAACCTGTGGCTCTGGGTTGACTTACCCTGAGCCTCTTGGTTTTATCAACCCAGGGTACGTTCACCCACAATTTCACAGGTGTGACACAACTCTAATAAGCCATTATCAATGGAGCCCCGATTTGACGAGTCACCATGACGACAGACAAGAAGCGTTCTACGTACTTCAAGGCATTCAAAGTACAGATTTTAATCTACGCATAGGAAGACTTAGAGGACATTTTCAGAAGATTGAAGAACAGCGCTGTGGCCACAAAGCAGAGAGAGATGGCATGAGAGGACTTCTGCGTCATCTCATGGGGATACCTCCTTATTTACATTATGTTTGAAATTGTACAGTCAATATTAAGTGGACGTTTGACTGTTCAGTTTTTTTTATTGCGATCATAATGCTCTTTACAGATAAGTAAATGGGCTCTCATCTATATCAATATCTGTTAAATAATAAAACCTATTCAAATTTTTTTTATTTTATTTAAATAAAAGATTAAATTGGCATATGCACATTACAAAAACAGTTCACAAGAACAATATACAAACCCATGCATATACCTATGTTATGCCTATATTATACTGTATATTAAACACTGAAATCAAGAGCTGACGTCTAGCCATTTGCTTTAGTTCGTACATCAATAGCTGTGGCATTATACTGCTTAGAACAGCTTTTAGGTGTTCCAAGTTTTATTACATCCTGCTTCAAAGCGGTGAGATATTGTAATTTTTGGCGTTCGTGTTCATCTGTTCGTCCGTCCGTTCGTTAGTCTACCAAATATCTTCGCAACCTTTGCAAATAGAAAGATGAAACAAAAAGCACATTACTCAGGTGGCAAAAGGGGTGGAAATGAGATGATGACTTGGACCTTAAGAAAGCTGGGTCAAGCTCAAATTTAAACTTTTGTACACTCAGGAACCGGATAAGACAGAAAGATGAGGGAGAAGGCCAGTGTGAAAGTAGGTCAGAGCACTAGCTTTGATCTTTGACCTATGCAAGTAGGTCAGGGTAAATTTTTGAATGTGTGCGGGATGTTGCAGTCTGTGACTGCATTGTTACATCCTGCTTTAAAGCGGTGATGTATTGCGATTGTCAGTGTTCGTGTGTTCGTCCGTTCATTCGTTTGTCCACCAAATATCTTCGCAACCGTTGCAGATAGAAAGATGAAACAAAAAACACATTACCCGGGTGGCAAAGGGGGTGAAAGTGGGATGGTGACCTTGACCTTGAGAAAAGTAGGTCACAGTCAAATTTCGACTTTTGTACACTCAGGAACCGAATGGACAGAAAGAGGAGGCCAGTATGAGTAAGACCCTAGATCAAAGCTAGTACTTTGATGTACCTATGCACTACTTTGATCTACAGTTTTACACTGGCCCTCTCCATATGCACTAGTCTATGCACTAGTGAGGTACTACTTTCAGGGTACCCTGACCTACCCGGAAAATAGGTCAGGGTAAGTCGCGGGATGTTGCAGACTCTGACTGCCTTGGTTCTTGTTTTCTGTTTGTTTTAGTCACATGACACACATGTGTTGTTCACCCCTAGAAGACCCAATACTATGAACAACACAATTACAGTATATCACAGGTCCTCTCAGGAATCATCCTAAGATGATGTAGGCACTAGAAACAGGTATTCAGCAGTCCTATGGTCAACTAAACCTGGGCACATGGTCTGCAGTGAACCAAGTTGAAGTTCTGTTGGGGGCCTGGTTCAGTGTCAGGGGTCAACAGCCTCAGTTGCCATGGGTAACCCCTGTCCTCCAAATAAAAGACATCAAAGTCCCCTGTGATGTATAGTGGATATTTTACAGTGGATTATACGATGGAGAAAAGTGAGTTATAGCAAACCTTTACACTACCTACCACGTTACAGTCTGTTACTCAGGTAAGATTCATCATACATCCATGAGTCACTAACCAACCCAGAACACAGCCTCCACATCAGAAATGTAGTCTGCAGTATCACACATGATCTGGACAGATGTTAGCTTATCTATGATGCAGTTTTTAACGTTGAAACAGTAGTAAGTCTTCATGCACCTGCACATTTAAGCCATGAATGAACTTCCTGTTCACATCATCAGCTTCATTATGTGAGGGAGACTTAATGGAAATGTGGGTACCATCTCTGCAGCCAATTACATTGGGAAATCCTAAAAGAAATTAAAGTTACTAATCAAATTCTGAGGTTGCACAATGTTATCAAGCAAATATTTCAAAATCATTTATCAGATTTCTACATCATTCACCTGCAATCCTGTGGAACTCCTCCCTGATGATTCTGACGGGTTTATCTCCAGGTAAATTGACAAAATAGGGTAAGAACTGTGTCAAGGCGAGGCGCACTGCGCGTCTCCCGCATTGTATAGAAAACTACCATTTGCAAGGAAAACGCATCGCTACACACTTTACCTGATGGGATGTGAGAGTATGACTGATTTGTTATACTGCAGATGTGAGGATGGATTAGGATGTGGATGTGTGTGATGGATTGATGAACTGGTCCCGATCATAAAGATAAACTGCGTGGATATGACAGGACATCTGAATGTGATACAATAATATTTAGTCCTCTGTGAATTAATGCTGAACCTTCATCAGTGGGATCGTTGTCAAACGGACATGCCATGAGTGGCTGTAAAAGGGGGCGGAGTCTAACTGCTACCCTGGTCTGGAGCTAACCTGCTCCCAACCAGGTTATGCACACAAATCTGGGTTAACTTTCCTCTCTTTGTGAAACCGGAAACCCTGTGTTTCCCTGATTTCAGTGTTAACTTTCCCCGGATTTCCACTAAACTTGCTTTGTGAAACAGACCCAGTGTTTGAAGGACACCCTGCATTCAATCAGTAGTCTTTTAGGTATTATTCTTTTAAGCTAAGTTCATTTTACCAATGAACAGCAGGCATTTTGTTTTATTAGAACCATACAACAATTTAATATCTATGAAAATGTGTCATACAGAACCAATATCCACAGCCTGGGAAACATCAGGTGCTGCTGTAAATAAGTTGGTGGGAAGTTTATCTACTGAAAACTGAATAGAAGTGACGATAGAGTAAAGCCGGTGGCACAGCTCCGCTAATACTGACTCCTCAGGTTAAACAATGTAGAGACAAATCTGCTAAACCCTTAAACCAAATTCGTCTTTGTGGGTTACATTTATCTCAGCAACACTCTCACACCAATGCAGCCCCTTTGTTTTATTCTGTTTTTTAGGTGTGTTTTTTTTTTTTAAACTTTTGTAGCTATGAATCGCAGTAATAAAATCCTTCCAATAGAAACAATCGTTGTGAACCGTCATCTTTGTTGTGAATTGTTGATGCTAAGCCAGACATCCTGGTATACCAATATGGCATGAATTTCATAAGTGAGGAGAACTTTTCCTTTAAAAGGTCTGGTGCATTTTTGCTTCTATGCAATACCTAAAAGTAATTCTGTTATTCTGTTTAAAGGAACTGGCAGGATTTCAAAATAAAACTCCTTTTAATGGTTGTTTTAATTGTTGTTGTTTCATAGACTTTTACAACACTCACTTATTTAATGTTTGCCTCATAGCCCAGGTTACCAAATTATTCCTGAATTGGGTTTGACTGAACACAATGAAATTACACTACTTCAGTGGGAGATAATGTGGCGTCAGAAAGCATTTTCAAGCTCATCTTCTATCTACATGCATCTCTTTTTTCCTTTTTCCATCCCTGCTCTTCAGACTGGAGCTGACTGAATTGAAGCTGGAGCTTAACAGGTGTTCCTCAGTTCGGCAGGAGGTTCAGAAGGAGGAGCAATTTTTACGTCACAATAAGATACAGAAGATAGCGACAAGACTGCAGGAGGAGAGGAAAGCCAGCCAAAACCTACAGCTCAAGATGGACCATCTCAGAGAGTAGGGAAAGTTTAAGATGTAGTTTCAAAGTCAAGAAAAAACACATATATGCTCATGTAAAAAAAGAATATTGTTGCAACATATCTCTCATTCATTTTTGAAATGAATTTTTCTTTGTTTTTTTTATGTTAAAACTCGCAAACAAAGACACTGATGCTGTTTGGGTATCTGATTATGTGCTAATAGTACACAGGAAAAACTGCTGATGGAAGATGAGTTTGAAGGTCAGAAGAAAATTGAGGTGGACCAAGTCAACCGGAAGATAGCTGCCATGTACCTAAAAGAGACTACCCAAAGGTAACAAGATGTTTATCTGCTAAATGTCTTAGATTACAAAACAACAGAATCATAACCAAGAGAATTCACTACACATTAGCTGAAATTCATGCAGAGCCATTCAGGCTGAAAATTGTTAAATTGGTCATTTTTATTTGTTATTAGGAATAACCTATACTTTTTTTGTGAGATCTTTACCTGATTACATTTGATTAAGATAATATTTTTGCTTCAAGTAGACAAAGAGTTTTTTTCTACTACTAAAATAGCTGGTGTGAGAGAAGAGGATGCAGAAGACAGGGTTAGATGGAGGCAACTGATTCACTGTGGTAACCCCTGAAGGGAAAAGCCAAAAGCAGAAGACTAAAATAATTAGGGGGATTAACATCATGGCTGCTCTGCTCCTTGCAGGCAGCCATTGTGGATGCATGTTGTTGTCTTCTGTGCACTGTGCAGTATTCACATGTTCGATATTTGTACCATTTCATTTAGGATGCATCAGCAAGAGGCTGAAAAAGAGCAGCAGAACAGGGATTTACTGGAAAAGAGGATACAAGCTGTCGAGTCACTGAAATCAAACATAGCGGTGACCCGAGTAAGTAGCAACCCCTCCCATTCTGGGAGTCACGTTATGGTTTTAGAAGTGGTGTGATACACAAGCTATGGCTTTATGTATTTTTAGCTTTATTCTATTAATACTATCAAGATTATCACAAGTTTCCAAGTGAAAAATATTCGAAGCACAAACTATAATTAGTGATGCATTATATACTCATGAATCTTTAAATACAATGTTGCAGCTTTTGTGCTTAGATTTGAGCTAAATGAAAATGCAAGCAGGTGAGTGCACAGCATGCACACATGCAACTGTGTGCAGATTATTGTCTCAGTACTGGCACCTTTACTGTCCTACAGCCTTTGGACATTATTTGTCATCATTTTGTCTTAATATGTGTCGGGAAAAGTACCACCAGTATTAGAACTGTAGAGGTTCTTAAAAAATTTTCATCATAAATAGACAGAATTAATAATATCCATTGTGACCAGCTCTACTATCAGAGGTAGTATTATTATTTTTTGCAGAAGTATGATAAGTCAAAATTCTGTTTAAATATTACATTTTGATTAATCACAGACCATTTTACTGAAATAATGTCCACTGTAGTAAGAAAAATGCACAAACAAGAGTCTTGGTCAGACAATAACGCACATTAGAGTCTGAATACACTGATATAAAGGAATGTAAGTGGAATTTGGTTGCTTGCATCATGCTGCTGTTGGTGTGGATGCTCCAACAGGTACTGTTCTAATATAACATTTTAAAGCATATATACTCAGTGAATGCAATTTGTGGGACCTGCTGGCCTCTGTTGTTTATTTATGTACAAATACAGCAATTTTACATTCACGCTGGACAAGAAACTGGAAAGGGTTGATAAAAGGTGAACATACTTAATCTATCCTTGCTGATTCAGTTGTCCTCAAAGCCAGGAAAGATGTAAGGCATAAACCACAACTTAATTTTATTGTCATTTGGGGTGGCAGTGGCTCAGCAGTAGAGCATGCGCCCTTGGATCAGAGATCAGTAGATCGATTCCCACTCCTGCCAAGCCACACGGAGTGTGAGCTGACAATAGGAGGTGTCGGCTCACCTCCCAGCCACTGCCGAGTCGCCCTTACAAGCTGGGGGGTCTGTACACACACACACTGTAATTAACACAATATACATCTGAGTGGAAAAGTAACCCCAACTGGGGATCAATAAAGTATACTTTCTTTCTTACTACAGTACTTCCATCTGGTGAATTATGCTATTATCACATTTTTCAATTTGACACAAAGTTGGTAGATTTCATAGTATAAAAAGACTCATCTTTTCTGGTTCAATTCAGTGCTTCATGTGGTCAGAAATAACTACATTAATACATGATTGCTGTAGGAAAATTTACAGGTGAAACAGAGACAAGCCAAAGCACTTGCCCAGAGGAAGAAACAAGAAGAGAGACAGCTGAAAGAATCCCTGCAGGCCCAAGGAATCAACAGTGTCAGACACATGTACCAACAGAAACAACTGGATGAGATGAAACGCAAAGAAGAGTATGTCCTCTCCTCTCCTCTCCTCTCCTCAAAAGACCTGAATAACTTTAGGAACATCTGGTGTTACAAAAATGTCCTCTGCACTTTAATTGATGACCACCTAACTTTTGCAAACTTCCTGTTATAATGTACTAATTTTTATATTGTATTTCCCTTTGTTTATTGGTGTTTAGTGTTTTTGAGTGTTTAGTGCTTTTGAAGTTTCGTCTAATGAAAAATTGTAAAATGTTCTAAATGTTCTAAATGTGAGTGAAGATTTTTTGCAAAAAATCTTCTTCTGAAGCACTTTAGTGCTTCATCTAATATAAAATTACAAAATATGTGATTAAAGTGTTTTTGCAAAAATCAAAAATTTCCTCTCCTCTCTTCTCTTCTCTTCTCTTCTCTTCTCTTCTCTTCTCTTCTCTTCTCTTCTCTTCTCTTCTCTTCTCTTCTCTTCTCTTCTCTTCTCTCCTCTCCCACAAGCGTGTCCTTTACTCCCACTCCATGTAGCAGGGTGTGGGTGTTGTCTCCCACTATGTGTGACCGCATTTTGGTATAATTCTGTTTTGCTGATTTACCCTCCTCAGGGAATTTGCAGAGAGGCAGAAGTCAAAGAGAGTGGAGATTGTGGCCAAAATCCTTCAGGAGGAAGAGCTAGAAAGGAGCAGAAGGGATCGGAAGGTGCTGCTGTCGAAGCCCTTAAACACTAGCAGATTCCCAGCCCTGGTACAAGCTAGAGAGGATCTCCTGTGCTACCGTGATCCCAGCCCTCCATCAGCGATCGAGAACATACCCACAATTGTGAGTGGTTTTCAACAGCTTAAGAAGACCTATGGGAAATGGTGTATGAATAAATCAAAAGCATTTTTAACAATGCTGTGAATTTCTCCAGCAGTTAAGAGAGTTCAGTGACATCAGCAGTTCATCATCAATATCCTCTGATGTTGAAGACCTGGAGGAAGCCGTTGACCATGAAGACCATCAGAGCAGCACTGAAAACCTGGCTGAGCCTGAATTCTCTGGGCTGTGGGACCAGGATGGCAAGGTGCAGTAAAACAGCAGCTGCTGCTGACTAAAGCAAATTCAATCTAGATGCTAAAATTAAACACTCAGAAATCATATCCCACTCTCAGTAATTCTTTGTCTGGATGTGCAACAGATTAATTTCCCAACCTGTAAAATGAAAGTCATGATTTTTTATAATTTCTTTAAAAAGGCCAAAAAAGCCCATTTCTTTTGTTCTCTTATTTAGTTTTAGAGCTGATTGAAAACAAGGCAGTTGATGTTGCATAAGTGAGGAGACACACAAAATACAGGTTCACATCCCAAAGCTGTGTATCAGGCTTGTTAGTGTGTTCCAATAGAACAGCTGTCAGGTTTTGCTGCAAGGATCACCGTCTGATTGTTAAAAGTCCTAGGTGAGGGAAATACACATCCACATCCACACTGAAGACCATTTCTAGGAAGTAAAACAGGTGCTGCTGAAAAAGTCTGTTTTTTCAAACCATTTCAAACAGTTAACACTTTCCAAATAAAATCTGACCGTGCCTGGACTGCAAGTCAGTCAGAACACTAAATAAAAATTATTATCTACAATGTAAATATGTCAGCTCTGACACCAAACCAGTTCACAAACTAAAAATAGCAGCACATTTAATTTTTCTATGGTCCTTCAACCACCACCATCTTGGCAGTGACTTGCTGCACCTTCATGCTAATGTAAAAATGAGAACGAGATGTAGCATGTTGGACGGAGGCCAAAACATTGTACTGTAGCTCCGCTTATTTATGCATAAATTCAATCAATAATATAAATGAAAAACTGTCACTTGTCATGAACACAGATTTTTTTTCCTTTGGCATGTTTATCATTGGTATAGAATTGGACATTTTGATATGGGGCTCCATGGAGAGAGTCTGTCTTTTGTGGTCAGCTCATTAGAGGAACTTCAGATATTGGCACCGATGCATTGCTTCATGTTTCTGCCTGAAAGGACGCTGCTGGTAAAGAAACTGGTGCACATAACAGAGGCTGGTGCAACTTTCATCCCTCACATGCAAAACAATCCCTTACTAAATTTATACTCCCATTAACTCATCGTTAATTTTAATACTGCTCTAACTACCAGTGATTGCTTTAATGAAAACACTGTCGCCATGGATACAGTATATTGTATGGTCAAATCAAAACAGACAAAGTCATCCGATTAAAATCTGCTTCAGGGTTTGTAGAGTCGTTTATTGTTAATAGAAGTATCATTTGCTAGTTTGTACGTATGGTAATATAAATACATTTGCATAGAACACAAACTGGTATTCTGATAAATCTCAGAAGTGTTTCTTCTTTAAATAAGGAAACACTGGTATAGTTTCTTTCCATTTCTCTCAACATATTAATTCCACCACAGTGACAGCACCACTTTGCCCAGTGACTATTCTTCATTCTGAATCTGAAGTGTGTAAAGCTCGCTACCATGGTGGTGATGTGGCTGTTTCTCTCATTTAGCCCCCTCCCTCCTATGCGGTGACAGGCATCACTTCTCATTGGGCTGGTGCCTTTGAGGCTCCACAGTGAGCGTGGTTCTATAGCTCACAGCTATGAGCGAGGTCCCAGCCGAGTGGAAGTGATCCTTCCGCAGAATATACAGGTCAAACTCATGCCCTCATCAAAGCCTTCTTCTCAACGCAGTAATGGCTTGAGTGCTAGAAGAGCACAGCAATGTAATTAAAGCAAATCAGAGGATTCATGAGGAGAGAATGATGATAAAAAGCACTGTAGTATCCACAAAATATAGGACAGGATAGAAGGACAAAGCCATGACAAGTACAACAGACGTCATTTTCTCACAACAATACATTCAATACATTTTCAGATTCAGGTAAATCTATGATATCTTTTTTTTGAAAACATTCGTATTTTTACATGTAATTTAAACATGTAAATGTTCTATTTTTTTACTGTATGAATTAAATTTAATGCCGATTTTTTCCAGAAATGCTCAGAAATAATGTATCCATCCATCCATCCATCTTCCACCGCTTATCCGCGGTCGGTTCGCGGGGGCAGCAGCTTCAACAGGGAGCCCCAAACTTCCCTTTCCCCGGCCACATCCACCAGCTCTGACTGGGGGATCCCAAGGCGTTCCCAGGCCAGTGTTGAGATATAATCCCTCCACCTGGTCCTGGGTCTGCCCCGAGGTCTCCTCCCAGCTGGACGTGCCAGAAAAACCTCCCTAGGGATGCATCCCTGAGGCATCCGCACCAGATGCCCAAACCACCTCAACTGACTCCTTTCCATGCGAAGGAGCAGCGGCTCTACTCTGAGCCCCTCGTGAACAGCAGTGTTTCTCACTTGTTCTCCAAGGGAGACACCAGCTATCCGCTTGAGAAAGCCCATTTCAGCCACTTGTATCCGCGATCTTGTTCTTTTGGTCATGACCCATCGCTCATGACCACAGGTGAGGGTAGGAACGAAGATTGAACGGTAGATGGAGAGCTTTGCCTCTCGGCTTAGCTACCTCTTTGTGACAACAGTGCAGTAAAGCGACTGCAATACTGCTCCTGCTGCCCCAATTCTCCGTCCAATCTCACGTTCCTTTGTTCCCTCACTCGTGAACAGGACCCCAAGATACTTAAACTCCTTCAATTGTGGAAGGACCTCATTCCCCACTCGGAGAAGGCAATCCACCGGTTTCCTGCTGAGGACTATGGCCTCAGATTTGATCCTCATCCCCGCCGCTTCACAGTCAGCTGCAAAGGGGACCAGTGAGTGCTGCAGGTCACAGGCCGATGACGCAAACAGGACCACATCATCTGCAAAACGCAGCGATGCAATCCTCAGGCCACCAAACTGCAAAGCCTCCTCATCAGGACTACTCCTCGATATTCTGTCCATGAAAATCAGGAACAGAATTGGTGATAATGTGCAGCCCTGGTGAAAGCCAACAGCTACTCGGAACCAGTCCAACTTACTGCCGAGAACCTGAATGCCGCAGAGGAAACCGTAGGGGACGGGTGCAGTGTGGATGGGGTGGCAGTCATCAGCATGGGGCTCCATGACCCAATCCCCAGAGAAAGAGTCTAGCTCTAGGTACATGAAAAGTCACCTCACTGGGGGGAAAGGAGCCAGAGCTTGTGAGGGAGGTTGAGAGGTACCGACTAGATATAGTCGGGCTCACCTCTACTCACAGCTTGGGCTCTGAAATCCAAACCCTTGAGAGGGGCTGGACTCTCCACTTTTCTGGTGTTGTCCAAGATGAGAGGCGGCGGGCTTGTGTGGGCTTGCTTGTGGTCCCACAGCTCAGCCGTCATATATTGGAGTTCACCCCGGTGAACGAGAGGGTCATGTCCCTGTGCCTTCGGTTTGGGGACAGGTGTCTCACTGTCGTTTCGGCCTATGGGCCAAATAGCAGTGCGGAATACCCGGCCTCTCTGGAGTCCCTGGGAGGAGTACTGAATAGTGCTCCGACTGGGGACTCCATTTTTCTCCTTGGGGACTTCAATGCTCACTTGGGCAATGACAGAGAGACCTGGAAAGGTGTGATTGGGATGAACGGCCTCCCCAATCTGAACACGAGTGGTGTCCTGTTATTGGACTTCTGTGCTAATCACAGTTAAGTCCATTACAAACACTTTGTTCAACCACAGGAATGTCCATAAGTGCACATGGCACCACGACACCCTAAGCCGGAGGTCGATGATCGACTTTGTTGTTGTATCATCAGAACTCTGACCGTGTGTGTTGGACACTCGGGTGAAGAGAGTGGCAGAGCTGTCAACCGATCACCACCTGGTGGTGAGTTGGATCCGCTGGCAGAGCAGGGGACCGGACAGACTTGGTAGGTCCAAACGTGTTTTGAGAGTCTGCTGGGAATGTCTGGCAGAACCCTCTGTCACTGAGGTCTTCAACTATCACCTCCGGGAGAGCTTCTCCCAGATCCCGCAGGAGGCTGGGGACATTGAGTCAGAGTGGACCATGTTCTCCACCTCCATTGTCGAAGCAGCTGCTTGGAGCTGTGGTCGTAAGGTCTCTGATGCCTGTTGCGACGGTAACCCCCGAACCCGGTGGTGGACACTAGAAGTAAGGAATGCCATCAAGCTGAAGAAGGAGTCCTATCAAATCTTGTGGAATTGTAGGACTCTGGAGGCAGTCCTACAGGCAGGCCAGGCAGACTGCAGCTTGAGTAGTCGCGGAGGCAAAAGCTCGGGTCTGGGCGTTCGGGGAGGCCATGGAGGAAGACTATTGGTCAGCCTCGAAGAAATTCTGGCAAACCATTCGGCGCCTCAGGGGGGGAAAGTGGTGCACAGCCAACACTGTTTACAGTCGAGGCGGAGAGCTGCTGACCTCGACTGAGGATATTGTCAGGCGGTGAAACGAATACTTCGAGGATCTCCTCAATCCCGCTGCCATGCCTTACACAGAGGAAACAGAGGCTGAGGTCTCAGAGGTAGAATCGTCCATCACCCAAGCTAAAGTCACCGAGGTGGTTGCCAAACTCCTTGGTGGCAAATCACCAGCGGTGATCCGTCTGAGATTCCTTCTGAGTACCTCAAGTCTCTGGATGTGCAGGGACTGTCATGGTTGACATGTCTCTGTAACATTGCATGGCAGTTGGGGACAGTATCTCTGGATAGGCAAACTGGGGCGGTGGTCCATCCTTTCAAAAAGGGGGACCGGAGGGTGTGTTCCAACTAGAGGGGGATCACACTCTTCAGCCGCTCGGGGAAAGTCTATTCCAGGTTATTGGAGAGGAGGATTAGACCTATAGTCGAACCGCGGATTCAGGAGGAACAATGCGGTTTTCGTCCCGGTCATGGAACACTGGACCAGCTTTACACTCTCCATCGAGTGCTTGAGGGTTCATGGGAGTTTGCCCATCCAGTTCACATGTGTTTCGTGGATCTGGAGAGGGCATTCGATCGTGTCCCTCGTGGTGTCTTGTGGGGAGTGTTTCGGGAGTATGGGGTCCTGGGCCCTTTGCTGAGGGCTGTCCGGTCCCTGTATGACTGAAGCCAGAGCTTCGTTCTCATTGCCGGCAGGAAGTCAGACCTGTTCCAGGTGCATGTTTGACTCTGGCAGGCCTGCCCTCTATCACTAGTTCTGTTCACAATCTTTATGGACAGAATTACTAGGCGGAGCCAGGGTCCGGAGGGAGTCCGGTTTGGGGACCAAAGGATTTCATCTCTGCTTTTTGCTGACGATGTTATCCTGTTGGCCTCATCAAACCTGGACCTTCAGCGTGCACTCGGACGGTTTGCAGCTGAGTGTGACGCGAGTGGGATAAGGATCAGCACCTCTAAATCTGAGGCCATGGGTCTTGACCGGAAAAGGGTGGTGTGCCCTCTACAGGTCGGTGGAGAGTCCTTACCCCAAGTAGAGGAGTTTAAGTACCTTGGGGTCTTGTTCACGAGTGAGGGAAGGATGGAATGTGAGATTGACAGACGGATCGGTGCAGCTTCTGCAGTGATGCAGTCACTGTATGGGTCTGTCGTGGTGAAGAAGGAACTGAGTCGCAAGGCGAGGCTTTCAATTTATCGGTCAATCTACGTTCCTACTCTCATCTATCGTCATGAGCTTTGGGTCATGACCAAAAGAACAAGATCCCGGATACAAGCGGCTGAAATGAGTTTCCTCTGTAGAGTGGCTGGGCGCACCCTTAGAGATAGGGTGAGGAGCTCAGTCACCAGGCAGGAGCTCAGAGTAGAGCCGCTGCTCCTCCGCCTTGAGCGGATCCAGCTGAGGTGGCTTGGGCATCTATTCAGGATGCCTCCTGGACGCCTCCCTGGGGAGGTGTTCCGGGCATGTGCTACTGGGAGGAGACCTCGAGGACGACCTAGGACACGCTGGAAGGACTATGTCTCTCTGCTGGCCTGGGAATGCTCCCCCCGGAGGAGCTGGAGGAGGTGTCTGGGGAGAGGGAAGTATTGGGCATCCCTGCTGAGACTGTTGCCCCCGCGACCCGGCCCCGGATAAGCGGTAGATGATGGATGGATGGATGGATGGATGGATGGATGGATGGACATTTTTCGGTACACAACTCTGAAACCTCATGACAAATAGAATCCACGTGTTACATGTTGGATCATGGGTCTTTTATTAAAATTTTGAATGGGGTGTTGCAGGATGTTGCAGTCTCTGACTGCCTAGTTTCTAATGTCTTTACCTGATGTGTCTTACTTGTACAGTTGCAGATGTCTCTGAGTAAGGACACAACTTTGACTCAGACTGACATAAAACAGGAAGTACCTGCCGGGGACATTGGGAAGCTCAAGACACCTGTTAAAGTTCATGGAAAAAATCTGAAAGGGCCTCCATTCATCAGTAAACCAGAAGTAATTCACTTCAAGGTACCGCATGGCTAGTGCTATGAAAATCACTCCTGAAAACACTTCATGATAAGTATGTTAGTGGAACAAACACAAAGTAATTAGCATGATTCCTTTTTAAAACCAAGTATGTTTGGCTGTTGCTGTTTATTATTCATTTCCTGTTGATGGATGCTAATAGCTGCAGTCTGATGTTACACAAAACGATGTGTTTTAGGACTTTGAAGTGGGGAAAACATATAAGAAGAAAGTCATCCTGACTAACATCAGCTACATCATTAACTACTGCAAGCTTCTCGGGGTCTCCACCCATCTGAAGGAGGTTCTGTCAGTTAAGTAAGTCTGTATATAAATGATGGTTGTTGTGGTGGAGCAGCACACACAGGAAAGAGGCCTGAAATGAATTTGAATTATTTTATCAAATAAAAATTAGTGATAGCTAATATTAGTTTTACAATTTTCCTGCAAAAATGGTTCAAATCATAATGCAAAACACTGCAAGACTTAACTACTGAAGCAGGCAAATAAGCTGGAGGGGACAAATGATTGTTCAATTAAAAGAAGACCAACATGCAGTTTAAAGAAACAATAAGAAAAAAAAAACATAAACAAGAAAATCTGAAATGCTTATGGGCAGGGAACCCAAAGATTTAGAACAATACAGATGAGAAGAGTTATTATGCAATATCATTCATTGGAGATGCTTACAGCCGCGGATTTTGAAGATGTGGGTGCAGACGGCATCGGGGAGTATTGTGTGGGACCTTTGTGGTCTAAATAGATGACAGAACTTGATGAGTACCATTCATTTGCATTGAAGACATTGATGATCGCAGAGGAAGAGAGCTTATATCAGAAATGTGCTGTTTCACACTGCTGCTAGTGCTTGCAGTTAGCTAGGTGACACATAACTAGTAGGTCTTGGAACCAACTCCCTACTAGTCCGGGATTAAAGTCATTGTTTCCAAAAGGTGAAATGGATTAATTTATCAATTGTGCCTTTAATGATCGATCTGAGAAATATGTGGACATATTCATCTTACAGAGATGAGAGACACAATGATGCTCAGTGAAGCACAATTGTTGTTAAGTTGTGATGCTTCATATATTGTATTTCATGTGTCAGAGTATGGGTCTTTTTCTTTTCCTTTTGGCTTTTCCCATCAGGTGTCACCACAGAGAATCAATTGCTTCCATCTAACCCTGTCTTCTGCATCCTCTTCTCTCACACCAACTACCTTCATTTCCTCTTTCACTACATCCATAAACCTCGATCAGAGTATGGTTCATGTTTTGAAAATATAAATTTCTGGTTCCAGGACAGAATTGTGGTATTGTGACAACAACAGGGCAGGAGATGTTTATAACAACAACTGTTGCAGCTTTTCTGAACTCATCTCATATTGAACGGCTTCTATTTCCATATGGAAACAGCTGCCTCTGCATCACCTCTCAGGAATTTAATACAACCACTTCTTGTCATTTTAAAAGACAATGAAGTGGACAGGAAAGCAAAGCCTGTCCTCCCACATATGGATCACCACCCTCACAGCTCCTTTTCTGAGATTCCGCTCAGTGAGTCAGTCTACGTTTCTGCTATCTCCCTTCTCTCAGCCCACAGACTGAACAGAGATATATTGTTCCCCAGGTCACTCACTGCGTTTCACTAACCCGTCAGCTCCTCCATAACTTGATGTGGATTCTTCAACTCTCTGCTTTTTTTGCTTGACTGAGTGAGTAGTTTCCCAGGCTGCACGCAGGGTCAGCTAGAAGCTACTGATGCTGGGCTTAAATCTCCATGCTAGAACTCTTCCCTGAATAATTCACCTTCTAGTTCACTGGTCTTAGCTTCATTACCAATAGATATTATACCCCTCAACTTAGATTCTCCCTCACATGTTACAGAACCACAGCAATGCACTTTTATGATTATACGTATTTTGAATGGATTCACATTTTTTAAAATAACATTCAATCAATTTAACTCATTGGTACCACATAAATGGAAGGTTATGGAATGTGACTGTAAGCTTCCAGTATTTAGAAAGACAGCTGTCAATTTCACTGAATCCCCACCATTATATTGGGTCTATCATACAGTCTGAGCCCATTAGTCAAGTTTATTGCGTGTCCTGGATGAACTGATAAAAGCACTGGAACTAGTCGTGACTGTTTGCATGACTCATTAAGCTGGTAAATAGGACATGTTTGTCTTGAGAAACCCTCTCTTGGAAAATCCTTTATAAGAATTGACCAAACACTGCATTGACCTACGCTGAGTACATTTTTAACAAAAAGATTTTTTTTGTGAGTTCTTTTGCATTTTCCATGAAACAGAATGGAAAAAAAGGTGATTTCCTTACCTTTGTAACTGTAACCTCCACTATACTTGCAAAAATGATAATTAATAATAGCATAAAAATGTCATTATTAGTTTCATGTCTGCTGTAACCACGAAACTAATGCCAAAAAAATTGTGTGTTGAACATATGATGCTGCTACTGTGTACGTAATTCCCCCTCTTTCTACTATCATCTCCAGTGTCTGAAACCAGCTGAAACCATTAACACAGCAGGACAGAGAGAAACAAAGCAAGAACACACTCTGCTTTTCTAAACCAGTCTGTGGTTCCATGTAAGCCCCCTCAGTTTCTAAAAATGGCTTTGCATCCCCCAACGCCCCCTCACCCAACATACTTACATTGTGAATGTTTGCCAAAGTGGGCTGGGTGTGTCTTCACACTATTGAAAAAAGAAAGAAAAAAAACACAATCCAGGATCACAGTTAGTGAAAAGCCTTTGGAGATGAACTATGTTTTTATCACCTCCTTGCATCATGTTTGGCTGAAAGGAAGAACCCCTGCTGTCATCAATGGAGAGACGGAGAGGCTAACTGTTGCAGAAATGTTTTTACTCTACATAATCCCAGGGTGTGATCACAGATCCAATTAATTAATTTAGTCCAAATTTTCAAATTGTGTTAGGATTAGATAGAGTTATTCATTTTGGATACCAGTAAGGAATCCTCTTTGCAAAGTCAACCACCATCTGCCTTTCCTTTCCTTGATACCAAACCTGCCCATCACCTCCTCATCACCTCTGTTTCCTGCACCAACATGTCCATTGTAGTCTGCACCAATGACAACTCTCTCACTTCTTGGTATGCTCTGCCTCACTTCGTCAAAGTCCAACCAGAATTTCTCCTTCTCCTCCAACTCACATCCTACCTGTGGAGCATACCCACTAACAACATTGAACATCACACCTTCGATTTCTAGCTTCAGACTCATCACTCTATCTGACACTCTTTTTACCCCCAGTAGATTCCTAACAAACTCCTCCTTCAAGATAACTCCTACTCCATTTCTCTTCCTATCTACACCATGATAGAACAACTTGAACCCTGCTCCTAAACTTCTAACCTTGCTACCTTTCCACCTGGTCTCCTGGACACACAGTATGTCTACCTTCCTCCTCTGCATCATGTCAACCAACTCTCTACCTTTTCCTGTCATAGTTCCAACATTCAACGTCCCTACTCTCAGTCTTATACTCTTGGCGTTCTTCTCTCTCTCCCTAACACAAAACACACAAACACGGACAATTACAATATATCCCCCATTGCAGGATGTAATCAACACCACAGCACAGTGGTGCAGCAGATAGCACTTTAGCTTTGATGCGAGTCGGTTTTGGGATTTTTCCAAGTGGAATTTGCTCATTCTTCCCATATCCACAAATGTTCTGTCCAGGTTCTCCACCTTCCTCTCGCCACCAAACAACATGTAACATATGCAAACTGGTGATTCTAAATCAGCTATAGGCATGAATTGAGTGTCAGCTGGGATAGACCCCAGCATACGGAAAATGAATGAATTAGTGAAAACATATTGGCCCTCCTCGAAGTGAAATGCATTATTAGCAGCTTTCACAAGCTATGCTTGGTATTTGCCTTTAAGAAAAACAGCAGCATACTAATAACGAAAAGGTTAACATGCTGCTGTTAAACAAGCAACATTACTATATTTACCATTAGATGTCTTACCTGTGACCTATAAAGTCATTTGTATGGATCGAGTAAACTATAGATAAATTACCAGTCTTGGGATCTAGTTCCCCGAATCTGACACTGATTAGTTTGCCAAGTTTTATATTATTTACTCTAAATGTCAAGCCTGATGCAAATGGGAATGTCATATTATGTTGATGTTTTAGTCATAATCCAAACTACTGAACACCTAATGAAAAGTCAGAGAATTTCTGTCTCAGATCACTCTGAAGGGAACCTGAAAATCTGCACCAACTTTTATCCAAACATTGCCGTTTGGAATATTTCACCCGAAATAGATACCAAAGGAAAAAAGATGAGCATCTCAGAAGAATCTTTTACGAAACCAAATGTTGATCCGTTCACATAATGACGTAGATCAGATCACGACTGCTGACATGCACACAGTTTGGCTGTAGAAATGTCTTGACTTGCTGTGGCTTCTGACGTGGTACCACGTACAGTATACTTTAGTACAGTTGTATGTCATCTCCAGCTGTGTTCATCAGAATGTTCACACACATCAAAGCTTTGATGCTTCACTGATTGCTGGTAGCATTGAATGTCAGTATATGTTAGTTCTGTTTAACTGCATAATGATCTGAGTCCGGATTGATTTACTGCAATAACCAATAGGAAGTATCTAGAATGTTGAACAGATGTCACAGCATGGTGCAATTCGACAGCCACAGTCTCCGTTTACTGCAGTATACAGTACAGAATGACCTTCTTTGCAGCTGTTTATATAGGGCTCTAGCAGCCTTTTTCAAACACTGCCTCTCTCAGCATTTAGTCCCAAGTGAATTGTTCTATTTTTTCTTTACGTGTCATTCTATAACACCTGTGCTGAAATGATACAAGCAGGATGGAACGAATACAGAAGGAAAAATAGCCACAGAAATAAATTCTGACAAAAGTGCAAAATGCTATTCATAATTACCACCGGGCTTATCAAACCACTCGGAATTATTTCATATATTTTCAGGCCAGGTTGGTGAGTTAGAAGTTACGGCCTGCCTGCTGCAAGTTTTCTTTTGACATCTGAGAAATTCAAACTCCGACACGCTCACACTGTGAGTGTGAGCGTGTTTGGTTGTCTGTTTCCGTGCGGCTCCTTGGCGCACTGGCGTCGTGCCCAGAGTTTCCCCCGCCTCACGCCCTAAGCCAGCTAAGATAGGCTCCAGCTCCCAGTGACCCGGGACATCGGATAAAGCGGTAAAGGGAAATGGATGGATGGATGGATGGATGGATGGATGGATGGATGGATGGATGGATGGATGGATGGATGGATGGATGGATGGATGGATGGATGGATGGGTGGGTGGGTGGGTGGGTGGGTGGGTGGGTGGGTGGATGGATGGATGGATGGGTGGGTGGGTGGGTGGGTGGGTGGGTGGGTGGATGGATGGATGGATGGATGGATGGATGGAAATTTAAACTCAAAATTCAAATTTAAACCCAATATGCTGCCAATGGTATTGATGATTGTATGCATGCATTGTCTTCCATTTTCTTGTTGGTAAAATCTTTTCAAACCAGGTTTTAGAAGACCTATTTTATTTTTTTGCTCTATTAAACTATTGACTATTTGGACAATTTCCATCAAAATCAGTAGTGGCAGAACTGATACCATCCCCTAGACACTTGATCATTCATTCTCAGACTATGCAGCCAAATGAAGTCGCCATTACAGGAGGGGATGATGTCACTCCATCTCAATAGAGATGTCTGTCTATTGAGCCAATCAAATTACAATAGTGACATTGTCCTTTGGAGCCAAATACTGATAATGTTTCCCGTCTTCTTTCTAATTTGTTTCTGCAATGCCCTTCGGAATTAATAGAATGTATTAATAAAAGGAATCTCATTTTACTCAGTTAGTATGAATACAAAATAAAACATTTAAATGAGTCCCCTCTAGTTTGAACACTCCCCTTTAATTTTTTACCACATACATGCAAAAATGTTAGCTGAGCACAAAGGGCATCTCATAAGCAACACGTTTTAACAACGGTCGAGACCATTCACTGCACCCAATAAAAAAATGAATTATTTTCAGTAGCTGTTGCTGCTTCCTAATTATGCTGATAGTTGAATACTGCTAACTTTTTAACTATTGACTTTTCAGAATCTTCTCTACATTTCTGGCCAGCTGCCTGCTATATTCATATCGATCTGACCTTGTTTTGCATCCCTGGGAAAGCAGCAGGTTATGGAGCTCCTCCAGGCAGCATCAGTGTTGGTGTAAACATGTGCAGTGCGATGCACATGTTGCTGTAGCTTCCAGTCTTAACGTTTGTTTTTTTGTCTATAAACAAACTTATTTTCAGCTAGCAGCTCAGATAGTATTTGATGAAGAAATCATTCCTGATGGCTGTGTTCCCTACTGTAATATTTTTATACGAAAAAGACCTCTTCTTTTTGCTGTTATCTGCACAAACTGAGCACCAGGTTTACATTTGACCTCAGCCATTCTATCCGTTTAGCTGCTCCACTTTCAGAAGATTCATCACTCAGTATTCCGTTTTTCCTCTGAAGCAGCTTATTCAGTTAGTGCATTATATTTGGAAGTGCAGAGGCATAAGCATTGAGTTGATTTTAAACCTAAATGCTGCCTGTAAGCCTACTTTCTTGTTGCTGCTTATGCCATGAAAATTCTTGATGAGCCCAGTCTAAAAATAAAGTTGACATTTAAGTTTTATTAAGTACTGAAAGAAAGAAATGTTTTTGGTGTCTTTGATGTAGTTTTGTAACATTCAGAAAAATAACTACAGGAACAACTTTCTGTATTTTTATTTGCTGCAAAGCAACGCATTTTAAACCTTATTAAAATAATCATTATTATTTGAAATAAACTGTGATTTGTCTTTCAGCTTTGTGCCACCTGGATCTTTATCCCCTGGGATGTCCTGCGACATGCAGGCAGTTTTTCAACCTGGGGTTAGTAACAGAAACTCTGGCATTTACTGTTCATGTTACACCGAATGGATGGCAGGCAAAAATGGTTTTAGTTTATCTGAGTCTCGTGAATGTAATGACCAAAACAAAAAAATCCAATTTGTAAGAATTGTCAGTGGTTGTAGACCTGATTGTGTAACATGTCTATCCAGTGTGGCCATGTTACTGTTTGTCATTCTGACCTATTAAAGTTCAAGTCATATGGCTTAGAGTGTAAGATGTTCATTATTGTTTCAATGCCCTGTTGCCTACATTTTGATGAAGCGGCATAATATTTCATTACATCTGATCCCTGCAGATAAATGAGGAAATGGAAGGAGAGATCCAGTTCGTATCAGCAGCGGGTCCCTTTTCTGTGCCATTCAGATGCAGCATAAAGAAATGTGATGTGAGTCATGTGCTGTGGCCAACACTGTGTGTCCTTTACAAATGTATTTTAAATTAACCTGTTGACCAGTCTTGATTGTTTCCTTTTTGCTTTCATACATATGCATACATGTCACTGTTTGGTGATGTATTACTATGTAAAACAGAGGTTTTAAATGTGACTTTAGGTCACTAGTTCTGTAATGAAGGGATAACAATTATCAATGGGTTAATATCACCATGTAGATATCTCAATGCAACGTAATGTCTATATTAATCATTCAATTAATTAAAATGCATATTAATGTATGTAAAGATATGTACTAAATCTGGCATCTTCTCACCGCTGATGCTAATTTCTGTTTCTGGATGTTTCCACCAGCTGGAAGTTGACAGTCAGTTCATTGACTTTGGTTCACACGTAGTGGGACAGACTATTTCCCGGACATTCACCTTGACCAACAGGGGAGCCCTGGCCACGTTCTTCAGCATGGACACCTCCGCATGTCTCAGTCCAGACACTGGCCATGCTAGACTGCCATTCCATGTCTCTGCCAACGCAAACCAGGTCTCACTGTAGAGCTGAATCTCAACTACCACTGCTGCTATGACAACCTGATCAGATCATCTATGAATGAGAATGTTACCATTTAAAAATAGAATCATTACAGTGTACACAATGAAATGATGACATGAGGAAGCTGTCAAGAGGAAAATCAAACCAATGTGTGGGTGTGTTTCTAACAGGAGATAAGCAGCCAAAGCATAATATCTGATGAGCAGAGGAGCACTTTTTCCACAAGCTCCCAAGAACTCCAACCACAGCAAGCCTGTCAGGATGTGACTGAGGTGTCACAGGAAGAGCAAGCAGGTAAAGATATCACACACATGACTGTCAAAACATCATTCACTTGACAGTTATCTCTGAGATGGTGTTTGGCCTGGGCGTAAAGGTTGACCTCTTTTCCCACGAAGGATTCTGAATGTGTTTCTAATGAGAAACTGGCACACACACCCACATACTCGCACACACATACACACATACACACACACACACACACAAACACACACACACACAAACAAGTGTGGGGTTCACCTTGCTCTCACAGCTCAGGAGAAGAAGACATCTTCTCTTCAATGTTCTCTCAGATCTGAAATCTTCATCACAGCACTCAGCACTTTCCTCCACTGATGTTTTGATAAGCTGTTCAGTCTTTTGTCTGTGTTTTGCTGGCTGTGGAAAAGACTGTCTATTTTTTATTTATTTACCCTTGCAAGCAAATAGCGTCTGATCTTGGATACATAATTCTCTATTCAGCTCATAATCTGATTGCACATTAGAATCAGATTTAGTATCGACCAGTATTGGACTGATATTGTATTAGATTGTTCTAGATCAAAGTCCCACAATCTACTTTATCTGTTTTTCCTGCTTTCTTACTGCTGTTAGGAAGAATTTGTGTGACTCAGTTTTCTATTAATGCCACCATGAGGAGTTAATTTGTTTTTTATTATCAAGTTCAATGTGTTTTCAAAAAGTATTTAATGGTTCGAATGAATATGTGTGTGTGTGTGTGTGTGCGTGCGTGCGTGCGTGCGTGCGTGCGTGCGTGTGCGTGTGCGTGTGTGTGTGAGTTTCAGAAGCTTCTGCTACATGTCCAAAGTCTACGTCTGATGTGCATGTGATGGACCAGGTGGACCAGTGCTCCTCGGACTTCAGTGACATACATTTAGGAAATGTAAGTATTGTATTTAATACTCAACTAAAAGTGATGAAAGTAATGTCATTACTTTTAATCTGCCGTCATCATCATAAGCTCAAAATTATTCTTGTGTTTTTACTCTGACTGAATTTAAAGACATTTTCATCAGCCCCAGCCTCAGTTTTACTTTGTATCAATAATAGGAAATGTTAGTGTTCTAGTATGATAAAGGAACCAAGTAAAATGGTGCTCATGAAAACAGTGTTTCTGTGAGCACCCACATCCAAACGCTGTCACGTTAGCATGCGGGTGTTCTTATTCAGTTCATAACAGCACAGTTGACTAAATGTGACTAATAAATATTTAACATTTTGTCCCGACTCACACGAACACCATTAAGATCAGCATCCATGCTGTTAACTCCTAGCATGGAAATAGTCAGATTTGGAAAAAAATATGGATGCAATGAATTCCTTTTTAACACCCAGAAATATGAATACTAGCCTGAACTAGATGAGCAGAGAGACATTTGCTCCTCTTCAGAAACAACAGATGAGTAGTTGTGTCTGTTGAAGACACTCTGTCTTGTTTTTAGCTCAGGCTGTGTGTGCCTTGCAGTGCATATGAAGTCCTGGATTTGTTCAGGGTCCATTATGTCTCCTTGGCAGGGGGCTAATGGTGCACTGTCTCTCCCTCTGTTCTGGTTATGTTTGTGTTTGCACGTGGCTGCATGCCTGTGGCTCCATCAGTGACATTTTGACTGATAGTTTACATTGTGTGGTTGAAGGCTGGTGTCTTGAATGGCAAAGTATCTATCAAGCTATCATGGTCCTAAAACATTAAATGAGTTGCTGCATTTATGGATTTCTCCTCTCTTCTGGTCATTATTTTTACTTTCACCACCTCAGTGCTTCAGTCCACATAGGAGATGCTGTAGTTTGATTGGATATCATTTGAAGGTGCAGGTCCCTGACATGAATCGAAGTGCAGTAAAAAGATTAGATTTATGAACCTCAATCAATTTCTATGGAAGATTTTGAATTAAGTGGTGATGTGTGGGGCTCATTGTTCATGTTATCCGTTGATGCTACATTTGTTTTGAATTTATTCTCCTTAAATTTTGTTATTTAAGAGTCGAATGTTTACTCTTCTGTTTGACGAACCCTCCCTCAGGTCAGAGAGGGTGAGATTGGACCATTTAAAAGCATCAAACTGGACGTTATTTTCACTCCAACCGTTGTAGGAGAGGTCAAACTGAACTTCCACATCAAGTTCTCTGATGTAACCAGCAAACCAGTAAGATACAACATGTTTATTGTCTTCTTAATTCAGTAGATAAGAAAGTTAATATAAGCAAAGAGCCTTGGATGTCAGTTTATTGCATTCAGTGTAATTTAACGTGAACCATCTGCAACTAAATGCCTCTTGGTACAAACAGATACCCATCCATGTGAGGGGTTTAGCAGTCAGTGTCCCTGTTTTCGTGGTTCGGCCCAGCATTGACCTGAAGATCTGCATGTTTGACTTCTTGTATCAAGACACTATCACGGTCCAAAGCAGGTGGGTCCCTCAGTTTAGATATGCATGCACACCTTCTGTAAGAAATAACAGATACTTTCTCACAAATTATTTCAGTGTCAGTCACAATCAAATATCTAATTAGTGTTTGAAAGATAAGCTTTGTTAGCCTGCATGAATAATGACAATCTAAAAGTGAAAGCTATACTATGCCTTCAAAACTGCATAATAGTAAATGCAGTTCATGTGGAAATGTGTGACCATATATGCCAAACAATTTGTTCTGGGAAAGGAGAGCAGGAGGCACAAATCCAAGCACATTTAGAGGGGATAAAGAGGCAAAAATAGCTGCGGAATGTTTTGTCTTTTTCTTTTTTTTTAAATAATTTGTGAACCAAACTTCAGGGTGGAAATTGCAAATTATGAGAGGTGAGATTCATAATGTGTATCTAATAGTTTTTAGTCAGCAAACATCCACATAGCAACAAAACCTGTGTGTAAAGTAAAGATGTGTTAGAGGACCTCACGATCACACAATCCTATTCTGTGTAACACTCCGTGGAAACCAATCCCACACTCAATTGTACAATGTGTGAAGAAAATCTGCATATATGTAGAGGGACATTATTATAGAATGTGTTATACTTCCTTCTGTTGGTATGTTCAGAACCACCGACATGGACTGCTGCAGTACCATGTGGGCTTATCTCTAGGATACAATCCTTGAATTTCCTCACATTCATTCAGCTGCAACCAGAACAGCATTGTCATTAAAAAAAAACTCTCTTGGAAATAAATTTAAACCCTCCACCCTTCCTGTGCCCAGAGTCAGGCTAGAGTATAAATAATAGAGATGTATTAGCCGATAAATGTTCCTAGACAAAGGATGAGGAAAGGGACCATGCGTTAAGCGCATATTCCCACAATCCTCTTTGTGTCATACAATAGCATGGATAAAAAGTAAATCCTTCATTATGGATTATGGTGTGATACATTGTGATGCACACACAAGGTTATGAAGAAAACACCGTGGGCAGTAACATTTACAGGCATGTGGTCCACCACCTAGGCAGTCATTGTACAGCATCATGTGGGGGAGGGACTGCATGTGTGGGGGATTTGTGAAAAATGCCATCTGGTGTGCCGGCACACCAGCGCATGTGACAACATGATGATGACAGCATCAATGTGAACAGCAGTAAGAAAATATTCATGCATGCAGCAGCTAACCATGCAATATGTCAGTCTGCCTCTAAGACAGTAATTTGAACACAGAATAAGTTGGCAGGTTTTCTGGTGAAACAATACGAGAGCTGCTACTTTCATCATTCATATTACTTTTCCTTTTAGTAGATGATGCGATATCCCACAACTCCTCCTGAGCTTGTGACAGATTTTAAAGAGAGCAGCAGAAAAACATAATTCAAAGTTTCTTTTCACTGTGGACCAGTGATTTGAACACTGCTCCTGATTATGCTATTTTTAAGAGGCTTTAAAAAGTGCAATGTGCTTGTGCTGGTGATTGAAATATCTTGGCAAAGATGTTTTTTAACCCCCTTCTCGTTGCCACCTGCTGGGAATTTCAGCATTGCTGCCCAAACTCAGTCCAAACGAAACACAAGGGCATTGCCTTCTTTCTTTGTCAAAGCATTCTTCAATCTCTCTCCATGAATTCCATCTCCTCTGTTTCTATTGTACCTTAGTTCAATCTGTGCCCTCGTATATTTGGCATGAGGAGTTTGTTGTTGATGTTATTTATAACATAAAAACCTGTTCTTCCAGCCAGGTACTTTGTAAAAGATTACACTGTTTAGAGCAGATGCTGCTGCAATATTAGGAATGTATCCAAGAACCTTTTGGATCTCAAGAGGCTTTGGAATACATGTAGAAAAAGCAAAGTCTAGCCACCTGGCCATTTGAGCATTTGGAGGGCAGTGGTTCTGTTGTAGCTTTTGTGTACTCAGAGTCCAAACTTATACACAGAGTGCTGCATACAGACCCATCATAAGTGTTTCTCTGCAGCATTACCTGAAACAGTTGTCAACTGTAACCTTAATGAATTGTATGAGCACCATTATCCGTATTGTTCATTGAATCCTTTGCCTTTAGAGTTAGTCATTTGCTGCATTTTTCATTTGAAATGCAATTTGTCCAGAACTGTGGCTGTGACTGTTATATTTTTTAGGCAAGTAGCTAAAATAATGCGGACACCAATCGAATTATGTCATTGTGAAGCATCCCATTTCCAATCAACGAGTACTCTTCAGTTCAGTGGTCTGCCTCAAGTGTACTGGTATTTTAATGGATTTTTTTATGTGCACCAACTGATTGTCCAGCCAATTATCCAATCGATTTACAGCTCGTCATCATCATGTATAATCAGCAGTGGGGAAATTGTTTTCACTGTGAATGCAGAATCAAGGTTTGAGATTGTAACACTAGCCAGACCAAATTGTTTTCACTGAGCAACAACCTTGACTTGTGACCAATTAACTCTAAGGGTGTCCAGCCGTACTCATGCACATCGCATCCAGACAGACTTTTTGCTGTTTTATTTCCCCATTGGTGAACTGTGTGAAGTTGAGTGTGTAACACAAAACAACACAACATCTGCTATCTCAGTAAACATGCCTGGATTGTAAAGATATCCCTGGTCGAGTTCATTCCAGACACCCTGTAGCAAGACAGTGTTATTGTTAAATAACTAACTCAAAATAAATGGATTTATTAATTCCCATTAAAGAAAAGTTTCAGAATATATTATTATTCTGCTGGTGGTGGCTTTCAAAAACAAACAGCCAAAATAATTTTTGAAAGTCAGATTTTGTAGGAATATGTCATTTTAAAAGATCAAGAAAATTACAATCGGCGCACCTCAAGTATTTTTGGCCATATTAATGTTCGCTTGACTTAATAAATTCTCCGAAGGAAATGATATATCAAATATATTGGCATATTGTGCTGTAGAGATTCACACAAAAGTTAGCAAGCTAACCTTCTATCTCTGACCCTTCTTTTCTTATAATAACACTGGTGGTTTCAGCCACACCTTATTTATGATTATAGATCCACTAAGGTCCAGGTTAAAAAAGTGATGGGGGCACCCAGGGAGCTCTGGAGACCGCAGAAGCTTCCGAGGTTCAATTCCAAGCTGAGTCTTTTTCTGTACAACACCCGACCTCAGCCACCCACCATTCTCTTTTCTTCTTCTGCCTCCCCTTGAGGTCTCTCATTTTCCTCTAATTACAGAAATCATTATTGTTTTATGTCTAAACCTAGGAACAAAGGAAACTAAAATATTGGTATAATTCAGGTTGAGGAGGTGAAGGTTAGGCTTTCAGTATCATAATATTCTTTGCCCTTAGGAAGCATATTGTTGTCTGTGAATTTCATTAAAGTCACCATTAAATCATTAAACATTTTTGAAAAATAATTGTTCACACTCAGCCAGTAAAAAAGCACGGATCAGCTAAATACTCCAGTTAATTAAAAGGCATAATTAGGCTGATTACATATCCATTAATATTCCTTCCAGAGCAATTTGAAGGTTACATTTTGACACAATTAAATAGGGACTTCATATGGCCACAGTGTTCCTGAGAGAGCACCCTTGCCTCCGGGAAATAACCATCTGGTAAACCTTTCTGTTAAAAGTGGGTCACTTCATTTTAGGGGGAATTGAGAAAAGAATGGTCCCTCGGTCAATCTTGCCACGGTTCATTAGTTTTGAGGATAGAAAAATAAAATCACTGTATACGCATGTGACCTGCAGAATTTTTCTGCCTGTTTGTATAGTCATCTCTTATGAAGATGTGAGAGTATTGGCTGTAGTTAGATGTGTTGAGAATTCCCAAGGTAAAAAGCTGTTTATATCACAAGTTATTACTGAGGCTTGTAGCCACAGGCACAACCATCTGTTGGATCTCCTGAAAACTGAAACAGCTAAAAGATACAGGCGTGGCAGACATCGCTCCATACACAACTATTTTTGTAGGTGTCGGTCAACAATAACATTTTACTTGTCTGAGGTCTCTGATGTCCCCTGGGCACAGTTGACATCAATGTTGTATTGTAGTCCAGCTAGAAGCCATGTCATAAATGTGGTGCTGAATTCCAGCTGTCTGTGCCTTTACAGGAGGACTTGCCATTAAGGGTTCCTAGTCTAATAAACCCCCTGTGTTATTTCTTAAGCTCTTTTTTTCAGTTATACAGAATGTTCCATTCTTTAAAAAATACACCTGGTATGCTAATGAAACATTGTCTTGGGCTGACAGTGCCAGCATTGCCTTAAAGCTGATCTTTGAGGTGTGCCCAGAGCTGAGGAAACATGTGGAGATCCTACCAAAGATGGGCTTCATCCAACCTCAGTCAACCTTTAACGCTCAACTCAAGTTCTTACCCAGGTAAGAAAGGACACTAAATGTGTGATATCAATGGAGTATTTAATGATCTGATTTCATTTATAAGCCTGGAGTCCACATATTTTCTATGAAGGTGATTCACTGTAAAAGAGAAAGGTTGGATCTGCTGTTCTGTGACATTCTAGCCTCTGTTTCTTAAATAAAAGCTGCTAAATGTTCCATACATAAAAGTAGAAATTGGAATGTGGATTAATGGGAAAGACAGATTATAAACTAATACATCTTAGCTAATCACAAAATGCACAGAATTGCAACTCTACCTCTCCAGGTGACTTCTAGGAGGACATTATTGGTTTTACATGGGTAAAATGACAGATCTTTAATCTTACATTACTAAGAGACCCTTTAATACCCAGTGATTGTGAAGGTGTTGCTTCTATCTACCTGCAACCTGAGCAGAATTAGTAAATATATTTAGAGGATGTGCTAATTCCTTCGACAATAATGTGGAGTCTATATTTAGATGGAGAGGCAGGAGTTGAACCACAGCTTGAGTACCAGGGGAGTGGACAAGGAGACCCCAGGGCAAATATGAGAGGCATGAAGTATGTAAAACCTCAGCGTGGGCAGTAGTATTCTTCTATCCGCCCACCTGGTTTCCCTTCACAGTCCAGCAGCTTTGTCTAGCGATAGCTTAGAGGTTACTAACGGGAAAAGAAGACAACACTAGGAGGAGATCTTCTTCACACATGTTTGCAGCATCATTGTTCATCCAAAGGAAAGAAGGGGAAAGTGGGAAAATGTTAGTAATCTGTCTCAGTGAATCGGCAGAGTTTTAATGAGAGGATTAGCGTGCAGCATTCCTCGTGCTGCTATGCTAACGCAGCTACAGCTGCCAGCACCTCCTTTCCTCCCTGCATATCAGACTTTTCTCTCCCTCTCCCTCTCTCGTGTCATTTTGTCTAACTCATGCAGGCTTCTCTTTTTGGCCTCTCACCTCTGTGCTGCACTAAAGTTATCGTCCTTTTTTCTGGCTCTCTGTATCTCTGCTGTCCAACTCTGTGCTCCTTGTCTATCTTTATATCCATTCTGCCTGTTAGTCTCAAACTCCTCTCATCCATCCAAGCATATAAAGTCCACCAGCGTTTATATGCTGGCTTTGATTCATCTTACATAACCCTAAACACCAGATCCATATCATTAATGAAGAAGCAAATCTATCTGTACCTTTTGACTTGATTGTTTAGTCTCTATATATACCAGTAAAGCAAGGAATGACCAATAAAATTTCAAAGAATAATCCAACTTTTAAGTCAATTATGATTGAAGAATTTTTGTCCGCAGTGGCTGTAATGTTTTCTGACAGGGTCTCATTCCTGCTTCTCTTTCCACTTTATTGGATCTTTTGTGTTTTATGTGACATTTATAAATACTTGCATTAGCGACAGCTGTCCTCTAAAGCACTCGTCGATCTGTCTTTTTTAGAGCCATGCACTCCTTATACTCTGGGGTCTGATTGTGTTACAAGTGTTTGCACAAATTGTTTGTGCTACCTTTGTTTAGGCGTTCCCTGTAATCTTTACGTTTGCTTCGCTGCTTTAGTTTGGTACTGGATCAGACAAAGTTTTCCTCAAAATGATAAAAATTAGCATTGAGTACTTCTTCATTTTCCAGCCATGCAGCCACATTTTTTTCTTCTTCTTTACTTTCTCAGGAAGAAAATGTCAGCATCAAAAGGATGCCATTTCCAGCTCTATGTAAAAGCCATAACTTAAAAAATGGTGGAATAGCATTTTGTAATATTTCTTTTAGTGGCTAATAATGATCCATCGATAAAGACAATGTTAACTGATTTTATGGCAGCTCTGTCTTGGAAAGTAACAGTATGACATCCACACGACAAGTATCAGATCTAAGCCAAAAACTTCACCACCACACAGAAAGGAAATCTGATCCCCAATGTGTTGGAATGCCTGTGTCATCATAAAGGGTTTTCTGATTGCTTCAATGATTGCACAAGAGATACATTATTTCATCATCAGATGGATAGAAGAACCTCTGAGGAATGTGAAATACTGGAAATAGTAATACTCTTGGGTTACTACATCAACTTTTGTTTTGCATTGCTTCCCCCCTAATAATCTTCATACCTAATATAAAATTACAAATGCAAAAGGAGATGAAACCAAAGAATAAGTGAATGTGTTCATTTGTCATGGTTGAATGTCATCTTCAGGTGTGGTAGTCTCTCTCTTTTTAAACAAATGGTCTCTCTCTTTTAAAATGGTGTTTAATTTTAAAATGAGTCTTCCTACCCAGCACCTGAGATTGGATTTCTAAATCCTTATAAATCTTTATTAGTTCTCTCTCTCTCTCTCTCTCTCTCTCTCTCTCTCTCTCTCTCTCTCTCTCTCTCTCTCTCTCTCTCTCTCACACACACACACACACACACACACACACACACACACACAACACCTGCCTCACCCGCAAAGCCAACAGCATTGCAGGTGATCCCACCCACCCCTCTCACAGCCTTTTCAGCCTGCTGCCACCAGGTAGGAGACTGCAGAGTCTGTGGGCCAAAACCAGCAGGCTCAAGGACAGTTTCTTTCACCAGGCGGTCAGGAGGCTCAACTCCCTCCCTGCTCTGCCCCCTGCCATAGCCTTGAACTCTACCCTCACAATGCCCTGCCCTCCCCCCAGCACCTGACTACCTATCTCTCCCTCCCCCCGTCAACTCAGGGTCTGCGCACACGTCACTTCCCCTATGGGATTAAAGAGTGTACAGAGATGCTTACCATCCCTTGTGTTTCGTCTAATAGTTCGTGTTGTACTGCCTGTGTTGAACTACCTGTGCTGTACTACCTGTGTTGTACTGCCTGTTGTACTGCCTGTGTTAAACTACCTGTGCTGTACTATCTGTGTTGTACTGCCTGTTGTACTGTCTGTGTTGTACTGCCTGTTGTACTGCCTGTTTACCGTGGGTCCAAGAGGACTGCAATTTCATCTGTGCTGTACACACACACACACACACACACACACACACACACACACACACACACACACACACACACACACACACACACACACACACACACACACACACACACACACACACACACACACACACACACACACACACACACACACACACACACACACACTGTTAAATCTGGATTCTAAAGTGACTCATTACTTTTATTTTTTGCACAGGTGTTTGCTGTTTGCCTTCTTATGAGAATGACTTATGAGAACACTTTTTCCTTCCTGCAAGGAATGTGCTCAACCTGCCCACATCCTCCACCATCTTTCCCTTGCTTCATCTCTCTCTGCCTGTCTTCCTCCACTTTCATTTGTCACCATTCAACCCACATGTTTCTCTCTCATATCCAGAGGATTGTTCCATGCACTATGCAGTCCCCTCTCCACTCTATCAAAGCCAGAGGTTCATGTGTTTATGATCCTGTATAGCCCAGAGGAAGGCTTCTTACTTGTATTCAGATGGACAAATAGTCTAAATGAAATGACTAGACATTAGTTTGCCTACTTTCATTTAGCCTGATATCATGTCCTTGTCATACAAGTATCTCATTTTATCACGTTCAGCCAAAATAATGATAAATAAATATCCTGAAGTTACAATTTCTTTTGGTTAATAACCTCTATAATATCCCCACATTTTTTACTGTAATTGTCCGTGGTTGCAGTCAGGTAACCCACCTGTGAAGAAGGCTGAAAAAACAGCTGTATAGATCAGCTGTGTAAGAAAGTCATTGCTACCCAAACTGACTGTATTTTGGTTTGGGATCAGTCATTATTGGCATTTAAGATTCAATAGCAACCTTTTAGTCATTTAGTTATACGAAGCTGTTTTTATATGTTGAGCACAGCAACTGCTTTCTCTTTCAAAGATAACCATCTCCTGAACTTTTAATTTTACATAATTTTTTCCTCCAAAAGAAAGACATGCTTTCATTTTGAAAAACTGTGGTGCAGCTTCCACAGTCCAACAGTTCTGCTTTTTATGCATGGTCATTTAATTCACTTTGAAAAGATGGGTACAGGATGTAAACCTGATAACAAGATCATTGGGATTGGATGAGTTGAATGGTTGGTTTTAAATCTAATCTCTGACAATAAAGGAAACTTGACCCACTCGGAATTTTCAGCTGATAAAAGGGAGATTACAAGACAGATTTGCTACAGATTACACAAAACAGTTGTACCAATATGTCTACCACTGTTTCATTGTCCATACCAGCATCAGAAAATACCGTATAATGATGTGAAACAAACAAAAAAATAGTTACCCATTTGGTGTATATCATCTGGAAAATCAGTTACCCATATTTTTTTTGCTCATCCATTTCCCCATAGTGAGAAATCCCTAAGCCTCTTAATCCGTTTGGTAATCCTTTTCATGATCACTTTTTAATGGTGAAGTGAAATCCAAGCAGGACTCCATATTGGAGAGGAATAAATGTGTTTCACATACATCATAGTTGTTCCCATCAACTAAAACGAAGCAGCAACTGCTGGATTAAATTAATCCTAAAATTGCACAGTTTCCTGAAGTCCTCCGAGTTTATTCAGCCTTGCTGTTAGAGACTCAGACAAAACCGCTGATTTTTGGTCCGGCTCTTTCAGTAAGTTTGAGTGACATCCTTTGCCCACTACAGCGCCCTCAGTAATACCACAGAGTCAGACAAACGATTTCAGTGCTTCACTAATCTCAGATGTGTCATCAAAGACTATAGGAAAGAATTAGTTTTTGATGAGGCTGTGAATAATCTGTCTGCAGAGAAGTAAAACAACCAAGTAAATCTGTGCAGGACACTGACGAATTTGAAGCCCCATCCATCCGCAAACATATGGGCCTGGTGACGTCCCACCATGGTTTTCCACTCTGCCTTGCCAAGCTAATTCAAGAGTAACTCTCCAGCAGTGAATCTATTTGCACAACAAAAAAAACACACACACAAGTGTTTCTTTAAATAAATTTTGCACTCATTGGTTGAGCAATAGATGACTTTTTCGTGACTATTTTGCAAATGCTGAAATTAAATTTTGTGGAAGTGACCTTTCCAGCTTTGAGTCATGCAGAGTGCTGTAGACGAACAGCGTTCTCACAGCAGTGGTGTGCAGCAACAAAGCCTGGGAAGTATGAAACATAAACCTGTCCTTGAACCTGAAGCTGATAGATATGTTAAAGCCTTGGTTTCAACGCTTTGGGGGAAAAAAATGCTGACATCTGGAGAGCCGTAAACCACTGACATTTACAGCATTAGCTCCCAAGCCTTCAACCAGTATTAAGAGCATAAAGAGGGAAAGAAGTCAGTTGAAAACTGAAGGGAAAAGCTAGTAATGGAGGGGAAAACAGGAGGATGCAGGGAGAAGGAGAGAAAGTGAGAGATGGGAGTGGACCTGAGCCACAAGCTGCATTTGACATTTGACCACTGTTAACATGATAATAAAGAGTGCGCACACGTGCTCATATAGTACGTATATACAGTATGTGTTATATTGAAGCACTGGAGTTTTTACATAAGCCTGTGCATGAATACTGGACCTATTTGAATCTTACATCTCCCATCACCATGGCTACAACCTACAGTAGTGTGGAGGCGCACTCTGTTTCTCCCTCCTGCTTTCCTCTGGCAAGCCAATGCCTACAGTCGTGGGTTAAAACAAAGTAATGGGTCTTCAGGGTCTGAATCTTAATGTTTCTTTGAAAAGCTCAACTGTGGTTTGTGTTTATTGGTATTTGATATACTAAAAATAGATGAACATTTAATGCAGTTTTGGTGTCATTATCAGTAGTGATAATTGGTGCTCTGTTTCCTTTTCATTTGTATTAATTTGTAATTTTGTCTCATAGATGCTCCTTATCCAAAGATGCAGAAACATTTTTTGACAGCGATACAGGAGTCCTGGAAGTCCCGATGGCAGTACAAGTATCAGGCCAGGTCATTATTTTATATAAATATGTGTGTGTGTGTGTGTGTGTGTGTGTGTGTGTGTGTGTGTGTGTGTGTGTGTGTGCGTGCGTGCGTGTGTGTGTATTTATATATATATATATATATATATATATATATATATATATATATATATATATATATATATATATATATATATATATACACACACTGTATATGTATATATGTATAAACGTATATATACCTGTATATATATTTTTTTTTTTTCAATTCTGTGCTTGTGTCCTACTTTACACCCAACAGGAAAAGAGCTACAGAAGGTTGTAACCCATTTTGTCTATAACACGCTAAAATTATCCTGGGCCCCCAAGGCCCAGTTACTTCACGGACACTAATAAGCTGAGCATAAAGGTTATTCTATGTTACTGAATGTATCTGCAGAAGCTGAATGTTTTCTCATTCCAGGGGCTACCATTATATGCTATACGTATTTATTTAACAGAATGTATATTCAACACTAATATGCACATATATCATTGTCTTCACATACGTCATGGATCACAGATTTCACACGTGTCCTCATTTTTGACACGAGGATTCATATAAACCATGAAACATGGATGGACTTTAAGGTTAATATATTAACGTGTTGTTCAAGTAAATGTGTCCAAAAATGATTTGTAATAAAATAGCACTCACTTCAAGTTGAGTGTCAGCACCTGCTTGATGCACTGATGTACTTCAAGTGACCATCAACATGAACTGTTGTTGGAGATTGAGATCAGTTTCATTTTTCTATTAGCAGTATTATATATCATATAAAACACAAATGGACCCACCGCACACAAAGCAGGAAAATGACATAATGTTGTCAGCTTGACTAAATTCAGTACAACAGTTATCCATAACAGCCTCCAAATCTTTTCAAAAGGTGGTGCTTGCATCATTATCAGATAACTAGATTTTTCAGTGAAACAAAACATAGTTCCATATCCAAATACTTCAAAATCACTAAACCTGCATAGCAGAATTCTGTAAACAAAAAGTTCAGAAAACCCATGAAGTGGAAAATTCCTTTATCTACAGCAGTCTTTTTAAATACCACAGAGCAGCTGCTTAGACATTCGTGTTGTATGGACGCCAGTTCTCCCTCTCATAAAAATCTAAATCTAGGATGATTTTTTGCCAAATCATCATCTTCCTCTCCCTCCACATCCAGCCCAGGACAAGGAGGGTGAGCGGGGTCCAGGCCAGGATGCTCCTGTGGAGCACCAAAGCTGTTGCCCTGAGCACCGAGCTCTGAGCTCCTGGCATTAAACCATGTGGCATCCACACACACTCAAACCCAGTCATACAATCACAAACAAACACGCACTCTTTTTGTCACCACATGTCACAGCAGACACGGAAGCAATGGTGCAGAGACCAATAAACAAGGTCATTGACTGACATGAATTGTGAAAACACCACTCCCAGCATCACAAGGTGGCTTTCTCTTCATCTGGGACTAGACACACACAAAAACCTTGTTCCTTAGTAAAAACCACTCGACAAGTATTGTCTTTGTAGCCAAGAGTGAGTTAGGTAAAGCATAGGCCAGCCAAATTGCTATTACATACTGTATAATATATAATTTCATCTGATGTTATGCAGACATGTTATTGAAAGAAAAACACAAGTGAAATTATTTTAAAAAGAAAAAATCGAAAGCAAGGAAAGAGATTTTTTTTCATTGTTGGAAATTAAAATATTCTGTTCGAAGAAAAAAACTGAAAATTGTTTGTCGTTGTGATTTTAGGTGAAGCCGTTTGATTTTGTGCTTCATGCGATTGTGACGTCAACAGACCTGCAGTTTGACCGGACTGAGGTGGACTTTGGTTTCTGTTCCGTCTACCAGTCGGTCAGGATCAGCGTTCGTCTTTCCAACCTCTCCCTGCTGCCTCAGGAATTTGGTTTTGTGGATGTTCCCGAGGTAACAAGAACATTTAGGGTTTTATTATCTGTGTTGTTAATACCTTAAGAATAACTAGCTCATTGTTTAATTCCTCTAATTTGGATGAATGTTTAATCCCACACTAAACAACATTCTCTTATGAGATGATCCTGTTATAACCACATAATAAAACACCAATCCCAACACATTTTGATCAGTCCCTGTTATAACAGTGAGATGACCATCTGATCCCTGCGCTGTGGGGGCGAGAGGGAGAATTTAACTGCAAGACTATGTAAATATTGCTCAGTTCTCGTCAGGCTGCTGTAGAACAGAGCCTCTTCTCCTTCAAGCTGAAAAAGTTCTTCTGCTTTATTTAAGAAACATATTTGATCAAATGTAGCTTCAATCTTCGCTGGTGTTAACAAAAAAAATAACTTTACATGTTGGGTAAACTGAAAGATTGTTTCACCAATGTGAGGTGACAGGAGCTCAGTCCACTGGGTTTTGGGCTGGAGACCAGAAGGTGGCCGGTTTGAGACCCACGTAGACCAAACAGGTTTGGAGTGTGACTGGCAGTCAGAGAAGTACCAGTTCACCTCCTGAGCACTGCCAAGGTGCGCTTGAGCCAGGCACCAAAGCCCTCATGCTGCTCTTTGGTGCACAACACAATGTAGCTTATGATGTATTAATAATTTTGAAAGTGGGTTTTCATTAAAATTTTAAGGATGTATGTGCATGGTTGTATGTCTTTGTGTGTGGCTCCGTGGTGCACTGGCGTCGTGCCCGGAGTGTCCCCTGCCTCATGCCCTATGCCGCCGAGATAGGCTCCGGCTCCCCGTGACCCGCTGCGGCGGATACAGCGGTAATATGAAGATGACTGACTGACTGACAATTATACAGTTTGTGTTGTTTGCATTGCAGTTTCTTGAGGTCCAGCCTAATGATGGATTTGGCACCGTCCTTCCACAAGAAACCCTGCAAATGGATCTAATTTTCAGTGCCAATAAGGCAAAAGAGTACAATTTCCAACTCTGCTGCAAGTCTGGAATTAACAGGTTGATTAATCTTGTTTATTGTGTAAATGAGATGTCATGACTTTTTTGAATTATGACTCATCTTCTCTTTAATGATATCTAATTTAAGAAGCATCATCATGTTTAATATGATAGATATTATTCACTTTAATTAATGCCATGTGTATTCATCTATAACTAAACAGTTTCTTTGTCTCTGTCAGAGATTTTCTTCTGTCCTGCCGAGCAGTGGGTGTCCGTCCTCCTTTAGAACTCTCTCATTCTCTGGTCCAGTTTGGGGCCACGGCGTTAGGAGACTGCTCCACTGCCATACTTCACCTGATCAACCATGAAACCAACCAAAATCAGTCCAAACAGCCAACCTCAACACTGGATAAAGATACCACAGCGCCTGTAGGCCCCAGACTGTTCTCCTTCATCCCACCTGAGAAGTCAGACGTCAGCATCACTCCTTCTGCTGGCAGCTTGCTGCCTGGAGAGGTGGTTAATGGAAGAGATTTACAATTATATAACTTCTAACAGAAAGGACTTGTTTCCATTTGAGGGTGTGGAATTTGAAAGATATTGTCAATTGATGTTAAAAAGGTTTTCCTTTTTAACACATTTCATGCAATACCCCAGTTTAAAAGTGCTTATTAGTGCCCTTTAATATAGTCTGGAGGAGTGGTTTTAAACCAGATGTGGTGTCACAAATGGGAGAGCCCCAATCAGTTGGTGTTTCTTATTATGGACACAAAATGTGATTTTGTCATAAAAGAATATACATAACCCTTTTGGCTTTTTGTGCAAACTCTATTGTACTCTACTCTAGTTAGAAACCTGAATCACCAGTAAGTGTGTTTCTATTTCTCTGTTTGAAAAAGGCACAGAAAACACAGAGTTATAGACATGGGGAAAAAAACTGAGTCTTGGTTGAACTCATTCCAGTCATACACAGTAGAATTTAACAGCCATCATAACTATCTTTGTAGTGAATGTAGTGTAATAATGCCCTCTAGTGGACACTAGTTGGAAGTGAAAATGTTGCTAATTTTGTAGCTTACATGCTACAATATCAGTGAGTATCAATTTTAATCTAAAATAAAAATTTATTTTAATGTTAAATTCAGTGTCTATCAAATAATAGGCTATTTGAAATTCACGGCAGTTTATAGTTTCAGGTTGTTACAGATGAATTTGAAGTTGACTGGAGCAAACTTTCCTCCAGACTCCATGGAAACAACCCATGGCTCATTTTTCAGCTATCAAACTAGATAATGCTGCATCAGTCCACGCTTTAAAGCATCCTTTAAATCTGTAAAATGCCATAGAATAAAAACCAGTGATCTTGTTGGATCCTTTAAATCTGAGTAACGTGTGGCTTCTCTCCTCTGACAGAGATGTTTGATCCAGGTGACATTCAGACCCAGACTTTCAAACCAGGTGATTGAAGAGGAGGCGCTGCGTCTCTTCCATTGTTCCAAGTTGCTCCGTGAGCAAGAGTTGGAAAGGAACAGACTCACCGAACAGGAGGTACAACGAAACACCCACCAACCCCAGTCCCCTGCTGCTATTGTGATGCCAAATGGGTTTAAATCTGGGATTACTTTTATAAACAGGAGTTTTCAGAATGAAGAAGCTACAAACCTGAGAGTGAACTGGCAGAGTGAGAGAGAGAGTGAGAGTTGTTTTTGTTTGTGTGTGTTGTTAGACTAACAGTGCTGTCCCAGCGGAACCCAGTAAAAAAAGGAAGGGCTCTGTGATTCCAAAAAATAGCAAGATATCTGACAGCCCAAAGATGGAGCAACCAACTGAATCACCAGATCCTGCAGACGAACAGCCAGGGTGGGAGGATTTCATTTTTCTAAGACTTGAATCTCTCATTGAGGTCATCACTCTTACTGCTTTCTTTGTAACACAAATACATTGGCTGGTGAGCAAAAATTGAAATATGAGTGAGCAATATTCAGTAATATTTAACATATAAATATCGGAGAATAGTACTGCATTCTACCTGAGAGGTTGCTTGTGTTTCTAAAAACCAAATATTGAGTTTCAATTGAGTTTCAACACAAGGCTTTACTTGTATCTTGTATCAGCTTCCATTATGTGAATGTGAAGAGAGTTTCCTGCTTTTTATAACAGTGATTAATATTTTATCTTCTAGGTCAGAGCACTATGAACAGCTCAGGAGTTCTCTGCTGTACTCTTTCACCCGGCGTTACAGAGAATTCACTGTTCCCTGCTTTGTGTCTGACGGAGAACCTCCACAGGTAGACAGACAGCTGCAGCCAGCATGGAGGTAACACTGAATATGCTTCTACACAGCTTTAAAATAACATGTAGTCCTGTCAGCTTCTGTCTTTATTCCCAATTTGCAAAGTATACACTCCATCAACATTGCATTATTTGTCTCATATTGTGTGTGTGTGTGGTGTTTGCACGTTCTCCAATGTCCACATGGGTTCTGTCCGTGAACCACCAAAAACAAGTAATAGAGGTAAAGTGGTAACTAAATTGATCACACCGAATGTCAGCAGGGCTCCGCTCCAGCCTTCTGTGTCCCTGAACAGGGTAAGAAAATGAATGAATGAATGAATGAATAATTCCATGGTTTTCTGTAGAGGCCTCAGATGTTTGTGAAATGTCTAGTAAAAATCAAAAATAATTCAAAACAAGCCAGTCAGAGACTGCAACATCCTGTGACACCCGTGGCTCTGGCTTCCTGAAAGTGTTGCTTTTTTTGTGATTATATCTCATCAGGTTTCAGAGATGACACTTTTGTCTCACTGAAGTCCAACACTCAGAGAACGTAACTTCCGGATGCCGTTAGCCAATAGAATGCACGAACAATATTAAGTGACTGCCTTCCAAAAATCCGCGATGAGTACAAAATTTGACATTTGACCTTGAACTAGTTTTCTCAAGGTCATCATCACATTTTCATCCCCTTTGCCGCCTGAGTAATGTGGTTTTTCTTTCATCTTTCTATCTGCAACTGTTGTGAAGATATTTGGTGGACGGACGGGCGGACAAACACACAAACACTGACAATTACAATACATCGCTGCTTCGCGGGACGTAACTAGAGCAGAACTTGAGGTTCCTCATTTCAACCTTGTGTTTGATTGATGCCTCTATGCTCTGGTTGTAACTCAAGGCTTACAAACGTTTCAAGCCGTGTAACAGTTTCTACATCAGTTTCAGTTTAACATTCAGAAGTCAGACAGGTCACAGCCAGCAGGCGTTAAACAATCTGTTTCTTTAAAGCAGTTCAGTTTTCAGCGTTTTGAAATAAATTTAGATATTAGACTAGCGCAAACCCATGGAAATTCCATGAAAAAACAATAATATCAGACTTCATACCAAACATATGAAAAGAATAAATAGCTACCTTGTTCTATGGAGCTAACACTACACTGCTAACATGGAGAGCTCCAGCTAAACCAATAGCCAACTAATGCTAGCCGAGCTTTTGCTGCAACACAAGAGACATGGTGATGTCATGTATGCCAGCGCATATTCCTTCTAGATTACTTTACTACCTGAACAGTAATTTCTACATTTTACGTGAATGAATGAATGAATGAATAAATAAATAAATATATTAACTTTATGACTCATAAAGAAAGAAACAGACCAACAAATATCCAACTGTCAAGCATGTTTATCAACGCGTCTTTGACGTTGAGCTGTTATATGTCAGAAAACAGCCAGTTTTACCTTCGTCCTTGCTATGTGTACATGTAGACACAGGTCACACACACTAACATCACAGCGGTTTTCGTCGCAGGGAGACCCCCCTGGAGAGAAAAAGTTTTGGTTACGTCGTCCACACGACAACGCAAACCCGGCGATTTTTAAAAAAATCACTTTAGCCAGCGTTTTCGTCCCGGATGTCTGCGTTGTCGAGTGGATGAAAGGCGTAAATGTAACAAAAAGCCTCGCTGCCTGATGCCATACCCCATATTGTTCATGTGATTCCTTCTGGCAGATGCATTGGTTGGGCGCCGTGATTTGTTGGGCACTTGATTGACAGGTAGTGGGTAGAGTTATAAAGTGTGACAGCGTGAGAATTTCAAATGAGTTTATTAAAATACAAGCAAACCTTGGTTTTCGAACGCTTTAGACATCGAACAAATCGGAATTCAACCCAAAAATTTTGAATTTTTTGTCTTAGAAGTCGAACAAAATTTGGAAGTCGAATGCGAAACAAACGCCTTTTTCTCGCCGCTAAGCGCGAGAAAAGGCGAGAAAAGTCAGGAGAAAACGTGACGGTAATGTGCTTTTTATTTTAGTTTACTGTATTCAATAATTTTTCACTTAATTTGTGTTCCATTGCCTATGGTACGAGTTATGGTACCAAAGGCAATGAAAATTAAATGCCTATGGTACCGTAAACTTGTGTCCAAAAGACGACGGTAACTCATACCTTAGGCTAACCTGATTACGTTGATGGTTTTTTTCTTTCTTTCTTTCTCATGTTTGCTTCTTTCTTTTACATTTCATCTTGGAACGGATTTAGACCATTTATGTTATTTGTAATGGGAAAAATGTATTTGGAATTCGAACAAATCGGTATTCAAACAACCTTCCAGAACGAATTGTACAGGTACAGGTTTGCCTGTACTGTATATAGGTGGGGAGATTATCTCAGTTATTTGTGTGACGCTGCATTTGTTGACAGTCTCGGCAGACATACTCCTCAGTTGATCTGTGATCCTGTCGATGTCTCTAGACCCTGGAACACGCTCCACCTGAAGCTGCAGTGTCCTGTTGTGCAGCCCCCTCTAGTGGTGATATCCGGCAATGGACAGAGTGTCCTAGACTTTGGTCAGGTGGCAGTGGGTGAGTCATTCTGAATGTTTGATGTCTGATGGTTCCTCTCATGTCTGACATAAAATATCAGTTTGTTTGTTTGTCGGTTTACAGAATAAAACATAGATTTATGCTTCCAACTTCATGGATAATACTTTACTAAAAATTACACCATGACATCCCCATAAAGTCTACCATACACCACAGTCTGGATCCTAGTACATTTAAATATTGACATTTATTGGGCTCATTAAAAATTGACAACTGTGAAATAAATAATTACACTAGAGAGGTAAACAGATATCAAACTGTAGCTGAAGCCGTATTGATACAGTTTTGTGTCAAAATTGACATTTGACTGAGTTAGCCTCTAAAATTATTCACCATTTGGAAAAAAATTCTTTGAGTATCTTTTAAAATGATATCAATGGGTTCCAAATTCTTGGAGCAGGTTTTCAAGGTTGGAGGAATGAAATGATGACGGTCGAACTATCGGAGTGTTGCTTTTAGGTGTAATAATATAAGGTCAGCCGCCATGGAGAATTGTGCTCACTGAGGGACGTGTAGTTCTGTGCTTCAATCAGTCACTGTCAAACATATGAAGGATTAAAATGCAAACATATATTTAACTGTTTCAAATACAACATATTTAGTGAAACTCAAGCTTTCATCAAACATCCAGAATGATTCAAACTGATAAGAATCCTGAAGAATGACATAAATCTGAGATGGTATTCATTGCAAATGTAGGCACTGGTATTTACCTAATCAGTGGCTGTAATTCAAAATGAATTCTTTTGTGCTATGAGCAGAACCTTGATTTCGATCGGTTGATCTCCAGCAGCAGCTGCATCTTCATCACTGGAAGGTGTGACCAAAACACCAACAGATGACACTGTGCTGGGAACGTCATCATGGAAGTCTCATGGTTCAAGTTTTAAGATGAACACCCAAGTTCAGACTAAATGCAGAGACATCAAGAAAGTAGTTCAAAGATTTATTGAACAAAAGCTACAAACTAACAAACAACCAAGTCCATGGAGAGAGGAATGTCGCAAAGCAGAGAAAATACAACCAAACCCAAAAATGTTCAGAACCACAATTCAAGACAAAGTGGGGAACACAGAGAGTAAAGAGAGATGAGGTGACTCACAGAGAAGACAACATGGTCCAGTGAAGACAATGAACAAATCCATACACACAGACACAACAGGTTTCAGTCTGCAAACACACTCCACTTGTTTGTATACGGTATATTTACATTTATGAGGTGACCTACTTCCTGATCTGTGGGAACCCCATGAGAACCACAGAAAAAATATCCTTAAGCAGGACTTGTCTGTTTCTTTGTTTGTTTGTTTGTTTGTTTGTTTGTTTGTTTGTTTGTTTGTTTGTTTGTTTGTTTGTTTGTTTTACCATGGAACTGTGTAGAAGTTGTGATTCTTGTTCCAAAAAAGCAGCCGCCGTAATTTGGAAAGAAGCTGGATAATAGAGAAAAACCACTGTCTTTAACGTGATTATAATTTTTTTTAATGTTAGATTAATAATTGTAATTTGGATTAGGACTTAATCTGATGAAAAGCGGCTGCTGGGCCTTGGTGTAAAAAATTGGTCTTTTGGGTGCTCATCTAGTTTTTTTTTTTGTGTCATCTCTTTCCAGGAGAAAGCATGATCAAGAGGATGACACTTCAGAACATTTCAAAGGAAGCTTTAGACGTATCCTTTGTCCAGCAATTACTGATTAAACTGTCACTGAGACTTAAATTATAACTAATGGAATCTCAAAACTGGAACAGATACATTCACTTTTCATGATGTCATGGTTTTCTTCACTGACCTTGATTAGAGACCTTGATTAATGTGGGCTCTCATTGTATTCTCATTGTTAGGGTCCTGTTCAGACATTGAATATGGCCAACATGTCAAGAATGTATTAATGCTAATCTGACATTGTGCTTGTTGTAAAGGGAGACTGCCACTCGTACAAACAACAGTGAGTTCTGCTGTTTACTGCTTTAACTGTTTCCCAGCTGAGCTCATCACTTTTGGATCCACTTGGTACTTTTTCCCTCCTGAATACTCTGAGGTGTTTAAAACCTGGAGAAAAGCAAAGTCTGGTCCTGGACTTCAGTCCGTCTGGCCAGAAAAAAGTAAGTTACCGGCTTAGTATCAGTATTGTCCACTCATTAAAATGACCTGTAACGCTCAGATTGAATTTGCATTATGGGAAATTATTGAATTTTCCTATTATTCTCCACCCTTATTAACCTTTCAATTAACAAAAAACATGATTTTAACACCACAGTGAAGAATTATTTAGTACCCCCCCTCCACTCTCCTCTAGTACTGTGAGACCCTGGAGGTGCGGAGCCAGATGATGACCCTGGAGGTGGCATTACTTGGGGAAGGCGTGGTCCCTGTTGTCACTCTATCCCCCCCTGGAGATGTCCTTGACTTTGGTTATGTTTTGGAGAAGGAAAGCACGTCTCAGGTTCTTCAGGTCGGTTAACAGTGATGGTAAAACAGCAACACTGAGACGTCTTGTAGGTGTTGAGAACATTTTCCGTAATCCGCATTTACAAAGTGGACTGAAATGTTTGGGTTGAATGTTGCACTGATTACCCTGATGCTTAAGGAGATTGCAGCTTTTGATCTGACATGAAACCTGTTTTGCTGGTAGTTAAAAAACAGCTCAGCAATGGAGGTGACTTTCAGGGTGGAGATGGAAAGCCTCTCTCCTTCCAGGCCTCACGATGGATCTGACGAGGTGTCCATCCTGCTGGGCAATTACACAGACCCCAAGCTCCATCCTGTTGTTGGTAAGATCAGAAATAAATATGTAGTTTAAATAAAATGATGCAAATGTATCCCAGACACGACTGCTGACTGAAAGGTGTGATGGTGTCTAAAGGTCTGGAATCATTCACCAATCTTGAATCCAACAAAGACACTCATACATGGTTTCATCTTGGGTCAGTTCCAGACTCCATGACAAAGACCTCTTAACCTCCTCTAGGTGGCGAAGGGATGGTTCTGATTATTTTTTCTCTATCAATGTCCATGCACCGTATATTAGGACATGAGACATCAGAAGCATACAAACCGCTTAAAGCTTTTTTTTAGCATTCTTCAGAAGACATAGGAAAAAATGGTACAAACATCAGATATTTTTAATGAACGAATTGACAGAAACAGCCATCCAGTAAGTCCAGCTCACCTGAAGTTATTCCTCATATCCATTAATATCTGATAATCTGTCGTGTACAGTCATAATGTGAATTCAGGTCTGTAAAACTGAGCCATGTTCCATTATTTAATTATCTATACATAAAATATATAATATAGATGTGATATACTGCATTAGCATTTGTTGTACAGCCCAGTGAGCATTAAGGGTTACTGCATCAAAGTTCCTGAGATGTTGTCTGTGTAGGAAGCAAGTCTACGAAGTGAACAAAAAAGAACATAAGTCGTTGTGTTATCAATTACTTTAAACTGATGAGGCAAAAAGAAACTTTATTTTGTTTCTGTTGTTTTCAATGACATCATTTCCTGTTTAACTAATACACTATTGACTTATTTTTTGATGTACACATGAAATAATTCTGTCTGGACAAATACACCACCTGATATTATGTTATATGTCAGATATTTTACCTGCATGTGTCACATTGTGTGCCTATCTGCTGTGTATTGCTCTCAGGTCATATTTGATCACATTTACTAATATATAATATCAGAGCAGAGTCAAGTTAGGTGGTTGTGTTGTATTCTCAGTGAAATAAATGCATCCCGTGTTTCCAAACCTGTCCAGGAACCCAGAACTACAGTGGGCTGAGTGTTTTCAGTGCGCTGCCAGCAGAGGGCAGCATTGATCCGGGACAGAGCCAGGACATCACTGTCACCTTTCAGCCTGACCACGCCTCTGTCAACTATTTTGACAGACTAACCATAGAGCTCACAAACAAGGTGATCAGAGCAGAAACACGAGAATCACACCTCACTCAGACAAACCCTAAACTTAAAGGTACCATCAAAAATAGTTCCTGCATGAAACTTCTAATAGCAAGGGCCTTTCAGTGATTCTTTAACCCATCTAAAATGCATCCTTGTTATCCACATCTACGTCATAAATCCTCTCTGGTCTGTGTGATATATCAACCTTAACCCTGTGTCGTGTCTGTGTCTCAGAGGAGAGTGTGTGTGATGGATCTGGCGGGTGCAGCATCTTCTAATAACATGTATCTGTATGGAGGAGACCGGCTGGCTGTGCCCATTGACTCCCTCCTCCCTCCACAGATAACCAGTCAGGCTCAGCTGTCAGGTATGAAAACCTCTGTCTTCATCTCCTCATCATGTCTTCCACCTCTCATGTTAGTTAATGGAATAAACAGTTTCAGTGTGGAACAGATCAATAATACGCTGATTAGCCATGGGAAATTTCCTCAGGGATTACTCAAGTAAAGTTTTTTTTCCAAGATACTGGAGGCTTCAACAACTCAGGAAACTCAAACAAATACTCTGACTCAAGTAAAGACTCCACTAAAAATCCACACATTGTATTGTTAATTTGAGAAAATTCTTAAGGTTCTATGAAGCATCCTATGTGCTTCTCGTCCATATTCAGATTGTCATTCCAGTGTGATAAAATAAGGACACTGTCAGGACAAGACCGCTGTGAAATATAATCCATGAGGTGAGTTAAAAATAATATCAGTGTGATAGGAGCTAGAATTCTGATAAAAGAAGTGAAAAATTCACTTGAATGTGAAAGCCTCCCATTAACTTCAGAGTCTTCAGAAAAGAAGTTAATGAACCCTAAAGGTGTAATTAAGAAGAACTCTGGTGCCACAGTCTTCATGTATTTTCCACTCCTTCTCTCTGCCATTGGTTTTCCTTCGTTTCCATAGCGTATCAGAAACATTGAGCAGACTGCTGAAGCACTGTTTTGTTTGCTCACAGCTGTTTGAGTCCAGACCAGAATGACAACCACATGGGCCAAATGTGCCGGGAACCTTTTATTTCAAATACATCTTAAATCTCTCCAGTACAAACAAACTGTACGCATCTGAAAACAGTCAGATGAGGTCCAGATGGAAATTTTGACACAAATTAATGAATGAATTGTAAATTTGGAAGGCACTATGTGGGACATAAGCTCTTTAAAGATGTCAGTGAACTATTTTAATAAAATATACTAAGTGTGGGACTTACAACACTTGAAATACTTTGGTCTGGACCGAAGGACCAGTTGGCAAAGCCACCATTCCTCCCCAAAGCCGTGCTACGGGCGCTGCTAAAATGTTTTCAGTTTCTAGATCGTTGATTTCTGAATCCCGTTCATTTTCAGCAGAGCCACAGGAGATGGAGAAGGCCAGCATTCCTGTACTGGTGACCCTGAAGGCCATCTGCAGTGGAGGAGCCATCACACCTGCAGTGAGGGAGCTGCAGGTGGGGTGCATCCGCTCCACCAGCTCCAGCAAGAAGGTACTGTGAGATCTCCAGGCACCCGAGAAGAACACAAAAGACACGGTGTGTCTGCTCCAGTACGCAGCGGAATGTTTCACACTGGACTTAATGATGTCATCAGCAAATTCATCACATAATTGGTCTCACACATACAGCACTGCGTAAGGGGTTTAAACCATTGTGTTTGCCTATATGATCACCAATCTGTGTATTTTTAGGGCGGGGGGGGTTGTAAAAAATTACCCATTATTATAAAATATGCTTTTTTAAAAGTGTTATGACATCAGTTTCCATTGTTTCTTTTCAACTTGCTTCTAGAATTTCTGCTCAGTCCTTTCTACCAGCAAATTAAAATACAGTATATATTCCTCTTATAGAACCAAATGAAGTGTCTTTGTGTTTCAAGGTTGGTGTCGATGATTCTGTCTTGTCTTGCTGTTTTTCAGAATGGAGAGTTTGTCTGTGAAGACGTGGAATCTCTGCAGCCGCAGGGCTTCAGTGTGGAGCCCACCAAAGGCAGCGTGGAGCCAGACCAACGACGCACCATCACCGTTACGTGGACACCCCCGACCGGATACAAGGTGAGGAAGAGGAGTTTAGTCTTTAATCTGATTCATATTTTCATGATCACTTGTTTAATCTGTAGTGTGTGTGTGTGTGTGTGTGTGTGCACGTGTTATGCGTGTGTGCGTGTGTGTCTGTTGCAGCCCAATGAGGTGGTGCAGACATGTGTTCCTGTTACCTTGAAGGGAGAGGAGACGGATATTTACAGAGTCACCCTGATGGCGTTGGTGTCCAACACTGCTGACTGACCTCAGCAATACCTGGAAGTCAGCCAGAGGGACACACACTGTCACACAAACTGTCTCACACACACACTACAGTTGAATTGTGTATTTATGTCACAAACCTAACTAATAATAATAATAATAATAATAATAATAATAATAATAATAATAATAATAATTGCTATTATTATTATTATTATTATATTGATAATAATAATGGATTAGATTTATGTAGCGATTTTCTGGACACTCAAACACGCTTTACAGTGGATCCATAATTCATTTACTCCTCATTCGTGGTGATGGTAAACTACATACTGTATGTAGCCACAGCTGCCCTGGGATAACCATCAGAGGTGTGGCAGCCAATCTGTGCCAACAACCTCTCCAACCACCATCGAAACAATCACACACATTCACACACCAGCGAATGCCTCACTGGAGGCAAGGAGGGTTACGTGTCTTGCCCAAGGACACAATGACAGAGGAGTAGGGGAGCGGAAGCGAGAATCGAACCGCCAATCCTACAATCATTGGACCACTTGCTCTACCACTGAGCCACTGCTGCCCCGTAAATATTAAATTTTGCATTAATAAAGCACGGTTCAAGAATCTGAGTTTGGTTGTTTCATTCTACAGCTACATTGTTTGTTTCCTGATCCCTTCTATTTATTTATTGGGCTTAAACTCTAAATGACTCAAATACAAACCCGATCCACCCACCAAATGCCTTCCATAACATAAAAAGCATTTCTTATTTGTCTTTTTCCCTCGTTAAAGAGCCTCTGAAACACATCCATTTATTTTCCTGACCGCTTCATCCGCTTGCACTGGTCACGGGGAGCTGGAGCCTATCCCAGCTGGCTTAGGGTGTGAGGCGGGGCAAAGGACACCAGTGCACCGCGGAGCCACACATAATTAAGACAGCCATACACACTCACGCTCACGCTGTGGGCAATTTGGAACCGCCAATTAACCTGAAGCGCATGTTTTTGGAGGTGGGAGGAAGCCAGACAACCCGGACAGAACCCACGCAGACACGGGGAGAACATGCAAACTCCGCACAGAGTGGGACTCGAACCAGGAACTGCCTTAATGCGTGGTGAAATCGCTACCCACTGCGCCACCATGCTACCCTCAGAAACTCAGACAAATAAAATCTTCCTCTGTCTTTAAGACTTCAAGACCATTAATCATGTGTGTGACTGCTCCATAATCCAACGTGTATTTTTTTTTTAGCCTGTCCCAACTAGTTTATGTTTTAACATGCCAAATTTGTTGGTATGTTAAAATTCAAAATCAGCACTTTTTTTTTTTGAAAAAACAAGTTTAGTAGACAAAAGGCTTTAGATATTTTATATGTGAACTGTTTTCATTTGACTATAAATCAGAAAATATTTGCAAATGATAATATTGTGTTTTAATGATGTTAAAAGTGTCTGTAGGTTTAAACTGTTAGTCACCATCATAACCCTGCACTGCAATCCATTAAAACACTGTATAGAACAATATTTTACATTCAATTTGTCTCACCCCTGATATTATTTCAAATATGTGCCACCATAGAATTCTATCAAAATGTTTTTGGCTCAAAATCTCATAAACAAAAAGACATGAGGTCACACTTGTCACATCGAAAATCACACACGTCAGATATAAATTGACAGATAAATAAAAGCATAAACACTGGACACAACCTGTCAGACAGACATGATGAATGACTGCACCCATAAATGTAAGGTAGACTTGTAGGGTAGTATAGGAAAAACACATAGTGCTACATACTTTCATGATGTGTCATAACAGAATGACATGCTTCTCATCCATGAGTCTGAATTGTTTTAGTCATTTAACTTAAATGTCTTCATTATACACAGAACACCTCCTGCTGTGTGCAGCCCAGACAGCGTTCGCCCTTCTGCAGCAGCTAATGCTGCCAGCAGGGGTTGGTCAGGTATGCTGCTGTCAGTCAGTCAGTCAGTCATCTTCAGATTACCACCGCTATATCCGCCGCAGCGGGTCACAGGGAGCCGGAGCCTATCTTGGCGGCATAGGGCGTGAGGCGGGGGACACTCCGGGCACGACGCCAGTGCACCGCGGAGGTATGCTGCTGTTGTATGATAAATGGTGTGTGAGCTGACGTCAGCCAGCAGACTGCACACACTGGAATTTAACTGGTGCTGTAAAGACCAAGAAAGTCCCCTTCAGTCCATCCTTGACTCAGTCCCAGAAATACCAAGATAGCATATTAATGTAAATATTAAAAGTAAGTATAAATTCATTTGATGCATTATTCTGAAATATTAGTATTTATATATGTACTAATCAGGACCAAATGAACAGTTTAAACTAATGCAAACATATAATATTCCTCAAATATAATACACAATCCTAATTTCACTGACTACTGCAGTATTTAAGTTGTTCAAACCCAGGAGGACAAACATTGTAGCTCTTTGCAGAGACCTTTTAGCTGCTACAGATATGATGCATATCCAAACATCAGCCTGAGGAATCCATCTCAACACCTACACACTCCAGGTTTATGTATATATATATATATATATACTGTAAATATATATATGTCTTTTGTCTTTTGCTTAATTTCCTTGTAATATTTTTCTAGGGATTGTCATCGTCAAACGTTATTGTGCAATTACAAAATCCGTTAAAAGATAGTCTAAAAACTGATGCATGAGTTGGTACTCATGAAAACATTTGATTCATATCATGTGATGGTCTCACATACATTTACGTGCTGCACTGCGTGAGGAAAATCTTCAATCTGGTTGACTGTATCAGACTTAAAATGATTTCATGCAAAAAAACAACAACAGCACCAGGGAAAAGTGTATAGTTTATATTATTTAGGGGATTACTCTGTCACAGTAAATAGCTGAAGTCCATTAAAATGAGCCTGAGAGACTCCTAATGGTGTCCAACTTCATGTGTGCTAAGCTCTGTGCATATGAACAGCAGATGTCAGTGATGACACGGTGCCAACCAATAGGATCTGAACCCTCTCAGAGATGCATGCTGTAAGCATTTATCAGAGATTGTAGGAGATTATGCTAAATCAGATTACAGCACCCCAACCTGCCTATAAAAAGCAAGGTCATTATGAGCTTAGCCTCATGTAATGTCACTGGTTTTATGAAATATATGAGATAATATTAGGCAATATTTATGTTGCCATTTTGCCTCTTTTTCTAATCTGATTTATCTTGATCTGTTGCTAATGCTGTAAGATAGTGCTACTTATGACCCTGCTCTGCTGATAGGAGGTGAATGTGCATTGTTTTTGTCCATATGTCTGTGAAAACGACTGATGGAGATAGTGAAAGTTATCTTTATGGAATAGAGAAGGAGCATGCTACACAACTATGAAGGGCATACAAATGTGAAATATTATATTTTGATGTATTTATAACAAGAAAACATACAGAAGGCTGTTCTACCATTGTCGTACGGTATGTATTGTTTGTGAAGATGAAAAACTCCTATTTCTTATCAAGAAAAGAGAATGTTTGATATTTTTCCTCACTTCAGTGGTTTCCCACACAACGATCATCCCTCTCATCACCACAATCTGTCAGAGTTTGATGACGTTGTAATTATCACAACTAAATCAGGCTTACGCAGAACACTTCTGTAGATGTGGATATTTTCTTTCTCCTCTCTCATTAGTCTTGATGCGGACAATAAGATTTCTCCCCTGGGTGTCCTGAAGCCCTGCGAAAGAAGCCCAACAACACTTGTATGTAGACAAGCAGGTGTGTATCCACGGGCAACTGAATCTCACGAGTATTAACCTGAGTCCCAGTGGAAACCTGCAGTCAGAGCTCTACTTGACACACACACACACACGTTTACATGAATGCACACACGCACGCATGCACGCACACACACATGCACACGCGCACACGCGCGCACACACACACACACACACACACACAGAGTGTTCTTCGATCAACTGCCTGTGTTACAGCAGGTTAAAGTTAAAGGCAAGGAATAAAGGGAAAGGCGGGCTCTCTTCTCTAAAATCAATATGAACAATTTTCTTATTGTACACCAAAAATATAAATAAGTGACTTTCCATACGGGCCCACACACCCTACTATGGGGAAGTTGTCTTTCGTAGGTCCATTAATACTGTATGTGGTGACAGAGGTGAACAACAGCAAAGGATTGTTCGTTTTTCTCTATCAGGTCTAGAAAAATCCCAAACAAATCAGTGGAAACTCAAATAACAGCCTCAGCTTAACTTTGTGTAGAATTTCTCTAATTTTTTTTTAATCATTCTCCCCTTTTTTGTCATTACAGTAGAAAAAGACTGCATGTGCAAATATATCCCAATTTCAAGATCAGCGTGACACACGGTGCCTCTTATGCATTTTACACCTACTTTAAATTGAGCCATAGCAACGACTGTCAAAATAACATTTTAAAGGACAACAGAAAAACAGATCTGGCAAAAACAGCACATCCCTGATTGCAAGGCTGCAACTGACAGAGCAGCATCTCTCTGGAGCGTTCTTCATCCAAACCATAGCTCATGATGCTTTTGTCCTTCCCCACCGGACCAGGCCCATACACACTTTGTTGTCCCGGAGGATGGCAAAGTGTTCCATGTCTCCAAGATACGTCTTAACCCACTGAGCATTAACCCCTCCTCTGAGCGCTCTACCTTGACTACTGGTGATAATTACCAAGTCGTCTATGTGCTGAAGTGATAGTCCACCCACAAACACCAGGCACCAGCGATACATCCCCAATGGATTCTTAGCTGGCACAGGAGCACAGAAACACACCGTATGGCAAAATTAATATCCAGAGAATAACAACTGATAACAAAAACCATTGCCATCTAATAATGTCCATTATCCTGGGGACAATGGAACACTGATAACTGTTAGGGGATTATCAGTGCAAAGATTTAGAAATACAGTGTGGAAATATAAACATAATGTATAGATGAAAAGTTTCAACAAACTACCAGGTAATAGTCGTGAGTGTTTAGGTATTGTGTTGAACTGTTTTGGACATAAATACCTGTCACTTTGTGATGTAATTGTCACATCAAATTGGACCCCAAGGCACAGGTAGCACTGACTACACATGCAAGGTGTGTTTTGGCCATGCATCCCTGCAGGGGAGTGTGTTCACCTCTGTAGTCAAATGTGTGGCACTGTCCTGTTTGGTTTGCAAATAAGACAGTATTATTGGTATGAAGTAGCTTTTCTTGCTGTACCGACGTCCTCCAAAGAATTAAAGTGCACAACACCCCCCCCACACACACACATATTTCAATAAAACGACATATTATTTTATAGTGACACACATGTATTGTGAAGTTTTGATTATATTCACTTTACATTTGGTAAATTATGGCCATATTTCTCCAGAAAGCGTAGCTTTGTATGAAGCAGTCTCTCATATCAATGGGAGTTTGCTTGTTAAAGGTGTTAAATCTCTATTGGCGGATTACATTTTATTTAAATTCATCATATGCATAAACCTATAGAGTGAAAAATGTGTGATTTGTTAGATAAATACTATCTAAACGTGCTCCTGTTACCAAAATGGAAGTATTTCCTGGTGTGTCGGAGTGGTCACCGACCCTCCGTCGTGCGTTATGACGCTACCACACAACGTGGGGTTTCCCAGACCTTAGTGCAGGGTTACCGCGCCCATCTCTGCTGTTTGATGGCCGGAGGAAGAAGCGACTGAGGTCCTGGAGTGAAGGCAGAAAAAAGAGGGACGACGAAGCTGGGAAAGACAGGAAAAGAATTTTGGTGTCGTTGGAAATTGTGTTGAAAAAGAAGAACGCCTAGGCGGGACTCTGACGCTCTTATCTGGGTGAACAGCACCTCGTCTCTGTGCCGGTGTGTCTCCCCTCGGCGGGTCTGAAACTGGGTTCGGGGAGTGCCGCTCCTCGGTAGCTAAACGAGCTAAATCTGAGCGCCTGGGCGGTGAGAGGAGAGGCAAGATTTTGCTGTTTCCAGTCAATGTGATATAAACAACAGACACCCTCGACTGAAAGCAGGTTAGTGTATGTTTTTGATATTTGAAAATGTACTTGAGGACATGACTTGTGTGTGCAGTGGGCCAGTCTGTCGGGCAGGAAACGTGAAGGAAAGGGGTTAACATGAGCGGAGTGGCTTCACCGTTAGCCGCTGCTACTCCTAGCTAGAAGTCGCTTCCAGTGGAATGGGTGGGGGTCACAGTTCGACAAACTTACATGCACTGCCTTAAAACCAGGTGACAACTGATCCTAATATTAAGCAAGCTTCTTATATTTAATGACATATCTTTAATCTAGTAGCTAATTACCAGTTATAGGACGTAGTTTACAGGGTAACTTTGGTAGGTTAGCCACATCTCTACTACAGCGCCTGGGTACATGAACTCGTCTAAATAAGTTGGTGAGATTATTCTATGTCAGCTTTGCTTTACTTAACATCTTACGGAACAAAATTTAATTTCTTTGGTCTTGAAGTGACGGCGGCTAAGAATTACCAACAAGGTTTTGGGATTTGTATGTTGGTCCATATTTTTCCATTATATAGCATTACCTAAAGCGAAATGTTCGCACTTATGTCATTGTTAGCGCACCGACAAACTCCGATCGAGCTTTAAAGGTGGCTAATATAAAGTCGCAGCTTCTCACTCTTGCTCAATTCGGACGAACATGGAACAGTTTGGATCGACTTCCACTTGTGTTTAAAATGTGTAACTTAGCATCATGCAATTGACAACGGAGTCAAAAATGGCTACTTCACCAGCAGAATCACCGCCACCCCCACTATGTGAGCCAGTCCGTACAAGTTAGCCAGCAGCGGCCACAGCCTGCGTCTACGGCCTGGTGTGGTGGATCTGGGCTCGTAGAACTCGACCATGGCAGCCAGAACAATTTCCCTGAATATAAACGGTATATATTGAGGGGCATATTAACCGTAATGAGGCTGAAAGACATCGCTAAACTGTTTGATTTTGCAGCCATCGGAACAGATTTCACAATATTGTAGCTGGTTGAACCAGCATCGTTTGTACAGGGAATCGAAACCACCATAGATTCAGGTTATACGTTGACAATTCCCACGTTGAGTCTTCTATCCGGCACTCATTTATAGTGCTGATAATAAAACTAATTTGTTAGCTCGACTCTTTGCTAATCCGCAATGTCGATAGAAATCTGCATCTCTTTCTCGGTGGTGGCACAGCTCTAAGATTGCCAAGAAAAAAATACATCGAGCACTGTTGTGGACGCTGTAGTTGTAAAAGCTATTTTGTTTGTCGAGTGTTACACCGGCGGAGATATAGTTCACACATCAAGTGGAAGAAGTCACTACAGTGTTCTTTAAACATTATTGGTTAATTGGATTTTTTTCAATCTGTTTATCTCGATCGCGGCTCGGTTGCATGTTAAGTTGTTAGCAGCTACGGTGACTCTGCTGCACCGGGCCGCCCCGCTTCTCGGCTTCTGAAGCTTGATTCCGACAACGACCTCGATAAATTTAAAAAATAAAGCCAGCACACAAATGTAATGTTCAAACCAGAGTAGAGGCGATTCAATGGTTTATTTATTGGTAAATATTTACAAAGGTGGTTTAGCAGCGAGCCGGGCATGCTGTCGCAGGAAGCCGAGCTGAGCGCCGTCTCCATCGGCTCACCACTGGGACCAAGTTGTTACCCAGCAATCTTATGATATCACATCTAAAATATTAGTTTCCTCTAGTTTCACTACATTTTTCTATGTTTCTTAAAAGAGTTATCTGTGCGAACCGGTTCACAAAGATGAATTCATGTTGCCCGTGTGCCCCCTCCCTTCCTCCGCCTCCTGAATGAATGGGCTCCTGTATTCAGGGCCCAAGCAGCTGCAATGAACAAGATGGCGTTCAAAGCCGTTCTCATTACCGCTTTTTCTCGGACTGAGAGACAGCTGCCGAGCATCCATTCAGTCCAGGATTGGCACACTGTGTTTCTTTGACTTCCCCATCGTAAAATTATTGATAATTTCTTTGTATTAATAACGGATTTAAGGTAATGTAATTCCTTGTCAGATGAATCCAATATGTAGACCTCATATACTGGACATCGTGGTGGGGAAAGGGTTTTGTGCGTCTGATCTGTCAACCTGAATACCAGGGTACATGGCGACAATAATAAGTATTTGTAATGATTTATAAGAAACGTTAAGCCTTAAATGAAACTGATCTGATCTGAAGCATCTGTTACCATTCCTAAGGGAAGTTCTGCATATTTGTCCCAACGCTGTCTGGAGTTGGAAGTTAATCATAACTGAGGAGGCAAAAACATTAATGTGACTGTAAAGAACAGAGAAGGCAGTTATTAATTTTAAACAAATTTAGGTATTGCATCAAAACACTTCATTTGAATGAATGTGACAGTTAACATAATTTGGAAAACATATCTGGTCTGCGTTCATATGCCACTTTGCTTCATTTGACCCCCAGAGTTATGTGTATCCCCCCCCCCCTTTTTTTTTTTGGAGAACATAATTTACATTCAGATTTGAATTTGCTTAACATTACAGTCCCATTTTGTTATCTCCAGTTACATTTCATATTTCAGATATTAAAAACTATAGCTGTAGTTTTTTATTTTGCCAATCAAAGCATGGTAGCACCAGTCCCGAGCTCTGTAACTATCATCTCAGTGATTCCTCTTTCACAACGCTTAAGTGTAAAACTCTTCTGGGGTTTAGGATATTATGTCTTTGTAAATTAAATGTTCTGTGAAATGAAAAATAACCAGTTGTCATCAGACTGGCAAGATCATGTCAAGGCTTTTTTTCCCATTAAAAGACACATAAGCTTAGTGCACATAAGCTTCTGTAACTTGGATGTGACCCTCTTTATAATGATATCCAGAGTGTATTGGACAGTCTCTTTGTTGGCCTTAGACAGGGATGGCATATTTCCCAAAGAGATGATCTTGATGTTAGTGCATTGCTGAAACTGATAGGAAAACTCTGCCTCAAGAGCTTTGTGGCATTTACAGTTTGGCTTTGAAAGATTTATTTTGTATTTTCAACTGATGGGTGTGGGGTTTTTTTTATCTGCAAGTCAGTAATGTGAATGGGATTACATTGTTGGCTTGTTGATTTCACTGTCGGGGATTATTTGTTTTTAGCTAGTGATGATTTTTATTAATCATTTTTAGGGAAGTTTTTTTAATTTTACAGCATTTTCCGCACCATAAGGCACACCGAATTATAAGGTGCAGTCTCAATTATGGGGTCTTTCTGTTACTTTCTGTTACTTTAGCTATACATAAGATGCACCGTATTATTGGGCACATGCTAAAACAAGGTAACGGAAGCAATACAGCGAGTTCAAGAAAGGGTCAGAGCTGATCCCCGATGCAGTCCCACCTCCACCTTGAACTCCTCTGTCACACCTACAGCATACCTCACCACTGTCTTACAGTTCTCATACATGTCCTGCACTGTTCTAACATACTTCTCTGCCACTCCAGACTTCCTCATACAATACCACAGTTCATCTCTGGGCACCCTGTCATACGCTTTCTCCAGATCTACAAAAACACAATGCAGCTCCGTTTAGCCTTCTCTGTACTTCTCTATCAACATCCTTAAAGCAAATACTGCATCTGTAGTACTCTTTTTTTGGCATGAAACCATACTGCTTCTCACAAATTCTCACTTCTGACCTTAGTCTAGCTTCCACTACTCTTTCCCATAACTTCATTGTATGGCTCATCAGCTTTATTCCTCTGTAGTTGCCACAACTCTGCACATCTTCCTTGTTCTTGAAAATGGGCACCAGCACACTTCTCCTCCATTCCTCAGGCATCTTCTCACTATCTAAGATCCTGTTGAACAACCCAGTCAGAAACTCTACTGCCACCTCTCCTAGACACTTCCAAACCTCTACAGGTATATCATCAGGATCGAATAGCTTTCCACTCTTCCATCATCTTCAATACGCCTTTATCTCCTTTACACACAGTCACCTTATTCATATACAGTATCTGGAATAATCTTTTTAAATTTTGTTAACTGTCCACACTTTTGTCCTCCTTGCCTGTAGTCAGATTGAGTAAAGTAACCTCTGAGGTCCAACAGATTTGATAATGCCCCATCCATTTGAAAATGCAACTATTCAGGTGTCTGAATGTTACAAAATAGTGAGGGTAGCATGCTTCTTCCATGATATTATTACTGTTTTTGTAACATCAGATTTTGAAACTGTGGCTAACTGATTATCAGTACTCTTACGTACGTCTGATATTCTGATATGAGCCTGTTTTTATAAAGCAAAAAATTTGTGGAGAAGCTTTGTGAAATAGTAGCTCAATAAATATTTACAAGAATTTTATTTAGTGGCCTGGTCTGTGCCATAGCGTGCGCGCACACACACACACACACACACACACACACACAAACCATGATGTAGTAATATGTGTGATAAATGGTGTAAATAATTTCTTGCTTCTAATTAATCTACAAATCCCACAGTCGATATTTATATTCAGAGTTCTCATACAAAATGTTTTTAGTCACATTCATTAGTCAAAATTGTCCTCATCAATGTGTCCTCATCAGCATCTTGTATTTGTAAGCAAAGAAGCAGTGTTTATGAAGTAGTGCTTGTTGGGGCAAACCTTTACAAGTTAGTCTACTCTGGCTGCCACAGCTTTAGCCCAGAATGTCTTTGGGCTAGCCCTGCATATTTTTGGTCTCCGCAGCTGGTAATTTATTTAAAATAGTCAACCCTAAAGTGGACTGTTAGTGGTATGGGGAAGATGAAATTGTGTGTATTGTATCAGTTTTTGGTCTTGACATCCAAATCACTGCTTGCACAGTAGTGTTGAGTAACTTCAGTTCAGTGGCGTTTATTACAGCAATATTGACACCAACTGATCCGTCCCCCACGCAGCAACAGAAAATGTTAGCAGTAGGAAAAACTAACTGGCAATCCCAAAAATAATGAAACAGAACTTGATTGAAAATATAACAAACAGATTAAAATATTTTAAAATGCACCAGGAAGCAAGAAATTATATGATTTCATCAGCAGGGGGAATTGACTTAATGCCAAGGCCCCTCCCTTAAAATTCAGAGTCAATGCCACATCAATGTGTTCTGGTTTTTCAAAGGGTTGAGAGAGCAATAAATATATTACCTATGCAGGTATCAAAAGCTGGCTATACAATGCTGGCCATGTGCATCTACATTTCTTGCTGTTTATCTCAAATCCTACTACATGGCAGCCAAGGAAAAATATGTCTGGCTGCAGATAGACTCTACCTTCCTTATGGGGGAAGTAACAACTAAGATATTCTCATAGTTCTCATATGAGAAAAACAATATAGTTTTCCATTCGACACATAGTCTTGTAATAGTCTAGCTCTTTCCTGAGAGATGAAGGTGAGTGTTTGCTCTACAAGTATAGCACCAGGCCTACGTTGGTTGCTAAAAAAAAAACTAGCCATTAGTTGTTTGCACTACAAATGGACCTTCTACCATGTACATTTCTTTCTGATGATTTTGCATAACTTATAAACCAGTGGTTAGCAATATCTTGGAGTTAGATTTGCACTGTGTTTTCCTAGTCAATTTTCTGGCTAGCTTGCTTCTGCTGTCTGGAGAATCGGGTCTAGACGTTGAGCAGAGTTCCTCTTTTCTCCCTTCAGTGAATGCTGGTGTAGGCTAGGGCTGATGGCTACTTAATCAGTTTTGTAGGAAGGTGGATGATTCCTCCACAGTAGTTACTGCAACTATAAATTCTGACATGCAATCAAAATGGGAGTAGAGGGCAACATAGAGGCATTGAGAAAATGGTGCAAACCAGGTTCACAATGGATCAACATGCTCACTTGCCCCAGTGAAATTTCCAGAGTCTAGAAAATATGTGACTCTAGAAATATGTGAATAGGCCAAGCATTGGTTTGGGCTCTAGACACACAATATGGGTGGGTTATGTTAAAAGTCTTGTAGCAGAATTATTTACACATACAAACTAACACAAATGAGCACATTTGATTAAAAAAAATGTAATGTTGTTGTTTGTTATGTTTACTTACAAATGAAGTCCATGCGCAGTTCCTTCTGAACAAAAGCATCGAAAATTTTTTGAGTTGAGATATGTAATCCTCTTTTTATAGTAAGGCAAAGTGAGCGGAAAAACAAGTGAACAGCTGCACTTGACTTGCTGACTATAGATTGTAGCTTGCTGTCATCGATTCTGCAGCTGAGGAGTCCCAAGAATAATAGCTGGGATCACCAGTGCACCCTACCATGAGGCAGAAGAACTGTTTGCCTCACTTAGTGCTTCTTCCCATCCGTTTTAGGATCGCTCAACTCAAACACGTTACATACAGTTGTTGACAAAAAAATGTGTACATTATATGCATTAGCTAAACTATCTAAATTTATTTCATAGAGCAAACGTGTTTGAACATTTTAATAGTGACATGTAGAGAGATGGCATTACGGTTTCACCATTCAGCATGCCAGCACAGCTGGCCAAGTCATTGTGCAAAACATGGTGAGGCTTGGCTGGCTGCTGCCTCACCACAGGTCTCTTCTCGGTAATTCAGTGATAAATGTAAAAATTTGGCGATGTTGAGTAAAAATAATTTAAAATTGGTGACGTTTAACAGAAAATGACTTTATTATACACATCACTGGATAAATATAACTTTCATTTCTTCCATTTTTCTTTTTTTTTTCTTTCATGATGGCAGTTGAGACTGTGCCTCCCTTGACCGCACGTCACTGGGATTTCTGTTCTGACAATGGCTAGCAGCCAAGGAGTTAAGCACTTTGCCAACATGTAGCTAGCATTTAATTTATTCTAGAGGAATTGGAATTTAAAAATGAGAAAAGGCTATTTAGTTTCAAAAGTCTTTTGTTTAAACCTCGAAGTAGCTGTACTAACTGCCTCTCCATGGTTACAATCCTCCTTTTTCCTTCCAACAAGCCAGTTAAATAGACTTGTCTGAAGTATAGCTTAACTGTCAAAATTTTCTGTGCAGGACAACTTTTAGTCTAAGCCTGTTTCTGTCGATTACTTGATAAAATAACTGCAGTTGTATCAAGTTCAAGCTTTGTCCTGTGGACCAAGCTAGCTATGTGGTAATTACGGGTACTGGGCTCTTAACAATGGACAGCAGGTAGTAATGACGAGCAGCTAATTAATGTGACAGCTTGTGAATGCAGCTAACTTTACATAGCACCAGTTGGGGGAAATGAATTGGTCATGGTCTGGGTCACATATGTCAAAGTCGAGGCCCACGGGCGAGATCTGGCCCGTGACACATTATTATGGCCTGCAGGATGATTTTTAATTACTATTAGAACCGGCTCACAGGCCAAATCGGCCCGCTGGTATTTTGCACTCACCAAAACGACATTCCCACAATGCAAGCGGCCTTTGGTTTCATTGTTTATCAGCAGTCAGACGGAGGTTGAATGTAGCCGCTCCCCTCCTCAAAAATGGCTAAAAGGAAGGTTGGACTCTGAGAGCAGGGGTTTCAAGCCAGGTGGGAGTCAGAGTACATGTTCAAAGAGGTAAAAAGTAAACCCGCGTGTCTTCTGCTAAGCTTGCACGTTTCATCCTGACACAGTGCCCCAGCTGCGCATCCATCTCTGATGCTCTCTATCTTTAGTTCCACATACGTGTGTGAAGAATATTTCTCTCTGATGAAGCTGAACAAAATATCATACAGGCACTGTCTGACTGATAAATACCTTCACTGATCCTGAGGATTTCCTCAGCTCAGAGCCTGACCCCAAACATTGATGAACTTGTATGAAAGATGAGACGGCATCAAATATCAGGGTCAGCCTCAGACAAGTGAGCATCACAGAGCAGTAACATATTTTCAGTTTTAAATTCAGTTAAATTTTTACATTTCTTTCTACAAGACGTGATGTCTCCTTGAAGAAAGTATTTTTTTGTCTGTGTGCCATAGATTTTTTTTTTAAATTTATATTTCAGTTGAATGGACTCAGGCAAAATTGCAGACAGGAGCCATGAGAGAGGATAAAACTGATTTGATTTTTATTCTACTATTTGAAAGCAATGATTGGTAGGATCATACAGCAATGCAATTATTTTTTTTTGCACAATAATTCATTATTATTGTGCATCTTCTTTTTTTCCTTTCGGCTTTTCCCTTCAGGGGTCGCCACAGCGAATCAATTGCCTCCATCTAGCCCTGTCCTTTGCATCCTCTTCTCTCACACCAACTACCTTCATGTCCCCCCTCATTACATCCATAAACCTCCTCTTTGGTCATCCTCTAGGCCTCCTGCCTGGCAGTTCAAAACTCGGCATCCTTCTACCAATATATTCACTATCTCTCCTCTGGACATGTCCAAACCATCTCCGTCTGGCCTCTCTGACTTTATCTCCAAAACCTCTAACATGTGGGTGGCACGGTGGCGCAGTGGTTAGCGCTGCCGCCTCACAACACGACGGACCTGGGTTTGAGTCCCGCTCTGTGCGGTGTTCGCATGCTCTCCCCGTGTCTGCGTGGGTTCTCTCCGGGTTCTCCGGCTTCCTCCCACCTCCAAAAGCATGCGCTTCAGGTTGATTGGCCATTCCAAATTTCCCGTAGGAATGAGTGTGTGTGTGCATGGTTGTCTGTCTTTGTGTGTGGCTCCGCAGTGCACTGGCGTCGTGCCCGGAGTGTCCCCCGCCTCACGCCCTATGCCACCGAGATAGGCTCCAGCCCCCCGTGACCCGCTGCGGCGGATGTAACGGTGGTAATCTGGGGATGGCTGACTGACCTCTAACATGTGCTGTCCCTCTGATTTACTCATTCGTGATCCTATCCTTCCTGGTCACTCCCAAGGAGAACCTCAGCATCTTCATCTCTGCTACCTCCAGCTCTGCCTCCTGTCTTTTCCTCAGTGACACTGTCTCGAGACCAAACAACATCGCTGGTCTCACCACAGTTTTGTACACCTTTCCTTTCATTTTAGCTGAAACTCTTCTATCACACATCACACCTGACACTTTTCTCCACCCGTTCCATCCTGCCTGTACACGCTTCTTCACCTCTTATCCACACTCTCCATTGCTCTGGACTGTTGACCCTAAGTACTTAAAATCCTCCACCTTCTTGATCTCTTCTCCCTGTAACCTCACTTTTCCACTTGGGTCCCTCTCATTCACACACATGTACTCTGTCTTACTATGACTAACCTTCATTCCTCTCCTCTCCAGGACAAACCTCCACCTCTCTAGCTTCTTCTCCAACTGTTCCCTGCTCTAGCTGCAAATCACCATGTCATCTGCAAACATAGTCCATGGAGATTCCTGTCTAACCTCGTCTGTCAGCCTGTCCATCACCATAGCGAACAAGAAGGGGCTCAGAGCTGATCCCTGATGCAGTCCCACCTCCACCTTGAACTCCTCTGTCACACCTACAGCACACCTCACCACTGTCTTACAGTTCTCATACATGTCCTGCACCGCTCTAACATACTTCGCTGCCACTCCAGACTTCCTCATACAATACCACAGTTCCCCTCTGGGCACCCTGTCATAGGCTTTCTCCAGATCTACAAAAACACAATGCAGCTCCCTCTGGCCATCTCTGTACTTCTCTATCAACATCCTAAAAGCAAATACTGCATCTGTAGTACTCTTTTTTTGGCATGAAACCATACTGCTGCTCACAAATGTTCACTTCTGCCCTTAGTCTAGCTTCCACTAGACTAAGGGCAGAAGTGAAAAGATTACTTCATTGTATGGCTTATCAGCTTTAATCCTCTGTAGTTGCCACAACTCTGCACATCTCCCTTGTTCTTAAAAATGGGCACCAGCACACTTCTCCATTCCTCAGTCATCTTCTCACTTTCTAAGATCCTGTTGAACAACCCAGTCAGAAACTCTACTGCCACCTCTCCTAGACACTTCCAAACCTCTACAGGTATATCATCAGGACCGACTGCCTTTCCACTCTTCATCCTCTCTGCTTCATCCTTCAATGCATTATTATTGTGCATACACTACATTATTATTGTGCATGAAATAATGCATGCACAATAATGTGTTTTCAGTTTATAATGCATGCTATTTCATTTGTATATCTTGATATCTTGATTTATCTCGACTTCCATCCAATTTGGTCATCCACACAATCATTAATACATTAATAATAGTAAATGTAAAAATGATTGCAGGTAGTCTTCAACATACAAAAACAATTGGTTCTTGAATTGGTTCGTGAATTGGTGTACGACGAGATGAGGACGATCGATCACAAGAATCCAGTGTTTTATAGTAGTTTGTGTTAAAGTCCTCATTAATAAACAAATGGTGAATGCTGAGAGGGGGGAGGAGTGGTGACAGACTGATCAGAAGGTAAATGAAAGATATTATCAATACTTGTTTGTAGTCTTAGACTTTTGTTCCCTATGACCAGCAGGAATAACCAGCGATACATGTAAATATGTATTCACCTCGCTTGATATTTTTCATGCCTTTTTAAATTGAAATGAAAACTCATGTTATTGAATTAAAAAATAAACTATAGCATACCAATGGTGTTGTCTAAGTCAAAGTTAAAATGTGTTCTAGTCTAAGTAAAACTTAACAAGTAAACATTGAGTAATATTTTGTATGACTGTATCTTCACATAGTGAATGCAAGTTTTTAATTGTTGAATCTCACATTCATACCTGCATAAAGTAGGACAGAAATATAGTTAAGCTTGAACTGTTGACATTAGTGTATTTCTGTAGGTAAACTGAACAGAAGATTTTGACCTCAGAATGCAGGAAAACAACTCCATTTTCTAAAACATTTCCCGGGGAAGGCCCCCCGCAATGAGCGTTGGTCGTTACTCACATACTGAGTAGCATTACAATTTTCCAGTACCCATGTCTAGTATATTTGTAGAGTTTTGATTCAGACAGTTTAATACCCCATTCAGTATAAACAAACGAATCAAAGCTAAAATCTGAATAGGAAAAATGATCTGAAACTCCTTAATACCAACATTGAAGGTGGGATTGATTTAACAACACTTGTGATGTTTGAATTAATGAAATCCTTCACAGAAGTTGTCATCAACAACCTAAGTTGTTAATTATGATGAAAAAGTCTCTACAAGTTCAAGTACGTGCAAACCTTGGTTTCTGACCACAATTCGTTCCAGAAGGCTGTTCAAATAGCGTTTTGTTTGAATTCCAAATTCGAATTTCCCATGACAGCTTATGTAAATGGTCTTAATCCGTTCCAAGAAGCTAAAAAACTACCTCTTTTCAACATAATGTTATTTCATAATATAATTTATATATCAAATTGTATAGTATGAAACATATCAAAGAAATGTAAAAGAGAGAAGCAAACACGAGAAAGAAAAAAAAACATTGATGTAATCAGGTTAGCCTCAGGTACGAGTTACCGTCGCCTTTTGACAAGTTTACGGTACCGTAACTCGCACCATAGGCAATGGAACACAAATTAAGTGAAAGATTATTGAAAACACTAAAATAAAAAGCACATTACAGTTGAAGCATAAGAACAATAAAGATAAAGAGTTTTTACCTTTGCGGTTGTTCGACTTGGCTTTCGACTTCAAAATTTTGTTCAACTTCTGATGCAAAAAACTTCTGAATTTTTTGGTCGAATTCCAATTTGTTCGATGTCTAAAGCGTTCGAAAACCGAGGTTTGCTTGTAGGTGTAATTGTCATGACAACTGCATATACTGAATGACTGAAAAGACCACATATGCCAATGGAGGAAAATGTGAAGATGACTTTATTTGTTATTGCTCTATTCACCTTTGCCAAGGAGGGTACAGCTATTAAAAAATATTAAACAACAATTATCTGTATTATGTCTCTCAAACCAAAACTCAATTTATATGAGCCAAAAAGTGATCAATATAGCTACTGTATTGGAAAATGAAAGCCAGACTAAACATGTGTAGTCCTGATTATCTTATTACTTGGTCCACAAAGTCCGAGAGGCCAGACTAAGACGGTTTGGACATGTCCAGAGGAGAGATAGTGAATATATTGGTAGAAAGATGCTGAGTTTTGAACTGCCAAGCAGGAGGCCTAGAGGAAGACCAAAGAGGACCTACGGACCGGTACCGGCCCGGTACGGACCGTACTGGGCCGCACAGAAAGAAAAAATAATCTACAACCGTGTCATTTGTTTCAGACTCTGAAAGATGTTTGCTTGACAGGTCTCTGTCACGTGACAGGTTACCCCTAAATTAAGTGCCCACAACTGCGCCAGTCTGGATTAAAGTCAGTGCAGATTATCCTGAGATCACCCAAAAAGTATCGAAAACCCTGCTTCCATTTCCAATCTCCTGTCTTTGTGGAGTTAGATTTTCTGCAGTGACCATAAAGAAAACCAAACTGCAGACAAGACGTCCGGAACACACTTCAGGTGTCATTGTCTCCCATTGCCCCTAGATGAAACCGGTCCGTGGTGCAAAATAGGTTGGGGACCACTGGCCTAGAAGAAGACCAAAGAGGAGGTTTATGGATGTAGTAAAAGAGGACATGAATGTAGTTGGTGTGAGAGAAGATGATGCAGAAGACGGGGTTAGACGGAGGCAATTGATTCGCTGTGGCGATCCCTGAAAGGAAAAGCCGAAAGGAGAAGACGACTCAGTAAAATCATTAATAAAGAGCAATTTCAAAAGCTGGCTGGTAGGTCAAGAAAAAAAAGTGATTAGGGAGAAATTAATTACAAAGTGTCAGTCTTAGTAGGCTTACAGGGCTGTTTGTAAGGCTCTGGGTCTTCACAAGGATACATTATCTACAAATTGAGAAGACATGTCAGGCTGGAAGTCTGAGCTAAAGCATTCAGCCAGACAGTGATCTCAAATGTAAAACTAAGTCCACCTCTGAATGGTAATGAAATTAGAGATTTGGAGTGGACTTGTGAAAGTCTGAACCTGAACTGCATTAAGAAATTGGCCTTGAATGGAGCTGTTTATGCCCACAAACTCTTCAATGTCGATATTACTCTGAGACATACCACATACATAGGTATTACTGCAGACCATGTGTCATTCTTGGACACGATATTCCCTGTAGGCAGTGGCTTCTTTCAGCAGATTAATGCAGCTCGTCAAAGTAAAAATGGTTCAGGAATGGTTTGAGGAAAACAATGAAGATTTTGGGGTGTGGACTTGGATTCAATTTCCCCAGAAAGATGTGAAATCTGATTCATAGAAGCCCCACCTCAATTTATGGGACTAAACAATTCTATTTGTAACATCTTTTGTAAAATACTGCAGCACATCCTCAGAGGTCTTACATAGGCCATTCTTCAATGGGTCAGTGCGATTTTGGATGAAAATAGAGGGACCGTGATACATGATATTAGGCAGGTGGTCATAATGTTTTGACCGATCGGTGAAAATTGCTGCAACATATACAGTAATTTATAACTTGGAAAACATCTGTTATTTAATTGGTAACCCATTAAATTGTGGACTTGCATTCAAGGGTGAGCTTTTCTAATCTCCATTGACCACAATATCATGTAAAGGACAATGGTAAAGCAAACTCTCATAATGCATAATATGTAACAGTATGTTAAGTAATGAGAAATATGTTTTGCACTGCCTGCTTCTCTTTTGTTTTTTAATTGTTATTCTCTTCAAGCTCACTGCAAAGTCACAATTTTACAATAAATATTTGTAACTTTAATTAGCTTTGTAATCTACTATGCTGCCATGCTTACATGGCTTGTATCACTGTGTACAAAAGTTGAAATTTGACCTTGACCTAGTTTTCTCAAGGTCAAGGTCAACATCTCATTTTCATTGCCTTTGCTGCCCGAGTAGTCCTTTTGTTTCATATTTCTATCTGCAACGGTTTCGAAGATGTTTGGTGGACACTCGATCGAACAAACTGACGAACACACTAACACTGACAAGCCCCGTCCACACAATAACAGATTTTTTTTTAAAATGCAACTTTTTTTGTTGCGTTTACGCCTTCCGTCCACATGACAACGCAGACAACGCAAAAACGCTGGCCTAGTTGGATTTTTTTAAAAACGCTGGGTCTGCGTTGTCGTGTGGATGGTGTATCCGCAACTTTTTAAAACGCTGACGTCTAGCATGCGACGAAAACCTCTGTCACGTCATATTTATGGGCCCGTGTGTTGTGACAACAAAACACGGAGGATTCTTATTGGATAAAATTTGACTCAATACTGCCACCACATGGTTTGGCATGCTTATATCCGTCGTTGAAAACTCACTGCTGCGTTTACGTGTGGACGGACATTTTTTGAAAACGCTGTCGAGTGGACGCGAATCCTTTTTGATGGGTTTTTAAAAAGATGCGTTTTCAAAAAAATCTCATCGTGTGGACGGGGCCACAGTTACAATACAGCACCGCTTTGAAGCGGGATGTAATAAATACAGTGCGCATTCGCACAGTAACACTCCTGGGCTTGCGGTAGCCACTCGCCACTTCGCCATAGGCGAAGTAAATTTCAGATTGGCTACAAGGTTTTTAGACTGGGTAGCCACAGTGGCGTTCTTATTTTTACGAAAAAAAGGCTAAAACTTATAACTTTTTCGCTTGCTAGCTTCTCGCTATTTCCGCGAGCGAGCGGCGCCAGCACCGCTACTGCTGCTAGCGAGTGGTGCTAGCGGAAATAGCGCCGCTATTTCCGCATACCGACGGAAATAGCCGAAGTGACCTGAACGCTCCCGATCATTAAATATGCACTTGGGTCATGACCTCCTCTCGTCCAATGAAAAACAAAATATTGTTTTTTTACAAGCTGAACCCGCGAATTGGTGTAAGAGAAGGTGAGGACGATCGATGAAAAGAATCCAGTGTTTTATAGTAGTTTGTGTTAAAGTCGTCATTAACAAACAAATGGTGAATGCTGAGAGGGGGGAGGAGTGGAGACAGACCGATCAGAAGGTAAATGAAAGATATTATTAATACTTAGACTTTTGATCCCTATGACCAGCAGGAACAAACAGTAAAATTTACTAGTAAACATTGAGTAATATTTTGTATGACTATCTTCACATAGTGAATGCAAGTTTTCAATTGTTGAATCTCACATTTATTCCTGCATAAAGTAGGACAGAAATAAAGATTGTTCAGCTTGAACTGTTGACTTTACTGTATTTTTGTAGGTAAACTGAACAGAAGATTTTGCCCTCAGAATGCAGGAAAACAACCCCATTTTCTAAAAAATTTCCCAGGGGGGGACCCCCCCAATGACAGTCGTCCGCGGGCTGCACCACTGTCTTGGACACAGATTGTGGCTTTTTGTGGCTTGCTCGATTCTTTTACACTGAGCCACAGTGGCTTAGTCATACTAACTCCTAGTGCAAGCCCAGCACTCGTGATTCCACCTCATCGCAGATTTTTGGTAGGCAGTCGCGTGATACTGTACGTGCATTCTATTGGCTGACTGCATCTAGTAGTGAACTCCGTTCCATCAGTCTCGGACTTTCGTGAGACAAAAGTGCCTTACACAGTCAATAAGAGTGTGGGAAAAGGTAATGCAGATAGAAGGTGGTTTAATATCAGTATGGGGAGGGTTCATAAACATTTAAATTACCATAAATAATAAAATAAATAGATTGCAATCTCAATCACTGATTCCTTAATTGAGTGTGGTTCCTGGAACTTAGTAACCACGAAGAACGAGGGCGCACTGTAATCACATCGTTTGTCCACCAAATATCTTCACAACCATTGCAGATAGAAGGATGAAACAGAAACACATTACTCGGGCAGCAAAGGGGATAAAAGTGAGACGATGACCTTGACCTTGAGAAAAGTAGGTCACGGTCAAATTTCAACTTTTGTACACTCAGGAAGCGGATGGATAGAAAGACAAAGGAGAAGGCCAATGTGAGTAACACCCCAGATCAACAATAGTGCTTTGATCTACCTATGCCCTAGCTTTGATCTATGGTCTTACTCACACTCATACAAAAGCAGCTGCTCCATATATACATACCTGTTGTCGCATATAACTGATGTCTGAAGTTTTCATGCATGACATTTGCAGGAATAAAGTAAACCTGTGGAATGTGTTTTTTGCTTTGTGTTAAAAATTTTCATTCTGTCGCAATAATCAGAATTGTACCAATTGTGGTGAATTATATACCGTGTTTTCCGCACTATAAGGCACACCTAAAAGCCTAAAATTTTCTCATAAACCCATAGTGCGCCTTATAATCCGGTGCATTTTATATATGGATTAATATTCATATTAATATTGGTTAAAAACATGATCGCTGAAAAAAAGTCGGCAGTCTGGCCGTCAGTCATGCCGCACTCCGCCACCAGAGGAGCCCCCTCACAAGGCACTCGGGCCCATGCCCCCTAACAACGGTAGTCAAGGGGCGTCACCGAAGTCCCAGCTCTGACTGAGCTGCTCTCAGACGGTAGAGCAGACTGTAGGAGCACCGACAATTCTATTAATAAAGTTTGACTGACTGATCTCAGTATTTCCTAACTATTTGGCGTCGGAAATAACCCACTTTAAACTTAATTGGTCTTAAAAATGCCATTGTGCTGTCATCTGGAATCTAGTGACGGTCCATTCTATTAGTCTGTGGAAACACACGGAGAAACTGGCATAAAGGTGAATGAAAGACCATCAAAGCTGAACTTCCAGCCTTTTCTGAAATTTCAAGAGCAAAGTCACTGCTAGACAAAGGTGTCTACTGTACTGCAATTGATTTACAAATGTAGTTGATAGTTCTTGGCGGAGGGGCGCGTTCAGGCTGGTGTATTCTGTCTGCAGCGACGTGCGGTGAGATTCACGGCGGTGAGACACCGACATTAAAGTCAGTTCTAGGAGTAAAACAGCGTCAAATTTGCCAGTAAATTAGCAGCCTGACTTTAAAAACTAGTTAAAAAATTGTTTAAGACACACAGCAGCAAATAGCTGCACCTCACCTCCGACTGGACTACCGATCGATCGAAACAATATTTAATTAATAAACGCAGACAAACGTCGGAGCTTAAATATCTGCTTCGGACTTCAGATCAGGAAATAATCTGCTCTGTTCGCACTGAGTGCACTCGTAATGAATTTAACCACTTTTTAATGTCAGATTTTTTTAATATGCGTGTTGACTTCTTTCTAAGATGGCAAAGTGATCAAGTGATCAGGTTTCCTTGATGAGGCTCAGAATGGCTTATTGACATAACAAAACGGGCCATTCAAAGGTAGTCAGGAAGTCATGAATGCAATCGTGACTGCCTGAGCAGCACGGCTCTATCGAGTGGATGGATTGCGTAACTACAGCCGCTGCAATCTATTAAAAATTCTATTTATTTTTTTATTGTGTGCGAGTTATAATCCGGTGCGCCTTATATATGAAATAAATTATAGAACAAACAAATTATTGAGGGTGCGCCTTATAGTCCAGTGCGCCTTATAGTGCAGAAAATACTGTAATTTGTTTTAACTAAAATTGGGAGTCACCTATTCAATAATAAATAACCATTACTTGATACTTATACCTCCAGTGCATCCTTTGTAGCAGACTGCACCATGGAATATTTTGTTAATCAATGTATTTAACTCCAATGCCAGTTTCATTGTTATTTACCATATAAACTGACATTAACTCACAGCAACAAGACAGTTTTCCCAAATTCTGCATCCGGCTGATTTAATTGCATGTTTGAGATAGTCATTTTTTAATAAGTACAACATGATTTATTGATTTGAAAAGCAGCAGATGCAAAATGAAATGTAATTCAGGTTTTTTGGATATAAAATTTCTATTAAGCCCAGTTCATTTCTGGAAAAATCTCCATCACAATGGCGCTGATGATCCTGTGAACAGTGCTCAGAAAGCAGGAGCTTCAAATCACTTCTTCAAATAATTGTTTACTAGCAATGTGAGAAGTTGCATTATTTTCTTTTTTAATAAGTTTATTTGTATATAGGGAATATACTAAACTGCCTTAATTTCAATTATAATACATAGTTTGTTTCATGGCAATATGTGCTATAAAACTGAAATGTGTTAGGAAACAGTGCTAAACTATTTTGGGCATCTTTTTACATGTTCTGCCCATTATGAAGTCTGACAAACTCCACTTAGTTTTTCTAGAATGCCTATATACTGTCCACCTGCCGATGAGCAGTGGAGTGAGTCTGGAGAGTTTGTCACAGTAAGCCAGCACAGACAACTTAGTAATCGTTTCAAAAGGAAGCAATAGTACCTTGGTGGTGTCCTGAAGTTAAGCCATAACATGCCATGGTCCAGCCTGTCTGACACCAGATTCTGTCAGGAAGGGACATACTAAATGATGATTTAGTTGCATCTGATCTCCTCCCTTAGTGTCACTTTGCTGTTAGGAGAAGATATATAATAATCTTGTTTTTCAATTATCATAATTCTATTTTGTAATTGGGATTATATCTGGGACAAAGGCTAATATCTGGAAGTGGATAAGGATGTCTGTCGAAATTCAATATGTGAACTGGTTGAACACATTTAATGTCTGAATTGGTTGACAACATATTGTAATGAGAGATGTTTGTTGATTCCCGGGGAAGGGAATTTCACAAGCCTATTGCCTTCCACTCGTCAGCCTTTTATTTTTCGGATGTTTTGTTGATGTTGCAAATGTGATGAAGGTGTGAAGTCTGCGGGAACCCGTGGAAATTCCACGATAAAACAATATCAGACTTCATACCAAACATGAAAACAAAATGTATTGGTATTATAAACCAAGCGTACCCAATGTAGTCAAAAATCAACTTGGTGACATAACAACTTTGTGTTGGCAAATCATGGATTGCGCTGGGCGGGCATTGCGAAGCTATAGATGAATGTTAGCAGGCTAACTGGAGAAAGAAAGCTAATCGTGAGATTGGGAAAGGAGCTAACGTTAAAGGAAAAGGCACCTGTCAAAAGAGCAAGTGGAAAAGAAATTTTAGAAGTGGTGATAGTTCTGTTAGCTGACTACATGAACAAAATTGTATGTAGTTGCTTAAAGACAGTTTTTGTCAGATCCATGAGGAGTGTTTTGGATACGTTAATTGTCCCATTCCAAACGGAAACCATAGCTGGACAGACTGTTCGTGCTAGCCAGCTAGTTTCACTCAGAATTTGTTGCTGTTTTCTGTGTAGTTCCTGCTGTTTGGACTCTGCTGAAAAACGTGAAAATTGTGTTAACTGGGAAGTCCATGTATTATTATTTCTTCTCCTAACATAGCAGATGCCTTATGCCATATTGTTTACATGATTCCCTTTGGCAGATGTGACGTGATTGTTTGGACGCTTGATTTACAGGTAGTGGGTGGAGTTGCTGACAGCGTGAGACTTTCAAGTGAGCTTATTCAAATATAGATAGATGGATAGATATATACTTTATTAATCCCGGAGGAAATTGCACAAATAAGTGGGTATGTCCGAAAGATAAATAAAAAATGTTTACAAATTGGGATCTACTCTTAAAGAAATGTCTCTAAATGTACAGTTCCACACTAGCGAGAGAAAAAGTTTATCGCTCGGGGATTTTCGCGAGTCCAAAAAAGTTGTAAGTTCTAGCCTTTTCATAAAAATAAGAACACCACTGTGGCTACAAAACCTTGTAGCCAGTCTGGAATTTACACGCCTATGGCAACATGGCGAATGGCTAGCACAAGCCTAGCACCGTTTGTCTATTTTCAGTGTGTATCTTAGGCCCTGTCCACACGATGACGGATTTTTTTAAAAAACGCAACTTTTTAAAAATGCATCGAAAATGATTAGCGTCCACACGACATCGTTTTCAAAAAAATCTCCGTCCACACCTAAACGCGGCAGTGCGTTTTCGAAGACGGGGCCTTAGCTGATGATTTGCAGATGGTGATCAGGCCGCCTTGTATCTGACACACATTTGACTGAATGCACTCATTTTCATTGACTGCTGAGGGTGACATTGGGTCTTATAAGAAGTCCACAGAGGCTAGCAGTATTGATTGTTTGGCATACTACAGTATTTTCTGTACTTTAAGGCGCACTGTATTATAAGGCGCACCTTTAATAGTTTATTATTTCATATACAAGACGCACCAGAATATAAGGCGCATATAATAAAAATTCAATAGATTAAAAAATTTAGTGGTTGTAGTTGCGCCATCCGTCCACTAGATAGAGCATTCATGACTGTGAGTATCTTTAATCAACTGTTAATAGTCCCTAATGTTATGTCAATGAGGCCATTCTGAGCCTCATCAAGGAAACCTGATCACTTTATCACTTTGCCATCTTGGAAAGAAAGTGGCGTATTTGCCACTCTGGCAAATACGCCTGGCAAAATACACCATATTAAAAAACCTGACATTAAAAACTGGTTAAATTCATTACGAGTGGACCACTCATTTCGAATAGGGCGGATTATTTCGGAGCACATATTTAAGCTCCGATGTTCGGCCTGAATTTCCCTTGGGATCATTAAAGTATATATCTATCTATCTTAATTTATTAATTAAATGTTGTTTCAATCGATCGGCAGTCCAGTCTGAGGTGAGGTGCAGCTATTTGCTACTGTGTGTCTTTAACAATTTTTTAACCAGTTTTCAATGTCAGGCTGCTTGTTTACTGTAAATGCGACACTGCTGTACTCATAGAACTGACTTTAACGTTGGTGTATCACCACTGTGAATCTCACTGCACGTCGCTGCAAGACACAATACACAAGCCTAAATGCCCCCCCCCCTAACGTGTTGTTTCAGGTATCAACTACATTTGCAAATCAATTGCAGCACACAAGGCACCTTTGTTTAGCAGTGACTCAGATCATGAAATTTCAGAAAAAGCTGGAAGTTCAGTTTTGAGGTTCATTCAACTTTATGCCAGTTTCTCCCTGTGTTTCCACAGACTAACAGAATGGACGGTCACTAGATACCACATTACAGCACTGACACTCGGTAATGGCATTTTTTAGACCAATTAAGTTTAAAGTGGGTTATTTCCTGCACCACAGTGGTTGGGAAATACTGAGATAAGCTGGGCTTGCACTAGGAGCTAGTATGACTAAGCCACTGTGGCTCAGTGTGAAAGAATTGAGCAAGCCACAAAAAGCCACACTCCGTGTCCAAGACATTTGCGCATGGGCGGACGACCAACGCTCGCCATGGGGGGGTCCGGGGGGCCTCCTCCGGGAATTTTTTAGAAAATGGGGTTTTCCTGCATTCTGAGGGCAAAATCTGTTCAGTTTACCTACAAAAATACACTAAAGTCAACAGTTCAAGCTGAACAATCTTTATTTCTGTCCTACTTTATGCAGGTATGAATGTGATAGTTTACCTACAAAAATACACTAAAGTCAACAGTTCAAGCTGAACAATCTTTATTTCTGTCCTACTTTATGCAGGTATGAATGTGATATTCAACAATTGAAAACTTCCATTCACTATGTGAAGATACAGTCATACAAAATATTACTCAATGTTAACTTGTAAGTTTTACTTAGACTAGAGGACATTTCAACTGACCACCACGAACACCATTGATATGCCGTAGTTTATTTTATTTTTATTTTTTTAATTCAATAACATGATTTTTCATTTCAATTTAAAAAGGCATCAAAAATATCAAGCGAGGTGTATACATATTTACATGCATCGCTGGTTATTCCTGCCAGTCATAGGGAACACAGTCTAAGACTACAAACAAGTATTGATAATATCTTTCATTTACCTTCTGATCGGTCTGTCTCCACTCCTCCCCCCTCTCAGCATTCCCCATTTGTTTAATAATGAGGACTTTAACACAAACTCTACTATGAAACACTGGATTCTTTTGATCGATCATCCTCCGCTTGTCTTACACCAATTCCCGGGTTCAGCTTGTAAAAAAACTATTTTGTTTTTCACTGGACGAGAGGAGGTCATGACCTGAGTGCATATTTAATGATCGAGAGCGTTCAGGTCACTTCGGCTATTTCCGTCTGCATGCTTCGGCTAAATTCCGTCGGCTAGCGGAAGTAGCGGCGCTCGCTAGCGGAAGTAGCGACACTGGCGCCGCCCGCTGGTGGAAATAGCCTAACGGAAATAGCGAGTGCCATTCGCTAGTGGAAGTAGTGGCGCTTGCTAGCGGAAGTAGCGGCGCAGGCGCCGCTTGCTAGCGGAAATAGCCTACTGATATTAAAAACCACCTTATATCTGTATTATATCAACTTTTTCGCTCGCCAGCGAAAAAGTTGTAAGCTTTAGCCTTTTTTCCGTAAAAATAAGAACGCCTATGTGGCTACACAGTCTAAAAACCTTGTAGCCAATCTGAAATTTACTTCGCCCATGGCGAAGTGGGGAATGGCTAGCGCAAGTCCAGGATAAGTCAGTCAGTCAAACTTGATTAATAGAATTGTTGAAAATTCCCTGTTTTGCCACGTAATCGTAGCCAGACACCGGTGCTCTCCGCAGGCTGCTCTGCTGTCAGACAGCAGTTCAGTGAGAGCTGGGATTTGGGTGACACTCCTTGACTACAGTTGTTACAGGGCATGGTCTACCCAGAACCCAGAGTACCTTGCGATGGTGCCCCCTGGTGACGTAGTGCGGGATGATTGCCAGCCAGACTGGCGGCTTATTTTCAGCGATCTTGTTTTTAACCAATATTAATATTAATCCATATATAAGGCGCATCGGATTATAAGGTGCACTGCAGGTCTATGAGAAAAGTCTAGGCTTTTAGGTGTGCCTTATAGTGCAGAAAATACTGTATTGAATCTAAAGCAGCTGTACTTCTGTTTAGGGTCTGAGGACATTTTACCTTTCACACAAGGCTTCTGCATTTGACTGGTTGGGATTATCAGAGGTCACTAATGCAAGATTGTATATAGTCCAATACAGCAATGAGCTACAGATAAGGGAAACCCAGCACCCATTTGACAAATGTACGTCACAACACAGAACTCGGCAGCCAACCAAAGGAACACCTTTGAAGTCAACGTGTACACATTGTGAGTGGAGATGACAGTTGGTTTGAGAGGAGCAAAAGTAGACCTATGTCATACTGGAATGACTGTGCTGCCAGTTATCACACATACAATTCAGTATGAGCATCTCTCCCGAGGAAGTTGTCACCAACATTCACACTTTGAAACTGATAGCTTGAAACTAATAATGCTGACATGATATCCCATTAGGCCAACAAACCACATGTTCTTGTGTTACGGCACTCCATGTGTAATAGTAACTTCAGAAAGCGTACAGGTCTACAAGATGTCCAGAAAACAAAGCACCACTTCTTATAAATTGTCTTATAGTGCTCACAGGGTCGACCATCAATGCAAATAAAGTACGGTGGTACCTTTACTTACGGAATTAATTGGTTCTGGAAGAAATTTAGCCAATGGGATGCCAGGATGCTAGGTAATGGAGAGCAGCTATTTGAATGTTGCGTTCATGAACCTGTGGGAGCTGCGAGTACCAGACCATACTATATTTTATAGCTTTCGTAACTCGAAATTTCTTTCGTAACTAGAGGCAATATTTTCCTGTTGAGGCATTTCGTAAGTAGAAAATTTCGTATGTAGAGACATTCGTAAGTAGAGGTACCAGTCAGTCATCTTCAGACTACCACCGCTGCATCCGCCGCTGCGGGTCACGGGGAGCCAGAGCCTATCTCGGCGGCATAGGGCGTGAGGCGGGGGACACTCTGGGCACGACGCCAGTGGGGTCACATACAAAGACATACAACCATGCACACACACTCATTCCTATGGGCAATTTGGAACGGCCAATCAACCTGAAGCGCAACCTGAAGCCTGGTTCCTTAAAATCCAACTTGTAGAGTATAACTCTATTGATCCCTTAAGGAGGTTCCGTCAGGGAAATTAACATCTCCGTCACACAGCACAGTGAGTACACAAAGCACACAGAAAGCAAAAGCACATAGAAAGTAGTACCAACATCAAATGGAAAGAGTAATAAATAACCCATCAAGAATATACAAATAGAAAATCATAAATTAGGCATAAAAATTAAAAAAAAAAAAAACACTCCTAATTAGGTAAGAGTAGAGTGAAACAACACCAGATAAACAATGGAATGGTGTTTTTTGGTATACTAGCATTGAAGTGTATTCACCATTTTTAAAGCATCACATTTACTCAGACTATTCAGTGCATAGGTGTAACAGGTAGCCTTTTCAGATAAGAAATGTGCTGTACCATAATGTTTTATTCAATAAACTGTATCCCTAAACTTGAGTGGAACATAAAGTGTGTCATCTTATGCACACTCCTTTGTAGCCCCAGGATTCTGCTCCACTTTTAATGGAGCAAAATGGGTTATGCAGCCCACGGCAGTTCAACCATTCTTTGTGAGCCCCATAAGATTTTAAAATCCATTTACTCCTCAGACAGTACAGAAATTAATTTGAAGACCGTTTTCAAACCTTTGCTCATTACTTGCTAGTTATTTGGAGAACTGTCAGTCATCTACAAAACACTTATCAATACACTCACTGTCCAGCAGCCTCTCAGGCTTTTCCTATAATCAGTTTAATACATCCCGCTTCAGAGCGGTGATGTATTGCGATTGTCAGTGTTTGTGTGTTTGTTTGTTCGTTCATTCGGCCAACAAATATCTTTGCAACCATTGCAGATAGAAAGATAAAATAAAAAACACATTACTCGAGCAGCAAGGGGGATAAAAATGAGATGATGACCTTCACCTTGAGAAAAGTAGGTCACAGTCATATTTAAACTTTTGTACACTCAGGAATCGGATAGGATAGAAAGACGAGGGAGAAGGCCAGCGTAAGACCCTAGATCAAAGCTAGTGCTATGAACTAGCTTTGATCTATGGTCTTAATCACACTGCCCTTCTCCAAATGCACTAGTCTGCTGTATGCACTAGTCAGGTACTACTTTCAGGGTACCCTGACCTACCCTGAAAGTAGGTCAGGGTACGTCGCAGGATGTTGCAGTCTTTGACTGCCTTGTTAGAAATTGTGTTCGTTCTTTCCTTCGCCACAAGCATAAAATCTATCATGGTTGAGTGTAGGTACTTTAGTGTTGCATTCAGTTTACGGTATTTTTGTGCTACTTTTATCAGTATTTTTTAGAAATGGAACTTTTCAACCTCGAACTCTCTAGTCTTAAGGCTGTAATTTATCAGTTTTTTAAGAGTACTCAGTTGAGTAGTAGGTTCGAATACTAAAAAAATCTATTGAATGTACATCGTTGCTCTCACTGAAATCAATAGATGACAGAGAGAGTACACATTCAAAAGAAAAATACCAGCCTATAAAGTGTGTGTTTGCTGGGGAGAATAACATAGTGAATGACATTGCATGGTGCTTTTAAGAAGTGCCCTGGAGCAATCCCTTCTGTCTTCTTTTCCTGCATTATAACCCCCCCTGTTCCTTCCTCTTATGTTTATGTTTAGTTTATTTGAAAGGGGACAATACAATTTCATAAATCACATGATTACACGTGGTTAAAAAAGCCAGAAATAGCCAGAGGGCTAGTTTTCATCTCTTTTGTGACCTGCTTGTGTTTCAGCTACATTGCCCTGCATCACTTCACAGCAGCACTTAAGAGGACCCTTGCCCACCAATCAGACAAAATAAGGAGACTTGTGCACTTAAAATATGGTTTTGCTGATGTATTCTACATACATAGAAAAACAAAACTGATCTAACTCAATTGTTATATTAGGAATATTTAAGTCATGTTATTTCAGATTGTCTTTTTATTTTAGTACATGTAAATAAACGATCAATGAACTTTTCAACATCATAAAGCTTCACAGTGAACATTTACCTTAAAATATGTTTGTAGTAAATTAGTAAAACCAGTTTACATGTCTACCTTTGTGACTGCTTTTGCTGGTTTAGTAGTTATACATTTGGCTGTCCTGTTTAACTAGAGAGGTTGAATGGATTATAAAGTTAGTCTAAGTCACATTGAGAGATCAAAGGGGTGGGAGAATGCTTTTAAATATTGCAAAGGGTTTTCTGGAGATGGGTGGATGAAGAAAGGAATTAGGTGGCTTTTATCCAGACAAAGTGCTTTTCTAAAAGCCATTCCAGTTGAGCCAAAACCTGAATGTACTTAAAAAGCCATCTGACTTTCATTTGTCTTAACCAAGCCAAAGCCCTCTATTTGTAAGCATTTAAATTAAAATGACCATTTTGTAACCCCTTTTTGAGGGTTGATAATGGTAGAGTGTGATCTGGTAGCTTTTGTTTGCATATTCACACCATGGATACTATATATAAGAATTGTTTTGTTTCATATGCCTGGGACCATAAGTACAACTCTATACTTAAACTCTACCTGCATTTTCAGAAGAAATCTTAGTTGTTTAAATTAAAGAAAGTGCATATAAAGCGAAGGCCATATAACTGAGCACATTTGTGATATTTGCTGCAAACACTTGTTTTGTATGATGTGTGAGAAAGGCATCGATGAAACAAAAGAACAGTGCAGATATTGTTCAAATAACAGAATTTAAAAGTACAGTAATCCCTTTCTTATTCATGCTTCAAGATGCATGGCTTCACTACATCGCTGATTTTTAGTAGGTAGTCATGTGATACTGTACGCACATTCTATTTGCTGACAGCATCTGTGTGTGCGCTGTGTTCCGAGAACGCAGTGCATTTCCGTATAATAGATAAACACGTTTCATTAAAACAAATGTGCTTTGAACGGTATATAATAGTGTGGGAAAAGGTAATACAGATATAAGTTGGTTTAATATCAGTATGAGGAGGGTTCAGAAACATATAAATTTCTGTAAATAATAAAATAGTTTGTCGCTATATCGTGGAATTTTGTTTTTTGTGGGTGGTCAAGGAACGAATTAACCATGAGTCACAAAGGATTGCTGTATTCACTACAATAAGATTACAGCTGTACAAGCTCCCTCAGTTCCTCGCACTGCAGTCAGTGCAGATGAGGCAAAAATCACTTTTCAAAAGACATATCCAATATTAAAAACACAAAACTTAGTAATATTGATGCTGTGATATTGAGTAGATTGAGTGACAGGCTGCTATCATGAGACAATATAGAAAATTACAGATAAAAAATGTCAACTCCATTGATACAACATAAACACAAATTATTTACTTAAACCTTTGTATTTATATTGCCTGGTCCTGGGCTGGTCTCATATTAAATGTGATAATGTGTACAATTTTTTTTTTGTTTCAGGTGGATTGAATCACCCACCAGTTAATTATATTCTTATGAGTGCAGAGTATATGTATGTTGTTAATTCAGAACTATATTTCATACTTTGAATATACTGTATGTTGCCCTTTCTCACAGTCCTGAAAAAACACTGAAGACATTTACATTACAGTATTGTAGTGCACTCTTAATTGAGGAAAATGATAGGTAATGTGGTTTGACATACCCAGCAACTTGCAATCACTACGCCTAATTATTAGTTGACCAGCATTCCTGCCTAATTATTCAACTCTCCTGGGTTCAGCACTACAAACTGAGCCTCGTCCTTAACATCCACACTTTCGGAATTGATCCTTATATTTGACTGAGCCGAAGTCGGACTGCTAGGATGTCCAGTGGGGCTTGATCCTGTAATGTATCTGATTTCATAACCTGGATCACACTAGCAAGAGCAATGGTAGTCGCAGAAACCACATGCCGTGTATTTGTAAAGTGAATGTGCTATTGCTACATCTGCAAAATGTTTTTACAAAGAAAAGACAAAAACATGATACACACATACTGTATGTACTATATATAAAACTACCTGAACAGACCCAATATACTTTTATGAAGTGAAGGATGATACTGTGGATCAGTCGCTGAGGCACTGTCACAGCCAGATACTAACTGGTCATGTCTTTATCCTGCTTTACCATATACAACACACACTTAGCATTTTGTGGAGCATTAAATAAACCACAACGTAAAGTCCAAGAGAAGGATAAGATGCAATGTAGCCCTCAGAAATGAATGTGTGGGGCAGCTGGTGCCAAAGTGGGGAGGTCTAAATGATTTAGCATATCTGGGCTTGCACTTGGAGCTAGTATGACTAAGCCACTGTGGCTCAGTGTAAAAGAATTGAGCAAGCCACATTCTGTGTCCAAGACAGTGGCGCAGTGCGCGGACGACCAACGCTCGTTGCGGGGGGCGTGGGGGGGAGTCCGGGGAGCCTCCCCTGGGAAATGTTTTAGAAAATGGGGTTGTTTTCCTGCATTCTGAGGACAAAATCTTTGTTCAGTTTACCTACAAGAATACATGAAGTCAACAGTTCATGCTTAGCTATCTTTATTTCTGTCCTACTTTATGCAGGTATGAATGTGAGATTCAACAATTGAAAACTTGCGATCACTATGTGAAGATGCAGTCATACAAAATATTACTCAATGTTTACTTGTAAGTTTTACTTAGACTAGAAGACATTTTAACTTTGACCACCACCAACACCATTGGTATGCCATAGTTTATTTAATTTAATTCAACAACATGATTTTTCATTTAAATTTAAAAAGGCATGAAAAATAGCAAGTGAGGTGAATACATATTTACATGTATCGCTGGTTATTCCTGCCGGTCATAGAGATCAAAAGTCTATGATTACAAACAAGTATTGATAATCTTTCATTTACCTTCTGATCAGTCTGTCACCACTCCTACCCCCTATCAGCATTCCCCATTTGTTTATTAATGAGGACTTACTATAAAACACTGGGTTCTTTTGATCGATCGTCCTTGCCTTATTGTACACAAATTCGCGGGTTCAGCTTGTAAAAAAACAATATTTTGTTTTTCATTGGACGAGAGGTCATGACCTAATCAGTCAGTTCTGCTATTTCCGTCGGCATTCGGTAATAGCGTTGCTAGCGGAAATAGCGGCGCTAGCGCCGCTCGCTAGCGGAAATAGCAAGCACTGCTAGCAAGTGACAAAGTTCTAAGTTTTAGCCTTTTTTCCGTAAAAATAATAACGCCACTGTGGCTACATAGTCTAAAAACCTTGTAGCCAATCTGGAATTTACTTCGGCTATGGCGAAGTGACGAATGGCCAGCGCAAGCCCAGCCTATCAACTTTAGCCCACCTTCAGGAACATTTACTTGAACCTATTGGTTCACCACAGGGAAATAAGTAAATGAAGCACAATGGTTGAAAATCCTGCAGTAGATGATTATATTCTATGCAGCTTGCCTCAGGATGTAAGACCGCCACTTCAACAACCAATGTACTTGGTGTTTTCTGTCCTGCCCCACCCTTTGAAATGTACCAGTATTTTGGTTTGATTTAACAGAAGGCCCAGTCAAGGAAAGATACTCTATTGGTTTAGCTTTTTATTTTGGATAATAAAAACATGTACCATAGATGGACCTACTGCCTTGGTATTGTTTGAATGTTGATTTTCTTCATAGTAGTAGTACAACTGTTTTTGCAGTTGGTCTGCATCAATTTGAGGGGGGGGGGTTCTATTAGTCTCACCCTAGACAGTCATGGTAAATAGCCTACTTTGAGGTTTCTGGCTGTTAAGGTAGATTCTTAAAGGTAGTTTTTCGTCACTCTAGCCAAGTGTCATTGGGGACCTGCTCTTGTGGGAGGTGTCATTAAGTAACTTTCAGTGTGAAATTTTCAGTAAGTGTAGTTGACAACATATTTTCAAACTAACCTAAAAATACAGTGCACATTCATGCATGAACACTCACGACTTCACCTCATTGTGGATTTTTGGTAGGCAGTTAGATGATACTGTACGCGAATTCCGTGAGACACAAAAGTGCTTTAAATGGTCAATAAGAGTGTGGGAAAAGGTAATACAGATAGGTGTTTTAATATCAGTATGGGGAGGGTTCATAAATGTTTAAAATACCGTAAATAACAGAATATTATTCGTCGCTCTATCGCGTGTGGTTCCTGGAACACATTATCCGCGAGGAACGAGGGCGCGCAATGTGGGAGGGCTAAAACAACAGTGTAATAAAGGAGAAAAATTAAATAACCTCCATCTGTGCGTGTGTGTACAGTGGTCCCTCACTATAATGTGGTTCACCTTTTATGGCCTTGCATTTTTATGGATTTTTGTTGTGCAATTTTGCACGTTTTTTAGTGTATTGTGTTCTGCATTCTGTTCTGTGTTCTCCTGTGTTTAAACAAAAAATGTGAAAAGTGTGAGAATGGTAATGCCTGTCTGAGAAAGTGTATAGAGTGTGTAGTGAGGGGTTTTACAGCCTTCAATATTTGTAATCATTGTAAAAATAAAGCTGACTACTTTGCGTATTTCACCTATTGCAGGTTATTTTTATAACGTTACTCCCACGATTAGTAAGGGACCACTGTATATGTGTTTGTGTGTGTGTGTATGCTTACAATGCATACGTATAATAAATTTGGCTTAAAACATTAAAGGTATACTTTGGGAAGACCAAAGTACATTTAGGCCTCCTCTGCTCAGTGTAAAATGCTGGGGAGCTTGCTAATCCTTGCTCGCCTTCACAAAGGGGTTAATTAGCAGCTCCCCTCCCAATTGTCCTCTGCTTGTTCACTCTCATTAGTTTAATCTCACTCTATCCTCCAGCTTGCCTCTTTTGCCTCTATCCTCTTGTGCACCAGAACATTTCAATGTCTGCCGCACTCCGTATGTCATCATGTTGGAGCTTTTTGTCTACTGTAATTCAGTCTTTTGTTTTTCAAATGTAAGTGATTAAACATGTCATCAGTTTCTTTGCCCTTTAGTTGTTATCATTCTTATAAATGAAATTTTTTAGTAGAATAAATATCAAGTGATGCCATGGGGCATGTCATATGCCAGTGAGGTTGTTATTGTCTCAGAAATATTGAACAATGTGTTCAAAGGTTTTACTTACAGATTTTAACTTTAATAAAAAGAGTTAGAGTCTAAGCAACAGTCTAAAGAGTGTCATCGAATAAGGTCAACAACCTCAAAATTTTATTGCTGACAAATAAGATGTTCTTGTTTAAACATTTTTTAACAATTGTTTCAAAATTGTTTCCACGTTCATAGTAAATGTGTTCTGATCATCAAGATGGAATGTGTATTGTGGAAATGAATTGCGCCTGTGTTATCATTGCCATATAGTAGAGAGAAATACCAGTGAAGTGTATGTTTGTGTGGGGAGTCAAATTTCACTTCCTCTCTCCTTGTCACTGTGTTGTGCTCGAGATGTCGGTGTTGATAGGAGTGGCTGGAAAATGTGGAGTCTGCTTCCCTCCTCCTCTTTCTCCTCCTCCGCCACCACCTCTCTAAAAATAGATGCCAGAAAAGAGAAGGCAGCAAAATCGACTATCTGTTGCGCTGGCAATGATTTCAATGCTCCCGCCATTAGCAAAAGGATAAAAAAAAAATCCTCTGAATCACACCTAATATTAGTACTTCTTGCCTACAATGAGCATCATCTTGTTTCATGGTTTTTGTCAGATAAAATTGATTTGTAATGCATGGATTTAAAAATGGACCTGATTTTAGATTTTGCCTTAGGAAAAACCAGGTTATTTTTTAAAACACAGGCCAAGTAATTTCTAATTCATTAATATAAATTGTCAAGGATTCATCACCTGACCTGAGTTCACCAAAGAATGTTTCATTTTGCTTCACGTTTACCAAAAGCTAAACCTTTAAGCTACTGAAGTGAGAAGGAAGCCTGAGTGGCTACAGTACAAACATAGCAAAGTGGCAGAATCGAAAACAAGTCTATCTCAGGTGGACTGTTGAATTCTAGCTTTTATTTAAACATTGTCCACATCCAATATTGTATTAAAGTTGGTCATATGACTGGGCCTGCGCTAGCCATTCGCCACTTCGCCATAGGCGAAGTAAATTCCAGATTGGCACTGTGTAGCCACAGTGGCGTTCTTATTTTTACGGAAAAAAGGCTAAAACTTGCAACTTTTTCGCTCGCTAGCGGCGCTCGCGGTGCTACTTCCGCTAGCGAGCACCGCTATTTCCGCTAGCGAACAGCACTAGCGCTGATACTTCCGCTAGCGAGCGGCGCTAGTGAAAATAGCGCCGCTATTTCCGCATGCCGACGGAATTTTGCCGAAGCATGCCAAAGGAAATGGACGAAGTAACCCGAATAATACATTAGAGGTATACCCATCAAGCGCATGCTTTTGGAATTAATTGGTTCTGGGTAATGCACTCGGGTCATGACCTCCTCCCAATGACAAACAAAAATATTGGTTTTTTACAAGCTGAACCCGTGAATTGGTGTACGACGAGGTGAGGACGATCGATCACAAGAATCCAGTGTTTTATAGTAGTTTGTGTTAAAGTCCTCATTAATAAACAAATGGTGAATGCTGAGAGGGGGGAGGAGTGGTGACAGACTGATCAGAAGGTAAATGAAAGATATTATCAATACTTGTTTGTAGTCTTAGACTTTTGTTCCCTATGACCAGCAGGAATAACCAGCGATACATGTAAATATGTATTCACCTTGCTTGATATTTTTCATGCCTTTTTAAATTGAAATGAAAAATCATGTTATTGAATTAAAAAATAAACTATAGCATACCAATGGTGTTGTCTAAGTCAAAGTTAAAATGTGTTCTAGTCTAAGTAAAACTTAACAAGTAAACATTGAGTAATATTTTGTATGACTATCTTCACATAGTGAATGCAAGTTTTCAATTGTTGAATCTCACATTCATACCTGCATAAAGTAGGACAGAAATCAAGATAATTCAGCTTGAACTGTTGACTTAAGTGTATTTTTGTAGGTAAACTGAACAGAAGATTTTACCCTCAGAATGCAGGAAAACAACCCCATTTTCTAAAAAATTTCCCAGGGGACCCCCCCCCGCCCCCCCGCGACGAGCGTTGGTCGTCCGCCCGTGCGCCACTGTCTTGAACACAGAGTGGCTTTTTGTGGCTTGCTCAATTCTTTTACACTGAGCCGCAGTGGCTTAGTCATACTAGCTCCTAGTGCAAGCCCAGTATGATATGTTGATGCATTAAGTCAATACATAAAGATCACAAAAGGATGCAAACTGCAGACCAGTTGTATCTCCAGCTGCTTTGTCTTGAAGTCCAGGACAGCCGGTGCTAAATGGATTCTGTTCACATATTCTTGGAGCCACAAGGCTTGTGGAACCAGTCGGCAACCTTTAGCATGCCAGACTCCACCCCCATCATTCCTCGACCATGGGAAAATTGTGAATCAGGAGCATAGGATTTTGGGAGCAGGATCTGTGGTTCTGCATTGTTCTTTTTATGAAGTTGATGCATTGGATGTACTGACTCTGAAAGATGACAATATTTACGAAGAAATTTTAGGACTTACAAAAGACAGGAATGTAATGTTTGGACACTATTTAGCTAGTAATACTACATTTCAGTGGTAGGTTGCTTTGACTGTAAAGTTTGTCATACTTTGCTAAATTGTCACACCAGATGTGTTTGTTGTTCTGTGTATGTTACAGTGCATGAATCGCATGAACCTCAGCTTTATCAGGCTGATATCTCGAATATCTCTTGGCCCAGTAAACATTGTGGCATAAGTTCACGGTAACATACTTTATTTTTAGGGCCCATTTGCTGTTGATCCTTCTGAAAGTTCTTATTGTAACCTTTGAGCTTAAATTGCTGTACTCCTATTACATGAAAGACAACAATTAGTCACTAATATTGCCATGACACATTTTATCTCCAAGATTAGGGGTTAAAGCGCCTTGCATAGATGCAGACCCAGTTATCAGTTCTGGCCAATCAGGTGATGAGTAGCTACTGAGATCTCAGGCGCTTGAAGGTGTTCATTCAGAAGGTGTCAGCACTCGCCAGGACAAAGGACCTTTGTCAAAACCAGTGAACAAAGAGGTAAGATGTATTTGCAGTATAGATAGGAACTGAGTTAGTCTCTAACAGATGGGTGATACTGAATAGGGATAGGTAGTTAGAAAATATTCTTGGGGTAATTAGTATTGGAATTTGAGAGGAGAGATCATGAATGGTATACTTTTTTTTTTTAAACTTAAACTTAATACTGTACATTTATAGAGCATGCCTAAGTTTGGAAGTGTCATTGAACAGCTTTTTATAAAAGCCTTTTCCACTAATTTGCTGACTCAATGTGCTAATGATTTTTACACAGGAAAGCATGTGTTGTGTCTTCAATCATTGTCCAAGGTGATATAACACAAACTTGTACACTTGAGTTGGTAATTCTTAATCACAACCTTTTAGTTTGTTTTTAAGTGTAGCTCATCTTCTGGCTGTGGAAAGTGAAAATGTTTCGAGCGTCAGCCAGAGGATTGGGGTCAGCGGGATAGCCACTGCTTTTAGGATCATCAGCAGGTTTTGTCTTAACCGGATTTGGCTGTAGGAGCTGAATCAACTGTGTCCCAGGATTACAATGATGACATTGGAGGAGAGTTTAGAGTACGGGCACCATAGCATTTTCAGTTTTGCCAAAGTGTGCCCATCATCTGAGCACCTAGGGTTTGTAGTGGTTCATTTAAAAAATACTTTTTTTCCACCTCAGTTTTCGAGGATTGGTTATGACGTGGCCAGTGTGCCTAAGAAGTTTTGATGGTATTTTAGTAGGGGAGCAAAAACCAATTCAAACTCATTCTTTAAATAGTTAACTAATGACTAAAGTAGCTGTCTTTTTCCTGTTGCTAGGTAACAAAGGTTTCAAGCTGGCAAGGAAAAATCTTGAGTTGTCTAGAAAGGGTTGGGCTGTTGTGATTCCTTGTTTTGGCCACACTGATGGATTTTAAACTTTTAATTGATCCGTAGCTACAATTTTCCGAACTATCCATGTCCATAAATCCACTATAAGAGACAGTGCATAAAATATCCTTTGCATTTTGCCCATGGTCTTTCATGCTACACCAGCATTAATTGTTTTAATTAATGTTATGTTTTGGTATTGCTGCTAAACATGGAATTATTACTAAGTGGTGTGTATGTTAATTTCTTGTCTCCTTCAGATCAGCAAGTCTAGGCGGCGGAGCACAGCACACCATTAGCAGAAGAAAATGAGTGAACTGGATCAGCTACGCCAGGAGGCTGAGCAGCTCAAGAACCAGATCAGAGTGAGTCCCTCATTTTGTCCAAGTTTGTATGGAGTTTTCTGTTCAAAAACCCAAGCTGACTTCTTGTCAATAAAGTTTTATGCTCCAGACGATATTTTAAAACAGTGTTGATGAAAGATGGCTTTTCACAGGCACACATCATGTTGATTACATTTTTTTAATTACAAAAGAGCGTCTTGGAATAATATTGATTGTAAAGCCGGAACATGTTTTACATTATATGTTGACTTTTATTGCTTTAAATAATAAAATTTACACAAGCTAATGCCCTCAGTGCTGTACATCACCACAGTGGTGTGTTGACCATATTCCACTGTGAGTCACTGTAACATATGTCACACTGTACAACATGTCTTTGCTTTTGCAACAATATCAGCACCAATATAATAGAGTTTATTACCAATGTTTAAAGGATACTTCTCTGGTTCAGGTTGTATAAATAAATGCTTTCTGTTAACACACTGTTACATAAACTCACCCAGAGCTGAATTCAGTGATACTAAATAATGAAGAGTAATTCATCTTAAGTGGATTTGGCTGGTTTATGTTTCAGGATGCCAGGAAAGCGTGTGCAGATGCTACCCTGTCTCAGGTAGGGATAAATTAATAGTTTCATCTTCACTTATATATATTTTTTTTAAAAAGATCAGAAACAACTCATCTGCTTTGGGTGACCTTAGATCCTTCAAGTGACTCTCATTTTAATCTCATTTAGATCACAGCTAACATCGACCCTGTTGGCCGAATTCAGATGCGTACTAGACGGACTTTGAGGGGGCATCTGGCTAAAATCTATGCCATGCACTGGGGCACTGACTCGAGGTAATGTCATTCAACACCATTTTGTCTGTTAACCATATGTTTCATCCCATCAACCCTCCCCCTTCACCTACATACTGGTAATGGATATAAAAGCAAACTGTCTTTGCCCTAGTTGTTTCTCCGGGGGGTTTTGTATCTATTGCTTCCGGAGGCACTTCACTTTCTTCACCTCTGTCCAAACCATTTTATCGGATTAACACTTTGGACAGTGGAAGAGAGACAGGCGTGATAATTTGTGTATTTTATGTTGAAGCATACATCAACCAGTCTTGCATGAGTGTGTCGTCTTTGTTTTGTGTTTGTGTGCTTTGGAAGTATGTGGGTAGGGAAAATACTCAAAATGGAGTCAGTTTTTGCTCAACTGTGTTGAAGCTTTATAACTGAAGTCAGTGCAGTTGTGACTATCAGAGTTGGGGCATTTACTGAATTACCTGTTTAGATTCAGTGACTACGACCATGTTTTGTTTTTATAAGTCAAGTAATTATACAACTAGGAGAATGTCTCTAATTGACAAAAAATGTTTATGGGTATCAATTCATCATCTCTCAGTGGTGACACACCTCTGTTCACATTGGACTTGAAGTGAATATGGGAACATATTATGTTTTTCTGCTGTGGACACCATCTAATGCTTTTATTATTATTATTATTATTATTATTATTATATAAAGTGTTTTAGACAAAAAAATGTCATCGCAGACATTTTTGTTCCAGCTTCATTAACTGCTGGAGTGGGTGTGTGCACTCTTATGGTAGTTAAAACATGCATGTCTCAACAGACCTTTGTATGATCACTCCTTTCCCTCCACCTAAGTGCATTGGAGCCATCACTGTGGTTACTCTTGCTGGATTCACCCAGTTAGCAGAACAGTCACAGTCGCGCCTGAAAGAGGATTCCAGAAAGAACAAGCAGGCTTTGCAACAATTCCTCTATCAATAGCTATACTTACCAGTCTGCAGATTCTTCAAGAAGTTCTACAATTGTCTTGTGAAGGGATGTTGGCTTAAAAGCTTGTAAATTGCTTACCAAACATGATTTCACTTCTTGAGTTTCACTGTTGTGGCCTGTCCATTTTATTTTGATTGAAGTAGACTCTGTCAGCACAACTTAACAATAATTTAGCTTCAATAAAAGATCTTTAAAAATCTTACAGAACATACTTGGGTTAATGATGTTTCAACAGTAACTGTACATAATACAGCATATTCCTTTATTAAGACGGGTTTATTTTTTTGTCTACAATTTTTTGTTGGCAGTGCTGACAGAAGGCCATAATTGAGTACCAATACTTTGCAGATACATATAGAGAAACATACCCATCACAGAACAGATAAGAAAAGGCATGTTCCAAGTTTACATTAATCAGACTTGCAACTCATGTTTTATCAAACTATACAGTATAGTATGTTTTGGTTGCTTCAAACTGATGATAGTGTGTTCTCAAATGTGTAGAGACTGATGAATCGTCTGAATCTTAAGTTTGATCTTTTTCTTTTTTTTCCCAATCAGGCTTTTGGTCAGTGCATCCCAGGATGGCAAACTTATTATCTGGGACAGCTACACCACAAACAAGGTAAAGACATCACATTCCAAGGAACCAAAATAGTCTGTGGCTTGTATTTTCTTGTAACAACTGAATCTAATGACAACATTGTAACAGAATAAAATGAGACCATTTTATGACATAACAGAATATCGGATCTTTTGCCTAAAGGTAGTTTGATTTGAACCAAACACAAATCCCATTTGGCTCACAGGTCCAACTTTTCTGTGATACCATGTTCTTGGCACCTCACCATGTATGAATGTTAAAAATCTTGAAACTAAAGAGTGCCAGATGTCAAATTCAAAGACTGTTTGGTAAATTGTTTTCAGGTTAATCACACATTTTGAAGATTGATAACAAAAAAGCCAAATCTGAGACGGATCTGTTTGGTTGCATGTAGCCAATGAGAGTAAGACCAGTGCTTAGGGATGAGTCATCGGTTATAATAACTTCTAATTTGTTATTACAATAATCCCTTGTTACTCGTGGTGAATATGTTCCAGGACCACCCGCAAAAAAAGAAATTCCGCCACATAGTGACAAACTATTTTGTTATTTACAATAATTTAAACATTTATGAACCCTCCCCATACTGATATTAAACCACCTTATATCTATATTACCTTTTCCCACACTCTCCTAGACTGTTTAAAATACTTGTGTTTCACGGAAGGCGCTGCTTTCCATGAGTCTTGGAGCACAACGCACTTCTGGATGCTGTCAGCCAATAGAATGCGCATATGGTATCACGAGACTACCTACTAAACATCAGCGATGTAGTGAAGCCAATTCGCGAATAAGCGAGGGATTACTGTACAACCAAAAGAACGTAGTCCCTTTCAGAATGAATTGTTGTAGCTTTGTAGCTTTACATTTTGTTGGAAAACAATTTGTCCTGTGAATATGACATCATATCTGATGTAGCTACCAGACTAGGCATGCTCTTCTAGGGTTTCTCCAAGTGACAATGTTACAAAGTGTGATCTTCTGTTTCAAGACATAAAGTTGTGTAAAAGGCATAAATCTGAATTATCATTACTGTCACTTCTCTCTGGTAGCTGTTTTATTTTAGATCGAGTAAGAGCTGATTTCATTTTAAAATATTACTCAAGAGCATTCTGAGAGTATTGTGCCCTTGAACGGTTAAGTGAATATTGTGGCTCAACATGCTCTCCTCCCTCTCTCCCTTCCTCTCACCTGTCACTGCTTACTGTCCAATATTAAATGTCCCTCCTCTCCCCTGTCCAGGTTCACGCCATCCCGTTGCGCTCTTCCTGGGTGATGACATGCGCCTATGCCCCTTCAGGGAACTACGTTGCCTGTGGTGGTTTGGACAACATCTGTTCCATATACAACTTGAAGACACGTGAGGGAAACGTGCGTGTCAGCCGTGAGCTGGCTGGACACACAGGTAGGCTGCCTGGATATTGACCCATTAATGCCAAGAAATGTCTTAAACGTCTGATATTTGATAACTTGCCAATAGTCAGTATGTCCTATTCAGTGCAGATATGTGTCTGTGTTTGAAAAATATTCTAAGCCACGGCACAATAAAGTAATCTTTGGAATTTTCACTTGTTTTGTGTAATGATGTCTCTGTGCTAACCTGTCATTAATGGTACAAGAGGCAAACAACTTCTTTACTGATGTACTGGGGTTTACTCAGCTCTTTAACCTCTGAAAGTAAAGAATTATCAGAGTCCCTCTCAGCATTGCTGAATTCGCCAAAATGTTTTGTTATTAACATTCAGTAGCCGCTGCTGATGTTTACTGTACACATTGTTAGTAGTCAATGTACAGAGAATGTTTTGGTTTTAAATCATTAATCTGTTCTAAGATATACACATATTGTAGTAATAAGTAACATGTAATTGTGAAAATACTAAAAGATGAGAGGCCATAGATGACTTGTTGTTGTAAGATATCACTTGTTGAAGACATCTTGACACTTTTTACACATGGGATTTTTAATTTGTCTTCATTTTGGAGATTACTTAATTTTGGTCATTTGAAATCTTTGTTGGGTTTGGCTATCAGGAAGTGAAGATGTGACACTTATATTTTTGTTTTGCACATATTTTTACCATCTACAGATGAAAAGTCAAATTTAAATTGACTTGCATCTCCAGAGGTGGTCATATTTGGAGTGTGATGTAGTTGATATTTTTTTCTTTTTTAGTTGTAATACTTTGACAAATATATGCACTTGTATGTACTTATTGCTCTCAGTATATTTCCAGTTTGCTGAATATTTAAATCCAGTGCCAACTTCATACTTTTCCAATATGTATTGTTTTCACATGTAGGAGGTCCAGTCACATGTCTCAATAAAGGAGTTGGCTTAAGTATCCCAGCTAAACTAATGATAGTGTTGAGCTCTTATGCAAAGAGCATTCATCTGATCAGGGTCATATGATGCAGGAAGTGTGTCAGCATTTTATTTCTAGTTCCCTTTCAATACGCAGGCCTGAATGCATTTTTCCAGTGACTGAAGGATGAATTATGGAAGTAAAACTTGAACAGCGAAAACGAGAATAGATGTTCAGTTGTTTTTTTCTGTTGCTTCTGGTGAATTTGTTCTTCCCCATATGCTGTACAATTACATTCCTTACTGAATAGGAATTTCCTTTTGTATGCTGACAGTAAGGAAGTATAACATCTCCTCCTAGCATAGGAAATATGTTCAATCATAAATGACTTTTTGAATCTGTTTTTGACTCCTGTCAGGTTACCTGTCCTGCTGTCGCTTCTTGGACGACAACCAGATTGTTACTAGCTCTGGAGACACCACCTGGTGAGTTTTGGTACCGCGTGTAGTGCATTGCAAGAAAACATCGTTGGGAATGCTCACTGAAGAGTTGAACATGGTCCCATTAAAATGTAGCCATATTTACAACAAGTATTGAATAAGCATTCAGTTATCAGGTGTATTGTTATTGTGTAAGGTGTTTTCTCCCTTTTAATGATTTTACAGCCATACTAGATTTCCTTATCAGTAGACAGACTCAGAGCATCCCCCAGCATCACTTTGTGGGTTAATCAGAGCTTAACAAGTTGTAGTTGTTACTCTTGTGGTTTGTTGTGTGAACAGTATTCTGTCTAATTTCTTGAAGTGCTCTGTGGGATATTGAGACTGGTCAGCAGACGACTACATTTGCTGGTCACACTGGTGATGTCATGAGTCTCTCCCTGGCACCTGACACCAGGCTGTTTGTGTCTGGGGCCTGCGACGCCTCTGCCAAGCTCTGGGACATCAGAGAAGGAATGTGCAGACAGACCTTCACTGGCCACGAGTCAGACATCAATGCTATCTGCGTATGGCAACACACTTTTCTATGCATGTTATATACTAATCACATCAGGATGTAAATTCTCCAGTAAACTCCAGTAAACAAGTTTCAGTTTCCTATTCAAGTAAGGTTCCAGTCCTGAATTATAAGTCAAATTGTAAATGGTACATTGGCGATACATTTCAATAATTGCAGCACATAATACAACAATGTTGTACTATGTGCTGCAGCTGATAACAAGCTCATTCAGTGTACGTGAAGTAGAATAATTACAATGTCCCTCACTAAATTTCCTCAAGGAAATTTAACTACAAAATGTATCCAGTAGTACTCCTAAAAACTGCTCTTTTAAGAATGACATGAAGATGAAATAATGTGATGACACATATTTTATGACTAATAGCACAGAAGCAGATGTGGCTCATGAAATCTCCTTTGGCCCTCATTGCAGTTCTTCCCTAATGGCAACGCCTTTGCCACGGGCTCAGACGATGCCACCTGCCGGCTGTTTGATCTGCGTGCTGACCAGGAGTTGATGGTTTACTCGCATGACAACATCATCTGCGGCATCACCTCTGTGGCATTCTCCAAGAGTGGCCGCCTTCTGCTGGCTGGCTACGACGATTTCAACTGCAACGTCTGGGACACTTTGAAGGCCGACCGTGCGGGTGAGGCATTATACAGGCTGAAAAGTGTAGCCAAACATACCTGAAGTACCTCGCCATGCCAGAGCATGTATGTTAAATGCTGGACAGTTAGTGTTAGCTGCCACCATACAGGATTTTTATTCGTTCTGTAGATTTTTGCTGATTTACTATGCCGCTGTGCAAACCAGTACAGAGTGGGAAATGCTCTGACATTAAATTTCCCAATAACTCAAAAACTGTTCAGTATTTTTCAATAAACTTTGTACACACAATAACAGCCTCTTGCTGTTTTGTTCATGTTTTCAAATGGAAGTTATTTGAGAGGCATTTTTCTCAAATGAGTATTTCCTGGGCAGAAAGTGAAAATTATTTTTTCTGAAATTTCATCCAATAATCTTACTTGTATTGTAAAGATACTTTTGATATTTTGGCCAGATGTATCTTTTTATTTGGTGTTTACATTTAATAATTGAAAGTAATTATTTGATGTACAATTAACACGAATAGCAACCAACAACTTAAATTACTCATTTGTGATTATTTTTCTCCCGCAAAATGCACCTAGGTAGGCATTCAGAGTATTTCATGCTTGGTGTGATTATTCTTGAAACGAAATTACTCCTGAAATAAATATCTGTAGGTCTCTGGGACAGAAATTGATTCACTGCTGCTGTTACCTATGCTGCTGGCTTTTGTGATGTTATGTGCAGGATGGTGAGATGCAATGAAAGCACAGAATTCCCACTTTGAACATCTGTGTAAAGGATGCTTGCATGTGCAGGCAACAGCTCTAAGATTTTGTTTTAAGTTTTGTTAGTTAAATGTAAATACACAGTAAGGTAAAACTTTGACATAATAGTCTGCAGATGGGATTATCCTCATTACATTGGATTATATGAGGAAATATGCTTACTGTATGTTTCTTATCCTTAAAACAATGGTTGGAAACCAGAGTCTTGATCTAACATGAGTAATTTGATATCGTGTCTGAATGAGGCATGAGTCAATCCATGATTTTGTGCAAGTTATGAATACTGTATGCATCTGGGAGAACAGCTAGTGTCACCAGCTCCAGCAGTGAAGAGCTTCTAAAGGAGGCATAAATACTTTACAGGTATTGACTCTTTAATGCAATGGGGATCAGAGGAGGTGTGCATCTGAGCTAAGTACTACAGAAACAAACCAATGGGATTTTCTGGATGGATGGAATATTGATTATCAACACACTGGCTCAGTGTTAGCCTTTACACATCATCTAAAAGCAGAGCTGGTGCCATCTCTTTGGTAGGTCTCTTTGTAGTTTACACCGCAACCACGAATCAGGACTGCAGACGCCCAGTAACTTATTTTTCCTCATTCCTTCATACCCTTTACCCCATGTTTCAGCTTATAGGAAGCAGACCGGGTTGCAATTCAGTTTTAAAACAAATTATAAACCTGCTGTCTTTACATCCAGGTCTTGGTGTGTGTTGTCAGATAGAAGCAGATTTGTCGCAACTCTTAAGCGTTGGGTATCTCTGCAGGTGTTCTGGCTGGTCATGATAACCGGGTGAGCTGCTTGGGTGTGACTGACGATGGCATGGCAGTGGCAACAGGGTCCTGGGACAGCTTCCTTAAGATTTGGAACTAGAGTCTGAAGGTAAGAGACAAACCGGAATGTTGCTGCACATAGGACCTGATGCACAATTTGTTGTTACTGCAGTCTGGTGGTCAGGAAGAAGAATGCATCTTATAAAACCCAAAATGTAAAGCAAAATCACCTCAGCAACATGATGTAGAGTGAAATTAACAGAAGGCTCCCGTCTGTTGGAAATGTTTTAAATGTGGTTTTCACCCAGTAAATTCTAAGATTAGACTTAACTGGGTGAAAAACATAGAAAATGGTTGAAATGATCATTAAAATTGTGATTATTCATCATGATACAAAATGTTTTTCATTTGTTTCTAGATGGCATCTGGACTCCAAAGTTGAGTGGAAGACCATTCCAACATCACAACGTTCAATTTTATTGCATATCCAATCTTTTCAAAACACCATGATACTGACTCCAAACACCCCAAAAAACTATCAAGGGCAAAAATTCTCTCTCTCTCTCTCTCTCTCTCTCTCTCTCTCTCTCTCTCCCCTTCCTCTTCATTTAAAAGAGCACAAATGTCTGTCACTCATTTAGCTACAGTAAAAGCTTGAGAAATTTAGTAGTTTCAAAATGAAACAAGGGAAATTGTGCGTTGCTCCCGTGACCATGGTCTGGTATTGTAGTAAGTGAAACTTAACACACCTCACCACCACTGCCGCCACCCAGCAAACACGTCCTGCACCCTCATTAAACACGTCTGAGTGAAGTTTATTTACATGAAAGTGATCTAACTCTCAATAGCTTTTTGACCATGTTTAATTTGGTTTTTTTGTTGACGAGGAGATCAGCTGACAGTTAATGTTCAAAAGGAGGATCAAAACTTTTTCATTTCCTAGTCTTGACACATTTTAGAGAATACTTTTTAAGTTGGAAACTAAAAACCTCCCGGTTGTGTCATTTTAAATCCAGCTTTATCCCACTGGAGAACAAAGTGAGAGAATTGAGCTTCAACAGGGAGTCCTCAAGCCACTTCTGGCTCTTCTGTATATTTAGTCCCATGATACTTTTACTGTTTCTTTTTTCCAGTGTAGTCCACAGATCTTTGTTTGCACAAAAATTAAACTTTGCATATATAGAGTAATGTCTAAAGAAAAAGTTAACTAACCAAGCACATGCTGTTTATGATAATGAATGCTCGTTTTTAAAACGAAAAACAAAAAAAAAACATTTTAACCATTCTTACACCTTTTTGTCTGGCGACAGTGTAGAATAATTAAATGAAGATTAACCCATCCAATCATAATCCACCCCTCCCCATTGTTGGTTAATTTCTTTCTCCTTTAGTTACATTTTGTTTTCCCTGGTTTCTGTTGCCCGTGGTCGGGACCGGTGATGTGATTTGGTCGGGTAGGGAGTACCTCCACGTTAGCCTGGTTACAATCCAGACGTTTCTCTTTAACAGAGGTGCCCATTCCGTGCTTGGAAATGCAGTTACTACTCTGTGAATGACATGTTGTATAAATCAATGTTTGAAAATAATGATATTGAAACTTTTTAAGTTAAAAATGGGGGAAAAAAAAGATTTTGGTTGTCTGCCATGGGTGGGTTATCTCTTAGAATCGCATGCTGTAGAATTGCTTAAAAAGGTGCATATGGAATTAAGTCCTTTTGATGTTTTTCTTTAAGAAAATAACCTGTTGAATATATCAATACAATGGTATTTATATTTTTATTTTATTTTTTTTTTGTTTTGTTTTGTTTTTTGTTTGTTTTGGCTACTCTGTGCATACATGATTCAACTAAAATGTCAAAGCTATGCACCTGAGAAGCAAACCCTGCAACATAAACGTTTACTTGGTCCATACTTGGGAGGGATTCCACTTTTAAAGAAGTAACGTAAATGTTAAAATTGTACACACATGCATTTGTACATTCGTTCACCTAAACATACACAATCTCAAATGGAACAAATAAATTTTTCATTCCTTCTGTAGCAAACAAAATTCCACTTACAAAGAAAAACATTTTATAACAGGTTTTTTTCTGTCCTTTAATAATAAAAAAAATCTTGCAGCATCTGAATGGCAGAATTTTCTGTTATTCCCTTTTCCTTGTAAACAGAGATGCTCTTTCTTTAGCAGTAGTGACATTTTTCCATTCTGTTTTTTTTTTTTTCTCTCTGCGACATTCTGTACAAAAAATGTGCTGTAATTGTGCGTTAGGCCTGGAGTTGGCAAACATAAAATAAAATAAAAAAATATTAAAAATGAAATTCCCTTTTCTCTCTTTCTCCATCAAATAACTGTAGAGCTCTGCACCCACCCCCCACTCTTCCCTTTCACCTTTTGTATTTAATTTTGAAGTCAGTGTACAACCGAAAGCTGGATGCAAGATAGAAACTATATTAAAATGTACTGTTATTTAAGATGTAATAAAAAGCAGTTTGAGATGACTACTGTGTTGAGTGTGATTCACTTAGAGCGGTTTCCACCGAGGCTAGAATGTTGCAGACTGTTTGGTTTCCTTGTAATTATGTTCAAGTCAAATAAACAATTTCTTATCCACAGTTGAATCTGTCTGACTCGTCTCTGCTGTTATTTGCATGGATTTCATTTCCTTTTAGCATGCAACCTTTTTATCGAGACACTTTATAGGCCGCATTCAAACTGTACTTAAATGTAACCTGATTTTTTTCTGAAACATTTGTAATTGGCCTTGTGTGTTGGCGTTCTTCTTTGTATGAGACCTGTTTTGCACTGAGCACAAGCATACTACAGAACAAAATTCTGCAACACAAAAGTGATCAGGTGCTCACTTCTTGAACTGTATGCTAGGCAGATAGTGAGGTGACTGATCTGATGCAATCAAGCAAGAATTCGTGTTTTTTCTTTGCTGTCGCACAACAAAAGAAAGCGACTCAAATCAGAAAAGATCAGCTCTCGTGATTTTTATTTAGTCATGAAGTATGACGTAACTATTGAGTGTGTGGTGTGAATGTAGATGTCTTAAAAGGTTATGAAATGCGATGCTGATGGACATCTCCCTTAGTAGTAGTTTATGCTACCTGTTCTAACAACAGGTAAGACTCCAGGTTACTGGATTCATTTTTCTTACCCTGACCCTTTATGCCCTCTAATGGCCACATGAGTGAACTACAATAATGGATGTTTAAAATTTAGGAAAAGTGCAAGACCGTTTACATTTTGGGATCTATATAGAAAATTCAAAACCATTTTAAGGTCATGTATGTTAAATGGTAAAGGTCATTTGAATCATTACTTGGTTAGTTACTCTCCTACCTGTTACTGTCCTCCCTGGATGTTTGATGTGCTGTCAGGGTGCTCTTCTTCGACTTCTCAAGCAACTTTAACACCAACCCACACTGGCTCCTGCAGGAAAAACATGGATCTCTGTGTAGGGTCCCAGTTATCCAGGTCATGGTTGTCCAGGGCAGGGAGGTGGAGGTGGTTGGAAACTACAAATACATTGAGTTAGACAGCAAACTGGACTGGTTGTCTAACATGGATTGTGTGTACAAGAAGGGGCAGAATAGGATGTATTTCCTGAGGAGGCTGGCCTCCTTCAACATCTGTCCTGAGCTTCTTTGTATGTTCTATCAGTCTTTTGTTTCCACTGTGCTATCATACGGCATTGTGTGTTGGGGTGGTGAGGCCAGGAAGAGGGACATCGAACATCTTAACAAACTCATCTGCAGAGCAGATTCAGTGTTGGATCAGAGCCTGGACTCTTAGGAAATGCTTCTAGAAAGCAGGACCATGTCCAAAGTCAGGGCTATCGTGAATATCACCAGCCACCCCCTGCACACCACCTTCCAGCAGAGAAGCACCTTAAGTGGCAGACTGCTCTCAAACAAGGCCTCAACAGAGAGGCTGAGGTCCTTCCTGCCCCGTGCCATCAAGGGGCACAACGATTCCTTCGGGGGGGGGGGGGGTGTCAGCAAGCAATGGAATGGCGGAGAAGATATTTCCTGTTAGCCTGTACTACGGTGTAGTCGGGCCAAGGTATTGTGGTGTTTATGGTGACATTCGGACAATCACGTGTCTTATGGTGTAAGAAGGATGTACCTTGTCCACTAGGTAGGCCTCCTGCTATTTTTTCTGTAATACTTTTTGTACTTCTAGTGTAATATATGTCTTATTAGTGTAGTATATATCCTGTTAGTGTAGTATGTGTCCTGTTGGGATAAAATCTATCGTACACATTTTGTATTATATTCTTATTCATCTTTCCAAAACTACAAACGACTATCAAATATTCAGTAACAGCCTGGCCTGAATTAAGTGATGTGGTTAAATTGGGTTCAGTCAAGATGTTCGTTGAGGATTTCAATGTGCACAATTTTGCATTTGTCTTAACAGAACGCTCCTGTGGAACAGACAGATGGCTGAAGGGACAGTACTGAACTCTATTCCGGTCAGTACGTCTGGTCATCTTCTACCTTCTCTTGCAGCAGGTTACATGTCCAACAGTGAATGACAAGTAGTTTGAGATGGAAGGAGACACTAATCATTACAAGAAATGCGGTACTGTATATAAATTTGTCACATTCCAGAATTTTATTAAACAATGATGTAATAGATGATCCTGATCATACTGCTCTTCGGACCCAGCACCCGGAGGCGGTCGTCATTATCACCGGTGACTTTAACCACGTCACCTTGGACTCTTCTCTCCCCACAATGGTCCAGTGTGTAGACTGTCCCACACGGAAGAACAGAACCATCGATCTCTTCTACACTAATACTAAGGAGGCATACACCGCCACCCCCCTCCCTCCACTAGGTAAATCAGACCACAACCTAGTGTACCTACAGCCCACCTACATCCCGCTGGTGAAACGGCTGCCAGCAACAACACGACAGGTCAGGAGGTGGTCCCCGGAAGCAGAGGAGATGCTGAGGGACTGCTTCCAGACCACCGACTGGGATGTTATTGTGGGCTCACATGGGGAGGACATTGAGGGGGCAGCTCAGTGTTTTACAGACTACATGAACTTCTGTGTGGACACTGTGGCCCCTGTCAGGACAATCAGGTGTTACCCCAACAACAAACCATGGGTAACCAAGGAAGTCAAGGCGGTCCTGAACAGGAAGAAGCGGGCGTTCAGGAGCAAGAACGAGGAGGAGATGAAGGCCCAGCAGGAAGTGAGACTCTGCCTGAGGGAAGCCAAGGAGGCGTAGGAAGCTGGAGAAGCAACTGGGACACAACCAGGTGCGTGAGGTCTGGAATGGGATGAGAACCATCACGGGACACGGGAAAGGGCGCAGCACTGCGGAGGGAAATATTGAACGAGCGAATGAACTAAACAGCTTTTTCAATCGGTTCAGCTCCCCCACCACTCCCGGCTCCTCGTCCCGGGCCTCTTCCTGTCCTGCAAACCGCTCCACTTATGCTCCCTCCTCCTGTGCTTCCTCTCCTTCCACCCCTGCCACTTCTCCCGAGCCCACTCCAAGAACTGCGAAGCTCAACGGCCCCACCTCAACCACTGGACTTCCAACCTCGCCACAACCTCCTGCTCCCACCACGACGGAGACCGTCATCACTGCAGACCTGGTGACGATAACGCTGAGGAGGCTCCGTCCCTACAAGGCGGCTGGACCAGATAAGGTCTCCCCAAGACTCCTCCGAGCCTGTGCTTCGGAACTAGGGGACCCCCTGCAACAATTGTTCAACCTCAGTCTGCGGCTGGGGAGGGTCCCGTCACTGTGGAAGACCTCCTGCATTGTCCCTGTACCCAAGAAAGGACGCCCTACTGAGCTCAACGACCACCGACCGGTCGCTCTTACCTCCCACGTAATGAAGACCCTAGAGCGAATGGTCCTGGAGCTCATGCGTCCACAGGTGCAGGGTGCTATGGACCCTCTCCAGTTCGCCTATCAGGCCAAGGTTGGGGTTGACGACGCTGTCTTGTACCTCCTCCACCGCATACTCTCCTACCTGGCGCCGGGGGCTGTGCCGTCAGAGTGCTCTTCTTCGACTTTTCGAGTGCCTTCAACACCATCCATCCCCGGCTCCTGCAGGATAAACTGACCTCCATGGCTGTGGACCCCTACCTCGTGAGCTGGATCACGGACTACCTAACGGACAGACCCCAGTACGTCCGTATGGGGGACTGTTTGTCTTATATGGTGACCAGCAGCACGGGGGCGCCACAGGGGACCGTTCTATCCCCCATTCTCTTCACCCTCTACACATCAGACTTCAAGCACAACTCTGATACATGCCATATACAGAAGTACTCCGATGACACCGCGATAGTGGCATGTATCCAGGAGGGTGATGAGGGGGGTACAAGGCATTGGTGGCTGACTTCGTGGAGTGGTGCCAACAGAACCAGCTCCAGCTCAACGTCTCCAAGACAAAGGAGATGGTTCTGGATTTCCGGCGGGCACCTCCCTCTCCACAGCCGGTGATCATCAAAGGCAGTGAGGTGGAGGTGGTAGGAAACTATAAGTACCTGGGACTGCAGCTAGACAGCAGACTGGACTGGTCACTCAACTCCAACTGTGTGTACAAGAAGGGGCAGAGCAGGATGTACTTCCTAAAGAGGCTGGCCTCCTTCAACATCTGTCCTAAGCTCCTTTTCATGTTCTATCAGTCCGTAGTCTCCAGTGTGCTGTCATACGCCATTGTGTGTTGGGGTGGGGGGGCCAGGAAAAGAGATATGGACAGTCTGAACAGACTCCGCAGAGTGGGCTCAGTGGTTGGGCTGAGCCTGGACTCTGTGGAAATGCTTCTGGAGAGCAGGACCATGTCTAAAATTAAGGCTATCATGAACACCAGCCACCCCCTACACACCACCTTCTCCCAGCAGAGGAGCACCTTCAGCAGCAGACTGCTGTCACACAGCGCCTCCACAGAGAGGCTGAGGTCCTCCTTCGTGCCCCGTGCCATCAGGGGGTACAATGACTCTCTCAGGAGGAGCAGGGGGGAGGTGGCGAGGTCAGCACGGGGTTGAAAATGGATTTAATTTAATTTTAATTTAATTTTATACTGTTTATATTTTTTTTATACTGTTTTATATTTTAATTCAATTTTATACTGTTTATATTTTATTTTATACTGTTTATATTTTAGTTATAGTTTAGTATATAAGTCCTGTTAGTGCTGCATGTGTCTGTCTGTTAGTGTAGTGTATGTCTTGTGGTATGTCCTGTGATGTCAGTGTTTCTTTTTCTCCTGGTGTTTATCCAGTATTATTTGTTATGTAATGCCTGAGCAGTGGATATATACAATTTCCTCCGGGATTAATTAAGTATCTATCTATCTATCTATCTGCCGTTGCAACACAATCTCTTGATCAGCAGCCCGGACCAACTAATATTTTGGAAACAAGGATGTGAAGGCCAACACGCACACTGCCCCGGTCAGACAGCTGCAGGGGAACAAACGACACACGTTTTTCAGAAAGGTCATTGTAGACCACAGAAAATGGAAGCAGCCATGGAAGCAGACCAGGAGCTGTTCTCACCCACTCGTCGCGTCAGTCACTCAAATTTGAACGTGGATCGATTTTTCCTGCTATCAAAACATCGATGTGAAGGACAAAAGTTCGCCTCCTCCCTAATATATCGTATTGACATTGTTGATTTGGTTTTTACATGACTGACTCCTGGCGAAAACGTCTCATGTGACGTCATCGTCGAGGGAGCCTGTTATTGGTGGCTCAGGACCCGGAAGCGATGGGCCGACTGTCAGCGCTCTCAGCCAGCAAAACATGTCTATGTAATGGGATAATGGAGAAACTCTGATCTTCCGACGGGCTTCTGTGTCGTAACCTCGAGCGGTGTGGATTAAAGGTACTGTTGACCACATTAGTGGATAATACTATCTGTAGTGACCATGCCTAACTACTAGCTTAGCTCAATAACTACATTTACGCAAGGTTAGTTAGCACGTTGAGTACATTCACTCACTGCCCCGGTCACCATTCATACTCTAAGCACTAAAGTATCCCTTTTGCTGACTAGTTGTAGCGAACACTGATAAACTATTTTATTTTAAGTAACGTTTTAATCCTAGCTAGCTAACGTGAAGCTACTACCCTGACTTACCCGTAGCGTGCTTGTGAAGGTTATGTCTAGCTGTGGCTAGTTAGGCATCTAGATGGCTAATGTTAGCCAACGTCTTGTCAGAGAAGCCCTTTAAGTTTATCACCATTCATTCATTCATTCATTCATTTTCAAACCGCTTCATCTCCCATCACGAGTCGCGGGGTGCTGGAGCCTAACCCGGCCGGCTGGGGGCGTGAGGCGGGGGATACTCCGGGCGCGATGCCAGCGCACCAGGGAGCCACACAGAGTCACAGACACGCATGCACACACACACACACACACACACACACACACACTACGGTCAATCTGGAGCGGCTAAGTAACCTGAAGTGCATGTTTTTGGAGGCGGGAGGAAGCCTGACACCCGGAGAGAACCCATCCCCACACAGGGAGAACATGCTAACCGCTCACAGCGGGACGCGAACCCGGAACCGCCTTGCTGTGCGGGGACGGCGCTAACCAGCATCAACACGTTCATGTGCTTCGTCGCAAACTTTTTTGGGTCACTTTTATTTGGATTATCCTGAATTTTTAATAATATTTATGCCCGTACCCCAAATATAATGACACGACTTCAGTTTTAAAGATGTCCGCTGATGAAGCAACAATCTGGAGGAACTTCGTGGTTAAATAAAGGTTACTTTAAAAAAAAAAAATTGCGCAACCCGGACGCTTTCCGACTTCAGTACGTGAACTAATGGCTTACCTGTTCTTAGCCGTTTTTATAATAATGCACCTATTAGGGAGTTTTTTTTTATAGTTTTAGTCTAAAGGTGCCTTCCCAGCCTCTTATCTGTGTGAACTATTGATCGTGTGCCTGTGACTGTTTGACTGCAGCTCCTCTAATCGTTTACCTGCTGTCAGGCTGCAGGCTGGCTGCGGGACATGGACGCTGGAGAGGAGCTGAGAGGAGCTGCTCCGTACTGCTGCTCCACGTGTGACGGGGGGGAGGCCGCATGCCGCGGCTTGACTCGCCTGAACAGGAAGACCCGGAGCCTGAGCACGTCCTCAGCCGGCAGCTCCTCTGAGTACAGGTTAGTCACCATCAGGGCAGACGTCATGCTCGGGGTGTCCCCTGTCTCTCACTTGCAAGTCAGCTGGGATCGGCTCCAGCAATCCCCGTGACCCACAATAGGCAGAACAAGCAGTAATGAATGAATGAAAGTAATTCTGTGCTTAATGTCTGTTTTTGTGCCATTGTCTATATAGTTGTTGTTGATGTTATCCGTCCATTTCGTATCACCTTTATTGAAGTCATTCTTTACTTTTTTATTTTATTTATTTATTTTTGATTCTTTATTTTTTTTAATTATATTTTTTATCTACTGATTCTGATCCCCGCAGGGAAATTAGTGGCATTGCAGAGAACATTTCAACAGCCTGTCTGGACATTAGGATCACAAGATATAGTGAAGGCCTGACTGAGTTATTACCTGAACGTCTGTGTTTCGTCAAAATGTTGCAGGGTGCTTTAGACATTCTTCCACATTTTTCAATCGGGGCTTTCCTGTATTAATGCATGAATGAGGAAATGAAGAAATTGGCCCAGTGTGTTGAAACACACTCCCACAAATATAGCGTCATTGGGTTTACCCAATTTAGAAATAACACTTCTGACTTTTAAATTGTGACATTTAAAAAGTGTGATTATGAATTTAGGTAAAAATGTTTGCAAATTGGAAAAGTGATGAATTATCTTCATTCACTTATCGGCTTTGTGGCTCAAACTCATGGTGGATGTTGATTAGAAATTATTTAAAATTTCTCCGTAGAAGAATAGTTTTGTGTTTAATGCAGAACATTAATCAGTTTGGTTTGAGATAAATCCATGAGTCATTTGTTCAGAGGCTTTTTAAATTTCATCACCTTTTTATCAGTGTCTTGAATCTTTAATCCGAACAGAAGATAACAGTGAGACCTGTAACCTCACATTTAATCTGAACACTGAATTTCCTCATATTATGAAAAAGAACTTCTACTTTTTTAAGGACTGGCTTAACTGTATTTCTTTAAGTCTGTTTAGTTTTTTCTCAGAAGACAAAGGTCTTTTAGCTGCTGCTTGATGTGTTTCAGTAGAGATGTAACTCTCTGTGTCATTCACATAACCATGGAAGTGGAGTGTTATTTAATCAATATATTGATTAATGGAGCTTTAAATCTGTAAACAGCCAACGCTTAACAAAAGGAGATTAACTGGTACGGTAGAAGAAGACTTCAACCATTCGTGCATCACAGCTCAAATTTAATGACCTTCGACCTGTGACACATTCGTAATGTCTTAGCCTTTGAAGTGAATGGGTGTGCTTGGCATTGCTGAGAACACCTTTGTTCATTATCTGGAACTCCAGAGTAAATAAAGACATCTGATGTGTTCATAGTAATGGTTATTGTATCTATCAGACTTCAACGGTTGCAGACACAGTGTTTGTATTGCAGAGAAGAAAGAAAGACGTGTTTGCTCTTCTGACATTTCACAATTGCAAACACCTGTGAAACATTTTGATTGAATAAAGTTACCAGATGTATTGCTCAGCATGAAAGGTGTGAAATCATTTGGCATGTTTTCAGGTTATTGAATAATTAGAATAGTTGTTTTTAATCAACAGTAAAAATAGTTTTATGTCTGTGGACCCATTTTTTATCAGCTAATAATGAACAAAGTACTTAGGCGGTCTCTGAGGATTACAATCACTATAACTCCACTTCTCGTTATTTTTCTTTAAGACAGGGAAATGAAATTTAGGAGTAACAGTGTGCTCAGACATGAGAAGTTTTATTTTTAAACCTATCAGCAACTAATGCTGACCTTACATGCAAGTTTTTAACTAGGCTAGATTCTCTTGAATAGTGGTAAAAGAGGAGAAGATGGAGTTGAGGAGTGAAAACCAATTTTGTTTTCGATGTGGCCTTTCCCTGCTAAGTCATTAGAGCGCAGAAGAAAAAGACGTCTTTTCTGCTGTCTGGTAGGAATAAGGATGCACAGTGAGCTAGTCTTCTGTTCACACTGTTGTGTCCTACAAATTAAATGTTGCGTGACATATTGCTTCCAAATAAAGGACTCTTTTTTTTTTTAAATAAAAAAGGGGTTGTACTTGAAAATGCTTGAAACTTCCTCTTCTCTTTCAGGAGGACTCAGTCTCTTCATGGACCAAGCCCCGTGACCACGTTCGGCCCAAAGGCATGCATGCTCCAGAATCCACATGCAGTAATGTAAGTCAGGATAGGGACACCAGAGTGTGTGTGTGTGCTTGTTTGTTGTTGTTGTTTTGGTCTTTGGTTTGTCAAAGTTAAATTAATATCATAGTTGTGTGTTTTTAGTTTATGCAGCACTTAAAGCTGTAGAAGTTGCTTGCTGTTGGTTTTCCTTCTGGTTGTGGCAGCAGTGGCTCTGAGCCTTTGGTCAGTTTCAACTCAGTTAATATTAAAGTAGTCTCAGGACCAGCGTTGAGGTGTTCAGTTAAATTTTAACTAGGATAGTCAGTTGTGGAAAAAGCACTTTTTTGTTTTGTACAAATCTGTTGTAGAGAAAACCTAGAAGCCTGATCGGCAGCATGCAGGCGTGATATCTGCCAAATGTGTAATGCTCACATTCAGTTTGAGAGGGGTTATCTCCCCTTCTTGTTTTTTGAGAAACTGCACCTTCTCACATTCAAAGGGTCCTATAATGGCAAATAAAAATTTTTGAGGTCGCTACATATCCATAGTGGTACTCCCTAACCCTACCAACTGCAAGAATCTGGAAAACAAAAGGGTCCTGTATCAACTGTACACCTGCAAGTCGTCCAAAATCAGGATGTTGCAGTCTCTGACTGCCTTGTTAGCTTTGCTTCGGTCCCTGTATTTGTGTGTGCGTGTGTCCTCGGTTTCATAGTTAATACACGCATACATATGCAGTGTTTTTATCTTATTTACAGTGGCATGTGAGTATGGTGAAGTTGAGATGAGGGAGGTGAGTGTTGGAAATGCGCTTATGGAGTGGTGCTGGTTGGCGTGGGTTGCTGCAGACAAGGGAAGTACTGTGGTTGGATGTGGTGCGCGGTTCAAAATAGGAACATACAAACTCAATACGGCATTTAATCAACATTTAGACATGTTTGTGTTGGGGGGAACCCCTGGTACATCAGATTGATCCCTGAGGGGAGAATTGCTTTTCGTTATGGTTGTTCTGCTCCAGAGAAAACCATAGAGAATATCAGAATAAGGAGAATTTAAGAATGAAGAGCTAAAAAGAAATTGTAATAAATTGACAGCACCACAGTGCACTGGCGTCGCGCCCAGAGTTTCCCCTGCCTCACGCCCACAGTAAGCTGGGATAAGCTCAAGCTCTCCGTGACCCACTGTGGCAGGTCGTGGGGAGCTAGATGAACTTGGGATGAAGCGGTAGAAAATGAATGAATAAAGAGACAATAGATAAGAAAATAAAAATGTATATACAGGTATGTAGTTTTTAGTGTCCTAAACCTAGTAGTTTAGGACATGTTTTTGACATGTTTTTTCTTACCACTCCCTTTACCATCTCTGTCGCGGCAATCAGTACGGAAGCTGTCAGTGGAAATATAATTATCCAGAATGTCCATGAGTAACCAATAACTCGAAATGCTCTTGACTCCTGACATGTTCTGTTAGCTCCTCCATCAGCCAGCGATCTCTCATTACCCATGATGACTGTCAGGAGACACGGCTGTCATTATCTCCTGTCAGAGACATTACCATTGTCTCTTCCACTGATTTCTTTTCCTATCTTCAAACCCATTGTATTTTTCTCCAAAATTCCACCGGAATGTCTGTTGGTCTTGAAAAAGTGCTGGTCGGCTTCAGTTCGATCAACTGATGTCGTGGGTACACAATAAGCTAAAGAGTTTTGAAGGTCAGCTGACGGAGATTGAAAGTACCCACACGATTACCGTAGAAAAATTAAGTCATATAATGAAAGATAAGAAAGAAATAGTAACAAAAATTTTTTAAAAAGTAAAAGCGACCAGAGTCGGCAGTCACATGTGTATGCACATAAATGAGTAACATTTGACAACAGAATTCAACATAACGGTACAATGTTTTTTAGAAGCGCAATTATATTTTAGATATCAGTCTATAAAAAAATTCAAGGAGGACAAGAATAGGACATTCTGTATGTCTGCATTGTTTTTTATGTAGTAATTATGCACCTATAATAAATTTTCCAGAACACCACAGCATGTGTTTGACAGCCACACTGTGGCCTATTAGTCAGACATGTTGCTGGTTTCACTTTTTATCTAATGTCAGTGAAAGTCATCATTGTGTTCAAATATGAGACTGATTTCAGCTCCACTCCAGCATTTTGGATGTTTTTTAAGTGATGTTAGGATGACAGCAGTGTAGAATATTTCGACAAATTGCACAACACTCCTTGATTGAACAAGGAGTGTTTTTGAAAGCTCAATCTGTCATCTGACCCGAGTGGCTTTGAGAATGTGATCAGCACAGACTGAAAGCCTGGAGCCCCTGAAACCAGTAGGGCAGCATATTTAGTTGCTAAATCGTCACAAATTGCTCTGAATGCCTACTCTGATTAAAGATGTTTTTGTTTGAGCTGTTTGCAGCCAAACAACTGCTTGAACACATATCTAAAGATAGACATATTGACGAGAGGGTTGTCTTTTGTCAAATAAAAAGACAGATTAAATAGATGTGGTTCTTTGCCCCCGAACTAAGATAATGAACGCAGTATGGGTTCAACAGGCAAGAAGTGAAGTTGTCTATTCAGGCCTGGTTGTGTATCGTCTGTTAAGTACGGCTTCAGTGGACCTGCTGTCTATAATACAGCTTCCTGTTTGACGTACGAGGCTCAGTGCTATTTGGAATCCAGGAGTGTGACTCGTCAGACCTCAAGTCCACTGATTTTTTCAGTGTTTGTTTCTTTGACTTACAGAATTAGAGACAGTTGAGCCAAAAAAAAACAAGTTGATCAGAGGTATATTGATAATCAAACTGATCAATTTCATGACATTCAATGTCGCAGCACTACAACATTATTAAAAAAAGACGTGTTTTCCAGTGTTAAGTATTACAATATATTCAGTACAGAATCCTATGAGCTCCATTCTGACACATCCACCTTTTCAGCAAGTGTGTTTCAGCATTTCAGCAGGTGTGTCCACCTGCTGAAAATGTTGCATAGGTCTCCTTGATGCGTCAGCAGTTATAAAGGACCAGCCATGTTTCCCCACCCGGTCACCTCTTGACTGGCTCCGTCACATAAGTGGCTCCCTGCATTGTTTGCTTTAGCCTGCTGTAATGAAAGGATTAGCTCGCTCAAAGCAGCTAGACAGGTTAAAAGTAACACATCCAGGCTATATTTACTCCACGATGAAGATGAGGCTGCACATAGTAACACTATGTGAACACTATTAGCAATTTGGATGAAGAGGAGTTGGTCAGAGGTCAAAGCCAAGATGTCAAACTGGCCTGTCCGATCTTAAAGCTACGCTCTCTGCTGACGGGTGTGGTTGCGATACCATTGGGGGTAAACTGGTACAGCCAGCTTGCTTTTGTTTCATTAGCACTGATTTTATCCTCAGTAGTTTGGGGAGTTTTTTATTTTGACAATAAAAAAATCTGCAAACACACCCGAGAGGAAAAACAATAAAAAGATTTAACGAGTTTCGGACTGAGCCCTGTGATCACAACAAGTTCTTTCTTTACTCTGATGTTGGCCTTCACAAGTAAACACTGTGGTTAAGAGAATAACACAGTAAACAGAGTTCTGACCCCCACATCAGGCCTCTGTGTGCAAAGTTGCTCTGAAACTGAATTGTGAAATTAATCCTGACGACTTATTCTATAGCTGCTCAGGTTCTGCCCCCATTGAACCATTTATTAATCCCAGTCAGACATGTGGAGAGAAGCATGTTGCCTTCCTGTTTAAACTGTGATGATGACATACGACACACTTCCGTTTTACAGTATGTGAGATTATACTTTGACTGAAACCATTGAGAAGAATGAATGAGGTGAATGTTAATGACCAGTTCTGGCTGTATCAATGCTTTTTTAATGGTGACTGCAAGTTTTCAAGGTTCAACCTGTTGTTTTTCCTTCACACAAGATTACATCATTTAACCAGTGACTGAGCCCTGTTGATTATTTCTCGCTCAAACTTCCTCTTTCTGTCACCTTGTCACATTGTTCTCACTCGGTCCTATAATAAAAAGCCTTGTTTTTCAGGTTTTACGTATTAAGAATTCAAAAGATAGAGGTGAAGCTTTACTTTTCTTTTTTTTTTAAAGGGGATGAAATGGAAACCGTGATGTAATTAATCTCAGTTATAAAGTGGATTTTCCAGGCAGTCTCAGTCACCTGTAAAACACTTCCTCAATCCTTTATAAATAAAGAAGCATTGTTGTTGTTCCAACTCTGTCATGACACTTTTCATCATGTTGGATGTTCTAGTTTTAGGGACTGTTGTGATTGTTACCATTAATCACACCTGTCCAATAAGGACAGCCCTTCCCTGAAGTGGGAGTGGTCAGGCTGACGGAGTGGGCTGGGGCTGAGATGAAGTCAACCGTTTAAGATGAGGTAGCGCTTAAGTTGAGTGGCAGAATGTGTCAGGAGGGTTTTACTGTTAAGTCCTGAGCAGGATAAATATATCCCTGGTGAATCCAGCCGGAGGGGAGGGGGTGTTAGCCGACCCTGGAGCCTCGCTGCAGCACTTGAAGAGACTCCCGTCCGCTCAGACATCCGACGGCTGACTCACAGCTCCACCACAACAAGTGTACTGACTCAGTTTTTTCTGCTGCTCGGCGAGGCGCAGCGTTGAAGGAAGTTGTTGGGGGTAGAATGAGCCACCAGGGCAGAGCGGCGATCTTCTGCTGAGTCAACCTGAGGCAGCATCCTTACATGTGTACAGCAATGAAGTACAACCAGTGCATCCTGCAGGATACTCCTGGCAGCAACAATGAGAACAAAGTGTGGAAATGGTGAGAACAGCTATTCCGTCTTTATTTTTTTTTTCAGCCCAAGCAGCATATCTGATCTGTGAATTGTCAACTGACAAACACGGCTTACCTGCTCGGATGACCTCCAGGCGAATGCTCAGGGAGTGTCCCTGTAGTCGTATGAACTTAAGAAGTTCAAGCTTTTATTTTGGCTTTTGACTGAGGAGGAATGTATGATGTTGTTCAGCTTGGGGCTGATATGGATTCTGGAGGCTGATGTCAAGGTTCAGACGCTACAGATCAAGTTGTTTATTTTGTGTTGTGACAGCCTTGTTGTAGCGGCGTGGATGGAGCAGGGTGACTGAATGAGGGGATGGTGTGGGTGTGGGTGCTTTGAGGTAGTCTGAGGAGAAACCAACCATGAATTGATACATTTGCTGCCATTTGAAATGCTAATGAAGGTTTCCTTTGCTTCCTGCGTTTGCATTTGAATCTAGGTTTGCACAACATCAGTTGTGTGTGTGTTCTCAATCCTGTGATGTATGAAGTGTTTGAAGGTCCGCCTTAGAGCTGGAACCTCTGCAGCTTAGTGTTTTCTGATACTAGTGACCGTTGCCTCTGGAAAGAATGTCAGGTTTAGTTTTAGATCGTCGTGAATTTGAGCGCACAAACAGCCCAGGACAGGATGTACTTAAGGACGATACCGTACTCGTGTTGTTTGTAGGGAGACGACGTGGAGGCGTGTCGTCTCACGTGACGTGTTTCGTTGCTCACATCACAATCACTGCCACGGCTGTGCTGTTTATTGTGATTGTTTCATTGAGCGTATGAGAGATATCTTTTGATATTTATTTTGGATAAAGCAATAGAAGAAGAAGTCAGTTATCTGACTTCGCAGAGGTAGCAGAGCCCCAACAACTCTGTGAAGAGGTCTGATGAAGAGTATAGAGCCTGAATAATCACCAAGACGTGAATGCAGCTTCAACTGAGAATGTATGTTAACAAACCATGAACAGGAAGAACTAGTGTGTGCTGAAACAACATTGAACGTCACACTTGCAAATTGTGATGTAATGCAGTTGAGTCAGTATGTTGCAGTGTTTGCAGGTCGTAATTCATAATTGTCCCATTATTCTCTCATTTCGTCAGAGAAGCTGAAGCTTCACACCACTGTTCTCCACGTGTGATTGGTCTAAAAGTCGTGGTGTGATACCGATGCTACATTTTGCGTAAAAACTGTTTGTCAGGGATAAGTGTTGTGAAACTACAATAACAGGAGTTTGTTGGAAACTGTAGAAAGGTAAATAACAAGAGTAAACGTTTATAATGTAGTCAGTTATCAATAAATTCATTATTGGATTCCCTTCTCTTCGTTTGGGTGAGCTGAGCTCATAACACTTCTCGGTTTGTTATTGTGACACATCAGCTCAACCCATTAGTGAGCAGTAACTCACAGTCAACCAATACGAGTGCAGAGAAACTGTCGTATGAGGACTAAATTCTTGAACTAGACTCGGCCTGTTTTGCAGTCAGTATTATCTGACTGTTGTAGTGTCAACAGGTTTTAGACCCCTTGGCTGTTTCCCATGTGATTTAGATTTGTTTCACCGCTCTAGCCTGTCCAGATTTTAATGCCGACTTTTAATGTAGTCGTGATACATCTTGTTTTTCCTTCTAGAACATTTACATTTAGGGACTTACATGACATTTCTTTTTTTCCACTAAAAACACAGTTCCAGCGTTTCTGTCCTGATTTTTAACCCATATCCTGCGAATGACTGATTTACTACAGGCCAGGTCTTTCTGCTGTCCTAGTTTTATCTGAACGCGAATAGATCTTAGTTCATCCAGGATCTGGATGAATGATTAGCTTTTGTTTCTCACATGAGGTGCTGTTGGGTTTGTGTGTTCAGGCACATTCAGGACCCAGCCAGCCAGAGGCTGACGTGGAACAAACCACCACAAAGTGTCCTTGTCATCAAGAAGATTCGTGATCCCAGTCTGCTCCTGCCTTTCAAAGAGCTCTGCATATTCCTTACCGAGGTTTGTCCACTTTAAAAAGGCCTTCAATGACGGTGTGTGTGTGTGTGTGTGTGTGGGGGGGGGGGGGGGGTCAGGTTAAGATATGGCTAATTCTGTGTTTTGTTTTGTTTTTGTGTCGCTGTAGGTGAAAAAATTGATTGTTTATGTCGAAAGGAAAGTCTTGGAGGACCCAGCCATTTCAGGTGATGAAAACTTTGGGGCCATAACTAAGAATTTCTGCACTTTCAGGGAAGGTATGAAAACCAGACGGTCCTCATTGCTCAAGTTGTATGGAGAATACAATACAGATCAGGTGTTCAGAAGGTTGATCGTCTCTCTGTTGTCAGATCTCGACGACATCTCCAACCGCGTCGACTTCATCATCTGCCTCGGTGGAGACGGAACGCTGCTTTATGCGTCTTCCCTCTTCCAGGTGTGTAGCTAGGTGTAGTTGTTGTTTTTGTTTGTTTTTTTGTTTTTTAAAAAACAGGCTTTGTGTGATTTCCTAATCGGAACGGCAAAATAAAACCACCATTCCGTTTTTATTTGCAGGAGAGCGTCCCACCAGTTATGGCTTTTCACCTCGGCTCGCTGGGCTTCCTGACGCCTTTCAAATTTGACACATACCAGTCTCAGGTCTCCCAAATTATTGAAGGTAAGGAATGTTGTGAACCAGTTTGTTAGTCTCTGTTTGCAGCTTAAATACTGTCAACACTCAGAGTGGGATTTGTCTGACTGGATTCACTTAAGGCTGCTTCAAATGACTGACAAGCCATTTATTTAGATGTGAATATTTTAAATGCATCTCCTAGCACCCAAATAGCTGACATGTCTTTCCTGAGGCTTTTTCCCAGTTAAATGTTGATGTTTGAATTAAATAAGGAAAGAATTTCATCGAGTGTATTTCTTATCCGTAGGCAACACCGCCATCATCCTGCGAAGTCGCTTGAAAGTGCGGGTGCATAAAGCTAACTGGGAGAAGAAGGCCCGAGTGGATGAGAAGGGCATCATCCTGACAAATGGAGACATTGAAAGCAGCAGGAAAGCTGTGCAGTACCAGGTAAGGTGAAGGACGTGAACGCATCTTAGAGAAAAAGAGAGAAAAAACATTCGACTCTCCTCCGACATTAGGGATCATATTGATGTTCGCACGACAGCACTGCTGTGGATGAGTGTTTTGGTCTTATTTGTGTCGTAACGTTCATGTGGAACAACCCAGGCATTCACATCCCTCCCTGGATTATGAGGAATACTCTCACCCCACCCCTTGGCTCTGGTGCACCTGTATGTACTGGATGTACCCCGACTCGCATGACGGCTAACGGCTGTCCCCTGGGTTTGTCCTCCAGGTGCTGAACGAGGTGGTGGTGGACAGAGGACCCTCGTCCTATCTGTCCAACGTGGACCTGTTCCTAGATGGTCACCTCATTACCACAGTGCAGGGAGACGGTGAGTGTCAGATCATCTCTTATTGATCAGCGAACAGTATAACTGGAATCACACCCACTTATTTTGGGATTTGTTTGTCTTTTTGGGTGGAAATATTATACTTGGGTGGTTTTGTGTTTTGTTTAGAGCATAACTTAAAAACTATTGAAAGCATCTTTAACAAATTTTTTTCACGTCATCTGGAGACAGAGTGGGGCGTTTTGCTGTTTTAACGTTTTTGCGTTTCCGTGGCAACAACATACCTAAACAACACACATCATTCCTTTCTTCTTCTTTTTATTGAAGACCACCCTATTAACTGTTTGAAATCATATTGTAAACAAAAGATTTTTGCATATCTTTCAGGAAGTTTTCATCCACTGAGTTGACGCTTTTCTTGCAAAGGATGCGTTCCTTAATCGCACCTTTAGGATGACGTTACATTCACACCTATGGAGGAACAGTATTTGGGACTTGAACAGGACGCCGTCTCTTAAGTTCACGTCTCTCTGCTCCATCAGGTGTGATTGTGTCGACGCCGACAGGAAGTACAGCGTACGCTGTGGCAGCAGGAGCTTCCATGATCCATCCCAATGTCCCGGCCATCATGATTACCCCCATCTGCCCTCACTCGCTGTCCTTCAGGCCCATTGTGGTGCCTGCCGGGGTGGAGCTGAAGGTATTCACACCATAGGTTTGGTTTTGTTTTGCGAAGGGATCAGAAGTCCAGCAACAAGCCCACATGATTTCAGACATACCTGGTTGTTTCTCTTCCTCTGCCTGTTCATCACATGCATTTAGCGTCACGGTAGCTCCCTCTCCTCAGCTACACTGAACTTCAAACCTGATAAAGAAGGATTTTAGTTATTTGGAGTCTGTTTGTACCTGTGTGTTAACAGTTTTAAAAAGAAAACAAACCTCCACCTCTATATAGGAATCACAACTGGATATAAAATTTTAGGCTCATGTTTTTTTCTGTTTGTGTTTAAGATTATGCTGTCGCAAGATGCTAGAAACACAGCCTGGGTTTCCTTTGACGGGAGAAAGAGACAAGAAATCTGCCACGGCGACAGGTTAGTCCACATACTGAGGAGAGGGAGCAAAACAAAAGCCACAGCCCAAAGGACGAAACTAAATTTAACCCCTCCTCAGCTACCTCGACACTCGCAGGCTTTTCCATGTAACCGTATCAACCTGTTTAATGGTTCCTTTATGCGACTCATCCTGAGGCAATCAGCTTCCTGGTTCTTGACAGAAGCCTCATATCATTTAGGGTTACTGAAGCATGCTTGAACAAAAACCCATTGTTGCCTCACAAGGAAGTTGCAGTGTCACCTTTTCTTTGGTATTTTTGATTGCACGTATTCCTTATTCACACTTTCCAATCTTTATAACTCAAAACACACTTCTCCCCTCCTTTTCCAGTATTTGCATCACTACGTCCTGCTTCCCTGTTCCCTCCATTTGTTTCCGGGATCCTGTCAATGACTGGTTCGAGAGCCTGGCCCAGTGTTTGCACTGGAACGTGAGGAAGAAACAGAACTACCTCAGCTCAGAGGATGAAGAGTTTTGAAAGAATTTCCACAATCATCAAGATCTTCTCGAAGGTCTCCTGAACTTCTATGCCTTGGTTTAACTTGATGGTACTCAGTGCCATTTTTTCTTTTTGATTCCTCTTGAGAGCTGTGGGAAGGCAAGAAATACAGGGTCCAACCACACGTCTGCTAAAGCCATGCAGCGTAAATGTGTGGGAGGAAAACTGAGGCAAACTCCTTGTTCTTAATTACTCAGGAAAATAGTTCATTTTTAAATAAGTACATTTAGTAAAATGTGTGGACCAGTACAATGTTAATGAACCTATGGGATCATTACACTCAAATTATTTTCTTAAAGTACGTTGACTGTAGAGGAAAAGTGTTGTCTTGGAATTAAAGGGTCATTAATAGAAGAATAACATGAAGTAAAACCCAGTTCCACAAAAGTATGGATATTATTTCAAAAGTCAATCAAAACAGAAGGAAACGGTTGTTCACTGACTACAGTACAAAGACAACATGTTTAAAGCTGAGAAACCAGAAACATAAACTTGTACCAACAATTCAACATGTAGAACAACTTAAGAAATATTGGCTTTGTACTCTTGTCAGCTGAGCTGAGCTGGATGTTCAGGTTTGCAAAACTACAGTGATCTCAGATTCTGTTTCATCAGACGACATTTTTGCGGAACTGGGTTAAAAATGACCATTTTGAAATCAACATGTTTCCAAAAAAAAAAAACTTGGCTGAATAAAGTGCAATGGAAGAAAAGGTCTGGTTAAATTGAAATTTAAAGCCCTTTAATTTCTCTCTTTGAGTCTCATGCCAGTCATTGAACTGGGGTTGTACAGGTTACTAATTGGAGTGGGTAAAGTTCACTGAAAGTTGTTTAGTCATGTTCAAATGAATGAACGTGGTGGTTTGGTGATTAAGGAACGGAGTTTGGCCTCACTGTTTCAGGATTGTGTGGATTTTTTCTTTATACTGACCTCAAAGTCAAAATGCAGCTCGTAAACAAAAGCATTTTGACTTGACTTAATGCAAGACTTTAGATCATCTAAGACATGAAATAATATACTGTATAATAATAATATTATAATCTGAGTAAGAAAACATGAAGTCAGAGATGGATGGCAGTGAATGCACTTCTCTGGGTTATATCAGGTAGAGTTCTACCACTTGTTCTGTCAGATGGATGACGGACTCGTCTAATGAACAACACAAGCTGATCGGATTCTGGTAATCAAATCAGAATACACTGATATAATCAATAAAAGACAAATGTTATGGGAGGGAAGAGATCTCCACTTCATCATCTTGCCAATCATGGTCGTGGTTGCAGCCTGTGCCTTAAACATTAGTATATGAATGTAGAGAATACTGTAATTTCAAGGTTGTCATCAAACAAACCAGATCTGAGATGTGTGTTTTTTTGTAACCATGGTGACTGCCTCATTGCTTTGCAGCACCAACAGATGTGAATTGCATAGTATGTGGTTAATGTGTTGGACAGGAGACACGTTTGCATTGAATTCAGGCAGAGACCTGTGTTCAGTGTATTTTTAAAGTGTTTTTTTTGTGCCCAAAGCCATAGCTAAATTCTGTTTTCTACCGATGTTTGTGTGAGCTGTGGGTCATGTCAGGTTTTGTGTCTTTGTTAAGCAACTATTTAAGGCATTGGTGGATTAGTTCTCATCAGTTTACAACTCAAAGCACAGTTGGTGCTGAATACTTAAAGGTGGCCTACCTTACACATCCACTTTTGAAGTGTACATAGAAATACATACGTTGTGAACTGGCTCAACAAATTCTGTGGATGAAAGTATCACGAGTGGCTTCACTTGTGGAAACTCAAGTGGACAGGCTGAAGTGGGAAAAGTAAAAAGGCAATCATTCCACACACACACACACACACACACACACACACACACACACACACACACACATATATATATATATATATATATACATACATACACATGTATCTATGTATATTGCAGTCTCTATGTTTAATAACCAGTTTACAAAGTATCTTTGCTGAGAATAAACCCATTTGATACTTTTTACATGAATAAATTCCTCGGTTTTTTCTTGAATATTTTAGTTGTCTGAATGCAGTTAAGTGCGTTCAAGAGAAAGCCAAATGCTCCAAATTCAAAATGCATTCCAGAGTTACTTGAATGGCTCAGATTTTAGATGAAGTTCTTGAATCCACATTTCGAAAAGACGCTGTAATCGGTTTGTTTTACACGTCAGTCTGGTGAGTCCCCGTTAACCCAGAAACATTCTGACTTCTCTTTTCTATGAAGCTTTGTCAACTCTTGAAGTGCTTTTCACTTTTGTATGTTTGAGAGCTTCTATCTTTTTTATCTGTAATTTTGTTAATATTTCTTAAATGAATCCTGATATTTTTTTCCAGAGCACTTTAATAAAGAGAAAATGTAATGAGAAACTGTTGACCCTTCTATTTTTTTTGTGTGTTCCACGGCTGATGTCAGCCCTCAGGTTGTCCTAAAGTGACTTCTATGATTATTGAACAACACATCCAAGCAAGCAGCATTGAAATTTTATTAGGAATCTTCAATGAAAAACAGTGCATTAAGGTGCTGCGGAGAGTTAAGATAAAAAGATTGCAGTGTTCCAAAGAAGTTCTCAAAACAATGCAAATCACAACATTTAAAAAACAAACTTTTTTTAAATGTAACCTACAGTAATTCGATTTTCATTTACAAGAAAGAAATACAGACATTCTAAGATAAAGGCTAATTTAAAATAGGATGTTGGCTCTTCATAAACATCTTTGGGGCCAATAGACGACACATTAAAATCATTATCAGTCCAATCTACTAAGGCATTTGATGCAGTCAGAGAAAGTGCGGCTGATTTTTGGTGCATTATGCATTCAGGCACGTAAACAAAGAGCTGTTAGCTGAAATCAAAGTTTAAGAGCACAGGATCAGGAACATCTAAACTGAGGATGATTTGGGTGAACATGAAGAACAATGAGCTCCACAGCCGGACGCTCTGAAGCTTCTAAACGTTCAGCCTTCGCTGTGCAGCTGTGTCCTTGATGTGTGACCGTCAGATGTTTTATCACTTGCTGGCTGCGAACACTGCAAAAGATGATAAAAGACCAACAATCTTTGTATTGTTCTGCTTTCTGGTCAACAGATTTGCTACATAAGGATCAGTGTTGTCAGGTTTCTCAGAAAATGTGACGTTATCCAGACGACGTGAAGAAAGTGAAGTGACTCAGGATATTTAGAAATCGGTGAAGACACACCGATTAGTTAATATTCCCTTAATGTGGTCTGCCAGTTTCGTCTTCCATTTAGTTTTGAGACTTACAGAACTGATACCAAAGCGGGATACTCACTTCTCTCCCTCAGTCCTTGACCGAAGCTGTGCACCAGCCGGATGAGGCCCCCGAGCAGAACCACTTTAATCAGCAGTGAGATGAGCGCTCCCGTGACGGCGGCCGCCTCCAGGGTGTATGTGCTGTCCTGGAACCATTTCATGATCACCTGCAATGAGAGCAAACCACTGAGCCTGGCAGGAATCTGTTCCGTCATTCTGACATACATGTGTCACACAAGACACAGCTGTGGTTGAGTCGACTGGATCCCAGCTGCATTTAAAGTTTCTCCATGCAAAATGGAAATACAAATGAGCTGCCGCCCCCGACTGACGTTTCCTTCAGTATTTACTCCAGAATCCAGTGAAAGGACGCCAAACAGGTTCACCGAAACAGGCTGGAATTTCACTTTCTGTGTCAGCTGCATCCTTCCACCCAACTTCATGGAGATCCGCCAAGCCGTCTGTGTGACTGGCGAACGCACCAGCTGCATTCACCCTTTTACTTTGATCTATTCCAAATTTTAAATGGCTTTCTTTTTGCCCTATGTCCAACCCACCTAACAGGTTTTCTGAGAATCTGTCATGCAGCTGTTGTGTTATCCTGCTTGAAGACAAACAAACCCATGTCAATGCAAACATAATCTGAAAACAACAATCTCTGTTTTAAATTCATACAAACTGTATTTGGATTGCGTGCAACCAAAGTCCTTCCGTGTTGGAGAATATGTTGTTTATGCCTTGACAGTTAACTGACATATGCTTCCTGTCACACTTTATGACTGTGACCTAATTTAAAATTTGAATAATGTCACCAGCCAGAGAACATTGTTTTCTGTCAGGTCTTATAGGACAACACACCCAAATTCTTCAATAATTACAACCTATGCTGAAGGAACACGATTAGAAGAGTATTTTGAATAATTTAAAGGCTACACCAGTCATGTGAAAAACATTCACCTCTGGAGACACCACTATGGCATTTCTTCCATACCATAATACAAAGTTCAGCAGGAGACAACTGTACTGACTGGTGTGCAGCAGGTAAGAGCAGACATGGATGAATCCTGTTGATTGTAATGGTTGTTCAGTCCGGCTCAGGCCACATCTGAATTCTATCATTACTCAGCTACATTCATTTGTGTTACTGCTGAGTCACGTTGCTGACCGCCTGCTGCTGTGAACGCACACAGCAAATCATCAGTCAGTATTAATACTCATCAGAAAAATGGTCCCGACCACTGACCGCCCCAGCTGCTGCAGGAAATGACTTCTTAAAAAAATGAAATCTTACAGCTGCGAAGTGTTTTACCATCTTCAGGAGGCTCCAGCGTATCGTCTCTTTCTGTGAAGTCTCTGACAACCAGACGTTCAAAACCTGCATAACCAACGGTTTGTAAAAGCTGCTTCACGACCCAGACTCCGAGAGACGTCTGAGCGCCGGAGGGACTTCACTGTTAGCTCACCGTGTACATCAGGTAAACGAAGAAGGCAACTTGAGGAAGGTTCTGCACCATGAAGACCCAAACTAAGACCTTGGCTTCCTTTAAAACCTGAAAAACATTTCAAGCCATCCTTCAGACCTTTGCTGATTAAAATCCATTCAGCTCGGACATTTTTCTGCTCATTGGCGTGAGGAGAGGATTTAGAGGCGATGGGATGAGCAGCACTCACAGCGACAGCGCCGACAGCGGCGGTGAAGAGGGCCCACACCACCCCGACCCCCAAGATGATGCTATTGGCTGTTGACCAGGCCGAGTCGGCTGTCGTGATCAGGATGCAGAGACACAACTGAAACACACCAACAACAAGCTCACCTCTGACTGAGCTTCTGTACCGACGTACGTTCAAAACAGACATGCTGTACAAGTTGGATAAAGCTGTACCTGAGCCTGCAGGTCAAAGGTCACCATGGAGAAACACAAGTTCAGCAGGAAGTATTGTTCCTGGAGGCTCTCCAGGGCCCCGCCCACACGGAATGCCATCATGTTGGGCCTCCTGATGAGCAGCGTGGTGCAGAAAACGTGGGTCACACCCAAACACACAATGCACACGAAACGAGGCTGCAAAATGCGAAAAAACACACATACACACACACACACACACACACACACACACACACACACACACACACACACACACACACACACACACACACACACACACCTGGATTTATGATAGTTTGACTACCTCCTATTAGCCGCAAATCACACCCACTTTCTCATAACGTTTGTCCACTCATCAAACACAATCTGAGGCGTGAACACTCCCCTTAGACTAAAGGATCAACACTTCATTGTTAGACACCACTTGTGCAACAGTGACATCTGATGGTGGAGCTGTGTCTCCTCCCGACCAGACGGATGCTGCTGAACATTAGTTTGAACATTAAGAGCAGGAAGCAGCGTTCACTCGTCTGTTTTTTTAAGGCCATGCTGAAGTCAGCCAGTCGTTGGGGAGAAACCTTGGTTCTATTTTAATCCCGTAACGGAGCATCGTAGACACTTCCTCCCGTGGACACTTCCTCCTGTGGAGTTTCATGCGTTGCCTACCAGCAGCTCCTGTTTGCCGCTTGATCCCAGCACTGAGAAGTTGACGACCGATCGCACCATCACCACCAATATGCTGAGGACAAACGCCACCAGCTCCTGTGTGTTCTCCTGCATCACCCCCCGGCTGATGTAGTAGATACAGAACACTGCAGGGAGCAGACCAGAGCCTCACACAACATTTGTATAAAACACACATTCAGTTTTTGATGGTTTTTTTCTCATCATCTGGGGATCTGAATGGAAAGCTGTGACGGGTTCATGTATAACATGATGAGTGTCTACAGCAAGCAGACATTTGGCATTCTTGCCAAATGTGAGCTTGAGAGAGCAGCAACCCCTTGTGACGCAGGATAATCAAAACACATGATGATGAATATTGATCCTTCAGTTATCAGCCTCAGTTATGTTCTAGTAGTTATTATGAAGGCTACAAACTGAACTTTTCCAATAAGTGTTGGTGCTACTGTGGTTTTAGATGTGTTTTCCTGTTCCTTTTTTTTTTATTGTAGAATGAAGTGGCGGTCTGTTCATCTTGTAAAATACTTTGATTTAACTTTTGTTAAATTTTGGCATAACACAAATAAAATAACTTGACATCCATCCATCTATTTTCTTGCTAACTACAACTGTAATCATCTCGTCTTCACATTTTCCATCTCCCGGGAGAAGTGACGACTCGTCTATTGTCAAATTTCCGTGAGAACACTTTCTTTCTTTCTTTCATTCTTTCTTTTTTTTTTTTGTACTATTAGAGGAACGAAAATCCAAGATGTAGACTGTTGAAGATCAAAATGAGTTTAGTGAACTGCTGATGTCATTTTTTTACAACAGTGTGAAGGGAAACAGACAGATGACACCACAGCAATCACATTCTACTAACGTTTCACTAAATGAGAAACTTCTGCTTTTTACCAACTACTTCTCAAATGGATCTAGTAAGAAACCCGTCTTCCTATCAGCGCCGACAGCGAACAACTTGCTTGCTGCCATTAAAGCACTCACATATTCCGATCAGCTGGATGAGCGACACGGTGAAATTGTCCTCATCAGAAACGTCTGTGTTCATGTGCTGCTTATAGATGCTGGACGCAGTGAGGCCCAGCAGCACCAGCAGAGACGCAATGGTGAAGCAGAAGTAGAGCTTGAGCAGACATGACAGCTCCGACCACGACTTTATCTGCATGAGGGTAAAAATGAAAGTATAGGTTACATCAGGCATAAAGAACCAGTTCAACCAGTTTCATACTTCTTTGATAAAAGTTCACAGCAGTAGAAGTACAACATAAACACAGAAGGGTTTATGTGACTTTCTCTACTAATCAGATCAAAGCTGATCCCTTCTCTTCTTATACCAGTTGGCCTCTACTTTACAAAGCAGTAATAACGGAGCTTCTCCTGTACTGCAGCAGCGTACCGGTCCACATGGTGTTGGGATCAGGTCATGGTGTCGGGGCCTCAGATTTGGAGACAAGAGATCTGGGGCCTCTGGGGGCTGACCAGAGACCTGGTTTCCCAACAACGGACTGCAGTGTAAAGAAATCAAGTCATTAGAGGCAGATGCAGATTTTTTCATGCACTACATAAAAAGACTGAGATAAAGTAGTTTGGAATATTCATCCGTACGTGTACGGCAGATATGGAGAAACACTGGACCAAAATAAAGAGACAGAACTCACAGATCAGACTCCTCCACCAATGCCGTCACTATCACCCCGTAAATAAACTACAGCTCTGTTCACCATGTAATCATTTGAAATAGAGTGAATATGGTAAATCTACAAAGTAGAAAATGCCATGGAACATAAAATCCTAAGCACAGATAAGCACTAAATTATTCATACTGATGAAAAAAGTTACTTTAGTTACTTTTATTCAACCAGCAACTTTTTTCTTGATTGGAGATGAACCAGGCCTCTTGTACATCATCTTATCTTCTGTGAGAACTGGGAAAAAACTTGCAGGTTAAATAAAATTAACTTTTAAGTCGAAATTTGCCATAGGTATGATTAGTTTGAGTTAACTATATATTTGTATTTCTTAATATTATACTTTAAAAACAGAAGAATTTGAAATGGCGTTCATGTTTAAGGAGCTCATTTTTATTGGGTTTAAAATGCTTTAACATTAACTCTCATTTCCTGTTATTTTGAATTAATGGGTTTTTATGTGAATCCTGCATCATTAAAAAGTGTGACAAACATTTTTAGAATTAAACTGATATTAAAACCCCTTCTCCTGCAATGCGTTGGCAACCCATGCAGGGTGTACCCCGCCTCTCCAATGAATGAATGAATGAATGAATGAATGAATGAAACCATTTTGGGGGGTTTTTCATTGCAAATGAACAATTATTGTTCATTTGCAAAAGTTACCCTTCAAACAACTGCATATTTTCAATGCCATGAAGGAGCTGAAACCAATCTGTAAACAATACCCTAAAGCATGACAGAGGTCCTTCCTGTACCTGGACTCGCGTTAAAGAAAGAAGAAACGTAGATAGATTCACTTTTTGTCACACATTGAATAAACTACAGTACGACTGTATTTGAATTCAGTGACGTCACGGCACCGTCCAGGTCCGGTTTCCGTGCAGAAGAGTCCGGAGCGGAGAACAGGAAGTGGAATAAAGTCCACCGACGGATCCTCACCTAATCTCGTCCATGTCTCAGCGGACAACCCTGTTACATGTTCCTCTCCTCCAGCGAGTCTCTGCTTCATGTTCACATCTCTCCATGTAAACAGGAACCAGAGCAGCAGGAGGAGAAGAAGAGGAAGAGGGTCTACTGCTGCTGATTAACCGCCACCGACTTTCTGTGCTGCCCCCTGGAGGACAGTAGGTGAATTCACGTCAACCCCTGGATGCACAAGTTACTAATATGCAGTACCTCCACTCCTCCACAGGTGGGGTCAAACATGACCCCAGGGGTTGTTTTTCTTTAGCAGTTTCAAAATAAAAAAGTTGTAATATATTCATATTCCAGGTATTCCTCATAGAACATGTTTGTGACATGACACCATTTGCATTTTTCAAATTTATTTTTCATTAATTTTAAGAATTTGCAGTTTTTACATCCCGCGAAGCCGTGATGTATTGTAATTGTCAGTGTTTGCGTGTTCATTCGTCCGGACTGATACCGTACGCGCATTTAATTGGCTGACAGCATCCGGAAGTGCGCTACGTTCTATAAGTCTCGGACTTCCGTGAGACACAAAAGTGCTTTAAACAATCGATAAGTGTGTGGGAAAAGGTAATACAGATAGAAGGCAGTTTAATATCAGTATGGAGAGTGTTCAGAAACATTGAAATTACTGTAAATAATAAGATAAATAGTTTGTCGCTCTATCACGGAATTTGTTAATCGTGTGTGGTTCCTGGAACGCATTTACCACGAGGAACAACGGCGCACTGTCTGCCTTTTTAGGTACACATCTCTGAAACCTGATGAGATGTAATGACAAAACAAAAAGCTACATTTCCAGCAAGCCAGAGGCACAAAAATGTGTAGGCCAGGGCAAAATGTTGAATTCAGGGGTGTCGCAAGATGTTGGAGTCTCTGACTGCCTTGTTTTACATGCATATGTATACACAAAAACATTAAATCTCCTCTCACTGTGTGCATCTGTCACAAACTACTTGCTTCTGGCTGTGACCGTTGCACACAGTTGTACTGCATTTGACACAGCAATCAGTGGTTTTGTGATCTTTCTTTCTTGGACACACCCGGCACCTCTTCCTCTTCTGCTGACACTGTGTGCTTTTTTCCTGTGGCCGGATCGCAGCAGTTTTGTCACTCCACACTTTACCATTGCTTCTGTGATGTAAGTTGGTAGGTTCTGTATAGGCATTCAGAGCGGCGATGTCAATGATGTTATACCAGAACACCACGGGCCATCTTTACGTCTAGTGTTTGCAGGTGTAGTTCACAACCAAATTTTGGTCCATAGTATCCACTCCTCTTTTCGTCTGGTTGTAGAAGAGGATCCCTTCTGTTTTTTTCTTTGGGCTGGTTTCATCCACCATCCTGCTGTGGTTTATTGTGCTAAGCAGCAGAACCCAGCAGTTCCCCCTTCTTTCTTACGTAGCTGATCATGGTCATGTTGCCATTGAACACAAATTCGGTGCTGTGTACATCTCTGGACCTAGAAGCCTTCATGACTGGAGGAATGTCTGGCTTGTTCTGTCACAAAGTTCCCACAATAGTCAGACCCTCTTCCAGGACATGTTCAGCAAGAGGACTGGTGAAGAAGTTGTCAGTGGTGATGTTGCGACCTGTGTGTCTGAATCCACTGCACGATTGACGGACAATGTTTTCCCCAGATTCTTCTGGACGTTTTCTTCTGGTTGTCTCCCTAGGTACACAATTCTATCAACTGCATATGAGGTATGTGCATCACAAACCCAGAAGATCTTTATGCCGTACTTGGGGCTTGCTTGGTCCTCCCTCTGAAAGGCACAAGTTGTTCATCCACTGTCACACAATCACTGGGGATGAATTTGTACCTGCAGTTGACCAGGTTCAGGTCCCATATGTAGCGATAAGCTGCCATGCAACCTGTTTCCAGTCGGGAGTCTGGTCCACTTGTCATCAAAGTGTATGTTGCGACTGACAAATGACCGAAAGACGAGACAGCCGCCACGGGCTAAACACTGGAGATAACTGATGACACGCGAGCCAATTAATATTAATTCACTTCTGGATCTGATCAATACTCTTTGTTTATTGTTACGCTGCACACCGATTGACACTTACAGTCATTTTGAGTAAAACAAAGACAATACTACACATAACCAAAATATCCCAAGTGGTCAACACAAAATTTCACCCTGGTACTCACCCCACACCATAACTAGAAGTAACTGGTGAACACAGGTGAGCGGTATTAGTTATTAACTTCTGAAGACACACTCCAGTGCCACTCCTCCCACCACAAGCCAATACCCACACATACACCATCAGGCACATACGTTTAGGTCCTACAGCGTAAGAAACGGCGAATATCTTCAAATCTTCGAATTGACATAGTGGCCTTGTACAATGGGTTGTGCAGAGGACTCCCGAAAAGCGTACAGACTGGTACATTCCAGTTCTTCTCACTTCCTGCAAAAAGGGTTAATCCAATTAAGGCCACCAGCTCAGGTTACATTTTTCCACTCTTTCCAGCTGGCTGGTGGGTAACTCTGCCCAGTAAGAGCCCTTGCAGCTCCTTCGGATGGGCATAATATCCACGTCCTCTTCAGATGACTCATCAGGGGACTCGTGTGTGCCTCACTGGCCTTGGACAGTGGAGGGACAATAGTCTGGGTTCTCTACTGTATATCTGAGATGTCAGATTTCGAGTCAATGCCTGCGACTGGCTCGTCATCTCATCCATCCTGGATCATTTGTAAGACATGATCCAAAGAGATCCCAGCTGGCAGCCATGTTATTTTTTTTTAAAATTGTTCCAGCAGTAATTTTTTTTAAAAATTAAAAAAAAAAACATGAACAAGGAAAATATTTGAAATGCACAGAAAACTAAATCACATAGCCAACAATACTGGTGGCTACTGTTAGCTAACAATACTTTTAGCTACTGTAAGCTAACACTACCTGAGTATATTGCTGTTAGCTGACAACAAAGTAGGCTAATCTGACATTTCATACATCTGACCACTAATTTGATCACATATTATAATCTATCAATAAAAAAATTAGGTCATAGAGAAATTACTATCACGTGTGTTGCTCTGTAAAAATGGCCTCCTGGGATGTCAGACTGCTGACACCAGGTGTGTTATCGGACAGCTGCATCAGAAGTGAAAGATGACATCAGATGTGGAAGTGGGACAGTCAACGTTGCTAAGAATGACATTTTCAAACAAGAGTCCATTTTCGGGGTCATACTTGATGGCACATACGGAAGAGTGGGGTAGTCATACAAAAAGGGAACACTCCGGCTGGCGCCAGTGCACCTCAGATCCACATGTAGACGAACAACCACGCACACACACTCACACCTACGGGCAATTTTAAGCCGGCCAATTCATGCATGTTTTGGAGGTGGAGGTGGTTGGAGGTGGTGGAGGTGGTTTTAGTGGTTTACTTTAGTGGTAGTCTTATGCTCATTGTCCTACATAGAACTTGATGTCAAAATTAAGCCCTTTATAAATAACCTCGACAGTTACTTTGGGAGGGGGATTCTGCCTGCAAGGATAGATTATTAGTATCCAGTCAAAGAGAAATTGTTCAGTTTTGATTATAAAATGGCAATACAAGCAGAAAACAAATTAGAACATATCACAATGCATTTATACTAAATATGGGAATACCACATTGACTGTACTAGATGGCAGGTTCTCACCATTAGTTCTGTGATGGAAGTAATGAGGTTCTGTTCTTGATTACTTTTTCCAGTTGTACTAAATTAGATATTTTGGAATAGTAATGACTCTGCTGTTTGTTAAAAATCGATGTACTGTACTTTTTTGGGGGGTAAATTTTAAAATATTGCCTTTCTATAAATCAATGAAGATATCAGTCCTAAACACTTCCTTCATTCATGCCAGTCAGTCATAACCGTATGACTGCCTGCTTGATATTCAGTAGGTATCCCTGTTGGGCTCTGACTCATCTCATGTGCCCATGGTTCTTTATTCTGACACGTCAACTTGGAGGACATATATTGACTCACTTGTCACCTAAAATCTTCCACCCACTATCACGTGGAGGAGGAGGAAGAGAAGACGAAGAAGATTTTTTTTTTTTTTTTGCACTTTAATCACACTCAAACATATAAAAAAATTTTACATTAGATGAAAGTGCTAAAGTGCTTCAAAAATGCTAAAAACCCAAAAATAAAAGAAGAAGGGGAAGAAGATTTTGATTTTTAAAAGTACATTTATTCATAAAAGCCAAATTACAAACATTCAAAACAATAAAAAGACATTTCATTCAAAAACATTTCTGAATGAAGAAAAATAACATTTATCAAACTAAAAACAGAGGCTCTTGTCTCCATATTGAATATGCTCCATTCATATTAAAAGTACAGGACTTAAAACATAGAAGAAGAAGAAGAAGATTTTTTTTATTTTTGCAAAAACACTTTATTCACATTCAAACATTTTGCAATTTTACATTAGATGAAATTTCAAAAACACTAAACACTCAAAAACATTAAACATCAAGAAACAAAAGGAAATACAATCTAAAAATTAGTGCACTATAACAGGAAGTTTGCAAAAGTGAGGTGGTCATCAACTAAAGTGCATAGGACATTTTTGTAACACCAGATGTTCCTAAAGTTATTCAGGTCTTTTGTCAATTTATAGAAACCAAATTCTAGTTTTAAGCGACATCTGATGTTACAGCAAAAAACAGTAGCTGCCATCTTGAACAGTATTGTTTTCAATTCTCCTCTTCCTGGTCACGTAAATTGCAAGTTTTGCCTCCCCAGAAATAAAATTTAAAAGTTGCCACTTTCTCTGATTCGATCTATTGTACCCAGCACCGTAGATGAATTTCCTGATACTAAAATTTTCACTGAACAGATTAAAAACATTCGTTACAAGAGTGAAGAGCACTGCAAGTCTCCCATACTCACTAAAAGCATGAAAGACTCACGAAGGGGACAGAAGGGACACTGGCTGGACACCGCAGGGTTAAAAACAGAGATAAAATCAGAACCGATGGCACCATGTAAAATCCTCCACTGCAGGTCGGCTGTTTTTTTCTTGAGGGGAGGTTTGTACAGAAGTCTCCACTGTGGGTCAGGTCCATTTCCCATCATCCTGTTGACCCAGACAGTGGGCACTCTGTCACACAGGCCTTTCTTGTTGACTACTTTTACACAGTATTTGTACAGTATTTTTTTGTTGGCTGTGTGCAGGCTGATTTCTCTCTCATCTCCGAGGAGACGACCCTCCAGCTCTCCAAACAGGGGACTGATGTGGACCTCAGGGAAAGGATCTTTGCTGTCCGGCACAGTCCCTGTACTATAGTCCAGGAGGAGGCTTCTCTCCTTCCCGGAGAGTCTTTGCCTCCACAGTTGTAGCACCCTCTGAGCCACCCTGGTGGACTGGATGTTCAGCAGGGAGCTGACAGCCTGGGCATCCGCCAATGCTGGCCCGGCGTTGTCCACCAGCTGCTGGAGGGTCATGGTCCTGGTTCTGCAAAGCGCTGCAGACAGCCCAGGTGTGGCTCCACTGCAGACATCCAGCCTGGCTCCATGCACTAGTGGTTCCTTCAGTAACCAGAACAGAGAGTCAGAGCTTTTTCCTGGGCTGCTTCTAAATAGGGCCCATGACTTAAAAACACCATGATAAAAAGGAGGCAAACCGTTTAACTTTAGAAACTTGGAGTCCATTAAAAACAGTGCAGCATCCAGGTCCAAGTTACTCACACGTCTGAATATGCAACTGGCCACCTCTCTCCACTTCAGATCCGCTGGTCCGGTCAGAAACCGCTGGATGAACTGTAATCTGAACGTGGCTGTTCTACTAGCCAGGTGGATGAGGCCCTGTCCCCCCTCCTCTCTGGATAAAAACAACACTCCTTGAGGCACCCAATGCAGCCCATCCCAGAAAAAGTTAACAAGTTTGGTCTGGATTTGGGCTAGAAACCCTGATGGAGGGTCCATACAGGCCAAGCGGTGCCACAGCTGTGAGGCCACCAGGTTGTTTATCACTAAAACTCGACCTCTGTACGACATTCTGGGGAGCAACCATTTCCATTTTTTAAGTTTCCCTTCCATTTTTTCAATGACGCAAGAAGAAGAAGAGTTCTAAAATCACGTTTATTCATAAAAGATGAAGCACAGGATAGTCACATTGACACAAATTCCAAAACAGATTCACGCAAACAGGAACTCACATTTCACAAACAAATTATATGAAATGTAGGAAAATAAGCAAAATAAACATGAATTAAACTAACCACTGACTGAACACAAATATGAGGACTGTAAGACAGTGGTGAGGTGTGCTGCAGGTGTGACAGAGGAGTTCAAGGTGGAGGTGGGACTGCATCAGGGATCAGGTCTGGTTAGACAGGAATCTCCATGGACTATGATGTTTGCAGATGACATTGTGATCTGTAGTGAGAGCAGGGAACAGGTGGAGGAGAAGCTAGAGAGGTGGAGGTTTGTCCTGGAAAGGAGAGGAACGAAGGTTAGCCGCAATAAGACAGAGTACATGTGTGTGAATGAGAGGGACCCAAGTTGTCTTCTTTTTTTATGTTAATGTGCTTTGTATGTTTTCTTAGATTTGTTTGTCACACGTTAGGTTTTGTTCAGTGCCTTCCCTCCGCTCACACAGGTGGTTTCCTGGAAAGGGTTATTCCAGAGGAGGTAAAAGGCCAATTTCTTTTTGTGTACAAATTAGTTTATCTGGCAGAAGTATTAATCTAACCTGTCTTCTTTCATTATAAACAGACTGCCACTGCTGTTTTGTTATCATAGTTTTGTTTCATTGTTTGGTTTTCATTGTTCTATTTTGCTCCATTTTGTTTGTTAGGTTATTGTGCCCTTTTGTAGTCCTTGTATTTATTCTAGGCTTGTACTGACTTTTCCCCCAAGACAATATACTGGACTGTGGCAGCAGTCCTGCTAACTTTTAACGTGTTTTTAATTGTTCTTTCCTTTGCATGAGTGACAGTGGGACTGTTCGGACGGTGGAGCTATCGGTGGTCGGGGTCCCTCGCTTCAGCTCCACACTCCCCTTAGTTGGTATGTGTAGTGATTATTTTCTCACAGCCTTCACATTTTATACTCTTATCCCTTGTTTTTTGGGTTTTTTTGCAGTGTGAGTGTGTGTGTCTGGGCACGGAGCTTGGTGAGTGCTCTGGCCTCGATTGGCTGCCTGATTGCAGTCATCCTGGCCATCCTGCAGTGCTCATGCAGGTAATTGAGACCTGATAGGTCTGTTGGTATTGTGTTGTTGATTTTATTCTCTTTTAATAAACTTTTTAGTCTTGGGGGAAGATCTTTGTTTCTGCCCATTATTGGGCCATCACTTGTGTCAATTTTCAATATCTGTGGCCTGTTCTTGAGCTTAGACAAGTCTCACAAGTTAGTCATTTAATGTTCCTGGACTCTACTCTGAGTTCTCAGGACTGCAGCGGTACGTAAGTTTATCATTATTTAAAATCTTTACCATTAATTTATACATGTTTTTCCCATTACTCAGGCTGATCGGGTCTGACACGGAGTCGTTAGAGCAAAGAGACAAACTTTCTGCAGGGAAAGGATCAGTATGATTCGGGTTTAAAAGGCCTGTACAATATAAATCTATCAAAGTCAGTTGCTGTGGGGTGATTCGGCTCCTCCAGCTCCTCAACAGGCTTCTGATGAGCCTCATGGAGGTCATACCCACAGTAGAGGACAGAGCAGCAGTGCCATCCAGGGTGGGTCCACAAATCTCCACCACACATCCAACAGTAGAGATTTTAGCAAAGATTTATTTTTAAAATCACTTTAATTCACAGAAGCCAAATTACAAGATAATCAAGTTGACAAAAAATCCAAAAGATTCACGCAAAAAGGAATTCACATTTCACAAACAAAAATGTCGGAAAAATATGTGAATTAAACCAACCACTGACTGAATACAGGTTTCTCACTCAACATGGAACACAAGACACTTTTCACGCAAGACTTGTTATTGCATGTTGGCATGTGGGTAACCCATGACCACCTTGCTGTGAGGCAGCAGTGCTAAGCCCTAAGTGACCCCATTCTGAGGTAAAGAGATGATGAGTGTGCTTTACTTCACCTTTCAGTGGTCATAATGTCGTGTGTGTGTTGTGAAGCACCTCAAACCCTCAGACGAGTGAGAGGAATATTTAGCTATCAGGATCTCATCCATGTCAGGTCTTGCCTCAGTGCTGCCCATCTGAGCTTCAACAATACCTGATGTGTCCAAATTGTCATGTCATTTTAATTGGGCATCTCCCCACCGATATATTTGAAGAAGCTCACTTGAAAACCTCACACTGTCACGCTTTAATTCAGTGGTCCCCAACCCCCGGGCCGCGGACCAGTACTGGTCCGTGGGCCATTTGCTACTGGGCCGCACAGAAAGAGAAAATAATTTACATTACTTCCGTTTTGAAAGATGTTTTATTTTGAAAAATTTCCCAATTCTCTGTTACATCCGTCTACGTCAGTGGTCCCAAATCACCGGGTCGCGACCCGGTACCAAATCGCGGAGTAGACCGAACGTCCGGAATACACTTCAGGTGTCATTGTCTCCCGTTACCCCTAGATCAGCGGTCCCCAACCACTAATTCTCATTATTTTTATTATTATTATTTGATTGACTTGTCCACCCTTCTATTGGAAATGATCAGTATTTCTCCTACATTGAATGCACTGATTGTATGTCGCTATATTTCAAAATAAACCTCATCAGTGCAGTCACTTGAATCGAGTTTTTAATATAATTATTTCTTAAGATTATTTCGTTTACAGAAATGTTGATTGTCAATTTATGACAAAAAAGGTTGTTTATTGTCTGTTGATGTCTGCATTTTACATAAAACCACTGCGGATGATTTATTATTAGATTACAGCTGTCCTGGCGTCATTAACTATTATCGAGCAAATGAAGACCGGTCCGTGAAAATATCGCCTTAGATGAAACCTGTCTGTGGCGCAAAAAAGGTTGGAGACCGCTGCTTTAATTCAACCCACTACTGCCCACTACTGGCCTAAGTGAAGTTTTTTGTAAACAGCGGGTTTGCGTTGTCGTGTGGACGCTGTAACCAAAACTTTTTTATTCCGGGGGGCCTCGCCCTGCGACGAAAACTGATGTGACCTTAGTGTGTGTGACCCATGTCTACATGTACACACAGAATGGATGGATTTAAATCTAGCTATTTTCTGACGTATAACAGCGTGTGTGTGTGTGTGTGTGTGTGTGTGTGTGTGTGTGTGTGTGTGTGTGTGTGTGTGTGTGTGTGTGTGTGTGTGTGTGTGTTGTATACTGTATACGTGTGCAAGTGTTTGGAGTTAAAAGTAATTTCCCAAAAGGAATTATCAATAGATTTATTTTATTTTTTATTTTTCACACACACACACACACACACACACACACACACACACACACACACACACACACACACACACATACACACACACACACACACACACACACACACACACACACACACACACACACACACACACACACACACACAGTGTACTGCCATCACTAAAATATACATGTTTTGCATACTTCCTTATTTTGCTGACATTTTTATTCACAGGCTTTCTGAAAAATGCCACACACTTCAAACTCATGCCAACTGTTAGCATCCAGTAGATGTCGTACTAGAGCAAATGAAGCCTTATGAAGTTTTGAACCGCATTGAACCGATTGGGATGAAAAGCTTCAATGCTTCATGGGGCTTCATCTGCCCATCAATTACTATACATGACTTCCCAGTTAACATAATTTCAGAGTGTCATAATTGTTCCAACAATTTTCATGTTTTTTAGCAGAAAGTCCAAACAGCAGGAACGAGACAGAAAACGGCAATGAATTCTGAGTGAAACTAGCTTGCTGGCACCAACAGTCTGTCCAGCTATGGTTTCTGTTTGGAATGGGACAATCAATGTAGTATCCAAAATGCTCCTCGGGCATCTGACAAAAACGCTCTTTAAGTAACTACATACAGTTCATCTGTCTGTCACGTAGTCAGCTAAAAGAACTATCACTTCTCTAACATTTCTTTTCCACTTGCTCTTTTGACAGGTGTCTTTTCCTTTAACGTTAGCTCCTTTCCCAATCTCACCATTATCTTTCTTTCTCCAGTTACCCTGCTAACATTCATCTACGGCTTCGCAATGCCCGCCGACCGTAATCCATGAGTTGCCAACACAAAGTCGTTATGTCACCACGTGGATTTTTGACTTCGTTGGGTGAGCTTGGTTTATAATACTAATACATTTGTTTTCATATGTTTGGTATGAAGTCTGTCATTAATGTTTTATCGTGGAATTTTCACGGGTTCCCGCTAGTTACTAATAGGCACCACATTGTTCCTACCATGACTTCATGTTCTATATGCTTTTCATGAACATTGGACATTTTTAATGATATTCTTCTGTACATGTTGTTGCACTGTTTACAATGAATTATCAAATTATGATCATTTAAAACTTGACAGGGCGACACGGTGGCGCAGTGGGTAGCGCGGTTGCCTCACAACATGGCAGGTCCAGGTTCGAGTCCCGCTCTGTGCAGAGTTCGCATGCTCTCCCTGTGTCTGCGTGGTTTCTCTCCGGGTTCTCCGGCTTCCTCTCACCTCCAAAAAGCATGCGCTTCAGGTTGATTGGCCGGTCCCAAATTGCCCCTAGGAGTGAGTGTGTGTCTGCATGCTTGTCTGTCATTGTGTGTGGCTCCGCGGTGCACTGGCGTCATGCCCGCAGTGTCCCCCGCCTCATGCCCTATGCTAGCTGAGATAGGCTCCAGCCCCCCGTGACCCGCCACGGTGGATAAAGTGGCAGAGAATGAATAAAACTGGACAGATTGTGGAGTGAAGTGAAGCCAGTTTGGTATTCATTAAACAAACCAGACAGGAGGATATAAATCTGATTGTTTTTACGGTAACCCTTTACGAGGAACCAGTGACACCGATGTTTTGAAAAGACATAAAGGAAAACCTCTATGTCCAACATAAACGACCATCTCCAAACAGTTGTGGGGGTCTTTGTCTCGACCTCAGTCACTCAAAACACAGTCCTGACACCCCTCCTCAGCAGTTTGACCAACATTCACACCTTGAGCCGTGTGACACAAATGTGTCACATGATGTTTGGGTAAACATGGAAAGGCAAACAACCCAATAGTCCTAATAGTCCTTATAGTTCTGGGTGTGTCAGTACACATGGGACCTTCATGTCCTTCAAGGTGTTCGTAACATCACAGAAAATTCCCATCTGTCAGTGGGAAGTCAGCAAGGCTTTTAGACAAAGCTGAAATGTTTTTGAACCATAAAAAGATGTCCATTTGCTTTTTATTTAATCTCTGGACCAATAAAAATGTTGCTAGAGCCCCAGACCAGGGTGGGAAAATTGTCATTATAGCTTAAGTAACATTTACTACAGTATTTCATTTAGATCATCCAAAAACACGGAAGCATCAGAGCAAATCTCTGCAGACTTGTGAAGATGTAGCATGAAACTAAAGAGCACAAGCAGCCAAGAAAACCTTTGATCTCCTTGTTACACCTGAACCTGTATTCTGACTGAATGCAGGAGACAACAAAGCCTCGTCTGACACAGGAACACACAAACCCACTGTCTGTCCAACCAGCAGACAACATGATCCGACCGCACTCAGGAGAAACACACAAAGCACTACACTCCCAACTCAAACACACACACACACACACACACACACACACACACACACACACACACACACACACACACACACACACACACACACACACACACACACACACACTCAGAAAAATCATTGAGTACATTAGCTGGTAAATGTTACACGGCTTCTGCCTTTGTTCCTTCGAGCTAAACATCTGCTGGAAGCCAACCCACTGCAAACAATGTAAGACATGAAAGCCTGCATGAATAAAGTGGATTATCTGACACACCAATGAATTTCCGTCGGGTTTTTTTTGTTTTAACAGTTCAGATGAGATGACATAGTTTAGACACAAATCTCCCAAGAAGAGAAAGTGACAGATTGATCCAACAACAGATGAGGTTGGGGGTGGGGTTGTTTAGATTTACGCGACAAACATTTCTCATGGCATTATGATCATCAATCAACTGTCTGCCTGATCCTTCTGACCTCACACGTTGTCTCGTGGCAGCTGCGTCAAGTGGAGCGAAGTCATACCGGAAAAACATTCACAAAACCCTACACAATAAAAGCTTTAAATCCATACAACGAAAGCCAGGTACTAATTCATACATTCAATCATAGTTTATTTTAGTCAGAATAAATAATTACGTCCTAATATTTTCAGTGCAATCTTTGCTATAACATATATCTTTCCTACTCTGAATGTAGTTTAGGAGTGTATTTGCGAGCAGGGGTTTTATTTTGAAGCTACTTCCGGTAGCGGTTCGGGGTTAGCTTGCTATCCAGTAATGCTCGTTGTTCGCAGCCACGTCTGGGATCGTAGCGATGGGTTCAGAGATAACCGCGTTCATTGTGTCTTGGGGACTGAAGGCACTCTGAACATTTGCCGTAGCGCATGGAGAAACGACCTACCGGCGCGTTAGCTGCCATTCCTTTGCAGTGTTTCCGCCAGATCAGAGGTTTTCCGTTAGCCTCAGTGTTCAGCCTGGTGTTGGTAACCCGCCGGCTGTGACCCGACCGACCAGCCCTCCGGACACTGACCGGGCGGATCGGAAGCATCCTCACGGAGGTGAGACTGTCTCCCGGGCGTTAGGCTGGTGCGTTCTTTCGACGAATAAGCTAGCTACCTTTTTGTCACTTCTAAATAAACAATGGTTTAGTGGTTGTTTTGAGAACACATTTCAGGGAATGCCTGAAACACAAACACACAACAGGCATTGGTTCCGGCGTCTTAGCCAGTTCTATGTTAACAGAATCGAACAAGGACACTAGAAGAAGTTCAGTCCAACATGTGTTACAGGAGTTTGTCCCGACTGTAGCTCCAGCGCTGCTGCTGCTGCAGAGGCTCATCCAGAATCCAACCCCTGGAGACATTCCTGAAGAATCTCATCGTACTGTCGGTGGACAAAGGCTCCACTGCTGTCATATTCCTAACTTTAATGTCTTCACATCTCATCAGATGTTTTGTCTGGACTTCAAGTCAGGCAGCTGTGGTGATCTCACCGATGTTCCAGGACTTCTTTGTGTTTCTTTTCACTGTGGAATAACATCCCAGAACTCCTGGTCTTGTAAACAGCTGTTAAATCGTACATGTTCCCAATGATCCCATAAACAGTACATACGTATCAATGCAGTTACTGCTTTTCCAACATGTGGTGACCTTTGTTGACATTTATTCTCTACTAATTTTGCAGAACAGGCACGCAACAGGGACGTACATCAACACTTACTGTGTGACTGATTGGTATCGACCAGAAGATGGAGTGAAATTCAGGATATTAATCGAACCCTCACCTCCCTCCTACCACCCATCTGTTGGGCCCTCGGGGGCCCACGGGCAATAGAGACGATGCCATGTTGCAGGCACGCTTCCCGACAGCCACTGTGGCACCTTCTGTCACCGTTCCACACTCGCCAGGAGCGGGTGGTCCTGGTGCGCAGCGAGAGTATGCCGGGGGAGCAGGTGCTGAAGATCACGGTGACGGAGACCACCGTGATCGAGGCCGAGTCAGGAGTGTGGAACTGCCGATCGATGGTCTACCTGGGCTTCTGGTACTTCTTCAGCTTCTGCACCTTGTTTCTCAACAAGTACATCCTGTCGCTGCTGGAGGGAGAGCCCAGCATGTTGGGTAAATATGGATAAACAGTCACTTGTGACTACTAGTGTTAACGCGTTATTGATTTGGATGTTTTTGACAAGTCGGGTCGTATCGTTTTATGGTCTCAGCTCTTTGACTGTGTGCTGTTCATGCGGTTTGTGTATTCGGAAACCATTTCTCAAGTGTGCAGTAATTTGTAAGGTTGACTTCCTTCGAGGCATGAAAAACAAACTTCCTTAAACATGTAACCTGTTTGACGAGGGGTAACCCATTGAGGACAACGTTGTCTTTGTCAGTTGCATTATTGTACCTGAAACATTTATTCATATAGACGTTCTGTATGAACTCTGTCTAAACACTGTAAAGCGAGAGTCACTCAGTTTGTCACCATCATGTTTCCTACATATTTAAACACATCAAATTTCACAGTGCAATGCATTTCTGAACTATTTTTGGAGTCACTAAAAGGTAACGTTTGTGATTAATGAAATTAATGAAAAGCAATCCTGATAGTAAACCGTTCAAAGTGAGGTCTGTAGTTTTACATAAACCGGTGCAGGTTTTGCCTTTTTTTGATCTAGCTTTGGAAGCACAAGGCGCAGACAGCTGATTATCATGCTGCAGGTGTTTTTGACTAATGCTGTTGTTTATTTTCTTCCGTTTTCCCACCAGGGGCCGTTCAGATGCTCTCCACCACCATCATTGGATGCATAAAGATGTTTATTCCCTGTTGCCTGTACCAGCACAAGTCCAGATCCGAGTACCCTTCCAACTTTGTCATGATCATGCTGTTTGTTGGGCTCATGAGGTGACTCTCTTCTCCATTTCATGTTTTCTTACACATAATTATGACAACAGAAGCTCTTCTAGGCAAGAACGTATAAAGAAAAGTATTTCCTTTGTCATAATTATGGTTATGTTCTGCTCTTGTGTCCTTGGAAAATGTGAAAGTCATTTAGAGAATACATGAAATGAAATGAAATGAACAATATAAGAAGCACTTAATTCATAAAGAAACTTCTAAAACAAAAAAAATGAGAAATATAGAATAAGTTTTAAAGTTCTAAGTGCAGTGTGAGACATGAGTAATGATCTCCACCAAGGAGGCTGTGCTTCCACACCGATTTAAAATGTTTAATTTGGTGTTTTTAAGGTTACACAATGCTGACACTAAACGTGTCAGTGTGGCTGCTACCATTCAGCTCTGAGTCTCTGACTACACCTGAATTATAGGCCTGTTTGTGATTTTTCATTTTCCTTGTTCTTAGCGATCGGCCCAATGTTCATCTTTATCTCCATTTTGCCAGGTTCACCACAGTGGTTTTGGGTTTGGTGAGCCTGAAGAATGTGGCCGTATCATTTGCTGAAACGGTGAAGAGCTCAGCGCCCATCTTCACCGTCATTATGTCCAGGCTGATCCTCGGAGAGTACACAGGTGAACGTTTGTCAAAGCAAAGGAATGCTTCTGATCGGATCAAAGTTCAGATTAGTTCGGTTAATAACATGACTATGGTCATTAATCATGAGAGCACTTTTGTGTTTCATCTTTAATTGAATGTCCTGCCACAGGAAAAACAGGTTAATAGTCTCCATGTGGTGACTCATTCGTTATAAGTACTGTACTGTTTGTTCTACAAACTGCAGGGCTGTGGGTGAACCTGTCTCTTTTCCCTGTCATGGCCGGCCTAGCCCTTTGCACCGCCACCGAGATAAGCTTCAACATGCTGGGTTTCTGTGCTGCTCTCTCCACCAACATCATGGACTGGTACTGCAGCTCTCAGATCAGCTATCCCCGCAGCAGCGTGGTCCTCTGTTAACCCTTTTTTTTAATATTAGTTTGCAGAATGTATTCTCCAAAAAACTACTAAGTGGAGACACGTACAAGTTCAGGTAAGAAGACTGTGGATCATTGTCAGGTATGAAATTAAAATATCATGTGATACAACCAAACCTCTTTTGGCTCATTTCAGCCCTCCTGAGCTTCAATTTTACACCAGTGCAGCAGCCGTCATCATGCTAATACCTACTTGGGTGTTCCTCCTGGTAATTCAACACACAACTGATTATAATCAAGTAACTTGTAGACATTGGTGAAATTTGTAATTTTTCTGTTATTTTGAAACTTGCCTCTTGCCATTAAACACCAAATACAGGAGGAATATATTTGTTTATTGCACTTGACGCCAGTAGTCTGATGATAATAAGGTCCTGTTAATGTGACTCTTTGACCAATCACATGGGTACCCATGTTCTTTTGTTACTCAAGAAGTAATAAATCCTGTTGATGATGCAGCAAAAGACAAACACCTAAGCAAACACCAAAGTCTAATAGATTGTATCTTGGTTCATATCCCACCTCTCCACAAATATTTAAACAAAATCAATCGATACCCTTTAAGTAAGCCTGCTGATAGACAGACTGGCTGAAAGAAAAAGAAAGAAATTTTATTTCTTTTAAAACAGCTATCATATGTAGCAGGACTATTGCCTATTCTGATGGTTGCCATGCTCCATCTCCATCTTTCCAGGACGTCCCAGTCATTGGGAAGAATGGGCGGAGCTTCATATTCACACACGACATCATTATGTTACTACTTTTCGATGGCGCCCTGTTCCACCTGCAGAGCGTCACTGCCTACGCTCTCATGGGAAGGATTTCTCCTGTTACCTTCAGGTGAGAGGATCCAAACCCACTTATGTTTTACCGTACTCAAGTCTGTCACAGGTAAAGCTTTGTTTTTTTGCTGAAGCTGATAATAAACATTATTTTCCATCCTGTTGACCACTACACTGGGGACAGCTGCTGAATATGATTCCTTGCATCTAGAGTACAGCAAACGATTTGAAGGTTTATCAGCAGGGCTGCAACGATCCGTGTCACAGAGCAGGGCTGGCAAACCCAACACACAAGGACCGGATATTCAAAACACAGATTATGTTGCTGGCCAAACAGATTTTTACATCCTGCTTCAAAGCAGTGATGTATTACATTTGTCAGTGTTTGTGTGTTCGCCCGTCTGTCCGTTTGTTCGTAAGTCCTCCAAATATCTTCGACACCTTTGCAGATAAAGAGATGAAACAAAAAGCACATTACTCGTGCAGCAAAGGGGATGAAAATGAGATGATGAACCTGACCTTGAGAAAACTAGGTCAAGGTCAAATTTAAACGTTTGTACACTCAGGAATTGGATAAGATAGAAAGACGAGGGAGAAGGCCAGTGTGAGTAAGACCACAGATCAAAGCTAATGCTTTTATCTATGAAAGTAAGTTACAGCACTAGCTTTGATCTTTGACCTATACAAGTAGGTCAGGGTAAAATTTTGAATTTGCGGGATGTTGCAGTCTGTGACTGCCGTGGTTCTAGTTTATTTACTGTAATATTTTGACCTGAAGATTTTAATCTGAAAAGATTACAACTACCTTTTTCTTAATGACCCAAGGCTGCGGGTATGACACGTACTATAGAGAAACCATAACAGTATTAACTATCAGTTGAAGTTTAGGAATAGGACTAGATGTATTGTTATGTCAGAGCAGAGCAAAGTCTGTGGCTGCAGGGAGTAACTTTGCTGATGAAAGGAACCGCGTAGGGTGAGCGTCAGGGCTGTACTCACCAGACCTGTCCTCTTTTCATCTCTTTCGGCTGCTGTCAATAGTGTACACTATGAGTGACACACACCTGCAAGCGTCACACACCCACATTTCTGAATCGAGGCAGTGAAGCTGCATGACGTATAGGTTTTCAATCACAAATAATATGATATAAAATGAATATTTAGACTTGTCTTTACATATACTTAATCAAGAACAATTCTTACATATGTTGTGCATACTCTTCTGATGAGTATGATTTAATGAAACATTGTACACTGCTCTGGGTTGGACGGGAGAGGTTGTAAATAGAAGCTGGGAGAGGAGTGTTGAGGCGTGATACAGCATCTGAAAATATGCATTGCAGCTTATTTTACTGCAGTGACTGTCTTTATAAGGTTCATTAATGGGAAGCAGCGCAGTAACCAGTGTGACACAGGACAGAACAACGACACAGTTTACTGTATAATACCACAATGGTTTTTATAAATAGTCCAAATGTATGAAAGGTGTCTACCTCACCGACACTGGAATAACTGGTTGTATCTGCCACTGGCAGAGTTTGTTTGTTTGAATGCTTGTGTACAAAAGATCTCATAAAGTTATTAATATATTTCAATTAAAATATCTGGGGGGGATGGGCAGGTAGTGAAGGAACTCAGCACTGAGCGAATGCATTTCCACCAACATGTGAATTCTAGCAGTCAGGAAAGAAAATTCAGACATATGTTCATCAGATGTTTCATTGCGTCGTGACAATACTGTTAATCCTTTATTTACATTCACACAGTGTTTACATAAAGCAGCAGTACAGTTCAAAACAACACCCTTCAAGCATGTGTGGATTTGATTACCTAAGATTTTTTTTAAATAAAATCTTAAGTGAGGAGGGGTGTAGGGGTGAGATCTGTCCGTTGTGTGTCGCGTCTGGAGCATAGCTGTTAACAAACAGGGGGAGGGTTTAGAGTCCGGCGCTCCAGGATGCCCACTGATAATCATGTGTCCCACACTGGATAAGGATGTTGTGGAAGATGGTCTGTAGTTAACTCTGTACCGATGTGAATAAAAGAGGGAGTCACAAATGAGTGTTCCAGAGATATGGATTAATAGCTTTTTATCAGCAGCTTTATGTGGTGTTTCCATGACAAAGTAGCTGATCCACAGTAACTTGATTTAAAGTGAAGACATTTAATCTTCTTCTGGTGAAGAAATATACTTCCTTATGATGTCGCCTTTCCAAGCCATCAACACAATTGACCTCAGTCTTAGATAGAAGATAAATAGGTATGTGGGACCTCCCTTCACAAAACCAACATCACCAACCCTCATCTCTTCCTCAGTGTTGCCAGTACGGTCAAACACGCCCTGTCAGTTTGGCTCAGCATCATCGTGTTCAGTAACCAGATCACCATCCTAAGCGCCGCCGGCACCGTCCTGGTGTTCATCGGGGTCCTCTTGTACAACAAGGCCAGGCAGATCCAGAGGGAAACCTTAAAAGCCATGGCTGTTGAGCAGAACCACAAACCTTTATTACAAGACAAGAACATCGAAACCACTCTGCCTAAATAAAGACTGAGGTGCTACCTGAAGCAGGGTCAAGGTATTGATAAACTTGTGTTTGCCTACATTTGTTTCTAGGTTCCACAATTTTAACATTTTTTTTGTGATCAAATTTTTATTTGATTTTCAAGAAAGACACTTCTTTAACACACACACACACACACACACTCACACTATCTTCTTAGAGCTCCAACTAAACTTTGTGAGGGGCTCAGCTGTCACTAGTCCTGCGACCATGATTAAGGAAATCTTTTGTCTGTCTTACTTTATTAATGCTTGATCCTCAGCTTCGTCTAAATGTGGTTCTTGGCAGCAGGAACTCAGGGTGGAGAAAAGCTCCTGATGAATCTTTTTGTCAAACATTTACATTCCAGAGTATGTTGGTTCTTATCTGTGTTACAGCAGCTTCTGAATGTATGTGATTGTGGACATCTGTTCAACAATGAAGTTACAAGATATTAATTTTGTAAAATTTTGTAAAATATAATTTGATTGCATTTGAATACAAGCTCCGAATGGTTGTTTAAACCATGAACGTTTTAAAACCATTGACTGCATTCTGAGAATGCTTGTCACCTTTCATGAACTTTTTCCGAAGCATGTACTGTACCTTAATTTTCATTTTTGGCCTTATTGTGAACTGACTGCATGCTGCCATCACAAAATGAACGAAGTTCATTAAAACCTGGGTGTTGCATTAGTAGCTCTGCTTATTAGGCTCAATCAGGTTTGAGTCACAGAGACATGGAATCTGAGTCTGGTTAGTGTTCTCCTGCAGACAGATGCCTTTCTGTCAAGAAAACAATATTGTAATAATATAAAACGATTCTGTTGTGTCAGTAATCTCAATGTGCCTCCAGTTCCACATTACGGACAACAATGTTTGACAAGATATTCTGCTGAAATCAGACGGACAGTTAATGTTTTTTTATGCTTGATGTTTGTGCCTCAAGAATCTACCTTCATTTTTAAAAGGTTATCCCCACATGAAATACATTTGCTGTGTATGAAGTGCAAATGTGAGGAGCATTGAGGGCAGAAATGTCCAAAATAAAAAATTATCAATGTGTCTTTAGTGAGGATGTAGTAATATTTGAAGTATATTGTAGAAAATAAAATTTATCCTCTTCAGATTTTCATCTAGGTGTGGTTTGTAGTTTGTGGGGTCAGGAAGTGTTCACACAGGAGTATTTTGATCATTTCTAAGTAACACATTCTGGAAAAGACTGCTTCAAGTAAAAGTTTTGCATGTAACATGACTCAAGAGTATTAAAACGAAATTAATTATGCAGAATATGATACTACAAAATAATGTATGTTATTACTGTGGTAGGAGTTCTAATGCATTCAGGTATTCTGAACTACACTGCGGCAGATTTTTTTTTTCTTGTACACTTCAAGAGTTCAATAAAATCTTAGAGTTTAACTTTATCCCTTAAGAAGGTTCTGTCAGGGAAATTAATTTCTCCCTAAGTACACAAAACACAGAAAAAGCACACAGAAATCACTAGCATAGAAAGTAGTACAACACCAAATAGAAAAAGTAATAAATAATCCATCAAGAATATATAAATAGAAAATCATAAATAGGCATAGAAATAAAAAATAAACAGGCCTAGTTAAGAATGGATATAGTGAAATGTCTATGTCATTTGTATTGTTTTTGCTGTATTGTCTGTGTTACCCTCTTATTGAGTAGGCTGGACAAATATCTAAATATATATATATCTACTGGGCTCTAAATATCTGTATATATCTACCCAATATGTAGGTTCTACTAGGTTCAAGGAGACTGGCGGTGGTGAATGGAAAATTGATACCTCCACCCTAATAACACACGGACAAAATTTAAGTAAATATTTAAATGTATTTAGCAAACCAATATGAACATTTTAAATTTTTCAAACACATGAACAAATAATAAAACTAAATATATTTTTCCACACCATTATAACTGTACTTTTCAGTTGCGGTTCCAATGTTCATTCAATGTCTATAGTTGTTCAAGGTTATTCAATTTTATGTCAGACCTGACTTAAGAAAAGTAACAAAAAAAGGAAAAAAGAAAAAATCAGATCTGTTAATAAAAAAATTCTTAAAGGACTTGTAATCCTTTTCCTACCACCCTCCTGGGAACCAGGTGGAGCATTCAGGAGTATCTGTATCCACTGTATCCACTGTACACCTTCCACGGGGCATGCGGTCCGCGCATGTCAAGGCATCAAGTCTTGGTGCAGATTTCACCCATAAAAAAAACCAGCCAGGATTTTCTTCAACAAAAAGAAAAAACATCCACTCTCCGTGGCTCAACCACTCAACACCAAACTTTTTCCAGCATGTCGCTCCGTATCAAACGTTCACAGCGTCCCGCTCAACACCAAACTTCTCTAGCGTTTCGCTCTGTGCCCAGCTTCCACAGCGTCTCCTCCATGTGGATGGCTGCAGCTCATCAAAGGTAATGAGCTCTGAGGAGGTGTGAGTGTGATTGGCACAGAGGTGCGTTCAGGGCACATAGGAAACCCCGTATTCAACCAAAAAACCCGTTCGAACAGAAATAATAAGAAAATAATACTAACAGTAAAAGTAACGCTGGGTTACATCTGTGTCATCCCTCAGCTCTCGTGTGGACTTTCTTCAACTCTCCCAGAGAGGAGTTGAGTAGTTTAATGGTTTAATGTAGTTGGTGACAATACAACATAAATTATTTTTTTATTGTATTTTTAAAATCCAAATCTGCAATTAAATACCTAATAAGTCAAGACGTGAGACATGTTTTGTAGCCAAAGTACAATGTTTCCCTCTGAATAATAGTGGCATATACAAATAGAGTAGAGAATGGCAGATGATAGGCCGTGCAAAGAGGAACAAGGAGTACAGAATCAAGTGGACAGTTAGTGATTATTGTTTAAGTGAAATGTTTTAGAAAATTTAATGTGTGATCCCAGAATCAGCCCTGGCACTGGGGCAGAGCTCTCCAAAGAGTTATTAGCATCTTAAATCCTCATCAAAGTATTTCTAAAGACTTTTCATCATTTATGTTCAGTGGTTCATGTTTCTGACCTTTTCCCAGACTTTAAACGCCTACGTTCAGGCTCATTATCTCAAAGGATATGATCAATTTGTGTTTGCATCGCAAAACTTCTGCAAACTTCATTTCTTAATACAAGTGTGTCGACTTAAGCTACACTCACACACCAAGAATGAGTTCATCTTGCTGGATGACAGAAAACCTTCATTATACTCTCGTAGCTGAGGAAGATGATGGCGTTGACAGGGAAGGCTCTCAGGCTGTTCAGGAGGAGGCCTTTAAAGAAGACCTTCAGGCCCTCCTCTCTGGTGCTCTCTCTGATGCAGTGGAGGAGCCCGCTGTACTCCCGCCCGCCGGCCCCTGACATCTGGAGTCGGGCTTTCACCACATCCATGGGCGTGGCAGTGGCCCAGGTGACTGTCCCAGCTATGCCACCCGCCATCAATATGGCAAATGTCCCTGAGGACGGAGCATGTTGTTGCGTTATGTCAATTTATGCTGCGTAAAAACTATAAACAATGTCATTATTAATTGTTGAATCAAGATAAAGGTTAAAGCATCTAATATATAACACAACCAACACACATACTGGTTCCATATTTATTAAGGGTGTATGGTGTTGCACTGTTGACTCATTAACTAACCTGGCTCTTTGCCACTCTCTGTCAGAGCCTTTATCATGATTTCATAAGGCAAGAAATAAAGTCCATAGCAGGGAATGTCTCTCATGCCGAGGGCGAGCGCCCCTCTGAACAGACCCCTGGGACCATCCTCCCTCAGGATGACGGCAACACAGTGAATGGCTCCCTTGTATCTGTCAGCAACTGTCTGGCCCTGCAAACGGACCTTCACCAGGTCAATCGGTGCACTTACAAAGGTCTGAAAGCAGATCAAGTACAAGCGTCAGTCCACCGCCAGTGTGCGTGGTCATAGTCTATGTTTGAAGTTACTATCAACGCGTTACACAATTAGATCCAATTAGATCGAAAAGGTTAAACCCCTAAACTGAACACTTCTACCTGAAACGTGACAAACTGTATGTCTCCATGCAACTGTCTCCTAGATGTTACTGAACTCGATAACCTACAAATCATTACAGAAGGTTTTCTTCGTGAGTCCAAGTGATTGTGTAACAGATGTACAGTAAAATGAAAAAAAGGTCTGTTGATAACAATATCAAGTTCCACCACACAGCACAACAAACATGTGGATAGAGAAAGATAGCATCCAATGGATACCTGTGGGATTCTTGATTCCTGTCCTTTTTTTTTTTTTTGTGGAAAACGTTTGACGCAGGTTTTCTGCTTTGACACAACCTTTTGGAAAAGATTAAAAAAGGTGACTACATGATTAAGTTCTTCTGACCTGGGAGTTTTTCCTCACAATACACCCACCTGCTTAATGGCAAGTTGTTATGTGAAACGATTTCAGTTGTTAGTCACAGATGTGCGGCGCAGCTTGAGAAGTGGCATTTGTCAAACACATAACTGGATGTTAAGCTCATTTTACCTGAAATTTCACTTATAATAGCGACAACACTTTTCATATATTATGATCAGTTGAGATTTATGGTCGGTAATATAGCCACAAGAGGACACAAGCCAGTGTCTTATTGTGCCGGTCCCAAGCCCGGATAAATACAGAGGGTTGTGTCAGGAAGGGCATCTGGCGTAAAACTTTTGCCAAATCAAAGATGCGAATCAAACCTATGGCTTCCATACCGGATTGGTCGAGGCCCAGGTTAACAACGACCGCCATCGGCACTGTTGACCTACAGGGCGCCGGTGGAAATTGGACTACTGTTGGTCGAAGAAGGAGAGGAGGAAAGTGTGTTTGCACGAAGAGTGAAAAGAGGAGCGCCAAGAGTATAGGACTGAGAGTAGGGACGCTGAATGAGGACATGAAGGTAGTTGGTGTGAGAGAAGAGGATGCAAAGGACAGGTTTACATGGAGGCCATTGATCTGCTGTGGCGACCCCTGAAGGGAAAAGCCGAAAGGAAAAGAAGAAGACACCCACCTGCATAATGCCAAGTCGTTATAACTGAATGTTAAGCTCATATTACCTGAAATTTCACTTATAATAGCAACAACACTTTTCATATATTATGATCAGTTGAGATTTATGGTCGGTGATGTAATCTTATGGGCACATTTCCCCACTGGATTACGTTACAACCACTACAGCCTGTTTATTGGTCCTGGCCGAGATGAATGACAGAACAGTTCCCACACATACAGTCAATGGACATGGAAATGTCTCACACTAATAATAACACTGTAGCACCAACCTGACAACGAGCATCCAGTGTCCTTACCTGTATGAGGCCTGAGAAGCAGCCGGCTGTGAACACCTGTGCAGCGGAGGCTGCTTTAGCTTCAGCATGGTGGCTGCACTGAGACTGGCTCATGTAATCCAAGGCGTTACTATAAGCACCAAAGACAATGGAATTGATGATGCCAGTGCTAAGCAGCGGAAAGGCCATGCCTTTAAAGAATCCATGGAGCTGATATAATAAAGTTACAATAAACAGATAAATAGGCATCAATACTTCCTTAGATTTATTTCTGCACGCTGGTAATAAAAACAAAACACCTACCCCTTCATGAGTGTATGTTTTAGCTATACAGTGAAATATCCCTTTATACTCAGACTGGGCCTGCAGGCGAACCTACACAGATACAAAGTAAGGTATCAGAAACACTTCCTGTATGTGGTCAGGCATGATTATGGGTTTCAATGCTTCATGTAACCTTGACAGTGTCTGCTGGATATCCAACAACCACGCCCAACGCTCCTGCAAAACCAAGAAAGGGAAAGTTATTTCTCCATATACGCTGTTAAACATAAATGGGTTATAACAAACAGTTTTAACAGCTCAATACAAGAGATATTGTGTTCTTAAATGTGTATTTAGTGTTTATACAAAATGACTGCTACTGCAGTTTAAAATGTTTAACCCCTAGGTGATACGTGTCTCTAGTACCTTATAAAGACATGTAGCTGGTAGGGTGGCGCAGTGGGTAGCGCTGTTGCCGCAAAACTAGAAAGTTCCGGGTTTGATTCCCTTCTGTGTGGAGTTTGCAGGTTCTTCCCCTGTCTGCGTGAGGTCTCTCTGGGTTCTTCGACTTCCTCCCACTTACAAAAACATGTACTTCAGGTGAATTAATCACACCAAATTGTCTGTAGGTGAGAGTGTGTGATTGTTTGTGATTGTATGGCTCCGCGGTGCACCGGCGGCATGCCCGGAGTTTCCTTTGCCTCTCATCCGCAAATCCACTAGCATAGGCTCCAGCAACCCCCCGTGACCCAAAAAAGTGGAATAAGAAGATGAATGAATGAATCTTGCTGCTATGTCCTCATATACAAACACCAGACTGTCATGTTTCTGGAGAATCTTAGCGCATTCCTCCTGGAAAAAGCCTTCAGCTCTGGAATATTTCCGGGGTTCATGTGCTGCAACGGTCTTTTTAAATCTCACCAATGATTTTCTAAGGGATTCTTCTGAACCTAAACCTTGGTGAACAGTTTTGGAACAACATTCTTTTGGAACGTCCAGTGATGTTCATCTATCTATATATCCAAGTTTTAGCTTCCATCCTTTTTCTTGTAGACGAGACGATCACAATTATCTCGTCTACAGCTGCTTAGCTGCTTGCAGGTGAGGGTTTTGCTGGAGCCTATCCCAGGTTGCTATGGGCGAGAGATGGGGTACACCCCTGATAAGACGCCAGCTTATGACGGGCCACACAAAAGACAATCACACACGCTCACACTCACAACTATATACAATTTGGTGTGCAAAATTCACCGAAGCTGCATGTTTTTGGAGCCCAAGAACCCAGGGAGAACCCAGAGACACAGGGAGAATATAAAAACTCCACACAGAAAGGAATCACACCCAGAACCTTCTTGTTGTGAAGCAAGAGGTACCCACTGCACTACCTGGGGGCCCAGATTTTTGTGTTGTTTGAAGAGAATGGAGGTGTTGAAAATATGTGTCTTCTTCTATAACATAATTGTGACAACAATTTTTTTTTCTTGTTTTTTATTTACAATATTTTCCCAAAAACAGACAACAATGACAGTGAGCACGTGATAACCAATGGAAATATAGGTAAAGAACAGGGCAGAAGAGAATAGACTTTTTATTTGTTTACCTGAAATGCTTCCAGCCAAGAATTCCAAAAAAGGCATAGTTTGCTCAATAATGCAACCCGCAAAAATGAGCGCCGTGTCCGACTTGCTGACGGGTTAAAACACATTTATAGCTGGCATGAAAAGACAAAAGTCAGTGTGTGGTTAATGTATGACAGGAGGTCACACACACCAGACACCAGGTGGAGTAAAAGTTATCATCTCATCTTATCAAAGTTAATATTTGATGTAAATAAATTATTCAAAAATAACACAAAGGTTTTTTGTTTTTTTTAAATTCTCCTGTTATACATTTAGAAAGCCTCTTATGGAGAGATTTCACATCAACAATTCACCTTACCAGCATTTCGCACCACTGTGGCAGATCCGTTCAAATGACTGAAATATTAAATTGCAAATGTGACGTCAGGCAGGGACGTTTGTTTGGTTAAAACACGGCTTACCTTCTTGTATCATCACCTCCCTTTGTTAATACATCCTAACAACCTATTTCACTTTAAAGGTAGCACATCTGTCATGCATCATCAGCTTCTGTTTCGCTGTGCGTTTTTCTACCTACTATGATGAAGGTATAGTCCAGGTATCCTTCCTCTGATTGGCTGGTACTCGTTTCTTCGGATGGGGATTGGATTAGATGTAGAGTAGGGCGGATCCTGGCGCCGCCATAGTAGGAATCGACAATCCGCCCTTTGGCAGTAAATACACGCAACACAAACACAAACGGCTCTAATAGCTATCACGTTTAGTCCCGTTACACAAAATTTAAGCAACCGCTTTTTTAATTTTTGCTTATCAACTAATGCAACTGTTCTCGTGGAAATATACATTACTAGTCAAAAGTTTGGACACACTTCCTCATTGAATACTCTTTATTTTCATGATTAATTTTCTTTGTAGATTTTCACCGAAGGTATCAAAACTATGAATGACTACAAATGGAATCAAGTAAACAAAAACAACTGAAATACCTAAACGTGTCTATATTTTTAATTCTTTTAAAAATCTTCACCCTTTTCTATGACTTGAGCGTCAGTCTTGTCATTCACTGGAAGAACACAAGGTTATCACCTGGAGAGGTTTTCCAATGGTCTTCAAGGACTTTCCAGAGATGCTGAGCACTTTTGTCTTTCACCCGTTTCTGTCTCTCTTCACATCTGCAATATAATATTTTTAGATATTTTTAATGTGCACTCTATAATTTTACCAAGTCATATCAACATACTTAATATTTGTGTGTCACATAAATACATTCACCTCTTCTGTGTCGCATAATAACACAGCGTTTGGAACCAAAGATCTCAAATTTGGTCTCCTCAAAATGAAGCAGGGCAGCAAGGTGACAGTCTAGCGCTGTTGACCTCTTAGCAAATAGGTCCTCGGTTCAATTCCACCTGGGGCCTTTCTGTTCATTTTGCGGTCCCCTCTGTGCCTGTGTGGGTTATATCCAGGTTGTCTTGTTTTCCTGCTACTCACAAAAATATGCTAAATAGCTGAACTGGCCACTCTAAATTGACCGTGGCCATGACTGCCGGTGTGAATGGCTGTCGGTCATTCTGTGTCGTCCTGCTATAACCTGGTGACTTATCCAAGGTGTAATCTGCTTCTTGCACATTGTCAGCTGGGATAGGCTCCAAAGAAAACCTGCGACCTGCATTCAGGTCGAAAAGCGAGTTGATTACTGATTGTCTTGTCCTCAAAAAAACTGAATGAATAATTCAGACCAAAGCAGATTTCCACAAGCCCATTTGTTTTTGGTTCAAATAAATCTGTTCTACTTGTAGTTTTTCCTTAGTAGTGGTTTCTTAGCAGCTATTTGACCAGTAAGGCTTGATTCACCCAGTCTTCTCTGACCTGCACCTGGGGTTACATACACATTTTTGCAGTTTTCTGTAATGACTGACCTTAAGTTCTCAAGTAATGTCGGACTCTTTTTTCTCTTTACTAGCTTATTGGTTCTTCCCGTAACCAACCGGACTTCTGCACTAACCCCAACCCTAACTGATGATCTCAACGCCATTAAAAAAAAGCAAGATAATCCACAAATGATACTATTGATATAATTAAATAAAAATTACCTCACAGTCATCAGCTTCCTGTACAAGTACAGAGCTGTGGTGCAGTTCAGGGATAAGATCAAGAAAGGACTGAAGATGGATATGAACAGGAGAGAAGTAGTAGAAAGGAATGGAATAGAAAGAGGAGGACAAAGATCGTTGCTGTAAGGAGAACAGGTGCTCTCAGAAGAACCGGTCCTTCAAGAGATGTTTTGAACGTAACTGCAGATATAGTTTACCACCACAGGTATGACTGTGGAGTGAACACATGAAGGATTCTGTGATTCAGTATCCCTAGAAAAAATAGCTATGTAAATTCAATCCATTATTATTATAGCATCACGTTTGCCAGTGCAGTATTCACCTTGATCTGATTAACAAAGACAGTCGGTAAAATGTCAATTTCACTTTCTTTTTCTTTCTTGTTTTTTTTTTTTTTTTCAATTTCTTTCTCTTTTTTTGTTTTTGTTTTCAGTTCATCGCTGTTCTTCGTCATTCAATCCAGTCAGTTAAATTGATGTTATTAAATACTTTTCCCACTTTGTCACTTAAAATGAATATGAAGGCAGGCCATAAATAATTGCTAAAATGATGTATACACTTGAACATTTGTATTGGCATAGTTTTTAAAATATTAACAAAGTAATGATTAATCAGCTACGGCCAAACAGAAAAGGTTTATAGTCTATTAAACACAACACAGTACAGTACGTAGATCCACAGAAAATGAACTGCTAATTTACCAGATGACAAAATTTGCATCCCTCCTCATTACACGTGGGAGAACTGATGCTCCGTGTCTGACCAGGAATGCACACTATTGAAGAAAGGCAGTGAGAAGCACATATCGTCTATGTTAAAATAATTTTAACTTGTTGATTCTTATTTTTAATGCTTGGCGTTCCTCTTCTCTCTCTTCCTACCAACACACTCTCTCCTTCTTCGACCAACAGTTTCCACCGGTAGGTACGATGGTGGTCGTTTTTAACCCGTGCCTCGACCAATCCAGTATGGAAGTCACTAGCTTTGATCTATGGTCTTACTCACGCTGGCCTTCTCCCTTGTCTTTCTATCTTATCTGGCTCCTGAATGCACAAAAGTTGAAATTTGACCTTGACCTAGTTTCCTCAAGGTCAAAGTCATCATCTCATTTTCATCCCCTTTGCCGTCCAAGTAATGTGCTTTTTGTTTCATCTTTCTATTTGCAGTTGGTTGCGAAAAAAATTGGTGGACAAACGACCGGACGGACGTACGAACAATGACAATGACAATACATCACCGCTTTGAAGCGGGATATACAGTAATAATACACAGGATCCTAAACGTTCCAAGAGAACGATCCGTACGTCATCACTCGTGGACAGTAGGCAGCTTGGAAAAACAAATGACGTCAATATCGTGCGCCAGGATGCGTTGACTTATCTCCGTTAAACTGATCAGTTTTTAATTTGTACGTGTGATTATTGTGTATATAGTCGTCACAAATACTTATAGAAATAGACTTATTAAGTTCACATGGTTGATATATTAATGCCACTCCGCCATAAAACAATTCTAGACACAATAATGGCCGCTTGACAGACGGCGGCACCGCTAATGACCGGCGGCTAGAGGGTTAGCTTGTTGTTTCGTGTCGTTTTCGGAAAAGAAAAAAATGACAACTTTAACCAGACAGGACCTCAATTTCGGACAAGGTAAGACAGCAAAAACAAACAGGAACCGGTCAAACACTCGTCCTCTGGTTGCGGTTCTCAGTCCCTGATTCGTGGAGAGTCCATCGTGATCTTTACCGGGAGCTTCGGAGCGTTACGGACCAGGTGTTCGCCTGGAAACCGTCCTGCCTTCACCCCAGAGCCGCTGCAGCGGCTCCACGTGTCCGCTGGAGCGGACGCCCGATTGATCACAAACCTGCAACACACTACAATCGATTACTGAAGAGCCCATCAATGTTAATGTGGTCGCGATTGATACGATTTTCGTGTGTCACTACTGTAACAATTGGTAATAATCACGTTAGTAATAACTATATTAGTAATGATTACAGATAGGCACCAAAGGAAGGAGTGTTCATGCAGAATGGATTGCTGAATTGATACGTGAACAAATGCAACACACAAACGCTCCTGTTGTCCTGGATGTTTGTTCCAGTGGTTGCTGACGTCTTATGTGAATTCCTGGAGGTTGCAATTCATCTAATTCTTTATGTCCGTGAAGTTTATCCCTCTGGAATATTTCAGAAGAGAAAGAAATATAACGTACCTGTGCAGGTATGTGTGACCTTGTGTTTGTTTACCACATGATCGTTGTTTAGATAGACCTGTTTGTTTGTACTTATAATGCTTGTCTGCTGTTTTTTTTTTGTTGACTTACAGATGTCATGTCACCCAGAGCTGAATCAGTATATCCAAGATACGCTTCATTGTGTAAAGCCACTCATTGAGAAGGTAAGACACAAACTGATGCTGACTTACATTAAGGATCATATATCATCACAAAGACACACACACACACACACACACACACACACACACACACACACACACACACACACACACACACACACACACACACACTGCTTAAATCTTTCATTTCCCTCCCAGAATGATGCAGAGAAGGTTGTTGTGGTCATTATGGATAAAGAGCATCACCCAGTAGAAAGATTTGTGTTTGAGCTCTCCCAGCCTACTCTGCTGTCTATCAGGTATTTCCTTTCATCTCCTCCTGATTCTTGATCATTTTTTGAAGTTTTCCTGGTGATTTCTTTCTCTGATTGTCCATCTTCTTGTTTCAGCTCAGACACATTATTGTCACATGTGGAGCAGCTGCTGAGGGCATTTATCTTGAAGATCAGTGTGTGTGATGCTGTTTTAAATAATAACCCACCAGGTAACACCAGTAATTTGTTACTAAAAAGAGACGTTTGTGACAGCCTTACCCAACCATATTCCCAAATTTATGGATTTAAAATCTAGTCATGTTCCAGGTGACAAGACAAAAGAAATCCCTTATTAATCACCTTTTACTTTGAAAATAGGAAAATGTGAGGTTTGTTTGCCTCCACCAAGGAGGTAATGTTTTTTTTTGGATGTGATTTTTAGGATTCTACAGGATTCTTACTGAATGCCTACAATGCTAAAAGAGAAACAACAGCATGACTTTATGGCTCTGATTCAAACAGAATTCAGTCTTGTGTCTGGATTCTCCGGCTTCCTCCAACCTCCAAAAACATGCGCTTCAGTTAATTGGCCGTTCTAAATTGACCGTAGGTGTTAGTGTGTGTGGGTGTTTGTCTTTGTGATACACTGGCATTGTGCCCGGAGTTTCCCCCACCTCATGCCCTAAGCCAGCTGGCATGGGCTCCAGCTCCCCGCAACCCACAACAGCAGATAAAGCAGTTCAGAAGATGGATGGAAATAACATATCGTAATGATACAGATGTTAGGTGTCACATTTGTATGACTATTGTTTCCTGGTGCAAAGAGTTCATATAGAGATGGAACTTCCTAGGTTAGGTCTGTGCTCTCTGAGTGCTGTCTACCGGTCATCCTCCATATATGAACTCAATTGGTTCAGAGAAGTTGTTCATAAGCTGAATTGTTTGGAGGCCTTTATTTATTAAATTTCAATCTGTAAGCGCCATTTGAGGTCATTTAAATGACATTACTAATCTAAATAAGAAAGTACTATGACTAAGACTTGCCAGAAACAATTACACGACAAAAAAACAACACATAAATGAAACAAAATACTGTAGCACCGTAATGTAATTTACCTTTAGACTCCAACCCCTGGGTTGCCACCCAGTACCGGTTTGGAGGCCAATTGGTTCTGGCCACACAGAAAGAATACAGAACTTACATTATTTCTGATTCTGAACAATGTTACCAGATTGCCACATCTGTCTGTGTGTCAATCTTGACGCAGGACGCTTGAATCATCATGTGTTAAAGGAGCCTCTCTAGCCGGTTACACAATACATTACCGATAAACTGAAACTCCAAAGCTAGCAAAATGAGCGATAAAAAAACGTCTTTGGAATGCTTCTTTGTGCAGGTTAAGAGCCAGTGGTTAGAGCTATGTTAACGGTTTAGTATCCTAGGTACGAAGCTTGACACAGAGGAATTGATTGTCGGAGATGCGCGTACGCAGCGGTTCTGCTCGGCAGGGGTTGCGGCAGAAAGGGGAATTGCGGTTGTCAGATATTGGGCGCGCAGTTTTTTGTACCTACGAATGTTTGTAAGTCGCATGTTCTTATCTTGAGGACCATCGTAGTGCTCTCATGATGTGCTGATAATGAACGTGACTCCCAATGCTAAGAGGTTTTTTGGCATGAGGCAGTTAGTCATTGTAGTTACTGTGTGCCTTGTTCCGGGTACATTGTACAACATTTGGTGATAATGGGCATTTTGGCAGGCTTATGTTTTGACCTGGTTAGATAACATGGTGTTGGCTGAGATGAGTGCTCACTATTTGTGTTCCATTTCAATGGAACGGGCTCACTTGGGTCCTGCACAAGTATCTGAAACAGCCCTTTTCAAGCAGTTTGTTTATAAAGTTATTTTCTAGATAAAAACTTTGATCTTGATGTGGCCTGCTGTCTTTTTCCACAGGGTGTTCCTTTACAGTCCTGGTGCATACCAGAGATGCTGCTACACGCAACATGGAGAAGGTCCAGGTCATCAAGGTTAGATCTGAAGCCACACAAACCTGCCAACTAACCCCTGATCTCATCCTAACTACTACTAATGGAACAACCTGTGTATGGAGCTTCGACATCAATGACATACAGTATGTGTGTTGTGACATTTTTGTTTTCCTCTTCAGGATTTCCCGTGGATCGTTGCTGATGAGCAGGAGGTCCACATGCAGGAGCCTCGGCTCATCCCACTGAAGACGATGACATCGGATATAGTTAAAGTGAGCTAACACGCCAGTAACTGTTCAGTTTATCTGTCAAAACTCAGATTATAGACAACAAGGCCCTAATTCCTTTTTGTTACATTCCGCGAAGCAGTGATGTATTGTAATCGTCAGTGTTTGTGTGTTCGTCCGTCTGGTCGTCCATACACCAAATATCTTCACAACCGTTACAGATACAAAGGCGAAAGAAAAAGCACATTACTTGGGCGGCAAAGGGGATGAAAATGAGATGATGACCTTGACCTTGAAAAGACTAGGTCAAGGTCAAATTTAAACTTTTGTACTCACCGTGGATTTTTGGAAGGCAGACACGTGATACCATCCGGAAGTGCGCTATGTTCTGTGAATCTCAGTCTTCCGTGAGACACGAAAGGGCTTTAAACAGTCTATAAGAATGTGGGAAAAGGTAATACAGATAGAAGGTGTTTTAATATCAGTATGGGGAGGGTTCATGAATGTTTAAATTACCGTAAATAATAAGATAAATAGTTTGTCGCCCTGTCGCGGAGTTCGCCAGTCGTGTTTGGTTCCTGGAACACATTAACCGTGAGGAAAGACGGCACACTGTATACATCTTGTTTAGTATCTGTAATTCATGTTAATCTGTACTTGATCTCTTCTCTCTTTAATAGATGCAGCTCTATGTGGAAGAGAGAGCCCAGAAAATGTAGCTCCATCCAGTGACGTGTCAAATCATAAGCCAAGTATGCAGCAAGGAGTGGAAGGGTTGTGCTGATCTTCAGTTGAGAGTGAATCAATTGTTCTTTGGCTAGTTGTCTGCCTGCCTCTCAGCAGATCTGTGCACACAGATACTGCATGAACGTGGTTGTCGATAAACTGCTTACAAGTCAGTGCTTATCATCAGTTCTGCATGATAACCCAGGTGAACTTGTTCCACCATGACAATAAAAAATTTTGGGGACATTGATTAGCTCAATATAGTGATAGGGATATCAGCGTGGATGTGTACAGTCTACTCTGTTTCTCCTTGTAGGGAAATTGTTTTGTTCCCCAGAGTTTCTTTTTTCTCCTCCAAAGGGAGGTGTCATCAGTTACTGTGTTAGAAGCTCAGCTCTTCACCCGTTCTAATGTTCCACAGATCTATGGTTGTTCTGCACTTGTTGCTGGTCACTAATCCAGTGTGAACGCATAGGTTCCTATGAAATAAAAGGGATCGTGGTGTTTTTTATGTACATTTGTAAGTTTAAATGTAATAAATCCTTTTATTAAAGAACAACATGAAGCCTCTGTGTTATTACGTCACGCTTCAAAGCGGTGATGTAGGTCAGGAAAAATTTTTGAATTCAGGGTGTCGTGGGATGTTGCAGTCTCTGACTGCTTTGGTTCTAGTTGTTATTTAAAGTTAGAGATATTCTACTGTGTGTGCAACACGTACCAGAGATGGATGGACATCCTCACATTGTCATTTAACATGATTTTCTTCCCCTTGATGTATCGAGATGAGTATGCTCCCCCACCTTCCCAATATCAGATTAAGTTGCCACATAGGGATAAACCCCCCCAACTGTCTCAAAAGCTGACATCTCCGTGTCCTTGTAGTTCTTTTAAAGAAATCATTGGACGTCAACAAGTTTAATGTAACTGTGGAGTTCATAATAGAACATTAGAGCCGCATGGGCTTCTTAACTTTCTATAGTTAATTACTGATACATAAAGTGATCCATTGCTTTAGTGGACTGAAGCAGGTTGGTTCACTTGCTCTATCACTGACAGATTTTCATTCTCACTATTTGCCAGCTTCAAAATAAGCATAATATCGTAGGTGTTGGTACTTAGCAGCTAGAATGAGTCCATTCATATTTTCTTTCAGATCAGTCCTATTGCCAGAAAGCATTTCCACTTTGGCAGAAGATAATGCTGTTTGCACTGTTTGGTCTGTCTGTGTTGATATGGCTGTAAAATTTACATTTCCACAAGGTTATTTGACTTCATGTGCCAAAGATTTGTTTACACATCAACATAAACACAAAAGACACCAGCTGAATAAGACTAGAGATATGTGAAATGCCACTTTAAAAATATATAGGAGATCATGAGGTTTATGGTTTACGTGTTGGAGAGGACTAAATATAACTAAATGAGCAGTTAATGTTTTGTATTCATTCTAGTTTTTACACATTTGCACTTTTTGTCATTTTTAAATGTCTGTTCTGTTCAATACATCTCTAAAAACACCGCTGACATTCGTGGGATCAGTACTGCACCAGAACAGGGGTTCATTAGTGGTATTTTTGTAGTTGACAGATTACAGTCAAGTGCCAGATACTGACCCCACAGAGGGTTGGTTTTAACTCAGACGTTGGGTTTTGATGATACGAATCCAAAATAAGCCTGGTGACTGATTAGTAGGACTGCTGCTACTGTACTGTACTGATCACATTCTATACACAGAATGTGATCCAGACATATCCTGATATCAGGTGTGCTTCAATAACATCCTTGTTCGCTTATAATGTAAAGTTTAATAGTCTTTTAATGAATGGTTAAAATTTTAATCAACACATAATTCAAATACATAACACGTCACAAAAAATTTCACTCTCATACATAAAAAAACCCAAAATATTTTCAAGGTTAATGAAAGAAAGAAATTTCAATCAGGAGTCAGTGTTTTATGTGTACAAATATTGGATTATTTAAATATAAAAAAATGATTAATGATGATCAATTAACAATTTTTTTCAAGTGTAAAAAAGTCTCCGCCAGCTCTGCTGTCTTCAGCATCTGTGGACGTAGTATCCTGTCACGTATCCTATAATGTAAATGGACACCAGTGCAGCCAGACATCCTGCTGCCTTCACTGCTATTCCAGTGCTGCCAGTACACAGTCTGTTATAGATCCTGTCAATGGAAGATAAAGAGCAGCAGCCACACAACTCTGGTTTACTGACTGGTTTCTTGTGAAACTTTGTTTCTAAAGAATTAGCAAATATTGGCAGTTTTATGGGCTTCAGAATATTTGAGATTTAAATACTATACTCTAAAAAACTACTTCTGGATGGATGGATGGATGGATGGACGGATGGAATTACATCATAGCAGTTTCCTGCATCCTCCGTCAGCCTCACACCACCAGTGTGATCCGCATACTTCTCAGTGTATTTCATCTCATACATGCTGTAACTACTATAGATTTTCTCCTTATCAAACAGCGATCAGGATTCTAAAACATTTGTGTTTGCAGCTTCTTGTCTTTCCTCTCACCTCCTGGGGGTAGACTGTGACGCCTCTACGTTCATGTTGATGTTGTCCTCGTTCCAGCGATCATAATGCACATTACCGTCACTGTTGGGGTCCATGAAGGCAGGGAAGTCCACGCTCTCGTCAGAGGTTTACCTGCAGTCAGGTATTACTGCTTATGTACTTCACTGCTCAGCCTAGACACTCTGGCTCTAGTCACTAGTCACACACTGAGGATGGAGGATCATCTGAAAGTCTACAGTACAAGCTGCACGGACCTCATTTGTTAAATACTATAAAAGCTATCATTTAAAATGTCATTACTTTGTACCTTGGTAAATTGCATGTAATGCAGAACAATGCACATATAGTGTATTGTACATAAGGTGATATTTAAAGCTCAGATGGATCATCACACAGATGATCAGACTACATGATTAAAAACAGACTCAAACACAATGAATTGATGATTATCATCAAAAGCATAATTAAGGCTATACTTCACCTGTTCAGCTCTGAATCCAACAACCACCAGTGTAGGAAAATGCTTTCCAACACCTTTAAATGTTCAACTGAGACCATAGTTCAGACATTCAATGACATCAGCCTGCCATAAATCCACTGATTACGTGCCTGGGTTCGAGTTTCATACCTTTATATGACTCGTTGGGGATAAAGGTCAAGTTAAGAAATAACAAGAAAGAAGAGAGGAGAGCCAAGAAAAATGCTTGGTCTTGTAGATTTTTATCATTCTCTCTCCTCTGCATGAAAATAATAATGTTTCAATTTTGAGAACAACATCACCACAGTGTTTGTGAGGGTTTTCTTTTATGGGACTCCTCAGTTTGCAGTGAAGATCATCACCTGTTTCTGCTGGAATCACAGCACCTAAAAAAAGCAACATCAGTTTCAGCTCAACTAACATGATGTTTTCATCCATGTCTGTTAATCTGGTTAGTTGTTCTCATGAGAGTTAAACAGGAATGACCAGGTGGACGTTCATTACAGCAGCTAGAAAGGTGGTTTATGGAACAGAAAAGATCCCTTAAATAATGGGATAGATGGAGTGACAGGTCAAGGAACTTTTTTCCATTTTTTTTCTTTCCTGATTAAAGAAAAATACTGAACAGATTCCTGCAACGTTATTTAGAGCGATGGAGCATGGATCAGGAAAGTCAAACATACATGAATTATTGTTTTTCCGTGGTGACAGTATGTGCCCAACTATGTGAAATCAAAGTTTATCATCATTAATCCATGGCATTCATTCTATTATTACACTTCTGGGCTATCCTATTCATAAATTCAAATTATTTCATTTAAATCCCTCATAAAGTAAATGATTTACTTTAAAAGCAACATTTTCTGGGTTTATTAGTACTTAACACTCAACAACACTGCTTATTATTACCTCAGCACTAACTTATTTAATCAAAACCGTTACAGATACCTCATTACTGTTCCTCATAAAAAGAACATAGTCCAGAAGGGAGCAGATTATATCCTGCAGATTGGGATTTGAGTAACAAAGATATGCATACACAAAGCCAGAATAGAGTGTGCATCTGACATTTCTGCTTATGTCACCTTTAACAGTGACACACTTAATGTTCTGTTCTATAAACATCTAATAATTGTCCTTTAACAATCCCCATAGGGAAATTAGGGTTAGGGTTAGGGTTAGAAGGTTAGGGTTAAGGTCAGGGGTTAGGGTTAGGGGTTAGGGTTAGGGGTTAGGGTTAAGGGTTAGGTACATTAAAATACGTAGTTTCTTGAAAGGAACTACGAAGTGCACTGGCACATGGGGCCCGGGAGTGGAGTCACCTTAAAATGCCATGGATAAAATCAGGAGTTTAAAAGGATTCAAATCAATTAAAATCCATTAAAATTAGGGCAAGGGGGAAGAAAACCTGGGGGAAGTGAGATAATATGGATGTTAAAATTTAAAAAGCACTCCTGTAAAAAGAAAACGGAGCAGGAAAGAGCTGAATAAAATAATGGAATAAAATAATAGTTAATCAGGTCCACAATAAAAACACACTACAGATGTTTGGGGAGGATGATGGAGGTGATGGGGAACGTAGAGAGTGGGACTTGAAACCTGCCCCCCTGATTGCTAGGCTTGTGTTTAAAGTGCTGAGCCATAGCTTCTTGGTGGTAGCTGTGGGGAGATACACATAAGAGGTAAGCTATGGTTAAAAGCATGTTCAAAAGAGATGTGGTCCAGTTGGGGTATGAACCCTTGACTTCAAGTTGGAAGGTGCCGATATTACCTCTACCCCATCCTGGGGATACACTGAAAATGGGAAAATAACTGATCTAATTCCGAAAGGTTGGGGTGAGGGGAAAGAAAAGGAAGGGTTTGGGGATTAGAAGGTTAGGGAAAGGGGGGGTTTTAGGTTTAGAAAAATCAGGGGTTAGGGGTTAGGGAAAGAGGGGGGATGGGTGTTTGAGGTTAGGGAAAGAAGCCGCTGGAAAGAAAAAAGAAAAAGGTTTTTATGTATTTATATACATATATATTAATAGATATTTAAATAAATGAATAACTGAAATAATAATAACAAACAACAAATTAGTGCTATAATAACATTTAGGGCCCCTTCTGGTAAAAGAACAATTTGAAATATGACCTGAATATTAATGATAAGTATTTTAGTTAAGTACTATGTTATTAAAATATATACAATAAATAGGTAAAATGAAACATGCAGTTAAAGATTAAAGTAATAACTTCAAAGAAAGGAATTTGTATTAATAAAATAAGGGATTCACTCAGTAAGGGTCAGATTCATAATCAACTCGTTGGTTGTTCTGAACCGGAGGGGTGATTAACATTTGAACTTTGCTCAATTCATACAAAAAATTATTTCATAAAAAATAAACTATAGTCATATTTTATCATTAATTTATTTTTTATTAGGGTTAGAGTGTTAGGGTTAGGGGGATAGGGTTAGGGGTTATGGTTAGAGGGTTATGGTTTGGGTTAGGGTTAGAGGGTTAGGGTTAGAGTCAGGGTTAGGTTAGGGTTAGAGGGTAAGAGGGTTAGGGTTAGGGTTGGGGGTTAGGGTTAGATTTAACAGTTCGAGGGTTAGGGTTAGGGTTAAGGGGATTAGAGTTAAGGGTTAGGGTCAGGGGTTAGGGTTAGTGTTAGTGTTTAGGGTTAGAGTTAAGGGTTAGAGGGTGTGGGTTAGGGTTAGGGGCTAGGGTTAGGGTCAGGGGTTAGGGTTAGGGTCAGGGTTAGAGGGTTAGGTTAGGTTAGGGTTAGGGTTAGGTTAGAGTTAGGGGGTTAGGAGTTAGGGTCAGGGGCTAGGGTTAGGGTCAGGGGTTAGGGTTAGGGTCAGGGTTAGGGTTAGGGTCAGGGTTAGAGGGTTAGGTTAGGGTTGGGTTAGGTTAGGGTTAGGGGGCTAGGAGTTAGGGTTAGGGTAGGGTTTGGGTTAGGGGTTATGGTTAGGGTTTAGGGTTAGGTTTTCACATCTTGCTGGGGTTGTCAACCCTCAAACGAGTCCATCTGAACGACTGATCAATGTTCAATCTCCAGTGGCAGGAGATCTGATCAGGGATCAGATATCCAATACTGTATATCAGAAGCCAGTGCCCTATGTCACAAATTGGGTCACTTCCTGTATCACAACTAGAGAGGGTCACTTCATTTCACCTCTGATCAGAAAGTTTCAGTTTTCCAGTTGTGTGTGAATGCTTTAAGTTTCCCTTTAACCATTTGAACCCTTTAACGGGCCTCCTGATAACACAGCCTTCTGCAACAAAAGAATTTTACACTGTTTTGAAACATCCTGCCATATAATTTTTTCCACATAAGATCTGTTACATGAACAAGTCCTCATCAGAACAATGCTTGTATTGTAGCATGGCTGCCATCTGCTATTATTTTATTTTTTCCACCATGTATAGTGTTTTAGTGTATTTCTCATTTACTATACAAAAGCCCATTTCCTTGTTATGGCTCAGGCTGTGGAAGGCCTTCGCTCCACCTACCCTCAGATGACCTTTGGTACGGAACACATAACACAAAAACTGCATGAGCAAAGCTCTGTGTTGAGGCAATTCAGATACACAGAAGATCTCAAATAACTACAAAATATGTGATTATTTTAATTATGTTTTTTACCTTGAAGTATTTTTGTAAAATCTATGACATTTAAATTACCTTGTCTTCTCTTGACAAACAGAACACAATGTTTTCTTTTATCATGTCACTTCTTCCGACACACTCTCTACCAGGTTGGTTGTGTCTGGACACCAATCCACTGCACTGTTTACTTCAAGGTGAGCTCCTCGTACTCTTTCATTCCAGATTTGTGTTTGAACCGACTGTTTCTTTCAACTGGACTGGAATGGACTCTGCTATTAGTTACAAACTCAGCGTTATATGACTTGCAGCTCTTGTAGGTGCCTGTGGGATCTCTGTGCTCTGCTCCCTGATGCGAGTTCACCTGTTCCTAGAGGACAGGTGAGGGAACCTCTTTTCATAGATCTGTGTATGAGGAATCGTGTTTTCAATGGTAGAACCTCACCACTTTGCATGATTCTAAGCTTTCACCATTCCCATCTAAATATTCATATTTAAGATCATTGCAGTTGACTTTTATTTCCAAGTACATAGATGTGTTTTGTAACCCACAGCCAGAGAGGTAAAAATGACAAAGATCGATCAGGTCAGAGGACACACAGTTACAAAAGGACAACTAAATCTGGACTTCCAGGGATGCTTTGGTTTCTCTTGGTGACTGGGGTGCTGGCTGTCGTGGGGTCCCGTGTTGCTGCCTTGGTCGTACTAGAGTTTTGCCTTCGATCCGTCTCTGGATGGGTCACAACTAGACCAGTAAGAAGTCAAATACATGCTTCATAATACTTGAACTCAATTGCAATCGTCTGATTTACTTCTACGTTTTGCTGGGTTAACTGATCTACCCACTCGTTCTGTTCTCCTTTATTCCCCAGCAGTGCAGAAACTTTCTGAAGCAGCTCTTAATTCAGAGTCAGTTCTGCGTGGGCTGCGCCTTGAGCTGCAGTTTACACTTCCTCCACGAGGGGGCATTCCAGCGCTGGCTGTGTCTGCTGCTGGCAGCAGCGCTCAGCTGGTTCCTGGCCAGACAAACCTCACTGCTGCTGCAACATGTCACGGCTCTGTATGAACTGCACAGCTCCCAGCGCTACTGCGGCACATGCATTAGCCTCCTCACCTCAGGCCACCGCCTGCTGCCCGTGTTGTGCAGAACCATGATCATTACTTTCTTTGTGGCTGTGGTGGCGGCCATATCCGTCATCAATGAGCACTTTCTCTCTGCAACAGAGGCCCTCAGGTTTTGGACACCATTGACCATCTGCTACACACTGCTGATTGTGTACATGCAAGGTGAGACACATGCAAAGTGGGAAGTTTTAATCAATGATCAGGGTGCAATGCTCATTACACACTCATCAATCTAGACAGGGCTTTTATTCATGCCCCGGCCTTTAACGGTGTGGCAGTAAAGACACATCGATGTGTGAAGGTAACAGTTTGCACAATATTTCACTCTTGGTTCTCCAGAAGACCAACGCCGTCTGCCTGGAAGCCAGGCTGTACTGAAAACTGTGGTTGTACGTCTCGGTGGTTTGATGGTCCTGATGCTGACTGTCGGACGATGGGCTGACGTGTTCCACATCCTAATGTGTTTCCTGGGTGAGGCCAGCTGTCTGATCCCAACAATGGATCTGCTGGATGCAACATCCTCAGAGGTCAGTGTGTCTCCCAGAATGTAGCAAAAAAGGACTGAAAGCACTTTGTGTCCATCCGGACGCCCCAAACTGGGGCAGAATATCAAATGAATTCATTAGACTGGGATCCCCAGATGAGACTGAACTTGTCAAACGTGTATTCCATGGTGAGACGTTTGAAGATTCCCGTGACAGATTGAGGTAAAAATATTCTCTGAATCAAGATATAGAGGCTGCTTTTCATTTCAAGCTGATGAAGTAGGTCAGAGTTCCAAACATACACACTTTCAATGCAACACTTGAAAAAGAAATGCTTTTTTTTTCATTAATGTGAATGAATGAAAGTGGGTTAGTTCTATTATGCGAACAAACCAAAATATATTGCCTAAAGAAATCAGTTCCATATTGTACTGCTGATTTTGACAATCAATCACCTTTTTATTTATATAGTGTTTAATCACATCATCAGACATTTCAAAGCGCTTTAAAAGACAGAAAACCAACAGAACCCTCCAGAGATAGCATGAGCGATGGTGGCGGGGAAAAACTCTCATTGATGAAGAAACTCTGGGCAGGACCCAGACTCTGGAGGGCAGTCATCCGTCTTGACTGGTTGGATGAGAAAGAAATAAGATGGAAACAGGGCAAGGAAAAGCGAGAGAGACAGAGTGGCATTGTTATTGTGAATAAAGGTACAAAAGCAGACTCAGTAGAGGCTGTCTACTAGTTATGCTCATCAGCCTGGTGTTATGGACTTAATCAGTTGTATTTGCTGTTTTTATTTAGGATGAAGAGGATTCCACAGACTACGTTACTAGAGAGCAGCAACAAAGACTTGAGGCACAGGAGAAGCACCAGAGATCACAGGATCTCTTGTGTCAAATTGCATCATGAAGTGTTTGTCCTGCTGAAGCTATGCTTTTTTTTTTTAATAATAATGTGATATTTTTTCATTAAAAAGTCAAAGGAATACAATATGGCTCATGTTTTACAAAATAAATCTTAATAAATAAATCTGTCCTTTAAGTTTCAGTACAGTCTTCTGCACATTCCTGATGTACCGACTGGTTCCAGACGTCTCCTATTTGAGACCTATTTGTTAATTCAAATAATTCAAATGATGCACCCGCATTTGTGGGTGTAGCTCCAAAATTGTGTAACCACACAAGGGGTAATAGTAATAATAATGGGACACGCTGGTGACTCTTGGATCTGCTTATTGTTCCACATTGTCTATGCAGGGCCCCTGACGCTCGGGGCTCCGGGACCCTTTCATGGCTGATGATGGATGAGGGTTTGAAACACATCCCTGATGGCATCGGTTCTATTAAGAGGAATCAAACCATTCTGATGAGCCCACAAAAGTGGAGAGAGTTTAACTGGGAGCAAACTGGTTTTTATTTACTGTAGAAAATGCAGAATATTATACAGGCTGGGAAAATTTTTTGCATATTTACCTCTGATTAAAATGGAGTAAAATACAAACACTGACGTGTCGCGTCTCTCCAGAGATCGTCCGCTAAAGAAAAGGCAAAATGGCTGACGACACTGTTAGAGCTGCAAAGTCACACAAAATGGCGTTAGACAAAGGAAAGAAGGCGACTTTCGCTCCATGTAGGTGTCTGAAGACAAAGAATGACTGAAAACTCCCCCAAATACCCGAAATGAATGGTAAATAATTGCATAAAGTCATTTATAACCCCGAGATGTGAGTTGTCTCTGCGTTTACATGACAGTATATCATTTCTAATAAATCTGACTTCTCTTGTTTGAGGCTCTCTATTGAGGAACGCATTTCAATTTTAATCCGCATTTTTGTCGCCGACATTGCGCCAAACACGATGTGTCTTTATTGAAATGCTGCGGACTGACGGACATATTCCACCAGGTTTTAGTTTAATCAGTCCCGTCATTCCGTGTCAAACAGTGGGATTAGTTCGGTCCAGCTCCCGAGATAATCCAGCTGAGAATCTCAGTAAATTAAGGTGTCTAGTCGCTCCACCAATGTAGGAAATTGTACTCCCATGGGTTTATTGGACTTTTAATTGGATAAATCCATCCCCATCAGGACGAATAAAGCAGAAACACAGAATACGTTCTCCATCACCACGGTGAAACGCCTTTAGAAATGACTGAGCAGTTGTTGTCAGGCGCCCCTGGAGATTTACAGAATTTTCTGTCCTCATCTGATAGGCACGCCACGCGCATGCGCACAACCATTTCCAGCGTCTCCCGTCGCCGCATTTTCACGCATGCGCATTTATTTTTATTATTATTATTATTATTATTATATATTTTTTTACGAGCGCTTAATATAGCAACAAAAGCAGAATAACGCTGTAGAGTAGTAACAGGGCATTTGTTTAACGGGTTTGAATTGAACCGGCGTTTTATTGTGGATGAGGTGTTCTGGAGACAGAAAGAAACACAGTACACCTACTTTTATTTTTGTATATGTTTACTTTTTGATCATATAATTTTGAAGTAATATAATCTTAAAGGAATATAAAATTACTACCTAACATGGGCACACTTCAGTTAGCACACAAAAAAACAGCACAACGTTTATTTAGTTGTCATCAGGGTTTATCAGCACTGCTCTCATGAACCTTTGGACATGGGCCCTTGTTACTGATTAGCTGCAGAGCCCAAACCTGGTCAAAGTTTGTCACTTAACAGCCTCCATGCTATCATGCTGCTCATTAGTAGCAGTGGTTATGTGTGAAGTACCTCAGATCTTGCAAGAAGGCAGACAAAACATGATTTAGTGCTGAATCAGACATGTCATCAACCTCATTTTGATAAACTAATGTGCAATTTAGTTTATCTTAAATTTTACTTTTTCGTTCTATTTCTGCCGGTCGTACTGTTTGGGATCATCCTTTCTGGCATTTCAGTTTTAGTTGAACTGATAGAAAGCAAATCTTATTTTATATTATATATTCATATGTTTGGACATCAGTCCTTTGTTTAATGGACACATCGGGTTTGGAGATATATTAATGACAGAAAACGAGGTTTTTTCCATTTCTCCGAGATAAAATCAATATTGAGACAGTGAATTTCTCATATTACCGAAGACCATATGTGGTCTGTTATTGTAGAGACGGGTGACAAAGACAAATAATGTCTTATTAACACTTCAGTGCCCTTTGTTATAAATATCCAAGTCTGTGAGTGCTTTACTTTACTTTTATTCAATTTTCTCTTAATTCTACAAAATAAAAATACATGAAATAACAACAGAAATCTTAAACATAGAACGAGAGATTTAATGTGAATTCATTCCGTCCAAGTTTCCAGAAAGCTGGACAAGAGCACACACGTCTAATCTGCAACCCGATAAATGATAAACATAACACAATTTCTTTAATTTATGCTAAATTAACGCATGATATGGATGAAAAAAATGAGAGAGAAAAAGGGAGAGACTTCGAACATTAAACACAGCATCGGCTCAGGCTTGTTTGACAGATGCCCCGTTCAGACAGCAGGCATATCAGATTTCCTGCCATATCTGATTTTTAGGGATGACTGTTCAAACTGTCATTAGCAAGTGTCCAAATGTGATCTGGCTCTGTTCAGACTGGGCCACATTATCGGCAGATCTTACAGGTTGCCATAGCAACGACGTTGGGGCTGAGTCGTCGTTCAGTGCGCTGTGTGAGGTCACAAAACTGCAACAACACTGATGACGAACTTGAAATTTTGTCACCATAGCGTATTGGTTATATCACTGTCTGGTAGAGGTAGAGAAAATCTCACACACACCAGACATCGTCAATTTCTTCTTCCGTTTTTTACCGCTCCATAATGCGTGACACTCTTCCTTCTGGTGCCTTGCTCTCAAGTCGCGGATATGACATCATGGTCCGTCAAATCCGATCGGAGTGTTTGGAGCTTTTCCAGACTGAAAACACTTCTGTCCCAATCCGACACAAAACTACCTCCCCAATGTGGTTTCAATCCGTCCTGCAAAAGATAAAACTCAATATTGGGGCGGCAGTGGCTCAGTGGTAAAGCGGGCGGTAGAGTGGGTCGTCCAATGTTCTGAGATCGGCAGTTTGATTCCCGCTCCTTCCCCAAAAAACACCCGGAGTGTGAGCTGACAGTGGGAGGTGTCAGATCACCTCTGGAGCATTGCCGAGGCGCCTTTGAGCAAGGCACCATCCCCTTTACATGTGGCTCATTGGAGGCGCACCACGATGGAGCTACCTGCCACTCTACCTCCTCCTCACCTGCACGCCCACAGGCCCCTTGTGTGTGTTTGTGTGTGTACACACACTTTATAGATGCATGTAAGTACTAACTTGTGTGTAGAGTGCAGTCTTAATTTCCCTTCGGCGATTAGTAGTCAATAAAAGAAAAAAAAAATCAAAATTTTATGTGGTATGGGATGGTTCAGACTACAAACGCGATATGTGACATCAATCTGGATGGGCTGAAAATCAGATGTAGGCGACTAGTCTGAACGAGGCCAGAGCGCTCCTGCACGCCGGACCCAACGAGCCTCGGTGGGGTCCTCCACTGACTCCCAGCGCCTTCATCCAACCAGGGGTTTTCTCACGCGTGCGCAGCAGCGAAGACGAGCTGATCGAGGAGGGGGGAAAGAAAAAAAAAAGTTCACACACAAAGCCACGCCTGCGTGGTGTGGCTCTCATTACAAGCGAAGGTGCTGCATCTTTTTGGCAAGCTACATGCTTTCTTTCGACACTGAAAGGTCGCATAGTGTCAGGGACGCGCCTAGTCACGGGAACAGAGCGATGCGCGCTCCCGAGGAAGCACAGGCTCGCGCTCTAACAGTGAAGAGTATCGAACAGGCGCGCGGGGATCCGATCTAATGGTTTCCATCGGGGTCACCGCGACCAGCCAGGGGTCCACAGCCAGCACCCTGCCTCTTCTGCTCCGGGATTTATTTTGCAAACCTGTTTTTGTTTTGCATGGGAAGTAACTGGCACAGCGAACTCATCTGCATGATCGGGGAGCCGGAGCACACAGTATGGTCCGGGAAACCAGACATTTATGGGTGGGAAATTTACCCGAAAATGTACGAGAGGAGAAAATCATTGAGCACTTCAAGCGGTGAGTAACCGGACCCGAGGGACCGACACGACTGACGGGTAATCCGAGGGGTAACGGCGGGAGCACGGGCAGCATCTCTGTGTTGTGTCTGCTTTGTGGGTGAAGCCGGGATGAGGCAGGAGGGACTCCCCGTTTAGCGGAGTCCCGTTCGGCAGCGGTGCTGTCAGCGTCCCGCTAGCAGCACCGGAGCTGCCGGGAACCAGCCGCCCCGCTGGCGGACATATGGCTGAGCGTTCGGACGCGGTTCCCAACTTGCGGGCTAGAATTCAACTTTAGTTGTTGTAGTATTGTGTGTTCGCACAGTACCACCAGGTAACGATCCCCAGTGCTGTTACAACCCTGCCTTTAAGGCTGCTGACGTGAAGACAAACGTGTGTAGCTCAGATGCTAACAGCAGATAGCCAGTGTAAACAAACTTCAGCTACCTGTCGAGCTGCTAGCAGTGAGAAGCTCGTAGTTCTGCATCTCTGCCAGACAGATTGGAGTGTGTGTGTGTGTGTGTGTGTGTGTGTGTGTGTGTGTGTGTGGTGCCCCAGCGTTTTCACTTGACTCTCCATGATTTTATTGCCGCTTCCAGTGGTCATAACTCGTTCCCCTCTGCAGATGACTTTCCTGAAGCAGATTTTGTTTTTTTGTTTTTTTTTTCTCCTCCCAAATCTGACAGAATTGACGGAACCCCGATCGGTGTCACTTCCCTCCATCCACGCTGCAAACACGGCAGCAGCCTTGGGCTGTGATCGCTGAGCTCGGTGCTCCGTGTTCATGTCACTGCTCGTGTTTACATTGTGTGCAAAGCAGGGACGCAAAAAAATAGACGCGCGTAGTTACTGTATCGATCCACGGAGGCTGCCTTCACACAGGCTGCGGCTTTAAGGGGAAATCGCACATAAAACGTGTTTAAATTGAAAAATGGAGCTCCAGATCGAACCTTTGCACAACGCGTGGGACTTGTATCTCTTTGTTTTCCTCCCGTGACAGAGGAGTAAATATGAATATGGACGCATGTGCGGCTCTCACGCTCGTCTGAGTGCCGTCGCCTCACTCGTCTCCACTGTCAAGGAAATCGCAGTCCGCCTCTCGTCCGTGTGTGCTGGGATCCAGTCCGTCTTCTGTCCTGTGTAGGCGTCGCCATATCGGACGGCAGCTGCTAAAATAAGCAACAGAAATCATAAAGGACGAATTTGAAAGCGAAAAAGCATGATTTTTTTGTGTCTTTTTCTCAGCGTGCCTCGATGCACGAATGTTTGTATGTGTGTTTTTAAATGGATGCTTTTAGTCGGCGATTCGCTGGTCTGGGGTTGAGTTCGTGGATGCGAGCGAGTGAACAACAAATGTGTTGGTGTGTGATTCATGCAGCCTCGCTGCAGAACCCGCGGCGATCACGCGCACACGCACACGCACACACACACACACACACACACACTCTATACTTCTGTTTGGTACACGGTGATCTGGAGGCATTTTATTGCTATAACCGTGGAGAATCTGTCGGCGGCTGCAGCGTAAACCCGGAGGTGGTGGTGAGAACGTGCAGGTGTGTGACTGCCCGATGTGTGTGTGTGTGTGTGTGTGTGTGTGTGTGTGTGTGTGTGTGTGTGTGTGTTAGAAGTCATTGAAGATGGGGGACGGCAGAATGAGTAAGCAGTGTGAACAGCTTCTCTAAAATGGCGTCTGAGGTTGTTCAATGTTTGGATCTGGCATGATAATAAATGTATGGACACCCCTACTGTGTCTGACTAACAGAGAAATTAGGAGGGGGTGAGGGAAGGAGAGAGAGAGGGGGGGGCACATGGAGATGTGAAGGCTTTGTGACCCCCAGACTAGGATGATGTGTGTTTTTACCAGTGGACACCTTCAGCTGGAAAACAAACCAACACTCCTATCCTGAATTTGGGATGATGAAATGAACAGTTGTGCAAATAATTTGTGACTAATGGTGACAAAAACCCACAGTGAATCAGGAAACGTCTCATCACCTTTGATACTCTCTCAGCTCACAGTCTTTCACCCCCAAAAAAAGGTGGTTGTTATGGAAAATATATAAATATATTCATTGCATTTAGTAACATGTATTGTGAAAACGCTTGATGTCCAGTTGCTGCTGTAAGAAAGTACCATAAGCGTAGCTAAGCCAGTTTACCCCCCACCACCTTCCTGAGGTACACACACACACACACACACACACACACACACACACACACACACACACACACACACACACACACACACACACACACACACACACACACACACACACACACACACACACACACACACACACAAAACTGACAAAATGAACTGAGCTCTATGCAACATTAAAAGATGTAATTTGGGAATTATTCATGCTAAGAAGGGTGTTGTGTGTCTACATGTTTTTGTTCATTTTCTTGTCAGTAGAATAACACGACACACCAGGTTCGCCTCATCCTCCATAATAATGCATAAATCCACATCTAATAGCTACTAGTGGATGGGTTGGTTTGGAAACAGTGACGTGTTAGTGAAGCACTGGATAGATTAGCAGATGTTGAGTTTTGTTTTTTTAAACCCTTCATAGCATCTTCAGATTTGGGATTTTAAAAAAATGCCCCATTTTGGAAACAATCACCCCCAAAAAATTAAGCGCATTTATGGTATTTAACTATATCCATGTATGGCGTGGGTGTGATATATTGTGACGGTTGATACTGTCACCTCGCAACAAGAAAGCTGTTGGTTTAAATCCCGACCCGAGGCCTCTGTGTGTGGCGTGCCTTCCCCTCTTGCTTGTCTAATTTATTTCAAAGTCCTCCACTCTCCCCAAAAAATCAAATAGTAGAATATGAGTTTCTAAATGATCTGCAGGTACCATTGGTTGTTAGTCTCCCAGTTCCAGTCTCTCTGTGATGACCTGGCGACCTGTCCAGGGTGTACCCTGCTTCTTGCCCAATGTTAGCCAGCATAGGCTCCACTCCCCCTGGTTCTGCAGAGTTAGCAGTGATAGAATACTCAGTAGTGTGTTGCAGGAACACAGAACAATCCAGACAATGCTTAACAAAAAAAAAACTAATATAGACGGCAATTTTTATTCAAGTGCTTTATGGAAGCACACAACTACTAGCAACGGGTATCAATGATTATATGGTTTTGAGTAGTGGCCCACAGTTTTACAGGCATATCCTGTAGGTTTTTAATATGTTTGATTATTCTGTATGTTGGTGCTGCAGAGGTGCGTGAATGCCAGTCTTGTTCAACTAGTTTTTTTCTTTGTTTTCTCTTTAGATATGGACGTGTGGAGAGTGTCAAGGTTCTGCCCAAGCGGGGATCAGAAGGTGGAGTCGCAGCTTTTGTGGATTTTGTGGACATTAAAAGTGCTCAAAAGGCTCATAATGCTATCAATAAGATGGGGGACAGAGACCTGCGCACTGATTACAATGAACCAGGACCAATTCCTAGTGCGGCCCGGGGGCTGGACGATAGTCTGTCCCTAGGGTCTCGTGCCCGGGATGTATCAGGGTTCACGAGGGCGGCAGGGGGCGCCATGTATGGACCCCCCACGTCGCTCCACACCAGAGATGGACGCTATGAACGCAGACAAGACGGGTAAGTGGACAAAGTTTCTCTGAAGGCAGGGGGAACCATGGTTTTTTTGGTAAACACCATACCTGCAAGCATCTTCCCACCATCTATTCATTCACTTGTTTTGGGGGGTATGGGATGAGAAAACGAGTTCATGCTCCAGAAGTCAGTCTAACAGGTGCCCACCTGTCAGCGCTCCTGACTCATCCTTGCAGTTAGACAATGAAATATTCCTCAAGGAGAGCATGTAAGTAGATGTACGTGTATCAGTCACTCAAATTCATGTTCAGTAGTTTAATGGCTGTTGAGGAGAATCTTTGTGAGATTAAACATGAGGTGGATATATCATTGTGGAAAGTACGGGGCAAAGATTGGATATCGTAAAAATTTCCCAGGATTATTGGAGATTGCTGGAGAGAGAGAGAGGGAAACAGAGAGAGTGGTCCAGCAGCCATCCCTGGGATTCCCCTAATCTGGAGTTACGTGCCCTGCTCTGTGGATTGACGGCGGCCTCTTCCTCATGTAACAAAACAGCCAAGAGCACACATTATATGTTTAAAAGACACCATTTGGATTAGTCTAATGTGGTTCTCAGTTACTGTGGACACCTCACTGAGGTGTTCACGTCTGTCATGGGCTGGAGTTACCAGGATAACCTACTCAGGATATTTATTCCCCTCTGTTGGATTAACATTGGTCAGACACCTTCAGGATATGATATCATGCTAAAGGTATGGGTTGCTGTCTTTTATATTTTTTTATTTTATTTTTTGTTGTTTTATATTGGGATTATATCTAAAATCAGGGCATTACAAAATCAGTTCTGGGAGACCTCTGCTGGTGATGCATCTGAGCAGAGACAGCAAAAACAAGTGAGCAAGTGACTGTTTTTCTGCCTTATTTTTGTGGAGATTATTTTTTCACTTTTCAATGACTGAGACAGCTCTGACGAGGACCAACGCAGACAATGTTTGGATCGTACAATTGAAAGAAGAATGCTGGAAATTGAGACTGGAAAGTTACCGTTTGAGATACCCACATGTCTCCTGCCTTTGGATTACCTGCTTGCTTCCTGAATGTGGAACTGTAACTAAACCTTGGATACAATGGCAGAGAAATATGCTGCACCTAAGAAATAATGCTTTTCTCATTGAATCCAGTCTGGCTTGGGTGAGATGCAGGTTCCGCTGCTTGAAAAAGAGGTTGACTACTGACACGAACAATCCATTAGCCTCAAAACTGGTCTTGGCCCTGGGAGTGAATACTAACATAATCAAGAGTCTGGATTACTGTTAAGAGAACTTTCCTTTATTCCTAAATTACCTGACCTGACAGCCATCGTTCTGCTGGAGGAACCGGACTACTTTACTACTGTATACGATCAAAATGGAATGAGCAGGACTTCACAAGCAAAGATGTCTGACTTCATTTTTTCACTACTTCCGTCATTGCTGTTGGACATTGATGGTGCACCGCCTACTGAAGACCCACTCCAGGATACCATCTATTTATTTTAATGGACTCAAGTGCAGCCAGTTTGTTTTCCACCGTCTTGTTGTGGATAGGTATATAAACTCGAACTGACATTTTCCTGCGTGCAAAACATCCCAACTTGGATCCGTACAAGTCCATGGTTGTTTTCATCATTTTAATCATAACGGACCATCCAGTTCATCGTGAGGCCTCTTGACCGGAAAAGAAGGAATATGTTTTGCAATACAAACAATTTTGCTTCAGTTTTTTTTCTCCTCCACTCAACATTTTTGCCCTTTTTTCTGCTCACAAAGTTTTGTCTCCCTAGATTGTATTTGGAATTATAGGTCAAGTTACCACTCTCTCAAAAGGTTGGTATGTCCTGCCCTGTGTATTCTAGCTGTCTTCTCTAACCCCCTAGTTTGATCCCCTGTCTCTCACCGTTTCCCCACTAACTGATGTAGCTGCTACGTGTTTTTACATGTTATTACTGCCTGTGTTTTTATATGCAGCGATCTATACATTACCGTGTTTTCCTTTCTGTTCCCTGACCTGACCTCCCCCTCAGCCTCGTCCCTGGCTCTCCCAATGACGAGTAGATTCAGTTTTTGGCTGTTATTTTGACCATGGAATCAATAATATATGTATAACACTTTCTTAAAAGCTCCCTATAAACCATGAGTTGTCACTCATAATTTTTTTATTAATGTGCTGCATTAGGAATAATTTGCAGTAAACAAAGATAAAAATAAAAATTGTAAACCATGATGTAACAGCTGTACTACACAAAGACTCAAAAAATACTAAATTAGTGTGCCCAAATTATTTTCCAGTGTCTGAAAAACCAGACAGATTGATATCGTTGTTTAAATATGATGCCCTAGATTTAATTTCATTGAAAATTGGCCAAAGTCAGGATTAAACATTTTTTGTTGGCATGATTAGTTCATTAATCATTATCAGATAAGTTATAAAGAATTGAATTACTGTCTAAGCGTTTTATCAAACCTTAGTTTTCCGTCTGTTAATATTTCTTGAATGACTACACGATCTATGGCATTTAAAATGTGTGGTAAAATCTGAACTAAATAATGTTAATGTCAGTTGTAGAATCTTTTTCTCCTGCCTTACAGTTCCCATTTTAGAATATATTCAGTTTGTTTTTATCGGAGTTATCTGAAATTAATTCTTTATAACTGAAACAACTGAGATATAATTTCTTTTAATTTATTTTTGTAGTATTAGGTATAATGAGAGCATTGACCATCGTCATTTGCTGTTGAGATGTTAGAGCTGTCATCACGGACTGGCCAATATACTGATGATTGCTATGAGACTGAAGAAATTCAACCACCAGAGATTTTTTTCTACCATTTCCACCATGGAATCTGTGGCTTTTAAATTCCTGGTTGTCTGAGACTGTTGCAGACAGAGTTGTAAATTAAAAAAACAAGATGGAGTCATGGAAGTACAGAGTTTACAGGAGTTTTGATGGATTACCTTGATTTGTTATGTGAAAGTTTTTCATATCCAGAAAATGTACCACATCACTATTATACAAATGCCGTTACGTAAAGCCATCACGTCATGCCTTATTGTTTGTGCTAGGTCAGTGGGAAGCTGCACAGTCAACAATTAGTTTGCATGACTGAGATGCAATTTTGAATAAACTATTGACAGTAGATGTAGAATGTTAATCAATTTGACATGCATGTATTTTACCACATAACTGAGCAACCACACATGATGCCTTTTGGGCACATTGCTGAAATGCATTCTCATAATTATGCTCTTCACGTAATACCAAATCGGTTGATGTGCTTAGCATGCACCAGAGCAGACTAATAATCAAGCACTGATGGAAACGCAGCCAAAAAAGTCCAACTGAATTATTTTTAAGCCCTATGAATAATGTAGAGCCCGATTTGTGCAAAGTGAAATGGAAGGCTATCCATTGAGCAGCGAGCCTGTGCCAGCAAATTAACATTTTGGAGAGCATCTGGGGGTCGAGGTAATCCATCACTTTCACAGTAGACATCATTGTGCCATAGATGATTCATGAGTCCTGCACAAGATGATTAAATCAAATAAGCTGGAACAGAATTCGCACTGACCCACTGTGCTTTATGCATAGCAGTGTAAAATACAGTCATAGCGCTACTGTCCCAAACACATTCATCCTCAGCGTCTAGTAGATTCTCACAGCTCTTTATTCTGGGGCCCTGTGGTGTTAGTCTGCAGTGGAACCGCACAAGAAGACTTTTATGATATAAAACAGTGTTAGTGATCAGAGGTTAGGTTTTTGTCAGATGTTAAACATTGACAAATTTAGTCAGGTTGCACACATCAAAGAGTATCCAGATTACTTACCATCAGATAATTATGCAGGCTATTCCCTCAAACCCGTCCATAGATCCAGCATTGTAATTCTGTAGGTGTGAGCTCAACGTTTTCTTCATTTGAAATAATTTAAAAAAAAAGAACAATAGTAAATGATAAATATTTCAAATGGATCAATTGGACAAAAGGTTTAGTATTTGTCACTGAGGGTTAGGTCTCGGGAACAAATTCCTTGTAATTACCTTTAAGATGGTGTGCCAGTGAAATGCCAGCTTGAATATGCATAACCCATCTTTTGTCCAGTGTAAAGGTCAGGGTAGACATTTTTAAAAAAAAGTCATCTCATGGATCATTTACCCAAATGTCTGCCAGGAGAATACAGACCATCACTGATGCAGAGTAACATGTTTGTCCCATGATAACAGCCTCCCGCCAGCATCTCATGTTAGCCGGGTTAGCTGGTCTTTAATGCTGAGGCTCAGAGACAGGCAGCGCATTTCAGCTATGAATGTCACATATGGCATTTTGTTTCAGATGCTGGCTTTAACTTGCCTAAAAAAATTTGGGAATCCTCTAAAAAACCATCTACCTGAACTGGTATACAGTTTCTCATGTCATCCAAAGCAACTAATAGAATTTTTTTTGTGGAAACACTGATCTGCACGGTCTTCTAATTTGTTCTACCAAAAAAAAAATGTTTAAGTCAAGTGAAAAGTCTGCATGACAATGTTTCCTTGAGATTCTGAAGTTGATTGTATACTTGTTTTACTGTAGTTATAAAAAAAAATATTTACATGAAACTGAATTTGAAGTTTATGACTTTTAGGACAGAAAATGGACAATTGCGAAGGGAGTAGTTTAGAATAAAGTGTGTGGAAAAGTCCCTTGATCAGGAAGCAGGGAATTTTGTTTCTGCCCAGATTCCAACTAAAGGATGTTTTAGTCAGAGGATGTCAGTCCAACAAGATGTACACAGTGTGATTTTCTGAGCCATTGTGATTTTTGGTTGAATGTGACATTGTCTTAATGCTTTCCATTTTGAAATCTACCCAGCTGCGATATTGTAGGCATTTTGATACAATGCATTTTTTCTTAATAACATTTTTTAGTGTTTGACACCAATAATATTAAAAAAAAAATTTTAAGATCAGAAGTAGCTTTGTTAAATAGAAAATAAGTCTCTTACACTACCTTCCTTACTTACATATCTACATTTACATATCTATACATCTAAGGAATATAAATTTGTGTCTTTGTATGAGATAAGATATTCCTTTATTCGTTCCACAGTGGAGAAATTCACAGTCAAACTAAATATATACTTTGTTACTTATTTAAAGTACACGTTTAATAAAGGTTAATTGTATTGGATGGGCTCCATTGTGTGTTGGTGCATTAGAGTTACTTTGCTGACTACAATATGATCGGAGTTCAAAAAGTGGTAATTGCTGTCCTGTCTCACTCATTACAGTAAGTTAGGTAATATCAGTGCCGGAATGGCAGAGCAGTTCTTTTACTATATTACATTCTGAATGATTTATTCAGTGAGAGGAGTTCTGCTGTGGACAGAATGTTCCTTTTAGCACTGTCTCTAATGTGCATCTTTGTAAAATGTGCTTTGAGGAAAGTCAGTGGTGTCAAAATTGTGTGACATGAATACAAAGTCTTGTCAGGAGTCACCTCCAAAAACCTTCAACTAATCCTCAGAAATATATCACAAAACACCTCAAAAACCAACAGAGGAGAACAAATTCATAGTGTATTAAGACATGTGTCCCGCATAAACCCTTATGAAAGTCTGCCACATTCTGCAATTAAATTTTGTAAAAAGATACAAATTTATGTTTTGTAAACATGTCTTAATGAATGTCTTGCACAAAGAGTCACCTGCAAATAGATTTGGAAACAAAATAAGTTTAAAGCTTGAGTGTAAAAGATAGCAAAACAAATCAGCATTTGCTTTGCTGGAGAAGGATGGTTGTAGGGAGGTTCGCATACTTTTGATCTCCAAGACAAAATTGGAGTTGAGAAAACATGCAAGACCAGTTCAACATTTTAAAATCCCACATAGTTCAGTCTGTAGGAAGTAAAATACTTCTCTTTGTAGATGTTGATAACTAACCTTCTGGAAACAAAGAGCTCCCTCTTTCCATGTGTCTCATTAAGGAAAGCCCACCAGACGCTGGCAATCTTGTTTGTTCACTATCTGATGCTAACTGCTTTCTTATATGTTTAAATGTAACAATATATTTTTTTTTCTCTCTTCCCATATGCTAGGACGACTGAAAGTCGAGACAGGGCGTACGATCACAGTGCCTATGGACATCATGAGCGTCCTGGTAGTAGCTTCGAGCGCCAGCGGCACTATGAAACAGACTACTATCGTGATGCCAGAGACAGGACTCTAAGCACAGCTGGGAGCGGGTCTGGTACCTCTAGTGTGGGCGGCACCACGGTGTCATCAGGAGTCGTTGGAACCATTGTTAGCGCTGTTGCTGGCAACACGGGAACAGGTGGCTCAGGAGTGGCCACGACGGGAGGAGGTGGAGGGTCTGCATCCAGCGGGGTGGGCTTCTATCAGTCCCACAGCAGGAGCCCCTGTCGCTTTGAGACCCCAGAGCCTCGCTATGAGTCTCGTGCAAGGGAACCCTTTACTTTGGCCAGTGTGGTTCACAGGGACCTGTACCGAGAGGACAGAGGCCGGCGTGGGGAGCGGCCGTACCACCACAGTCGTAGCCGGTCTCCCCACTCAACACATTCACGGAATCCCTCCCCTCAGAGACTGGCAAGTCAGGCTGCCCGTCCTCCACGCTCTCACAGTGGGTCGAGATCTCGGAGCCGCTCCTCCAGCTCCGATTCAGTCAGCAGCACCAGCAGCAGCACGAGTGGCAGGTAAGCAAAACGACCGAGTTTATGTCTGTCCCTGTGTGTGTGGATGTCTTTGTGCATTTTAACACTAAACTGGTGTTAAAAAGATGATTTTGAGAAACAAATCTGCTCAATGAATTCTGGAACAAATAACTCATATTTATTAGTATTAGAGACAACTTGTTGGAGATACACCTCGCTTTTTTCTTATGTAAAGGAATCTGTTTTTAGGGAGTCCAGCGTTAATTATGTGTCCGTGTGTATGTATATATAAATATACATACTCTATAATATTTCCATTCCTGTTCTTTGAACATTTTATTTCCTCTTTAATTTTGTAGTAAATATATACATATATATTATTCAATCATTCATTTTCTTGACCGCTTCATCTGCTTGCGCGGGTCACGGGGAGCTGGAGCCCGGCGTGAGGCAGGGCAAACTCCGGGCGCGACGCCAGTGCACTGCGGAGCTACACAGAGAAATACAAACACGCGCACACACACACTCACTCCTATGGAAAATTTGGAATGGCTAATTAACCTGACGCACATGTTTTTGGAGGTGGGAAGAAGCCGGAGAACCCATGCAGACATTTAAATCATTAAAATCATATATGTAGGTATTCAGTATGTATATTTGTATGTCCACACATGTATGTATGTGTATGTATATAAAAAATACGACACTTTCTTAAACCTGAGCTTCAAGATTCAAATCACTTTCATCCTATACAGTAATCCCTCGCGCATTCGTGCATCAGCACGCACAACTTCACCTCATCGCGAATTTTTAGTAGGTAGTCACGTGACACCGTAAGCACATTCCGTGAGTCTCAGAATGCAACGCGCTTCTGTGAGACACAAAAGTCATTTAAACAGTCAATCAGAGTGTGTGATAAGGTAATCCAGTAGAAGGTGGTTTGATATCAGTGTGGGGAGGGTTCAAAGACGTTTAAATCACTGTAAATTATAAATAACACCTCCGAGCCCCTTCTTGTTCTATAGTGACAGACAAGCTGACAGACGAAGTTAGACAGGAATCTCCATGGACTATGATGTTTGCAGATGACGTTGTGATCTGTAGCAAGAGCAGGGAACAGGTGGAGGAGAAGCTAGAGAGGAAGTTTGTCCTAGAAAAGAGAAGAATGAAGGTTAGCCACAGTAAGACAGAGTACATGGGTGTGAATGAGAGGGACCCAAGTGGAAGAGTGAGGTTACAGGGAGAAGAGATCAATAAGGTGGAGGATTTTAAGTACTTAGGGTCAACAGTCCAGAGCAATGGAGAGTGTGGAAAAGAGGTGAAGAAGCGTGTACAGGCAGGATGGAACGGGTGGAGGAAAGTGTCAGGTGTGATGTGTAATAGAAGAGTTTTTAGCTAAAATGAATGGAAAGGTGTACAAAACTGTGGTGAGACCAGCGATGTTGTTTGGTCTAGAGACAGTGTCACTGAAGAAAAGACAGGAGACAGAGCTGGAGGTAGCAGAGATGAAGATGCTGAGGTTCTCTCTGGGAGTGACCAGGATGGATAGGTTCAGGAATGAGTATATCAGAGGGACAGCACATGTTAGAGGTTTTGGAGATAAAGTCAGAAAGACCAGACTGAGATGGTTTGGACATGTCCAGAGGGGAGATAGTGAATATATTGGTAGAAGGATGCTGAGTTATGAACTGCCAGGCAGGAGGCCTAGAGGAAGACCAAAGAGGAGGTTTATGGATGTAGTGAAAGAGGACATGAAGGTAGTTGGTGTGAGAGAAGAGGATGCAAAGGACAGGGTTAGATGGAAGCAACTGATTCGCTGTAGCGACCCCTGAAGGGAAAAGCCGAAAGGAGGAGAAGAAGAAGAATAAAATAAATAGTTCATCGCTATATCGCGGAATTTCATTTTTTGCTGGTGGTTCCTGGAAAGCATTAACTGCGAGTAACAAGGGATCACTTTTTTAAATATAATGTAATGTGTCAGTACTAAGTCATTGAAATGTTATAGTCTTATTGATTTATTTTAGACATTTAATGTATTTAATTAAATTTTCATCTTTTCAACATTTTCAACATCAACATACACCCATCCTGTGGGAGAACCAAATTACATGTAAATATGTGCACAAACCTCTGAGGAAGTGTTAACTGTGTACATTTCTATATGTTATTGTCGCAGGGTTATTAGTGATTGTCTTGTTGCATGTAGCTACTGCAATGACAGATTTTGAATGAGCAGGATTTGTGGGTTCATGCTGCCTTTTGCATTCGGGTTGTTTTTGTTGAAATTCTGCACAAAATGCACACAACCAAATATTTGGATAATCAAATGCAATTGAAATATCAATAGGTCTATCCATGGGATTTATTCCATTGCAGACGTTCAGCTCACCTGTCTCCAGTTATTTGATGTTTTGCTTTACTGCATCACCTTTGGATGCAGCAGAGTCCAAGGCTCTTACCCACATGTAGCGACACATGTGGTTTGATGTGGAAGTGCTATGAGAGGAATTCGAAGAGACAGTTGGTGTATTTTTTTCATCGCCTACCTCTGTGTATGGGCAATGGCTCCCCCCCCTCCGTGAGATCCAGTTGGAACTGGAAATTTCTGGCCAGTGCTGGCTGCTTGCCCACTCCCACAGGCCACGCTCCATCAGTCGCACTTCCGGGAGTGTCTGAGCACAGGAGGAGAAAGTGAGAAGGAAACAAACAGCAGAGGGCCGAGGAAACTGAGACAGGCATGGGAATGGTTTGAGACAAAAGGTGTACAGGGCATCAGGGAATTGGCTACCAACATTCACATCTATCTTTTCTCCTGGCATCTCGATGAATCTAGAAAAAGGAATCTCAGAGAAAGGGATGTTTCCGCCTCTTCAGCCAAGGGATGTGTGGCTTTTGAAGAGGAAACATAAGCACCTGTACAATGTTTTGCACAATCTTTAATCCTAATAAACTCTTTATTTAGACTGAGCTTATTGCCCATTTCGTGCAATATGTAATGAAATTATCCTTCATTATTTCTTTTAGCACGTTTTAACCAGTTTTTTTGTAATTAATCCTAATAAACTCTTTATTTAGACTGAATTCATTGCCCATTTTGTGCAATATGTAATGAAATTCTCCTTCCTTATTTCTTTTAGTGCATTTTTACCAGTTTTTTTGTAATTTATTTTAGGATTTAGTAACAATATGCAGGTAGATACAATTGAGCATTTGTTTCAGGTGATAATATTTAACAAATTTTTAAATATTGTTTTGAAAGGTAAAGGCAGTAACCAGGTACTTCAACATAAAATAATGTAGAGATAAAACCGTCAAGCTTGCAACAGCATGTCGATCTTCCTCTTGTTGCAGTGGTTCCAGCAGTAGCTCCAGTGATGAATCCCCAGCACGTTCAGTTCAATCCGCCGCGGTTCCTGCTCCCTCAGCACTTCCTTTAAGCTCCCTTGACAAGGACGAACCTCGTAAAAGCTTTGGCATCAAGGTTCAAAATCTTCCTGTGCGCTCTACAGGTTAGTTGTTTATGGTTTGGCAGAAATTGTGGTGCCTTATATTCCTGTACGTATCTCAAATCTAAAAGCAGTTCATTATAAAACATCTGATCCCTTTACTGCAGATACAAGTCTGAAAGATGGTTTGTTCCATGAATTCAAGAAACATGGAAAGGTTACATCAGTTCAAATCCATGGAGCTTCTGAGGAACGCTATGGGCTTGTCTTTTTTCGCCAGCAAGAAGATCAGGAGAAAGCCCTTGGAGCATCAAAGGGGAAGCTTTTTTTTGGAATGCAGATTGATGTCACAGCCTGGAGTGGCCCTGGTATGTTCTGATCGTTTAAGTTTATTACAGAAAGAAACGGAATTGTTGGCGAATCACACGAGTTGCCAATAAGCACTTACTGTATTTTCCAGAGACAGAAAGTGAGAACGAGTTTCGACCTTTGGATGAGAGGATAGACGAGTTTCATCCAAAGGCCACACGGACATTATTCATAGGGAACCTGGAGAAGACCACCACTTACCATGACCTGCTGAACATATTTCAGCGCTTTGGAGAAATAGTGGTAGGTTAATGTTGGAATATTAAGTAGTTGAGAATCAAGATGTTTTTCTGCTTCATATTTAATCCCTAGATATCTCTTTTAATATGTGGCATATTTCTGTTTTATTATTTCCAAAAGGATATTGACATTAAAAAGGTGAATGGAGCTCCACAGTATGCCTTTCTACAATACTGTGACATTGCCAGTGTCTGTAAGGCCATAAAGAAAATGGATGGCGAGTACCTGGGCAACAACAGGTTAAAGGTGAAAATTATAAACTTGCTCCACACTACATTTTTTTCTGTCTCACAGCTATAACTCTTGTTGTTTGACGTTAAATAAAAACAATGGCTGTTTTTACCTTTCCTTCTTCAGCTGGGCTTTGGAAAGAGTATGCCTACAACATGTGTTTGGTTGGATGGATTAGCATCAAACACAACTGAACAGTTTCTTACTCGTCACTTCTGCCGCTATGGACATGTTGTTAAGGTAAGTCTTTATTTATTGCTCTCATAGTCTTCCATTGTTTGTTTTCTGGCTTGGTACTCTGTTTTCCTCTTTCTTCCGCAGGTTGTATTCGATAGAATGAAAGGAATGGCCCTTATCCTGTATAACAACATTGAATATGCACAAGCTGCTGTTAAAGACACAAAGGGTTGGAAGATAGGGGGTAGTAAAATCAAGGTAATTGAAACAAAGGATTTGTTCTAATATTTTTCCCTGTGATATTAAGTCTTTACAACATATAATGTAAATTAACCCTTTTATTTGCTTTTTTTTTCACCAGGTGGACTTTGCCAATCAGGAAAGCCAGATGGCATTCTATCGTTCGATGCAGGCATCTGGACAGGATATTCGGGACTTTTATGATATTCTCTCTGAAAGAAGGTGTGGGTAGTTTGTAATTAGGGAATACTTATTTACTTTCACATTCAACCTAAGATTATTGATGTATTATTTTATATTTCTTTTTTTTCTTTATTGCTTGGCAGGGATGAACGACGAACTCAATATGAATTTCAAGCGGAAAGACAATATTATGAAAATGTACGAACACCAGGAACATATAGTGAAGATCCCCGACGTAAATACCCTGGCCGAAGTCGGGAGTTCTACACTGACTGGGACCCATATCAAGGAGACTACTATGATCCACAATATTTTGAAGACCCCAGGGAGTATCGAGAATATAGAGCTGACCCGTATGAGCAGGACATTCGCAAATACAGCTATTTGCAACGGGAACGTGAAAGAGAAAGGGAACGCTTTGAGACAGATCGTGGACGTGATCATGGGAGGAGGACCATTGAGTGCAGCCTAAGCCCCTCTCACATCACTCGTCGTCCTGCTAGCCCTACTGCATCTCCTTCATTGTCTGAGAGGATACCAAGTGATTCAGACCGTCGTATTTGTTGCCGATCTTCGGAAAGAAGTGGTAGCTGCAGTTCAATCTCCCCACCCAGATTTGAAAAACTTGAAAAGGCTCGTACTGAACGATATAATAAAATTGACAAACTTGAAAAGGATAGAGTCTTTGAAGTCGAAAGAGGCAGTATCGTTGAAAAAGAGAAGCGCGCTGGACGTAAAGATCGTGGGGATAAGGATAAAAGTGAGAAACAAAAACTTAAGAAACTTAAAGTTGCATCACCAATCATCCAGCCGTGTGAGACGGAACCTGAATCTGAAAGAGATCTTAGCCCTGAGTCTGTCCTTCGAAGTAAAAACAGTAAAATTCCTAAGGAAAGTTCAAGCAAAGGGCGATTAGACCTACTACCTTGTGTTGTGCAGTTGACTCGTGTTAAAGAAAAAGAAGGAAAATTGATTGGGAATTCTGTTCAAGAAAAACAAATACAGAGAGGTGAGAGTGACAGTCCTAGATTGGTATCACCTTCAGCTGGCCAGAGAAGTCCAACATTCCGCTCTGAGTTGTTAAAAAGTGATGTTAAGCATGGAAAGGTACCCAGAGACAAACATTTACACAGTTTAGTCGAGGTTAATGAGAAGGATTGTAAAATCAAATCTAAAAAACTTGTAAAATCTGAAATGGGATTTGACAGTGGTGTTTCTGTGGATATGGACCGTTTAGCTGCAAGGAAAAGGCGTTTTGAAGACTCTGGGAAAATTGATCGACAGAAAAGAACTAGTGAAGAAGAGCTCGTTAGACCTGGACTTTACAAACTATGGAACAATGCTAAGGAGGCAGATTTGGATAAGAGCCTTTTGATTAAAGGAATTCATAAAAAAGAGCACCACAAAGATAAATTTATTAGAATGATTTCAATTAGCAGTCCAAAAGATGGAAGGGACTGTGAAAGCAACTCATTGGGCCTGTCTCAGGACCGACAGTCCCAGATAGGTGACATGGCTGAAGATTCTACAGATCAGATGAACTCTCCCTATCTGAAAATGGATTTTGAAGGCTCAAAAAGTGACAGCTCCAGTCTCATGAAGATTTCAGATGATTGCGGTCTTGACTTAGATGAATTAAAAGAACACCAGAAACTCTTTTTGTCTGAAAGTGAACAAGACAGAGGCAAGGGTAGAAATTCAGATGATGGCGATGAACACTTTGTGCACATTGACCATTATAACTTACCAAAACAAGTGGAGGAGAACCAATGGCTCCGATCCAAGTTTGATAATCCTGACAAGTTAGCCAAGTTTGAGAAATCATCAAGTAATGAAACTTGTGACATGGAAAAGGATCTCATTGTGCATGATTTTGGAAAACCTTCACAGGATTTGCCAAATCATGAATTATCGACCTGTAAAAGAAAGAAATTGGAGAATTATGATTATGAAATTGTCTCTGAAAAAAGACAGCGCAATTTCCAGAAGTTGAATGAGGACACCTATCAGAGTATATCTACAACAGGTCATGGTCACTTTTCTGCAAATGAAGATGATGAAGCCTCTCAGATTTCCATATCTATTACAAACAAAGAAAGAAAATCTGCAACAGATGACAAATTTTCCCATGCAGAGATGCTAAAACAGAGTCTGGGTTTGACAGCCTCAAATTTTCAGTCTCCTGACACTGAGCTCCCAAAGATGAAGACAAACTTGCATGAATGTAGTGAAGAATTAATAAAACGTTGGGAAAAACAGATTAAGTCTAATTCGTTTAGGGTGGAAATGACTTTCCCAAGTAATATCGCGAAGCGTGAAAATATCAGTAAACGCCTTGGCCAGGATTTGGAACCCGGTGAAGTCCAATCTGATTCTGATGATGATGGAGAAAACAAAGACGTGTCTCTAAAGTCCAATAGTTCATTGTCATATATTCTAAGGGAACGTGATGAGAGGATGACAGACATGAAGCTTTCTGGCTCTTTGGAAAAGAATAAGTTTTATTCTTTTGCTCTGGATAAAACTATAACTCCTGACACTAAAGCCCTCCTTGAAAGAGCCAAGACACTGTATTCCTCCAGGGAAGATAATTGGTCCTTTCTTCCCTCACGCTTTCCAATCTCCCACAGCTGTTCAGATAAAGACAAGGTGAAGCTAGCACCGCGACCCATTCCTTCTTGGTATATGAAAAAGAAAAAAATTCGTACTGACTCTGATGAAAAGGTGCATGACAAGAAAGAGGAGCTTAAGCCGAAAGACCAAGAACGACAAGACCTGTTTGCCTCTCGATTCCTCCACAGCTCAATCTTCGAACAGGATTCCCGGCGTTTGCAGCATGTTGAACGTAAATACCAAGATTTAGAAACTGGAGTTGGAAAGCCCTTTACCAAGCCTGGAGCTACTGAAGTACAGCTGGAATGTGGAATAGGTGACATCCCACAAGAGCCCATAGTTCTTTTCCACAGTAGGTTTTTGGAACTTCAACAACAAAGGGACAAGGATAATCCTCCACTTGATACTGACAACGATTTAATTGTGGTGGCCAGTAAAAGAGATGAAGTCCAAAGCAGTGAAAATGTTCTGTTTGATAAAGAAGGAGAGCCGGCAGCAAAAGTTGAAGACAAATTACCTAGCCCCCCATTAACCATGCTGACCCTTGCATTAGTTCCTTCCCCTAAAGAAATGTCTCCACCAGAAAAGAGAGAACCTTTAATTCAACCATCAGATAATTTGTCATTTATTAAAGAAGAAAAAATAGAGCCAGTTCCTGAAGTGTCCCCGCCTCCTTCTCGTCCTGTGGAAGACTGCAAACCACTTGCTCCTAAAATAACCATAACCCCTCCATTTGTCCTTCCAGAGCCTGAAAATGAGATAGAAACAAAAATAGAGGTAACTGAACCCAAAGTGAAGATTAAGGATATATTGGTTGTGGACCATAGTCCTCTTGTGGAAGATAACCCTCCCACTCCCGGTGGTTCCCTGAGTGGTTTTGAGAGAGAGATGACAGAATTCACTTACTCAGACTATCCAAAGATTGAAGAAAAATCTGAAATTAAGACAGAATGTAAAATTGAAAATCAGGAAACAAAACACTCAGAAGAATCTCAAAAAAACGAGATGGACAATGAAGTCTGTATGCCAGAGCTAGAGCCTCAAGTAAAACAATTACCAAACCGCAGACAACCGAAGAGTAAAAGGGTCAAAACCCTATCAGTATTACACACAGCAGAACCTTCCCAAAATTCTGGCACCGATAAACCTGCAACACGAAAGAGTGAAAGGATTGACAGAGAGAAACTCAAAAGGGCCTCGTCTCCTCGAGCAGAGGTACCAAAAGCACTATCAGAGTCCAAAAATTCATCGAAGTCCCCAGTTCATGCATCGGATTCTGAGCAAAACCTTGAGTCAAGCTTGATCCATGGGAGAACCCGTCGCAGGAATGTAAGGTCAGTCTACGCCACACTCCATGATGATGACCAGACGGGTAAAGAGATGGTGGAGTCATCGCGCTCAATGCGCAAACGTAGTACAGACAAAGAATCGGTACAGCAGGATGTTCAGGTTCCACCCACTATTGCAAGGCGAGGCCGGCCGCCCAAAAGAGGTGTCAAACGAGCTGAGGATGTATCACCAATAAAGGAGGACCAGCAGAAAATTGTGGAAGAAGAGCCAGATTTCAAAGAGACCCCAACTCCTGTAGAGATTGTGAAACCCTCCGAGGGATGGCGTTCACCTCGCACACAGAAAGTTCAACCACAACAATTGACTTTATCTGCTCTGGGAAACAAGAAAGGAGGTAGAATAGACAAACAGTCTGTGAGTGCTACAGTGCCAACTCAAGCTGATCCGATAATTCCAGATGAGTCTGAGCTCAAGCTTAAATCTGACTCAGAACTGCTTGGCAAGTTATCTGAAAAGGCAGAAAACACAAGTTCATCCTTTCACAGAAAGGAAAAAGACACAAAAGAAACGGGTGGAAAGAAATCTACCGATGGAAATCCTGAGAAAGTAGACATCAGCTCATTTGAGAGGAGACAGCCTGAGAAGACTATTAAAGTAAAAATGCCAAGGCTGAAAAGAAATGCCAAACAGGTTACTGAAGATAAATCTCACACTTTGAAAAATCTCGAGATCCGTGTTAGTGTGGATGATGTAAAAGGTTTACTTCGTTCAGAAGATGATTCTGAGCCATTTCAAGCTCCAGTTATTACAAAAACCAGTGTAATTGTCCAAGACAGTGAGGAATCAAACACTGCTGGCTTTCCAAAACAGTCAAAAGAAGTCAGTGCACAGGAAAGGGAAGAGACTTCATCAGAACCTGAACTCCCTGTCGATCCAGCTGCTCTCTTAGCACGACAGATGGAGCTGGAACAGGCAGTTGAAAATATCGCTAAACTTACAGTTGAGCAACTACCTCGGTCATATAAGGAACCACCTTCAAGTCGACCAACTACATCACCTCCTGTTATAGTAGAGCCAGAAGTTCAGGTTGAGGAGGAGAAACGAGCTAATCCTGCAAGTGAAACTGAGCTTGCAGCTGCTATTGATTCCATTACAGCTGAAGAACTGTGTGCCGATGTAGATGGTTTCACAGGGCCTCCTCCATACACCGCTCTCATTCCTACCCCTGACTCTGTGATATCATCCTCTTCCAACGAGATTATGGAACCTGAAACACATGTGATTATTAACAGTATTCTAGCAGGTGATTCAGATGATGGACCTCTGACACACAACTCAAAGGGGTTATCGGTGGAGTCTAAGACAGCTGAGGATAATCCTCTCCTTCAAACACCCAAGAAAACTGGTAAAGTTAGAGCCAAAACCCCAAAGAAGCTGAGATATCGTAAAGGTGCAGCTGCCAAGAAAGGGGATAATTTTGAAGTTTCACCACTGGAGCCTTCTCCAGTGAAGCTACCAGAGTCGATCCCAGAAGACCCAGAAACTGTTAACTCAAAAGCAGTTACTGTTACAGCTGGAGCATCTACAGCAGCCTCTGTGGTTACTGCCGTTGCAACTTGTAGGCGTGATGTTACAAGTGCTATAACTGTAGACACACCCAAGGAGGCTGAGCATCCTGAAGTTGAACAGCCTGTCCCCAAAGAATCTGCCTTCCATTTGGGTACAAGCAACCCCAGCAAAAAGCATCCTCCAGCACCAGAGCCAACTACTCCTAGTCTTTCCCCCGCTCCTTCCTGTCTACAGCCTGTATCCCAGTTCAGTTTGCCTCTGCTGCGACCATCCAAAATGCCACTTTCACCAGACTGGTCTCCTAGAACTGAAGAAAGTAGAATCTACGTTGCCTCTTCATGCCATGTGACAGTAGTAACCCCTTCTACACCAGGATTAACTACACTTGGAACCACTTCAGCAAATCCCCCAATGCCTCCTGACACCAAGGCTTCAGATATTGACCCTAGTTCTAGTACATTAAGGAAAATACTAATGGAACCTAAATATGTATCTGCCTCAAACAGCAACTCTATACCTACCACTATTATGACATCTGCAATGTCAGATTCCTCACGGATGTCAGAGAATGAAAATCTGTCTGATATAATGGGTTCAAGACAGTTACATTCAGAAGACAGACCAACTTTAACCCCACAGTCCACACACCACAAACCCTTTCCACTCTCGGAGTCACAACAAAACTGTGGTGAGAAAACCCAGCATACAGTTATTTCTCCTACTACCTCAGTAATAAGCCGAATTCCAATGCCTTATGATACAGAAGAAACTCCACGCATTTCACTGAGCAACCGAAACATTGGTCTATCTGTTACAAAGAAATTTAGATCAAATCCCAATGAGAATAATCGCTACCAAGGCATGGATATTGTAGAAGATGGGACTAGAAGCAGCTCTGTTCTTGAAACCACTCCCTATAGTGCAGGCTCCAGTTCTGGTCTGAGGGTCAATACATCAGAGGGTGTAGTTGTTCTTAGTTATTCTGGTCAGAAAACCGAAGGACCTCACAGGATGAGAGCCAAGATTAGTCAAATTCCTCAAGCCAGTGCTGGTGATATAGAGTTTCAACAATCTGTGTCCAAGTCTTCAGTAAAGCAAGAACCACTGATCACATCATCTCGGTCGCCTACCCCTAAAGTAGCTCCAAGTCCTACGTCATATGGACACCCAGGGGTCCTCCTGCCAGCCCAGTCATACAACTCTCAGCCTGTCATTTCCTCTACAAAGCAGGAAAATCTTGGGTGTGACAAATCTGAAGCTCCATATCACACAGCATCCCAGGGTGGTGTCGTAAAGATGTTCCAACAGCCAGTCAGTTCTCCTCAAGTGTTGATGTATAACCAAGCTGTGATACAGCAGCACAGCAAAAGAACACTGACAGAATCGCTACCTAAAAAGATAGAAATTAGCAAAGCTAGTCAACAACCTAACTTAAGCCCAATCTTGAGTCCACATCACCCAACACTGTCTGGAACTCGTATGAGCCCAAGCCCTGGGATCCCCACTGATCGGTCAGCTCTACACCTAAAGCAGGAACCCCAGTCTCCACAAACAGCTGTTCACTCTCCGTCACCGTATGTCAAATCCTGTCCTCCAAGCAGTTCTCCAAGAGGCACTTCTGTTGTACTCGGTCATGGCATGCCACCAATGTCTCCATATCATTCTAATATGCATCATCCACATTCAGAACAGTCTTCTGTCATAATTCAACCTCACAGCGTCACTCAGTCGATAGCTCACGAAGCCAGAATGAACACCCCACCAATGTCTGGGATTAACTACGGGAGGCGAGGGGACTCCTTGTCTTCTCACCAAGGGTCGACACAGTGCTCCAACACGCCACAACCTAATGTAATCAGAGATATTGTACTGCAGTCTCATTCTAATCCTCAAGTGTCAGTATCGAGAGGTAGTGGCAGCAGTGTAAGCGAAGGAGACCCGAGACAATTTAACCAAGCCCTTAGCAGATCTTCAGTACAACAGCTTCAGTCAGATGTAATGATGATCCACAGTGATCACAGGGGTCTTCGCCCAAGCTTACGCATGGACCAGTACAGAGACATGCACCAGCGTATCCTCATGCACCAGCAACTGGGAGAGCAGGCTGCCGTAGAGGCAAGACAGTCACGCACCTTGGAGACTGGAGCAACATCAAGCAACATCTCTGTGCCTTCAAAGAGTCCTATAGTTGGGAAGAGCATAGACCTCTCTGCAAAAGAACCTCTTAAACCACCAGAGGCAAAGCTGATTCATCCCCCCACCAGTGAGAGCAGAATCAGGGGAGTCCATGCATCTAGTCCCGTTATGGTGTCTCCTCATCCTCATGGGGTTCAGCTGATACATCCAGGAAGTGGAGGCTCATTTCCAGTATACCGGGACATGAGAGGCTTCCCATCCCAGTTTCCAGGACATACTTCATCTGGGCACAGTGTGGCGAACCAGGGCATTGCATCTCCACAGGTCTTGTGAAATGTTTTTATAATTACATTTTAATATGTAGCATATGCATATTTTCAAGCTATATGTCATATTCATAAACACACTAAGAATATACACAGTTTTATTTTAATTTTTTTTTTTTCTCCAATCAGGTCACACCAGAGCCGGAGCTCGGTCACAGGAGTAAAATGGCTCAATGTCATGGGGGAGGCGTTGATTCCAAGGTTGAGAGTTCCCATCTTCGCCATACTACCTCTGCAGAGCTGTCGCATATTTCACGGATTCAAGGGGATACTGTCTCACCCTCATACCCGTCTCCCATGACTTCCCCCATGGGCCTTGCTCACAAGTCGGATCTATCTCTACAGAAAGGCCTTCCAGCCTTCCTGCCAACACCCCCGCAAACAGTGCCTCCATCAGGTTCTGTGCAGCCACGGCCTGATGCGAAGCTGGAACATGCAGGATATCGTTCCATCGACATGGTGCAGCTTTTGACGGTAGGAAGACAAAGTCATTCCACAGTGTTCTTGTTAGAGTGCATCCCTGCGTCTTTGACGCACATTTTTTGACAAGGACGCATGATCATCAGACAATATGCGTCCCTGGGACGCAAGTTTTAAATACTTACAATTTAAGAAAATGTACGCTACTTTTTTCTGCGATATAATATTGGTAAAAAATGCACTTCCATTCAATAAAAATACTATATTCACAATTTATCCATGTCTCCACTTAAATTTTGAACACGGAAATCGCCATTATGTTTTGATCTCGTGCGAGTTATTTGTCATGAGACTCACCTGCGTGATTAAAGCCTTATCAACAAAAAAGCAACAGACGTCTGCTCGTTTTACACGCTGCAGTGAGAGAGCGACGAGTCGTGACAATGAGTGCTTTCTTGACTAAAAACAATCAAAAGTTAGTGAAGAAAATGTGGATAGTATGGATAAAGATGCAGAAGAAACCGAGTTAAAACCAGCAAAAATCTGAACATTTGTACCGCAATGGAAGCGCTTGTTTCCATGGGTGGGGAACGACTAAATGTCAGCACCCAGGACAAAATAATGAGGGTGCAGCTTACAAAAAATTTGAGTGGAGAAGGCTCTTTCAGCTTGGGGCAGTGTCCACAGGAGAATATATAAATTAAAGGCAAAGAAAACTATTCAGTGAAAAGCAAAAGTGGAAAAAACTGTGTGAAATCTTTTTTTTTTCTTTTTTTAGAATTACCAGGCTGTAACATTTTTATAAAAATAATATGTATACTCTTTTTATTTTACTTAAACAATAATGACGTTGTTATCATTAAAATGAACAGTTTGTTTAGTTTTTATATTGTACTACTGGCAAAACTCAATCCTTGTCTGTGGTTTCTACCGTATACTCTGCTATTACTTTTGGGATGCATAAACGTTATGTTGGGATGCCTAAAATTTTTTTGAAGCACATCCCAGAGATGCACTATTTTTTTGAGGTAAAATGAACTCTGATTCTGTATAACTTACAATTGAAGCAAATACCAAAAATGATAACAGGACTCAAGATTTTAATTTCTTCTCTTTTCTTTGTCCTTCTTTGAATAGAAATATCCCATTGTATGGCAAGGCTTGCTGGCACTGAAGAATGATCAGGCTGCAGTTCAATTGCACTTTGTTTCTGGCAACACGCTGTTGGCCCAACGCTCTCTGCCACCCCGAGAGGGAGGTCCTCTTCTCCGTATTGTCCAGAGGATGAGGCTCGAGGCTTCCCAGTTGGACAGTGTGGCACGCAGGATGACTGTGAGCATTTACTATTTGAACGCCTCTCGAAAGGATGTTCTGAAATTCCTTTGAATTAATTTAATGAGACTAACAAATGGAGGTTTGATTACAAATTTATGAATGTTAATTAAAAACCCAATTAACCTAATATAAAAATAATGCATTTATGCTACTTCTAGTTCAATGCTCCAGTTCTAATAAAGATACTTACTTTGTGTTAGGTGGAGAATGATTACTGTTTGCTACTAGCGCTACCCTGTGGTCGAGACCAAGACGATGTCCTCGGTCAAACTCAAGCCTTGAAAAGTGGCTTTATCACTTACCTACAAGCCAAACAGGCTGCTGGCATCATCAATGTGCCCAATCCTGGCTCCAATCAGGTCTGTGATCATTTATATTTTAACTGTTCTATCTTTATTTTTAAAGGTTATGTGTGTTTCTTATTCCCTCTCATCATGCTGTTTCTTTTTGGATTCACAGCCAGCTTATGTGGTGCAGATTTTCCCGCCATGTGAATTCTCTGAGAGTCACCTTTCACGCCTGGCTCCAGATCTTCTCAACAGCATCTCCAGTATTTCCCCTCACCTCATGATTGTCATCGCCTCTGTTTAATTACCTCCATGATTTCCTTGAAAAAAAGCAAACACCAGCCCTTTTGGACTTGTCCAGTTATTTAAACTGGAATTGCCTCATATTATTTATGAGTTTAATGACATTTTCTCAAAATCTAATTTAGCATGCACTCGCCTTTTCTTCCTTTACTTCACCAAGTCCTTAAGTCACTCAGTGATGTGGAATTCCAAAAACTTATGGACAGGAACTTGAAGGGTGGAATAAGGATTTCTTTTTTTGATAATTTCCAATTTTCTTGTCTTTCACATTGTTTTTTTTCCATTTTTGAAAGGAGATGTTAAGCATTAACCTTTTTTAAATCATAGCATCCATAAAGCTATGACTTGAGACCTTCCTACAGAATATTTTTTACCTTCATAAAAGCTATTGTGATTTTTTTTAAGATAAAAGAAACAATGTGAGAAGTCATTGCACTATGTTTAAGAAAATATTGTGAACTCTGTACAGATTCGAGTATAAAATGATACATGTTATGGAATTACTCCTGTGATCAGCCATGCTTGTGCAAGAAAAAAAAATTGCCTAGAAAATAATCAATCTTTTCAGTCTGATCAATCATACTGCTCTTATTCTTTCACCATCAGCCAGCTTCTGTTAGTTCTGGGCTCAACTCTTCTTTCCAAAGTGTTCCCTGCCCCAGGAACTCATGAGGGAATGTTCAGAGTTGTACAGTTTACACTCAACGCCTCAACAGGGGACTATATAAAGAATATTTAATTTGTTTATTTTTTTGCATCTTCTTTAAGCCTAAGGTTATTGCTGACAATTGTGAAACTGTAAATATTATAAATATTTAAGGACTGAAGCAGTTTGGGGAAACCAAGTGAATTATTTTACAGGACAGATCATTCAATCTTTTCTTTCTTTCTGTGTTTCTTACTGTCTTTCTTTCTAGAACAGGAAGGGATGGGACAGTGGGGATGATCTGTATAGGATACAGTCGTAAAACCTGTGTACATTTTTAAAAAAAAAAATTAGTTGTGTGCCAAAATGACTTTTGCAAGCACTCAACATAGGTAAACAGAAATTGATCAGAACTTATTTTCATATGTGACTTTGTAATTTGCCTCTCAGAAGCCAGACTTGATTCCTTTTTTTGTATAAGTCATCATCATAGTTCTTTAACCATGGTGATTTTACATTAAGACATTGTATCCTCCACTTTGTGGACCCATTATATTGTACGAATTTAGTTCAGTGTCCCATTTTACTTTTCCCTGTTGTCTTGTACTGCCCCCTGCTGTCTGGAAGTCATACTCATTTGTTCGTGACTGCAGCCTGAGGTCATTTGTCAGATGTGATATTGTGTGTTTTATTTTGAAATCTTTACTGGTAAAGCAAAATCATCGAGGCAAAGAATGTGACTTGTCATTATGCCGCTAATGGATGTGTTGATCATCTGTCTCCACTCTCCTAACTGTCCTCTTCAGCCAAGCTGTAAATACCAATCTCTTTAAGCTGTGCTCTTGTGTATCATCTCCATTTGTAATTGACTTTCTTCAGGGTCCTAATTTTTGTTTTGTGCAACAAAACAAAGCAGTCTGAAAGAAACAGGAGATTAGGCATGTGAAACCGATGCTGAAAGTAAAACCATGCTTGTCAGTTTTGTGATGTAAATATTTCTATGACTGCAAGCTGAATACTCTTATGGTTATGTTGAAGGCACTTATAATTTTTGATAAACAAAAAAGAAGAAAATGAAAAAAAAAAAACTTAAAAAAGTTATTAATATGAAAATCGTCTTTTGATCAATCTTCATTTTGAGTGTTTTTTGCTGTTCCTCCATGAGGACATTTTAAACTGTAAATTAATGGTTGTTTAACTTACTTATGAAGATCATTAAATGGTCCATCACTCTTGGTTTGTGTTTTTGTGAACTGCATTAAAAAAATTATTTATTTTGAGCAACTGACGTGAAATATTTTATATAGAGTGCTGACTGTTAAAAGCTGAAATCTGCATTACCTGATCTTGAAACTTGAGACATCACCGTCCTCCTTCTAATCTGCAGTTCTATCAGCAGACAGAAGATGTCAACATTTACCTAAACTACATAACAGGTTCAAGCCAGAAGTCAAACGAGCCTTCAGTTCTTTGCCTTGAGATGCTGGTCCTGCCTTCAAGTTGATATGACTAAAATCCCCCAAAGCATCATATTTATATTCCCCATCATTGAATTTATGTGGGAACGGCTCATACTCTGCATAAACACTTGAGAGAAGCGCTTCTACTTAAATCAATGCTTCTCAAACAGTGGTGCGCGCCCTCCCCGGGGACGCGCCTGGCCCCGGGGAACGTGCATGTAACACAAAGTGTAATTGCTCATCTGCTCCAGTAGGTGGCAGTGGCGCCCTCAGGTCTACATGTATTGTGTCAACTAATTAGAAGGGAGTGCGCACTCTCTCACACACACACACACACACACACACACACACACACACACACACACACACACACACACATGCACCAATAAACGTGCATGGTGTGGGGCGCAAAGTGTTTTTTTTGGGGGGGGGTAGCAGAAAATATTTGTGCAGCACAGATAGGTGGGTTTTCTATGTTGCCAATCAGATTACTACATTCTTAAGATTCAAGTCTTCACTGTATATTAAATAATGATGAAATTGATAAAATAATTATTTTTACAGCATTTAGGATCATCTAATTACAGACTATATAACATTTAGGATAATATAATCACTGACTATGGTAGCACTCTGTTAAAGGTTAATGAAATGATAAGATCCTAAAATATTTTTGTGGCCTGACATTCAAACAGCTATGGGGAAAACAAAGGAGCACAATGAGGGTATTCACTCATCCCAGGGGAAATGGGTTCCATGTTTTCAGGAATTTTAAGACTGTGGCTTGAACATTAAGGTTTCCGGCTGCAACGTCAAATTCAAGAATACACTAGCTGGGAGATTCCCAAGATGGATGAGTACAGGGAGTTAGTGGTGATTGCAGTTCTATTTGGGAACATTTGTGGTTGGAACTGCAGGATTAGTCATTAATCTTGGATGTGCACATTAGAGGGCAATCAAATGGGAATGGCTTGGGAAAAGACACGGGAAATATTTTACAATTTCTAGTTTAAGATATTTATGTAACAAAATAGAAAAACATATTTCTAGTATATTAGACTGTTACTGAGTAAGTCAAAGGTTTCCATGAAAAACAAAAAAAACAAAACGAAGTGCTCGACTCTGAGGAAAACCAGCTGCAGTGACATAAGTTGATGATTGAGCACCAGAAAGAACATGAAGATGGCCGACCCACGCATTATAGTTTCTGCCATGATGCCTCCACCAGGAAGAAGAAGAGGTTGGGCGTGAGTGATTTATAGTGTCCTGACAGGTCAAGGCTTGGAATGGTAATTGAGGCTCTGATCGCAGCGTGAGAAAAAGTAGATTCTATTCAGACATGGCAGTAATAAGAAAATATCAAGGCATGAATCTTGTTCGCATGTTGCTCCACCTTACAGCCCAGATTTGCATTTCTTCCAAGACTTCAGCCCATTCCTCTGGAGAATGAAGTCGACCAGTTGATGTGAATATCTGTGGGGTTCCTCTCTTCGATTGTTTGCCACAAGATCTCCTTTTGAATGCCCACTTTTAACTACAGGATGAAAAGTATGTTTAGAATCCAGAGGTTGGTTATCCAGACCCTGGTAGGTGCCTGTTTACCTCTGTATGTCCTTGTAGCACTGAATTCCCAACATGCCATAGTGGCGTCTGGACAATTTGTACATATGTAGACATGATCACAGATTAAACCAAGAAAACAGGACACTCATAAAATATTTTGCTGCATATTTATGTAAGTGTTGTCCATAAATGTTTTAGCCGTGTCACACAGGTAATCTACACCAATAATCAGATGCAGGGGACAGTAAAAATCCAACATGATGAATGGTTTTAATGTTGCTCAGAGCAAAGGATAAGCCGTGCTACACGATGAATGCGAGGAAATTATAAAACCTCGACACATAGTTGCTCGGGTGCTTTTCTTGAAAAACCTTTTAAAGGCTTTAACTTTCATAGCAAACAGCAGTAATTTTACCTTCACAAACGTCCTGAAGGCCGACTCGTGGCTGTAGCTGATTCGATGCAGCTGCTTGGAAGAATATTGTTGCAGCATTGTTGTGATTTTTTTTTTTTCCAGGTCATGGACATTTGGAAGCTTTTGTGTTTGTGTGAATTCTTCCCTCATGTGATACTACTAGCATTTGGGTTGTTAACTGCCATTGTTAGTGTTGGTACAGTACAGAAAACTTTCATAATAGCTGGTAAATTTTTCACAAAGCGTAGTATTAAAATGAAAAATCACTCTTCAGGTCATGTGTACCACCCTTTCCATCTGAACACCATAAATCTGTTGATATCGCTTACAGTTACTACTGTCATTAAGGTTCAAGTAAATGTTTAGTTTGACCCAGTTTGTACAGTAAACAATACAAATGAGAAGAAAATACGCATCATATTTTAATTACTTTTAAAAATGATGTATTGCATGCAGAATTTTTTTTTTAAATTTAATAGATTGTCAAACAAACACTTAACTAGTAACACATCTGGGCACACCCAAGCCTTTCTTAAAAATATCATTTGTCTTTTAATAGTTTGGTCAGAAATTATTCGTAATTTTAAAATGACTAACCTTTTACCCAGTGTAAGGAATATCGATAAATTATACTGTATTCAAAAATTTCAAAACTTTAAATATCAGGGTTATTTTTACCTTTAATGCTTCAAAAAACAAAACAAAACACAAACAACATTAAAGGAAGAAGTCATTTTTCAAATATATAATGGAGTGGTTGAGAAAACAAAATAAAGAAATATTTTGAACATTTCTGTGTGACTGCAGCGCACTGGCGTCACGCACGGAGTTTGCCCCGCCTCACGCCCTAAGACAGCTGGGATAGGCTCCAGCTCCCTGTGACCCACTACGGCAGATAAAGCGGTTCGGAAGACAAATTTTTGTGTCTTCCGAACCGCTTTCTTTTGTGAAAATTACCTTGATGTGATTTTTCTGATTTTACAATCAATGGACCCCAATAAATTCAATAATTAATATAATATTAATAAAGATAAACTGCAAGCCTGATGGTTTTAGCCTGTGGTCTCACTACACATTACTGCTTTCTCTTTAATGCATATATTAAATCTAAAATACTGATAATACATGACATCATAAGCTACAAAACTGCTCAACTAATGTTTAATTGTATAGTTTCCAATAATTGTTTACCACAAAATGACAGCCTCAACTACTCAGAGATAATTGACAGAATATGCTTTTGTCAGAACACTCCAATATAGATACAATATCATTTAATGTGACACAATGATATATATATATATATATATATATATATACACACACACACACACACACACACACACACACACACACACACACACACACACACACACACACACACACACACACACACACACACACACACACACACACATATATATATATATAATTTACACAGAACAAATGTAAAAACAACATTAAGTACATAAAGTACTTATTTTCTTAAAACAGCCACTCACAAAGCAGACACGGCTGCTTCCATGATGAGTGCAAGGACAAGAGACAAAAGCCTTGCTGATGGATGCACTGAAATACACTTGAAAATACTGAGAAGGCACTCACATTAAAATTGTCATCGAATTATTAATTATCAAATTTCCCATAATCTCGTTTAACCTTCAATCCATCTTGTAAGCTTGCAAACAAAATGTCAGGCCAAATATATGATACATAGCTGACTAATACCTGGCTAAGTACGGTGATAATTCTTTTCCAGGCTTAATATGAAAGCTCAGCATCAGGCAAATACCACTGAATGAAAGGCAGAGATGAAATCGCCTCACTTTACAATGGACAAGAGCAATAGATCAAGTGACTGATGGGGTCACAGTACACATTAGGTGTGGACAGGCAGCGCTGTAGTTATATGGCCTCACCCTGGTGACTCAAAGCCTCATAAACATCTACCTCTGACATCAGGTCTCAGTGTCCTGGTCGAAATCCGATATCTGTCCTCCAGTGTGTCAACTTTAATATTCTGTTTCATACATCTTTCATATTGTTTCAACCTCTGTATGGTTTAACAACAGAAAATAGAAGTATTGAGTAAAATGATACACAAATCAGGTTACTGATGATACGCTTGACTTCATTGTTTTACAAGAAAACGATTATTTCACCAACTAAAGTCCAGATGTGAACCAAAAGGTAGTATTGGGAACACAGTCCAATGTCCTTCAGTGAAACGTGGTTACACAGGACAATCTGATTCTGAATTAACTCTCAAAAGATTACTAAATTACTACTAGTTCAGTCAGTAAGGTATAAACTTTACACACTCAGGCTACACGTTCTTTCTGATGCTCTTCCCTTATGCATACAGTATCTCTTACACATACTAAATCTTGTTTTCCTGTTGTCAGGTGGAGCCATTGATTGAGTCCTTGTGTTCTTATCAGCAAGTCTTAACTAACCAGTAGCATCATTACCCACAGTCATTACCAGCCAGTCACCAGAATCAGAATCAGAATCAGTTTTATTGGCCATCGTTTATTGAGAAACAGAAAAGGAATTTGTTTTCGGCAGGTGGTGTCTCAAACTGTACATTCATAAATTAAAGTTAACTATTCTAAATACTTAAAATACTATAAATATCTATACTAAATACAAAACACAAGACGTAAAACGCAGTAGGTGAGGGCACACAATGTACAAGTGCTGTGTGCATATGTAAACAGGTTGCAAGGACTGGAGACAAATAATTTAACAAATAATTTAATATCTTACTACAGTCTTTTTAAATGTCACTATCTTCATCCCTCTAGTCCTTTCATGCTGCAGTTTTTGCTATTCCACCTCCCAATCACTACCTCTTCTAGATTCACCACTGTCATTGTTCCCCAGCTTCAGCGGGGTCATCAGCCAACACCACGAGTCTTTGGACTAGGAGGGGGATATACTGTACTGTATATGTAACTGGCTGCTGCTAAGGACAGAAGCCATTTGATCTCAATCAGTGTAAGTGCCAAAGACTTTCTGATACCAAAGACTTTCTAACATATCATCACACATCATTTGATAACAATAAACTTCTCATTTTCTTCAACCACTAATTTCTCCTCATTGAATTGTTTGCATACTGTATAACAAGCATTGATGAAACCAACATTAAAGGCTTATGAACTTGGATTCTCTCAGGCAGCATTACATTACAGGACAACATAATCTTTGGAAGCATGTTACGACATGGGCTCAGGAACACTTTGGAAAACTGTGCTCAATACCAGAGTTCATCACTATCTATCCAGAAACACTTTTCTGCCAAGAGTTCTTCTGAAATTCTACTGACATAAATTGCTCGTTCCATTCCATCTGACAAGTTCACATTTCAGTCGTTTTTTTCAAATCATGAAGGAGGAAAAGGACCTTTTAGTTTGCTACTAGTCTAAAAGCCCTATGGAGGGTGTTATGAGCCAACATATGGGTAAATTGCATTGGACCTCTGCTGAAAATGTGTGGTACATATGGCAACTGAGACTTCAGGTTGTTGAGAAACGGATGTTTTACATTAAAGAGTGAAACATTTCCCCATCCACAACCTTGACCACAAATATCTGGTCTTATAAAATGCTCACTAAGTGTTGTTAAAAGAAAACGCAAAGTAAGACAACAACTTTTTTGAAATCAATCAGATTGAGTTTATAATCCTTTGAAACATTTAAGTGTATCAATTTTAATTTTCAACATCTTGTCTTTGTACTGTATTCATTCACATTGTAGTTGAAATGGATATGCAGATTGTTGCTTTCTGTGTTCATCATTCAGCATTTTTGGAATTGGCATTGTGTTTGTTGTTCTTAAAAATAGGCTAGTAAACACCTTCCTAGGAATATGAAAATGAATTCAGTGTGCTTATACTGTATGTTAATAGCTCCATAGCAACACTCTCATCCTAAAGCTCAAACTAGATTCACTACATCTTTACACATTAAGACAGGTTTACATGTGACAATATATAAAGCACTATACATTGTACTGTTGAAATGGTGTACACAATGCTTAAATCCTAGTAATAAAAAATAAATTAGTTCTAATAGTGTTTGGCATGGTGGCAGTGGGTAGCGCTGTTGACTCATAGCAAGAAAGTTCTGGGTTCTGTTCTGTGCAGACTTTGTATGTTCTCCCCTTTTCTGCATTATACCAAATTGTCCATGAGTGTGAGCATGCATAGTTGTTTGTTTGTCTTGCCTTTTGTGTGGCCCCACAATTAGCTGGTGTCTCAACCAGGGTGTACCCCACCCCTCGCCCGTAGTCAGCTGAGAAAGGCTCCAGCAGACCTGCTGTCAGATCTACTGTATATTTTTTATATTTACACACAACAAATAGATTGAGTACATATCTACAGAAGTGTGCAGTAAGTATTCTACGCTGTTGCATTCAAATTAGGCATGGCTGCTGATAATGCTATGGTCTGTATGCTACAGCGGGACTGTATGCATGTCTTGTTCCATTCCCTCCTCTTAGAGCATCAGGATTTGACTCCAGAGAGTTGTAAAGTTGATTTGTGGTTCTTTTAGCATTTTAGTGAAAATAAAGGCAGGCTCGTGCCTTGCCCTCTTTCATCCTTCATCTATTCTGGACTCAACCACTGACAGCTGTGTCTCGGGTGGCAGAACTGGACCCAGGTCACTTAAATTGGGTCAGGCTAAAACATTGTTTACTCACTCTGGAATAGGTTTCCCGAGGCTGGGCAGAGGGAGGACAAAGAGCGATTATACCAGCAGGATATGTTGATTGTTCAGATTGGTCCGTCTGCTCAGCACTGAGCACACTTACAGGAAAAATGATTGGAATGGAATTTGTTGAGACTGGAGCATGTAGAAGAATAAAGATGTATAACGCACAAAGTAAAGCATTTACCATGGACAGTAAGTCCTCTCCTATAATTTCTTTGCGAAACAGTAATTTTTCAGTCCCTCCATTGCTACTTATTGAAACCCGTCTGCTAATTATCAATGGGCACAAACAAGCTATGAGCTGTTTACAAGAACATCACTGCTACCCTCAAACCTTAGCCACGCTATGATTAATGGAAAGCTGTGGTCTCACCACAGACTTAGGCTTTTACAAAAGTCCAGTTTCACATAAATGTGTCTTGAGGGACAAGAGCTTTTCAAGATGTGTAAACTTTAATTATGTAAGAGCGGTTGGTTGAACTTAGTCCAGGATGTAATGTTTCTTCTTTTGTTTAACTTACAACAATGTATTCCTGAGCAAACAATTTCTCATCCTGAATCCTGTTCCATCTAAAGTCAGGTTGTAAGACTGGGTACTCTCTTGCAGTTTAACATGACCAAGTACAAAGGCGACTGCTGAATTTCCCATGTTAACTGAGGAAAAGAAGAAGAACTGAATTGAGTTGTCTTGCTCAGCTAACCTTTAAACAACGAGACATTAAGGCCAGTGCTGGTTTTCAAAACTCAGACGTTATCAGGTGGTGTTTGTCACCAGAAAAGCTGGCACCAAGTGTTAGAAGTTAAAATGTTAACACCAAGTCTCTTTCTGTCGTGTCATACCAAAAGAATGGAGATTAAAGATCTAGGATCATGTTGCTAAATTTGTGCATGTAGCTTTCTCTGAACATAGAGGAGGCGATTTACATGCAGAGGCAGATTTACATTTGGGCCTATCATGCAGTGGTCAAAAGCTCAAGTCAGTGCCAAGCTGTCTGAAGGTGCTGTATTACTAATGGTTACCAGATGCTCTGGAACACTTCTCATTATTAGCACTTCATTTAAAAGTCCAGTCAAATAAGTATACAGAGACACAATTTTTCACATCTGAAAGAGTTTATGACCTGAAAGTATTTTACCTCATTGACCTGTGTCTCTGCTGTCGGTTGTCACGGCAGCTGATTTCTCGCTGAAGTGATTTCAAACAAACTCTTCAGAATAGTCAAGTAGACATGGCCATCATATCAATCAATCACTTCAAATATCAATGCAAATGGAATTCAATTTAGTTACCTTGTCTCATTATGATCCAGGTCACGGGGATAGCAATTTAAGCAGCAAAGGTCAGACACTTCTCTCTCCGGCCACTTCCACCAACTTCTCTGGGGATCCCAAGGTTTTCCCAGGTCAACTGAGAGATATAATCTCTACAGCTAGTCCTGGATCTGCCTCTGGGTCTTCTCCCAGCTGGACATGCTTAGAACACCTCAACAGAATGGCGTTCAGGGGGCAACTCGACCAGATGCCTAAACCACCTCCATTTGATGCGGGGGGAGCAGCAGCTCTACTTTGAGGTCTCTTGGATGTCTGAGGTCCTCAACCTCATAAGGCTCAGACCAGCCACTTTGCGGAGAAAACTAATTTCAACCGCATGTACTCACAGACTTATCCTTTCAATCATTGTCCAGAGCACAAAGGAGATGGTTGGAATGAAGACAGAGCTGTAAATGGGGAGCTTTTCTTTGTGGCTGAAATCTCTACCATCTTGGACCGGTTGAGCGACCGGTTGAGCAACCATTTGATAGTCTAATTCCCATTTCATTTTTCCCCTCACTTGTGAATGAGACCCCACGATACTCAAAATCTTCCGCTTGAGGGAGAGACTCTTCTGGAGTGGACACTCCATGGTCTCAGATTGAGAGATGCTGATCCTCATCCCAGCCACTTCACACTCAGCTGCAAACAATTCCAGTACATGTTGGAGGTCATCGTTTGACTAGGCCAATAGGACCACATCATCTGCAAAAAAGCAGAGACAGAATCTCAAGGCCACCGAACCTGCCACCTTCCACCACTTGGCTACACCTAAAGATTCTGTCCACAAAAGTTATGAGCAGAATTGGTGACAAAGTGCAACGCCGGCGGAGTCTGACTTACTGTCAGCAATGCAAACCAGAATCTGACTCCGGGGATACAGTTTGGACAGCCCGTAGCAATGAACCATCCACTCCATACTACTAAAACTCTTCAGAAAGGATGCTTCATGGGACACGGCCCTAAGCTTTCTCCAGGTCCACATAGCACATGTGGACTGGTTGGGCAAAACTCTCTTGCCCCCTTCAACAGCCTTGTAAGAGTATAGAGCTGGTCCGGTGTTCCGCAACCAGGGTGAAAACCCTACTGTTCCTCTTGTATCTCCAGGTTGAACTCACAGCTGGAGTCTCCTCTCCAGAGCCCTGAGTAGACTTTCCTGGGGAGGCTGATCAGTGTGATCCCCCTGTAGTTTGCAACACAATGTCTGGTCACCCTTCTTAACAAGGGGAACCACCTCCCCAGTTTGGCACCCTACCCATTGTCCTTGCAATGCTGAAAAGACATGTCAGCAGTGACACCCCTACAACATCCAGAGCCTTGAGATTCATACTGCTATGGAGCTGTTTGACAGCTGCAGTGACTTCAGCCTGAGGCCCCGTCCGCACAATGCCGGAACTTTTTGAAAACGCAACTTTTTTGTTGCGTTTACGCCTTCCGTCCACGCGACAACGCAGATATCCGGAACGAAAATGCAACTTTTTAAAAACGCTGACGTCTTGCCTGCGACGAAAACCGCTGTGACGTCATATTTATGGGCCTGTGTGTATAAACATGATGGCTGTACAAACCTTGTTGACGGCAGCATTCTTGCAGGTGTTTTGTGACAACAAAACGCGGAGGATTCCTATTGGATAAAATTTGACTCATTACTGCCACCACATGGTTTGGCATGCTTATAGCTGTCTTCGAAAACGCACTGATGCATTTACGTGTTGACACAGATTTTTTGGAAAACGCTGTCGTGTGGACACAAATCGTTTTTTTATGCATTTTCAAAAAGTTGCGTTTTCAAAAAAATCCGTCATCGTGTGGACGGGTCCTGAGACAGGGACCCATCTCCAAAGCATCTTGCTCTGTTTCCTGCAAGTAGGATTGAGGAGATTTTCTGAGAATCAGGAAATACCCGAGTTTTAGCAATGGTGCAAACAAACCTGTACGCACATCCGACCAATTTTAACAAACAAACGCAAGGCAGTGAATGTTGTATTTCCATTACTCATGAGACTTTAGCTTCACATATCCACAATTATGTGAACCCGCAATTGTTGCAGGTTATTCTTGAACATTTCAACTTGCAAGTCAGTCAGTCATTAATCAGCTAACGCAGGTCGCGGGGGAGCCGGTGCCTATCCCGGCAGTCTCCGGGCACAACGCCAGTGTACCGCAGAGCCACATAGAGACAAACAATCATTCACACACACACTCACTCCTATGGTCAATTTGGGACCACCCAATCAACCTTTTGGAGGTGGAAGGAAGCCGGAGAACCCACGCAGACACGGGGAGAGCATGCGAACTCCGCACAGAGCGGGACTCGAACCCGGGTCCGCCATGTTGTGAGGCGGCAGCGCTAACCACTGTGCCACCGTTCCGCCCCCAACTTGCAAGTATATACATGAATTCAAGGAAACTTACTTAAAGGAACTTAGTCATGCAACTAATCAAAGACCCTCAAACACTGTTACCGGCCAAATGTTTTTGTTGGAAACAGTGGATGAAGCTGGTAAATCCCATAGGAATGTGTGTGGGCTGGAGTCACAGAACAAAACGCATGGTATGCTCCTCAAACATTCGCTCTCATGACAAAGCTAATTTTCTTTTTTTTACAGCAATCTCACACCCCTGTGCTAACAGGCAGACCTCATCAGCCTCACAGGTGCAATGAAAGACTTGGAATGCTGCGGTATTCAGTGTTTGTTGAAAGAGATCAACAAGTGACAACAGGCTCTCAATGCAGCTCTCCTGACAGACGGGCATTGAAATGAGCTGCCATCGCATTAGCAGCTGTGATGTGCATTGCTCCAACTTCCCCACCAGTAACCAGCGACTCCTACGGGGTTTGAATTCAGCGATTGTAATTCAGAAGAGAAGCAAGTGGACTGTATGAGTTGAATCAATGGATGTAACAGCTGCAGGCAGCCATACGGTTTAAACAATGAAACATGACAACCCCTTCTGACAGCAGTTCTAGTGTGTGTGTATAGTGATTTGCTATCTGAAAGGTACTGTAATTTTAGGTGTGCCAAGAGGTTTAATACGTACGACAGCAGGTCAATGTATCCAGAGTTCCTCTGCAGATGAGGAGCAAAAACGACAACACCTCTCGTATACATCATCACCATCATCATCACCATCACCATCATCATCATCATCATCATCATCATCATCATCATCATCATCATCATCATCATCATCATCATCATCTCTTTATTCTTCTTTTGAACCTCATTCTCACTGACACAAGCTTTTTTATGGTTAGTTAGAAATCAAAAACCTCAAATTAAATAATAAAATATAATAACTCAATAAAAAAATATTTTTAGACAAACTTTTATTACTTATCATCATTGTGTCATTATAACAGTAGTAAGTCTGCAAGTAATGATAATTTTACCAAAAACAATAGTAATTATGACTCTTCTAGGGACATAAGATGTCATTGTTAAGAGGATTTGGTTATTCTCTAAGTTATTCATGATGAGAGACCCCTTTCACATTTGATAGAATAACATACAATTATTGATCACTGAGGCTTCAGAACTATTAGAATGGTTTCATGAGTGTGTGGGATGCATTGCTTAGAGGAGTGATTCTATAATAGCTTGGGAAATTAATCTCCTTATTCATCTCATCCTGTAGATGTTACTTAATCCAGTGGTTCTCTCCTCACCTCACTATGAAGATTAGTGTAATATGTGTAAAGCAATAGTGGAATTCAGAGTGGAACATAAGGAGAATGGGTCTACTCTCTCCTCTCTGTTATCACAGGGGTAGACCCTGCTCACTTTACACCGTATGCAGTCTGTGCTGGTGGATCAGAACGTGGCACTACTTTGGTTGTATCTACTTTAACAATGAGTCACCATAAAATGAACGCTGACTTTTGGGATCGAGTCAGGGGGAGTGCAGGGGACAGAGACAGGAAGTGTTTGGAACATTCATTCATGTTCTACCGCTTTATCCACTGTGGCGGGTTGCGGGTAACTGGAGCTTATCCAAGCTGTCTAAGGGCGTGAGGCGGGGGAAACTCCGGGCACGACCCCAGTGCACCCCGCGTGTGTAGAACGTGTAAACTTGCATCCATTATGCCCTTGGTGTAATTGATCATAAGTTCATTGATAAGTTCAAGAATACATAAGCATTAACTAGTTAAGTAAAATATTTAACTTCTAATCCTGTTATTGGTTGGGCAATACTAGTCAGTCCAGAAAACACCTATATAATAGACAACCCCCCTTTGCATGCCTACAGGCCCCCTTGTGTGTGTGTGTGTGTGTGTGTGTGTGTGTGTGTGTGTGTGTGTATGTGTGTGTGTGTGTGTGTGTGTGTGTGTGTGTGTGTGTGTGTGTGTGTGTGTGTGTGTGTGTGTGTGTGTGTGTGTGTGTGTGTGTGTGTGTGTGTGTGTGTGTGTGCTACAGGGGTCTGCACTCTCTAATATGTATGCATGTGTTTGAACTACTAACTAGAGTACATTCTTAATTTCCCTTCGTAGATCAAATAACTACATAAAATAAAAAATAAATAAATAAACACACACACACACACACACACACCACACACACACACACACACACACACACACACACACACACACACACACACACACACACACACACACACACACACAGCTGTCCCAACACTTTCACTGCCATTACAGCCTGTCATTACTTGCAGTCACATTTAGACATGCCTGACATGCCTACCTCAGCAAACCACAAACCTCTGTGGGGAAGTGGGCTCTATCCTCCCAGACAGGTGCTGCTGTGATGACAATGCTTCATGTTGTGGATGAGGGGAGGGGGGCAGTAATGATAGCCACAACTGTCTAATAATGGGAATATAATAATTAAAATTATGACCAACAAGTGCTCTGTATGTTTGTACGTAGTCTTGGGTAAAAACAGCTCAGACTTAAGGCTAACTAGAGATAAAGCGGAGCTACGGGAAGGTTTACGTGTCAGACGTGACAACATGGGAGGGTTAGGTTGAGCAGAAGAAGAGCATGATGCATGAATCATGATGACTAATGACTGACCATTGTAATCCCATATAATGTGATATTTAACCTTTTTGGTGTAGTGTGTTTGCCCATTGTGTGACTCCATAGCTATTTCATAAATCTTCAGTAAAGTGTGTGTACACATCATCCATATGCTGGAGTGTTTGCCTTTTTCTATTTGGAATATTTTATAGTTTTTATTTTTTGTGTCACCACAGCAATAAAAGAATGTGATTAGTTTCTGAAGCATACTTTGCAAACCATATATTCTTTCTTTCAAGCCTGTATACGTAAACCAGTGATGATGTGAAATGCATCTATTTGGTTTTCATTATCATGATTTTGATATTTACTTTTGCTAAACTGAAAGACCTTGCTTCTCATGCAAATACACAGTTTGATACTGTGGGGGCTGGGGGGGGGGTATGTGCCATCTTCTGATGGTTCTTGTTTAAATAACTAAAGAACAGTCTGGCTTGGAGTCTTGGCTTGAGAGTTTAGTTTTGAATGAGCTCAGCAAAAGTAATTATCGTGTTCTGTGAACATAAATAAGTAGTTTCATGTGGCAGAATACTGGCAGAATTCCTCGTTTTGCTTTCAAAGAAAGTTGTTGGGGCCTGAGCAAATGGGAGAGCTGTGCTCTGTGTTGTCGATCACCTGTTAGTAATTGGTGTTGACAAGTTGGGTGGAGGAGAATGGAAACTACAGATATTTATCTTACTGTTGATCTTTAAACTTACCTTCCACAGCAAGACAATGCACTTCAAAGCTTAGTCAGCAATTTAAGTGCAATTTAAATGTAATTATTGTTGGAAAGCCTTAACCAGCTAAGATAAACACTGTCACTTTCAACTCATCCAGCTTCCATTGGAGTGTTAGCTGTTAACTATGCAACGGTGTTGTTTTGTAGATGTTGCGACCAGAGCAGGGTGGAATGCCAGCTGATTCTTAATGTTTTGTGGGTAATAACCAAAATAATGATGTCATGCTTATGGGAGGCAGTAATTTGTTTCCTTCTCAGGAAGACTGGATGAGATAGGGGAGGACCTGAATGAATGAAGAGAGCTCGGAATACGAATACATCATGTAAGTAGAAACCATTTCCAGTGGTTTGGGAATCAGACTGTGAGGAGACCAGAGCTGGGACACGCCAGAGGGCCGTTCCATCTGGTTCTGGGAACATCTCTGCGTTGTCTTTGAGTATTCTTCCACTGCAATTCAGATAAAAGGGGGGGGTGGGCAGGAAATGGGCAGCATCATTCCATCCATCCATCCATCTATCCATCCATCCATCCATCCATCTATCCATCTTCAACCGCTTATCCGGGGCTGGGTCGCAGGGGCAACAGTCTCAGGAGGGATGCCCATACTTCTCCCCACACACCTCCTCCAGCTCCATCAGGGGTGTACCGAGGCTTTCCCAGGCCAGCCGAGAGACATAGTCCCTCCAGCATGTCCTAGGTCTTTCCCGAGGTCTACTCCCGGTAGGACATGCCCAGAACACCTCCCCAGGGAAGCTTCCAGGAGTTATCCGGAAAAAATGCCAGAGCCACCTCAGCTGGCTCCGCTTGAGGCGGAGGACCAGCGTCTCTACCCCGAGTTCCTCCCTGGCGACTGAGCTCCACACCCTATCTCTGAGGGTGCGCCCAGCCACTCTACGGAGGAAACTCATTTCAGCCACTTGCATCCTGGATTTTGTCCTTTTGGTCATGACCCAGAGCTCATGACCATAGGTGAAAGTACGAATGTAGATTGACCAGTAAATCAACAGCTTCGTCTTGCGACTCCGTCTTCACCATGACAGACCTATACAGCAACTGCATCACTGTGGAAGCTGCACCGATCCATCTGTCAATCTCATGTTCCATCCTTCCTTCACTTGTGAACAAGACCCCAAGATACTTAAACTCCTCCATTTGGGGCAAAGACTCTCCACCGACCTGAAGAGGGCACACCACCTTTTTCCGGTCGAGAACCATGGCCTCGGATTAAGAGGTGCTGATCCTCATCCCACTTGCGTCACACTCAGCTGCAAACCGTCCCAGTGCACGCTGAAGGCCCAGGTTTGATGAGACCAACAGGACAACATTGTCTGCAAAAAGCAGAGACAAAATCCTTTGGTTCTCAAACCGGACTCCCCTCGGATCCTGGCTGTACCTTGAAATTGTGTCCATAAAGATTATGAACAGAACCGGTGATAGAGGGCAGGTCTGCTGAAGTCCAACGTGCACCTGGTACAGGTCTGACTTACTGCTCGCAATGCGAACCAAGCTCTGGCTTCGGTCATACAGGGACTGGACAGCCCTCAGCAAAGGGCCCCGAACCCCATACTTCCAAAGCACTCCCTACAAGATACCACATGAGACACGATTGAATGCCTTCTCCAGATACACAAAACACATGTGGACTGTTTGGACAAACTCCAATGAACCCTTGAGCACTCAATGGAGAGTGTAGATTTGGTCCAGTGTCCCGCGACCGGGCCTTAAACCACATTGTCCCTCATGAATCCGCGGTTCAACTATAGGTCTTATCCTCCTCCCCAGTACCCTAGAATAGATTTTCCCCAGCAGGAGGAGGAGTGTGATCCCCTATAGTTGGAACACACCTTACGGTCCCCCTTTTTGAAAAGATGCACCACCGCACCGGTCTGCCAATCCAGAGGTACATTCCCCGACTGCCATGCGATGTTACGGAGACGTTTCAACCGTGACAGTCCCTGCACATCCAGAGACTTGAGGTACTCAGGGTGAAACTCATCCACCCCTGATCCTTAGCCACCAAGGAGTTTGGCAACCGCCTCAGTGACTTCAGCTTGGGTGATGGACTAGTCCACCTCTGACATCTCTGCTTCCTCTGTGTAAGACATGGTAGCAGGATTGAGGAGAAGTATTCTTTCAAAGTATTCTTTCCACCGCCCGACAATATGTGCGTCAGGTTAACTGGCCGGCTGTGTGTTTGTGTTTGTCTGTCTATGTGTGGCTCTGTGGTGCACTGGCGTCACAAAGTTTTCCCAGCATCATGCCCTCAGTCAGCTGGGATAGGCTCCAGCTCCCCGCGACCCACCACAGCAGGTGAAGCCATTCAAGATGGATGGATAGATGGATGGATGGACTGTAAATCTCCCAGTTTAGGATCAGTAAGGTATATCTTATCTTAAATAACAGACATACTAGGATTCTGATATTTAATAATTTTAAATCCCTCATGAGAACAAAAGGAGACATTGACCCAGGATGTTGGCTCAGAGGTGGGACGTATCAACACACACGTCCACTATCATGCCTGCTGATTATTTTTTCTCTATCTGATAATATTGATATTATTCCATTTATTACCTCCACCAAGTAGCTCATGTTAACAGTCTGGTTTGTTTTTTTGTCTGTTAATCAGCATCGCATTATAGGGAGATTATTTTGTTAGACTGGTACCGGTGATTTGTCGCTCCACCAGATATTTAACAGAATAATAGAACTTTATGAATCATAAGTGTGAACTTTACACTTGGAGATTAGCATACACCATGTCAGAAGTATGGCTTCTTTGCCTTGTCTGTAGCTTTCCCTCTCAAAGTGCCTTTTTGGCCTTCTTTGTGGCCGACAGAGGAGAAACAAGGCCCCCGACTCAAGAACATTAACGTTAACATATTCATACATTCCTCATCCAAACACAACTCTCCATTTCCTTTTCCCATCAGATACCAGTGAGCCCAGTCAGGTTGTCTGGAACTGAATCAACAGGTGGCTTTCAGTGGAGGTTCTCAGCCCCCCCAGGGGCCCCTGGTCAGAGCTTGCAGCACGACCCTCCTCCTCAGCCCCTCAAGGAATCTATCTTGGCTATATTCTAAGCTCTCTTTTCCTTCTGCTCCTTCCTCTCTGCTTTCCTAAACGTCCATAGAGGCTTTTTGACTTGCAGTCACTCGATATGGAAGAAGGAGAGGAAGGAGGCGCCTAAAGGAGCAGGTCATTCTACTTGGGTGAGCAAATGGGAACATCTGCCACTCCAGTTTGACCCATGTCTCCAATAAAAAACATGGGAGGCGTCTGAGAATATGAGTACGTTCCAGCTCAGGGCATCGGAATTCTGAGATAATGTTGTGATAAAGAGTTGAATGAATGCAATGGTGCATCTCGGCTGTGCTTGCCCCTGCAGGGCAGATCAGTGCTTTCCGAAGACAGTTGGCTCTAATGAGGAGGAGTGGGGGTGGGGGAGGAAATGGAGGATGAGGAGGCTTTGCAAAATTTCGTTAAGTTACAAAATCACTGAAATACTGCTGAGAATGGACAGGTTTTTCTCTCTGGACGAAAGTGGATATTGAGAGGACCACTGTGATATCCAAATGAAATTAACGAAATATTTTACACTTTTTACCGAGAGATGATGTAATTGCACCTTGATTTGCACCTCCATCAAGGAGGGAATGTTTTTGCGAATGTGATTTTGTTTGTCTGTCTTTGTGTTTTTTGTTGTTGTTGTTTCTTGCTGATTAATGATTAATTATTTTAATTCTGTTCAAAAACAAGAAATTTGAAGCTCTAACTATGAAGCTTTATTGTTGTATACAAAAAGTTGTGATTTGTTGTCATTGAGCATTTATGAAGACCAAGTGTGTCAATCTTAAAGTGGAATTTCGTCCCATTCTTGATAGGTGTATGACTTCTCTAATGGTACAATAATGGTATAATGGTATTTAATGGTATTTTAATTCAATTTTATACTGTTTAGATTTTATTTTATACTGTTTATATTTTAATACTGTAATATTTTTAAATTTTATACCGTTTATATTTTAGTTATAGTTTAGTATATAAGTCCTGTTAGTGCTGCATGTGCCTGTCTGTTAGTGTAATGTATGTCTTGTGGTATGTCCTGTGATGTCAGTGTTTCCTTTTCTCCTGGTGTTTATCCAGTATTATTTGTTATTTAATGCCTGAGCAGTGGATATATGCAATTTCCTCCGGGATTAATAAAGTATCTATCTATCTATCTATCTACAATGTCTCCTTTTTATAGTGCTGGAAGAGCTTTGTCCAGGCTCTCTCAATGTTTTTTGGTTATACTGTGATTTATATACGCTGAATTTCTCAACATGTGCATTGAGGGACATAGTTGTGAAGCTGTTGGAGTATTTGTCCGTAGATTTTCAGAGTGGTGAACCTCACCTTATCTTTCTCTGGATTCACTGAGTCTTTGAAGGATTTTCCTTCCATAATGAGTCGTGATACGATCCCCCATTACCAATGGGGCTCTTCACTGTTCATTCGTCCAACCACATTGTGCAGTACACAACTTTTCTAGTTCAATCCAGTCACATTTTTTAAAAAACAGAAAGTCCAGAATAAACGCAAACATACAATGATGTGGTACAACTTTAAATATTTTATCTTTGTAACATTTTCAATTTAATACATGTCAAAGAGGCTTAGAATTCAATGGCCTTGTTATTATTTAGCTCTATTAATTGTATTATTATTGTTGTGTTTAGCAGTAGCAGTAGCAGTAGCCTTATTAGAAAAATTTGTTGTATTTGTAAAAGTACGCTTGTTATAGTAGCAGTCTTCTTTTCCTTTCAGCTTTTCCCTTCAAGGGTCGCCACAGCAAACCAGTTGCCTCCATCTCACTCTGTCTTCTGCATCCTATTCTCTCACACCAACTACCTTCATGTCCTCTTTCACTACATCCATAAACCTCCTCTTTGGTCTTCCTCTAGGCCTCCTGCCTGGCAGTTAAAAACTCAGCATCCTTCTACCAATATATTTACTATCTCTCCTGCCCATCACCTCCTCATCACCTGTTTCCTGCACCAACATGTCCATTGAAGTCTGGACCAATGACAACTCTCTCACTTCTAGGTATGCTCTGTATCACTTCATCAAAGTCCAACCAGAATTTCTCCTTCTCCAGCTCACATCCTACCTGTGGAGCATACCCACTAACAACATTGAAGATCACGCCTTCTATTTCTAGCTTCAGACTCATCACTCTATCTGACACTCTTTTTACCTCCAGGACATTCCTAACAAACTTCTCCTTCAAGATAACTCCTACTCCATTTCTCTTCCCATCTACACCATGATAGAACAACTTGAACTCTGCTCCTAAACTTCTAGCCTTGCTACCTTTCCACCTGGTCTCCTGGACGCACAGGATGTCTACCTTCCTTCTCTGCATCATGTCAACCAACTCTCTACCTTTTCCTGTCATAGTTCCAACATTCAACGTCCCTACTCTCAGTCCTATACTCTTGGCGTTCCTCTTCTCTCTCTCCCTACGAACACACTTTCCTCCTCTCCTTCTTCGACCAACAGTAGTCCAATTTCCACCAGCACCCTGTAGGTCAACAGCACCGATGGCAGTCGTTGTTAACCCGGGCCTCGGCCGATCCGGTTTGGAAGTAACAGGTTTGAGTTGCATATTTGATTTGGCAAGAGTTTTACGCCGGATGCCCTTCCAGATGCAACCCTCTGTATTTATCTGGGCTTGGGACCTGTACAATAAGACACTGGCTTGTGTCCTCTTGCGGCTACATTACCCTTGTTATAGTAGCAGTAATGGCAGTAAAAATGCTCTTACTATCAATAGTAGTGATAAAAGTAGTGGCAGAAAAGGTAATGATAGTTGTACTAGTAAAATAACTAGTAATAATAATAGTTGTTTTAGTAGAAGTAGCAGAATTAATAGTACCAGCAACAGCATTATAGTAGTGCTAACAGTAATAGTAGTAGTAGTAGCAGTAGAAGTCAGTAGTTGCCATGGTTACTCCTTTATTTATTGAGCACAGAAAACTTAGAGACGGTTCCACTAAACAATGTGTGATGGAAGGCTAATGGAACACGTGTGTTAAAGAGTTAAATAAATACAGTTCTGTAAAGTCAGAAGAGCTTCTAGTGTGACATGAACGGTTGTGCATGTTGGACAGATCCATGTCAGCGTCAGCTGTTACTGAATGTTTCCGTTCAGTATCGGCCTCTTACGCTGTTCAAAATACAAATGACCACACTGAAGTCAACTACATGGGGTTGGTTTATATTACAAGTCAACACCTAGGTCACACATGGCCCCCAGCTATCCAACCACTCACCTCAACAGACACACCACACTACCAACATTTGTTCATTAACGTATACACACGCTATGTATGTGTGTAACTTACAGATGTCCTTACAGATGTCTTCCTTGTATGTTGGTCCATGAAAATCCATCAATGCATGAATGGGTCCTACAATAATGTAGGATGAAACGTTTTAGCACTGTGTTGATTCCGTTTCTCACAGATCATCGGTTGTGCTAACAGCTGTCGTGGAACAAAGTGGAGTGAACTGTGTTTCATTTGGGGATGATGAAAAGGCGAACACTTGGTTTCCAGAACTTAGAATTTAAAAAAATTTAAATCACCACCACTACTCTCATGTAAACTGACAAAACATTGTTCCTGTGAACACATGTGGATACAGTTTGCGCTTTGTTATTGTGTTTTTGACTCTGTTATCCTGTAGTGTTAATTTTAAAACACTGCTAACTAGTGGCCTGGCATACACACTACAGTGTTTGCTAACCATTTTGCACATATGTGTACACAAGGATCATTCCCGCAACTTTGTCCTATAAACTGGGAACCTTTTTGCTCTGTTGCCATGGTACCTGGTCCAAGTGTTTCTAGGGGCACACATGAAATTTCATGATGTCATTCCTTAGACTGCTTATGCAAAATTAAGCATCTGCAGGTAATTTGTAATTCATCTGCACAAACAATGCTGCCCTTATCAGGAAGCAGTAAACTTGTCACAAGGAACCACTTTGTCATGGAAGGTCCTGAGCGTAGCTGGATCAACAGGTGTTCTGGGGGTGTGGTGTATGTTTCCAGGAGGTGGAAGTTCTATAGATAATCAGACTAACAGATGAGCCAATAACCTGCTCCTGCATGTGCTGTCCTGGGCCACACTTGGTGTGCAATGTGTTTGTGTTGGTGGGAACAAAGACCCTGCTGTTTGCCCATCCACCATGGCTGCTGAAGTTGCTTTACACCTGTGCTTTGCAGCCCTCTCAGCACCCAACACCCCTGGACATACAACCCCCACCCTCCTAGCCCTCACACATATACTTCCCTCCACTTTAGTTCTCAGTTTACATCCTGCATTAGCTTTTAGTGCTGCATAACAAAGAGCAATATATATTCAAAAGCCTCCCCGGACTGGATAACCTACATGAGGCCTCACACGAGCCTCATGTTCCATATCAAAATGAAAGAGGGATGTTATCAGAGGTTTCTTCATTCCCTTCCTGCAACACTCCATTCATCCTTGAACCCATATGTACCTGTCCTCCCACTGTAGGTCTGAAGACAAGATGTAAGGGCCGAGACAGTAGCGTGAATGTGAGGATGACCGTGGAGGCAGGAATGGGCGGGAAAGATTCTGGATTTTAGGGGTTCAAAAGCTTACAGAAAGCTGTGGAGTTACTCTGTGGTTTAAGGGAGTCTTTGTGAAACCGGAGCCCCCTGAGGGCATGGGGGGGGGGGGGGTAGGGAGGGTTACAAGGGCCTGGGATACAGCCCTGTCTGGTTGGCCCACCTCTTTTCCCGTGGTGTCAGCATCACAGGTGTGTGAGTGACAATGCGTGTGTGTTTTAAACCCATGTCCAATCAATGACACGCTGTATTGTAATCATCCATTGTGGGACAACGCTGGTAGCTCAAAGGTAAATGCCACTGGGAATAAACTCTCTGGAACCAGGTACAACACCAGTGGGAACGATGCATTCAATGACATCCAGACTAGTGGGAAGGAGTCGATATGAGATATAAAGGACAGCACAGTACTTTTCATTTCCATAGCCATGGCTGCACATTTTGCCATAGTAACACTGGGTAACAAATAATGAACACAAGTCTCATGAAGCTTTACAGTGAATTCCGCTCTGCACCAGTTGCTAGGTAGAGGACTTTTCTTAATTCCTCATATTCATACTGGAGATCCCTTCAATGTACCCTCTCAAGACTGCTAAACAAGATTAAACTTTTTTGTTCATAACCTGACCACTGTGTATCTGAGGGGCTGGCAGGGTACTACATTTTTGGGATATTTCCCATAAATTATGACGGGCTATCAGTAGGCCAGCTGTACTCTTATTTGGTATTCAGAGTTGCTATATGCTTTTCTGAATACATCTCTCTCCGCCTGTCACAGTGATTCAGCCTCTGTACGTGGGGATGCTCAGAACAAAGCAACATCAAGTAAACGTTCACCCACTCCTCCTCGGTCTACTTCAACCTGGCTAATAACTCCAAATCTCCGTGAAAGTAATTCTGCTGCTCCACAGTCTGCTGGATGCTAGGTAGGCATAGCTGGAACCAGCTTCAGGATGCATTCAGGTAACCACTGTAAATATACAGTATCTTGGTTTTCAGACTTAACACAGTTGTTAAGTTAGAGCTTCAAACTTTCACAGAAAGATGATTATGACTGTTTTCACATGAAGTATCTGTCTGTTGGATTAATAATATTTTAGTTTATGAAAGTTGCTGCAAAAGGTTTGTGTAATCCCAAGAAGTTGTCTTCATATTCATTAAAATAATGAAGGCAAATATGATCCTCATATTTAACCTCAAACCAACTTCATTTTATGAATTACAGTAAATTGATTCTGAAAAAATATTGATGAGACATTTTTATTTGAGGAATGCAATCTTGATTTCAGCAATGTAAGTTGTATCTACACGTTATCTAGGACCACAAGTCCACTTAATGCAGTATTTCAGTGTCTCCACCCTCAGTAGATGCACAATGGTTTATTCCTTCAATGAATTAAGCAGCAAATTTAAAACCCTTGGCTTCAAGTCATCGTTTATCTTATCATGATCAGCAAATTACAGCTATTTTTATTACCGGTGCAAAGTCACCTGTATCAAGTGCAGTACTTCAGTAGTTTTGAGGTCTTTTATTTCACTTGAGTTTTACATTTTATACTTTTACTTCATTGCATAAAGACAATATTACTTTCAATGCTACATTCATCAGGTTAGGGCTAATATTACGTGAGTTTTTTTACATCAAGATTTTTGAATAAATATGTGATTAGAAGACAAAATATGATACACACATGTGTGACCAATCGATATATAAAATATCAGCTTCCCCTCCACTACATCAGGGAGATACAATTTATATTTAAAGAAAAAGTGTGATACTTAAATAAAAACAACATCATGTCTAAATACAAAAATACATTTAAGGAGTAAGTTTTGAATGCAGGACTTCCAGAATTTTTAAACTGTGCTGTTGTAGGATCTATTTATTTCTCTCATAGATAGAGATATTTCTAGATTTCCTGGTGTACTCACGACAGTAGTATCAGGATCAGTTTCACATGTCAGGACACATAAAATACTTTAAAGGAACACAGAAGAATCTGTACGGGCAGATAGGCCATACCAGAAATAGACACAACACATTCCACCTTGAGTCAAGGATTACAAATTAAGTTGTTCTTCAGGGTATTTGGAATATCTTTCCCACCAGTATTACCATTATTATTATCATTATTATCCTCCCACAAAGGACGTGAGGAGGGTCATCTAGGAGAGGTTTCTGTCCATCTGACCGTCCAGTTTAGTTCCCAGAGAATCTTTCAAACACCGTTTCATCTTTTAAATTTTAAGGTTTCTCTGTATTAAATTTTGAAAACTAAGATTTCTTTTTATATGTGCTATTGACAAGGTGCTTAACAACACAATGGATAATTGTTGTCAAGTCAATAAAGTCAAAAGATACCATAGCTCTAAATATAGCTATAATTAAAATATTTATAGCTTACTATATTTTAGTGCACTTTTAATGAAAAGAAATATAGATGTGCCATAATTTCTTAATAACAAAAAACCTCGTACAATTAACAAAAACCTTTATTTTTAATTTGTTTTAATGGGTCTGCAAGATTTCAGTCGACAAAAAAAGAAGTAAAGACTGTTTGTTGTTGACTGACTATTGAAAACATGCACTGGTGATTTAAAATTTGTTTGAAGTATGACAGAAGTGTTTCGGGCTGCTTCGAGCATGTCAGATTCTTTTTATTCGTGTGCTGACTGTGTGCTGTTGATTCATAAATTTCCAACGGTCCCTGAACGTCACAAAAAGTTTCCTCACCCGCCACCACTCCTATTCCACCCCCGCATGCCGAATGAACGCGTGCGCCCGCACACACGCACACGCACACGCACGCACGCACACACACACACACACACACACACACACACACACACACACACACACACACACACACACACACACACACACACACACACACACACACATTCCAGCAGGCGGAGTCTGTCCGTTTGTGAATGAGCTGCAGACTCCTCTCACCTCTCAGAGCAGGAGCCCAGCAGCGGAAGGGAAAAGTTTGCCAAATGGATTTCTTTGCTGGAGTTAAACCTGTATTATTCTCATATGTTCTCATTAATGGCATTTTAATTACACTACAGAGTAAAGAAGGTGAGTCTCTCTTTAAAATGACATTTTACTTTATGTTTATTTTCGATCTCCTTTTTATTGGAGTGAAACGCGTGCCATGCGGGAACCTCCTTAGAGAAACAAACGTAGGAAACGCACTCTCTTCTGACAGTCCTCATTCGAAATGTATTCTTGAAAAGCTTTTTATTTTTTGCAGAACGTCTTTCTCTGAAGTTGTTTTTAATGATCAGTTGATATGAGAATAAAAACGTGCGCAGAGCTGAACTTTCCGACTGCAGCAGGTGATTCTGGAAAAGTTTGGTAGTGAAATGCGCTCCTGACAGGTTTTTCTTTCTTATCTAATTTTAATCGTTTGTATCATAAATTTATACAATATTGATCCAAAGTGGTCGGTAAATCTAATTGTAGAAACAGAATTTTGAGTAAGCACTTATTAGATTCCGTTGGTTAATCAAATCTTGACAGCTTTGTGGATTCTTATGCAGCAAATCTATAATCACTGCCATCTACAAATTTGTTTATTATGATAAGTAGAAGTCATTTCTCATGATCCATCTCCATTTCTGGTTAAAATGCATCTTTTTCTATATGACTTTAAATGATTGTTCTCATGCACTGATGTTCTCATGTCTCCACAGAGGTGTTGCTGGATATGCAGGCGACAGGAGGAGAACTGGGCTGGCTGACATGGCCCTTAGATCAGGCAGACAAACCTGGGGTGAGTATCGCCTCAGCTTCGCCTTCAAGCTCTTGCAGTAACCACTTGGAATTTGCCTCAGGGTGAATTTGCATGCAGAAATTATACAGCAAGGGCCCGGCTGAACTCTCCTGTGCGGGGAGATTTGACCATTTGACTTGCATGGTTTGCTGTTAAGTGGTCTCCCTGTGTGTACATGTCAGGTTTCTATAAAATCAGGCAGTTAGAGTCTAATGGTTGCATGGGTATGGATATGGGAAGGAGTGATCCTAATAGGACTTGCCTGCAGAGCATGTCTGGACTACACCAAAGCTTCGGCAGACAGAATAGCTGCCTGCGCTGAACTAGGAATACTTGTGGCCTCTTGTGGTTTCAAGGCTTTAATGGTAGAATTGTATGTTAGAGAGCAATTAACTTTTAAAGTTGCCAGCATGTGGTACCTCTTTACTGAGGGGGAGGGCTCAGTCAGCGCTACCTCTGCTATAAACCATGGTAAGATGTCTCCATTTAGAGGTGAGTCAGGAGAAGAGGAACATCATGAAGCCCAGATCCCCAGTAATCAGGAGGCATGTGTCCTTACTTACACTGGTCAATTAAATTATACGGTCTAATAGAGCCGTCACACTGGTCACAATTCATTTCTTGTGCTGTTCATTCTTCTCCTAGAAGCGGGTTCTCTGCTCAGATATGAAGCTTCAGTTTCACTTCTTTTTTTTTTCTAATAAGAATCAGGTGTTCTTTTGTTTCAGGCTTGTTGGAAACATTTTCATTTAATATAAATATGATCACCATAGCCAGATAATTATTTCAAGTTAAAGCCCCCCTCACAAAAAAAGCCTAAATTGTTCTCCAGCTGTTTAACAGAGGTGTTTGCTCTGCTGTTGTACATCTAGGTTTATATGCAGAGCCACACACTCAGCCAACAAAGCACATTCCTAAAATTAATAGCACAGTAGCTACACGCAGAGAGCAAACCACAGGCCGTGTCGCTCTGGGGGCCAGTTATACTTCAGCAGGTTACTTTAAAACAAACTGTCACTTTTTTTTCCTCAATACTGGAGGGAGATTCTGTGTGATCTGCAGCGCTGCTTGGAGATGATGTCAACAGTGAGAGCATGTGAGGAACTGTGATGGAAATAATTTGTGATCTTTGTAAAGCCAGAAAGACTTTCTCACATAAAACCCCTGAGGTTTGTTGCATTGTTCTGGTTTAAGGGGCCCATCAAGTGGAGTCATCCATGTTGCTGATTTGTGTTATTGCTGTGAAGATCAGTGAAAATATTCAGAGTAAGGAGTGTATGATGAGCCATGGGTTCCCCTCCATGCAGACTGTCTCTCTTCCAGCCTCAGTCCTCAGTGTGTTTTGGTGGTTAGCATGGGTCGCCATCAGCACCCGTAACCTTGTTGGTTTTGTGTGGTTTGTTTCAGTGGGAGGTCATCCAGAAGACCCTAAATGGTTCTCAGTTCTACGCCTACTCTGTCTGCAACGTAGGGGTACGTGAGCAGGACAACTGGCTGCGCACCACCTTCATCCAGCGCCGTCTATCAGCTTCACGGGTTTTTGTCGAACTCCAGTTTATCGTACGTGATTGCAACTCTTTTGGCGACGCCTCACTCACCTGCAAGGAAACCTTCAACCTCTTCACGTCAGAGTCGGATGCGGACGTCGGCACGACCTTCCGCAAGGGTCTGTTTACCAAAGTGGCCACCATAGCGCCTGACGAGATCACCAGCAGAAACGAGCTGCGCATCAACACTGAGACCAAAGTGGTGGCGAATCTTTCTCGAAAAGGCTTCTACTTGGCTTTTCAAGACATCGGGGCTTGCATCGCTCTTCTCTCTGTCAGGGTGTATTATAAAACCTGTCCAGCGACAGTCAAGAGCCTTGCATCGTTTCCTGAAACCGTGGCGGGTGGCGAGAATCAGGTGCTGAGAGAAGTGAACGGGGAGTGTGTGGAGAACGCCGTCAGCGAGGAGTTGCCTCGCATCTACTGCACCGTGGATGGGGAGTGGGTGGTGCCTGTCGGACAGTGCCAGTGCAAACCAGGCTATGAAGAAGTGAAAGACACGTGTCAAGGTAAGGTCTCGCACCTGAATTTGTGGTATTTCCACTCCCCAGGAACTTTGATTTCTCTGGGTGTAAACGCAGGATACAGTTCCCATGAGAATTCTTTTTAACCAAACATGTGCAGTGAGTCATCATCTAAATTCATTTTAATTACCAAAGGTTGTAAAACAGGTCCTTATAGCAGGCTGTGGATATTTCTAATAGGTGTTATTATTATTGTTCAATGGAATTCTCCCTTTGGCTAACGTGGTTCCTCTGCAATGGAAGGAATGCTCAGGCCGTCTTGTACATGTCCCAGCAAAATCCCTGACCTTGAACCCAAGCCTATAAAATAAGGAAGCATGATTTTGTGCTTCTGACTCAAATTTGTACATATCAGGGGAAATGTTTGAACGTTGCTTATGCTGTAAAATGCTGTCAACAACACTCCATTTGGGCACCAAGGTTTTAAATTTGAAGGCTTTCAGGTTTAAAACCTGATTTGTCTTAATTGTCACAAACTTGATCATTAGCACAAAATGTTCCTAAGTTTACCATTTTTCTAAGTAAGGTTTGTATTATAGCAGGTGTTCAATGAAGGCTGAAGTCATGCTTAAACATGTCATGTTTCACTTAATAACTGTTGCATCAGGTGGTTTCCTTCTCCCTCATTATCTTCACTTATCTTGATATGGGCGTGCTCACCTTAACCCGCTCCTTTGACTTTGTAGCTACAGTGCGCTTGTGTTATAAGCCTTGTCAAGAGGGTGTTTTATTGTTGCGGCAAAGGCTGTCAGAGTGCCTGAATGCAATCAAAAGAGCGGGTGGGGGTGGGGGGGGGGGGCGCTACTGTACTCTGGTGGATTAACATCTTCAAGGCTGATTGGTGAGGTTGGGGAGGGGAGGGTCAAGCCTCACTGATTTTTGTTCATCTCAAGCATCCCAGCAGTCAGAGGCCATCCTCGAGTGAGGAGCCGTGCCAACTGGTCCTGCTGTCTGTCTTCAGACTCGTCTCTCTCTCCGTCTCTTCACTCCCTCTATTTTTACTAATGTACACCCCCTACTTTGTTGTGTATTGCGTCTATGAGCATACAACACAGGCTGGCATGCAAGGGCCTGTTGAGATCCGCTGCATGACAAACTACTCAAGACTCCCAAATGCTTCTCCTCCTGTACGTACATGACACACACAGGTAGTCACAGGTCACAGGTAGTGTAATTTCACAACGGGCTCACCCAGAAGAGATTTGATACACAATTATTTTCCCTCCCGTCTTGCAGCAGACGATGAAAGGTGTTTCCTGTTGGAACATCGTTTCTGATGCTGGGAATGTGCCAGGTAAGAGGATTCTGGAGGAAAGATGGAGGAAAGAAAACTCATGCAGAAGACATGGAGAGGCGGTGTTTCATGGAGGGGTGTGAATGTAAAACAGAGAGAGGTGAGGAATGGAATGTAAAGGTGTGAGAACAATGCGCCGCTGTGTTTCCCCCCACAAGGCCGGAGGAGCCCACCTCCACCTCCTCTTTCCTCTTGGTTGGTACATTCCTGATCAGTTTGCTGAGGAGGAGCCTCTCCCAACATTGCTCCAGACCTGTGGAATTCCCAGGGGGGGGAGAGCTGCCCTGGGTCAGGCCCTCGTATAAAAATGACTGAACAGAAAAACCCCCTAAAAGCCAAATGAAGTCGAATGAGAGGTCGGAAGGCGTCATGGCAGTTTGAAATGAAACCAATCGCAGGGTCCGAGATGAATGGTTCCACGGGCTTTAATTGGAATCTCATACAGACATACAGTTAATCATTCTCACCACTTCTTTCTTGTACTGTGTCCTTTGGGGGGGAGAAGCCACAAAATTTCAGCTGTGGTGTATTTTCTGTCTTTGAGAGTCTCCACGTTCACTGATGTGTTCACTCACTTTTATGACTTCTGTGTCCCTCGGGATCTTTTAAAGTAGAAATCTGTGACTTCATCTGGTTTTTGTCTCCAGCTCCTCATCAGCGCTCAACTCTGGTGAGTTTGGCTTCGAAGTCACTGGCCCGTGAAACTGTATTTCTAGGATCTCTGCTGAGGTTTGTGTAGGTGGTGTGTGGCACTCTTCTGTCGGCGGCGGTCACGGCTCACGTTAGCAGCAGCGTCCATCTTGTGGATAACGCCTACAGATAAAACACATCGCTTCCTGCGCTGCTCAAACCTCCCAAAGTGTTTGGAGCAGCTTGTGAAGAAGCTTTTATTATAGGAATGTAAATCAAACCATTGGGCAGAAGTGAGGCTAAAAAAGGTTTTGGGTGTTTTTCACCAAAGCGTCAGACATGGAGTGAGCAGAGTGAAGTCAGTCGTCACAAGGCTGAAGACGCTCTGGTGTGTTCATCACCATCTTGTTTGTAGTTTTTTTTTTGGTTCACCCTTTTTTTCCTGTTTTGACAGCATTTACATCTCTGCAGTTTCATATTATTTTATTCAGAATAACTTAATGGTTCAAAAAATCTTTCCCTGGTGAGAGACTTTTGAGAAACATGAATATTAAACCCCAAGGCAGGGAGAGTATCATCACCACACAGAAAATATTGAGACCAAACCAGATTTTATAATGTTAATATAAGTATTTACAGTATGATTTATTTTATCACTTTTATAATTGCTGATTAATGAAATAAAAGCAATATTTAATATTGTTGATGGTGTGTTCAGTCCCAGTGCATTTCATTTAGAGTAGTAGTATCTTTTCTTTTAAAAGCCATTATCTCAATATTAACTATATTAGTAGATTAGTTTCTTAAGTCTAGTAGGAGGGCAAAGCAGTGCAGAATGGAAGAGGTACTTCAAAAATAGTAAAGCTTAATGCTTATTTGAATGTAATTATATTCTGTAAACAACAATACAAACATGTTGGAAGAAAATTTGATGGACGACTGCTTTACATCCGGATGTAACCTAAATTTCTGATCAGAACATAAACTTTCTCATTCCGACATTGGGGGAAAGAATCTCACCTTCTTGTAGCAGTAGGGGCTTCCAGGTGTGATTCAGAGTTTTCCTGTTCCCTATCACACCCTTACCCACAATCCTGTGTGCCACCTCACAGAGGACCTGGGGCCATTCTGGCTCGTCCGTAGATTTGTGTTGAACCGTCGCAGCAGACGCTCTAAAGCATCAACCAATCAGGCTCAATTCCTCATTGTGGTTTTCACTGGACCGTATTTTAAACTCAAGGCATGAAGTGGAATATTTGGACTCCTGAGGGCAGTTTTGGTGTCTTGGAGAAAATGGTGTCCTAGTGGAACAACTGTCCACTGAGTTCCCGTAAAGTCATTATTCCTCTTGCTAAAGAGGTTCCAGTAACCTTATTTTCTCTCTCCTCCCCTCCTCGCTCCAAACTCATCAGCATCCGATGTAACAAACAGTTGGTGACTAAGACTTTCTTGTGTTGCTGCACCGTGTGATGAGTGACATGTATTAGTAGTAATTGACTGGGGTGAGTTTGTGCTGTGTCAGTGAACTAACCACTGGTTGTGCTTATTTGCCTTTCTGCAGCTTCTTTTTCTGTCTTTTTCTCCGCATCCGGCCTGTCCTCCAAGGGTTTGTCTGCTTTTGCCTTAGTTTTATCCCCTCTTGCATTTATATCATTGTTTCTACTCCAGCACATAAATCCCATATTTTAGATGCAATTTTCTGAAGAGACGTGCAGTTTGGCATTGCTCAAGCTGTCCCAAGTACAACAAACTAACAGAAAGTTTTTACTGTGTTTGTGTTTGTGAAATCGCAGAGAGACTGTTATTTTTGGCCAGTGTGCAGGTCATGATATGACACCACTCTGCTTTAGACATCCCATTTCACACGGCCCTGATGGGTCTATTTAGACTCAGCACGGTTCTCCTGTTTCCTACTGGTGAATACATTTGTCCCTGACTGGCTCGTAAAGATAAATTGAGGCTAAATGTGAACAATGCTGCCAATCAGAGAGTTTTAGAAAGAGAGAAAAACAACTGGCCGTCTCCATGCAGCGGTTACAGCGTTCAGCGAAGGTGAAATGTAAACTTGAGCTTTCAGCTCGTTTTTGTCTGTGAACTTTGTGAGGGATGCTGGGATTTAGAATGTTTACTTTGAGAGACATTCTGCAGACAGCAGAGGATCAAGTGTTTCATAGCCTATAGTCTCATACCTGGAGCCAAGTGGTTCATTATATAAGTCAAACCTTTTAAAAGCAAAGCCTTGTGCAATGCCAGCTTATCTAATGGGGCGTATACAAAGAGACATGACACAGCAGCACACCCCAGGATGTCAGGGGTTTGATGCGGGTGGCTTATTGTGAATCTCACTTAATGTAATCATTTCTGTCCTGCAGCACAATCCCCTCATGGAATCAACTCCTCGCTTCTAGATCCCTGTAGTCAGTCTCAGAAAACTAAGAAGTTGTGTGTCCTTGATTCATCAGACAACTCTGCTCATCTTGATCCCTGTCAGAACATCAAGCAGGATCCAACCTTTCTTTCTCCCTCAGCTCATGAAAGCCACAGTGATAACTTTGAATGCTGGATTCCTCAGATCTCGTGCCAAACCTACATCTGCCTGTCGGGCTGAACGTGAGGGAGTTGGTTGGATAATGGGGGGGACTCTGAAGGCGTTCTCGAGCGGTGTCATGCGCCGTCTTGTTGGGCTACGTTTGAAGTGAATAGAACACTTAGAATTACTCTGAACAAAATGACAGGTAATGTAGCGAAGAGGAGAAGTTGTGGCTCCTGTGACTTTTAAACGTGCATTAGAGCAAATTGTGCAGTTGTGGTTTGACAAGTGGGATCGTGTGATCGCTGAATCTGATGTCAGGTTGGGTTGAGTGCCTTTTACTATTACATCTCATACCTCCAAGTTATTGGATGCATGTTATGTAATAACAGTAATGATGTTCTGTTTTTTGCTGGATTGTTTTCAGCAAAGCCTAACATGTTGATTTGAACCCATAAACGTTTCCTTATTGCTATCAGGTTCCAAGGACAGAGGAGACAATTGAATAACAGCCAAGTAGTTTTAAACTGCAGCTGTCAATATATTTATTTTTACACCTTGGATATTTTCACCACAAAATCTTGATGTGTCTTGTGTTACATGCATCATTTCATCACTTAAGCTCTACCAAAGCTCAAAGAATCGCATGTCCTCATTTTAACTTTTATTTCTAGGCACTGATAAAACTTCATGAATGTCAACAAGTCCAATGATCACATCTATGAAAATATTTGGGTTTGTCTGCGCTTGCTATATGAACTAAATTAACTTTTAATGGTGTCGGCGACCATTACACTCAAACAATGAACTAATGAACATTAAAGGTCAAGCAGAGTGGAGATAGCGTGGCTTCAGGCAACACCTTTCACATTGTTTGACCCCAGTGTGATGAGAGAGTCAGAGAGACCCCGGTAAATAAACCTTGATGGACCCTCATAATCACAAGTCATGACCATAAAACCTTAGTCCTGGAGCTGCAATCACATTAGATTCATTATTATTTTAATAAATTTAAAAAAAAACACACAAAAACAATATTTCAGTGACAGCGCCATTCCAAAGGATTTATCTCAGTTACTTTGGAAGATAGTCAGATTTGAAGCTAAATTTTATTTTCACCCGTTTAATAAAGTTTTGCTGAACCACCACCTGGATCTTCTTCTGTGGTGAGGTGGAGGGAGTTTTCTGTGAGTCCTGTAGATTTAAACATCTTGGCTAACCAGAGCCAGAAAATTTATTGGATTCAAACTAAACATTGATGTGTGGTGGATTTTGTGAGAAATATCATGGTGTCATTTTTGTCGCAGCATCAATGAAGTGAAAGAAAAAGTCTTGTAATGGCTTCTATCCAGGAAAGGTAAAGAACCCCCTTGAGCCAAACGACGCTACCGCTCCAAGATTTAGAGTCGAACCAACAAACACTTGCAAAACACCTCCCTTACAGAGGTAAAAATAACACAGGGCTTTGACAACAAAAAACAGAACAACAGAACTATGGAACGTGTTTAAATGCAGTATTCTAATTTAGTGTCCCTGCTGCTCATCAGTTCGCTGAGCTGTGTTGCTGCTCTGGGGTTGGTTTGTGTCGGGGAAGTAAGGACATATTTCCTCTTGGTGACATTCCTGAGCAGCGTGAGGCTGGGTTTGTGTGTGTGTGTGTGTGTGTGTGTGTGTGGTTGTGTTGTGCTGGGGGAGCCCAAAACAATGTGAAGCATATTGTGTTGCTGGCGTGTGAGGTCAGCACTTTCCTTCTCCCATGTCAGTCACCCCCCCTCCCGTCGCCACACATTACCCCCCACCCTTTGCTGCTTACAGGACGAGGCCACAGCGGAAACCGGAGGTCACCTAATCCCTCGGTGACCCCCCGACACGTCGGCTCAGGGCTTTCCATTGTCGCTGCACGCTGAGCGGCCGCGCTCACTCACTCTCCATTCTGTCGTCCTGCTTGATAAGTCTTTTTGTTTGTTGGTGCATTTGCTCCTATTTTGGCCACTTCCCCTCATCAGGAAGCAGACGCTTTTTAGCATCCAGTGTGAGACCAGGTTGTTTGGCATGGCCTAGTAAAATGGTGTTGTGTTTGTCACTTGACTGTGTGTGTGTGTACGACCAGCAACACGTAGGACTGGAGTCCAGTTGGAAGCCGTAACGTTCACAGCAGCCCAGATCGATGTGTTTGAAGCTCTACCTTAGATCATGCTGAGCTCGCTTTGAGCCTCCTTGACTCCACTTTTCACTCCCTGTATCCCTTCCCCTCCCTGAGTGGGCAGAGGGAGTGATAGGAGAAAGGGGATCAGGGAATTTATTGTGTTTGTTAACGACCCCACATGAAAGCCTGAGAGCGATTGTAAAACAGATGTAATTCCCTTACAGCTGCTCCATTGGTCACTAATCCTTTGGACTAATGCCCCACTCTCCACATGCACACACTTCCATCAGCCCCTACACCTTTACTGCCCCCCCCCGTCCCCCCCCCATCATCAACGTCTACCTCTGTGACCCCTGGCTCAAGTTACCAGCTGCTCACCTCCCCCTTCAGAGACCCCCATTGTTCCACCACCACAACCCCAATCCCCCCAAAATGCTAATGACATGTTGTCACTCTGCATGCAAACAAAATGACATGACATATTGCAATTACGGGTCTGAGTAACTCAGGAATGAAAATAGAGGGAGGGGGGAGGGGAGGGGAGGTGGAGGAGTTCAGACGGAGCGAGCACACGCTCGGCTCACGGGATGTTTGGGGAGCTGCCTGACAAAGATCTGAACATTGTATTTATTTCTTGCTGATTTATTTTTCCAGCATGTTTTTGCTCAGTGGCTGTACTTCTGACTTTAACCTCCCTCCTCATGAGACGAGCCACCGGCCGTCGCTGCAGCTCCTTCACCTCCTCCTCCTCCTCCTCTTCCTCCTCCTCTCTTTGAGCATGTGTTTGTTTTACTTGGCCGCTGACTCCCTGTAAGCCATACACACCAACTCACAGCTACCCTGAGGCAGACATGACCTTTTTGACTTTATAAAGCCAAGCGCCGGACTCAGTTGCCCCCCACCCCCACCACCCCCAGTCCCTTTTATTACTTACCTCTTTAGTCCTGAGGGCGACTTCTGTTGTCGAGCCTCCATGTTACCCCATTCATCCATCTATCCCACCATGCATTCATCACTGTCACCGTCACATCCATCTTAACTTCTGCCGACAAACGGGGGAGCCCTTGGGGGCTTCCACTCTAGAGCCACTTGGGTTCAGAATGTAACGGGCCCCTGCTCTCAGTCTCAATAAACAAACACAGGGGCCACTCAAGAAAATGGGGGCCTCTCCAACGACAAGAGGTACAATTTTGCTCTGGAAAGGATAGGAGGGCATGAAATCGACAATATGATGCTGCCAGATGTTTCAACTCAGGGGGGGCTGACAGACTTGTTTATAAGAAGGTAAGCTCAGGACCCCCCCCAAGTTCATGTCAGTTTAAAATATTTCATCTTTACAGATAGTTTTCTGTCTCTGCTCTCTCATAGTCTCAGAGCTGGTTTCTTCATTTGGTCACACTCCCTGTTTCCACGCTTTGATTGGTTGCTTTAGGAAGGAAGGCTGCATCAGCCTCACACTTCCTGCTTCCTGTTGTGTCCAGCAAAAGTCCAAAGTCCACCCCCCTTCTCCGCCTTCTCTGGGACAAAGAAGTTTCCTTTTATTCATTTTTGCTCTTGTGTCGAGGAATCCTCTTGATAAATTCCTGGGTAGAGCGTCATCCAGTTTGCTGTCATTGGTGACGCCTGATGTTCGGGATGAACCAACTTCTTCACCTTTTGTAAGGGCGAACAGAGGCTGGAACTGAAGCTGCCGCAGCGCTCAGGCCTCCTGTTGGATGACGTGCACTGGAATGCATCATGATGATGGAGGTGGCTCGCAGCGTAAGGCCATCATCCCCACAGACCTGACCACCACTCAGTACAGCCTGCACTGCTGGGCCAAAAGCAGACTGGTCTCTATTCAGTTGCCATGTGGCATTTTAGCTATTCCCATCTGTAATACTTGTGTGTGTATGTTTTCTTCTTTCAGCACTTGAATGGCATGGCATTCTCCTCGCCGGCTGGTCAGTGGTGAATAGCAATGTTAATGGGTTAGCTGGGAGCCTTTTTACAGAGCAGAGGAGGAGAGAAAGGACTGCAGGAAGGAATTTGAGGATTATGAGGAGGAGAGGTAGGGGTTTGAGTTGGGGTTTGAGGCAGCAGCTGTTACCCCATCTCAATGGAAGGGTTCACTCTGACCACCCCACCACCACCACCACCACCACACATTTTTTTCAGTCCATAGCCGGATACAGTATTCCTCTTTCTTTCTTTAGCCTTCTGTTCCTCCACACAACCTCCGTTCCACCTCTCCAACCTCTGCCTTGTTCATGTTAATGAGTAGCAGCGGCTCTTAGTGGAACATCTGCCCGGGTGGGGAGGAGATGTTGTCCGAAGATGGGGGTGGGGGGTGGGGGTTGAGCAACATGGAAGCCTATTGGACAAAATGATAAATTCTTGCACTGACTTTGTTTCTTTACAACATTGTTGTCATGCTCTTTGGTTTGTCCACACCTCTTCACAGTATTTGTGTCAACCGCAAAATAGAAAGAGCTGAATGGAGAAAAAAAACTCATGGTCAGTTTAGTGACCCCTTTGAGCATTTCGTCTCATCATTTGTGTCTTGCAATTAAATTAGTTCAAGGGGAACCACAGTGAGACGCAGTCGTAGAAACGATGTCTCTGAGGGAATCAGAATTTTTGGCCTTTGCCTCTTCTCTTCAAGTCGCCTCTGACATCAAAACTTCCCTGAAATGAGCTTCAGTCTGTCCTACAAGCTTCAGATTAGTTGGCTATTTCAATTTCCATTTCTTTTCTCTGTCGTGTTTCTCTCCTCGGTTGATCTGTGGCCTACATGTTGGCTCTCATTTGCATTGTCAACATTTTATGACGTCTATCATTTGCTTGTTAAATACCGTAGGTTAATTACTCGGAAGTAAAGACATAAGTAATGTGTGTACCTCCAAAATAATTAGGGAAAGATTATTAAGCAGGTTTTATAAAATGATTTAAAAAAAAAAAAAAGCTATGCTGAGATAATCAATAATTGCATGCAATATTGCATCACTGCCGGTGTGTAGAGAAGTTTTAGCATGGAGTCGACTCCTGTCTTTACACAGTGAAGTGTTATTTGGTGTCTGAGAGTCTTTGACCGATGTATTCTCTGTGAGTAATGTTTGTGTTGAAGAACCACAGACATTCTCCATGGCACTGAGAGCTAATGAATGGGCAGGCCAAGACAAAGGAAGGTGCTGATAGATGGTGTGTCTGTACGTATTGATCACACAGATGTCTAATGTTTAAGCGCTGCTTGCACTGCAACAGGTTTTGCATAATATTGCAACATTTTGTTGCGCTTTCCTTACAAGACAATAATTTTACCACCCTAAAATTGAAAAAAACAAAAGCTTCCACAATCCTGTGTGAATGCAGAAAGTCTCTTGAAATGCTAAGATTTTTGTTTAATGTCAAAAGTGTGGTCATGCAAGCAGGGCTCAAGGCACGGTGTGGGTCAACAGGTCTGACAGTTTGTTAAGTCATTTCACATCCTGCACATATATTGAATTTCCTTCCGGTTTAATAAAGTGTCTATCTCTATCTGTCTATCTGCCTGCCTGCTTATCTGTCATCTATCTGTCGCTCTATCTTTCTATCTCTCCCTATGTCTCTCTATCTGTCTCTATATCTGTCTGTCTCTATCTCTATCTAGTTTTTTGTGTGTGCATAGAGTTGTAATGCGAAAGTAATTCTTTAGTGAGAGCACAGTGTGGCATGACTGACCTGTACAAATCCAGCTGGAATTGTCTGATTTATTTGTCAGTTTACCTGTTAAATACATTTCAGACGTTCTTACACAGATTCCCATGACATGGTTCATTTTTAATTGTGACACATTTTATTTTGATTCACTAAAACAATGTGTAATTGTTCAAAACATGACACTTTATTTTCTGCCCAGGCCTGCAGTTGTGTGTGTGGGCGTTGTCGAAGGGACTCGTTGGAGTGACATGAACAGGTGACAGTCAGCAGACATAATCCCCCCTCTGATGTCAGATTTACCCATGTGTCCGTGGGTGTACTTTGCATACATGTCTGTGTGTTTTGTGCATACACACGGGTGTGGGTTAATGTGTGCATTGCACACATGGACGTCAGCAGGAGTCATCGGGTAGCTGTCTCATTTTCCCTCTTCTTTACACACATTCGCTCCAAAATTTCACACCGTATTAAGTTCAGATTTCACTTTTCCAGTCCACAACGGGGTGCTCTACCTGCATGACTTCATTATGAGGAGGATGTGTGAAATGAGTTGTCATATTCGCTCGGCGATACAGTTTCAAAGTCTGTCCACTGGTGTCTGCCTACGGAAGCTCTGCTTTCAGTGGCTTTACTTTTTTTTGTTGGTGTTGTCCGGATTTTGTTGACTTTATTTTTGAGTGATTTCCGGTCCTGGAATGTGACATGACTGGTTTTGTTTTCTGACAGAGATACAGTAAGAAAGCAGCTTCAGAGGGGGAGGTTGGTGTTATAAAGGGAAAAGGAATGCCATCTTGGCAGGGTGTGTGTGAGGTTTTTTTTTTTTGTGTGTGTGTGTTTTTTTAGGGTTTTGTCTGTACCTGAAGAACATCTTAGCCAAAATGGACAGTGTTTAAATACAGAGCCTTCAGCCTGTAATTCATCTCTTATCTCTGTCATTAATCCAAATCCTTTAATCCTGATAATATAATGGGTCCAGTAATGTATGCAGAGAAAGAAGTTCCCAGAACTATTTATCTATTGGAGAAGCTTGAATGACCTGGAGCAGCTGGCTGTGTGCTGTGTTGTACCAGAAGCTGCCTGAAGTCACTATTGCCTGTCTGTGTTTGCAGAATGTCAGGCTGGCTTCTTCAAAGCAGTAGCGTCCAATGAAATGTGTGAGCCGTGCCCTGCCAACACCCAAAAACTGGACTCTGGAGCTTCAGTCTGTCCCTGCGTGGATGGTTTCTACCGGGCCCCAACCGACCCCCCCGCCGGACCCTGTTCAGGTAACAAGTCCTTGTGATCTCTCATGAGAAACGTACATTAAGGAAAAACTAGAATTGGTAGCTGTCAGCGAGCCATCCGCTAATGTTAGCGGTGAATTTTTGTGTGATTTTTGATTGAATCCAAAAGAATGTACTGATTTAAAGTTATTATTAAAATTATTCTCCCTTCACACACTATGTGAACATAGATGGCATAAGTTCAAATCTCACATTTAAGATGTTTGAAACTTAATTTTTCCTTTCAATCCTGTGGTATTCTGCTTTGCCTTCTGGCAGAGAGGAGACTGTACCTTCAGTTTCTTCTACCTTCTTCCCTGTTTCTAACATCCCATCCTGTTTTCCCTGACATCAGGGCTCCCTTCTGCTCCACAAGACCTCGTTGCTACCAGTGTCGCAGGAAAACTCCTCCTGTCCTGGAGGCCACCAGAGGACACCGGTGGTCGATCTGACATCACGTACAGCATCGTATGCCAACGCTGTGAGGGGATTATTTGCCAATCGTGTGGAGAGAAGATCCGCTATGAGCCAGCTAGTGTGGGTCTGACGGACACCAAGGTTTCTGTGAGCGATCTGGACGCTCACCTCAACTACACCTTCACTGTGGAGGCACACAGCGGCGTGTCGGCAGCACCACGGGCTAATAACCCACCATCCACCAGCGCGCTGACCACGTCTGTGCTCTACACAGGTGAGTGCTGCTGATATGAGCCAGGGCTATGCTGCAGTAATAACAGATGCTATCTGTGAGGCTCTGCAAGATAGATTGCACTCCAGGAGTGAGATGAGCTCTGAGATTGTCAACGGAGCAGCAATATTTCTGTATTTTTCAGATTTTATTATATAGTTTTTTATTTCTGTACCCTCTGTCCTTAGATCCTCCCAAGATTACCACCATGCGACTGATTGAGAGAACCTCCACCAGCCTGTCCCTTTCCTGGGATGTGTCTCCACGACCGCGGGTCCAGCCCCGGCCCTTTCGCTATGAACTGACCTACCGCAAAAAGGTGAGGTGTTGCTGTTTTTCCTCCTGTTATGTGTTCAGATTAAAGAGATTCAATTCACCCTTCTAATGTAAGAGCTAAAGGTGACTCTGTGGCCTCCATCAGCAGGAACATTTGACTGAATTTCTCCCCACCTCCCAGGATGATAACCTGGATGTGACGACCTACATCGTTCTCATACTTGAGAAGAACTCAGTTCAGATCAGTGACCTGATCCCTGGCACCGCCTACTTGTTCAGGGTGCAGGCCATCAGCAGCGACGGCAGCCCTGGGGGGTCCAGCATTGAAGAGCAGTTTGAGACATCCATAGAAGGTACAAAAGACAACCACTGCAGTTAAAGACTCATTCTGTGTGTTCAGAGATGCCTGACATGTTTTCTTTTATGTGCTTTTTCCAGAACGCCTTTCTCAAAACAACACAGCAATCATCTTTGCATCAGCAGTTGGAGGAGCAGCCATGTTGTTCTTGGTGGTCGTGGTTCTGTTCCTACGAAGACGGTCAGTATAAACGCCTCCCTCCGCTGCTCCTGCTGTCTGTCTGTCCTCTTAATCGGTCAGAATGAACCCTCCATTGCTGGTTTCTTCTCTCATTCTTTTGCTCTTCCTTTGTGGGGCCTCCAAATGGCCTTTGCATTCATTCTGTCCTCAACTCACTCTCTTTTTCTCTTCCTTTAGCCAACTTTCTTTTTATTTGGATCTGGATCTGTGTTCCAGCTCTCAGTAGGGAAGAGTTTGTCTTGAATGCCCCTTGTCGTTGCTCAATGGCTACATTCTAGAGAGTGTTGGGTCCATTCAAAGAAAAATAGTCCAGGGTGGGACATTGTTGATGATAAGAGGCACTTTGGTTCTCTCTGTTCCAGACCGCAGGCGCTCTGGTAAGGTGACCTCGGTCTGTACTACAGAAGACTGTAGCCTGTCTGTCTGTCCACCTCCCTCCCCCTGTTTGTCTCTGCTTTTAAATCAGCTTGGCAAACACCCTCTATCGTGAGCCATTATCAAAAGGCATTCCCTGCATGAATGAACACATTTCACTAGTGTTTGCATCCTTTGGAACATCATAAGAAATGGTTTTAATGTTGCTGTGATCTATGATATTAGATCATTAGATCAAAATGTGATGATTTTTATTTTTAATCAGGAAAAGAAACTCTCACACCAGACAAGGACCAGAGGACACTTACTTCTCCAGCTCAGGTAGGCAGAGAAATCTCTACTGTCTTTTTCCCCTTATTTTATTCAATATATATAATATATATAATATATTATTTATTTTTGAACACACAATTTCTTTTCTTCTCACAGAGCAATTGAAGCCTCTTAAGACTTACGTGGATCCACACACATACGAGGACCCAAACACGGCCGTCCTGAAGTTTGCCACTGAAATCCACCCCAGCCACGTAACCAAACAGAAAGTGATTGGAGCTGGTGAGTGACGGCTCTGTGGAGACAATCTGCTGTGGGGCTGAACTCCAACATGCTGAAAGATTGTCCAATCCCTAAATTCACTGTTTATGTTATACATTTTCCTCAGCTTAAAGGGCTGACTGACAGTGGTTACTTTAGTGAGATTAACATCTATTTGGCTGAGTTCTCATACAACAAGTTGAGACACTTAATTGTGTTGCAACTCTTGGCTGTGCCATCTGCGTGTTTTGACTCATGTCGACATGAACAATTCCACAAAGAAAGTGTTGCAGAAATATTGTTTTGGACAGAAATCAGAGCGCTCTCCTGAGACCTGCCAGATCTTTCATACTACGTTTATTCAAGTGTGACCACCTTTAGCCCTTGAACCAGCCATCTTTTCTCATAATATACCCCCTCCTGAGTTCCCACACCCGTGCCCTCCCCTTTACACCATGTGACAGCTAATTCCCATCTACTTCAGAGGCCAGCCACCAGTTATACAACTCTCAACACAGCCAGAACACACCTCTGTGAGACAGCCTGGGGCAAAACAGCCGCAGAGACTTCACCATTTTAACTGTTGCACCGCTCAAAGCTGGCAGCTACAGCATACATCTCACTTTAACACCTGATATGTCTCAATCACTTGTCCCATTGTTGTTGTTTTCCTGCAGGAGAGTTTGGGGAGGTGTACCGCGGTATTCTGAAGGTAGCAGGGAGGAAAGAGGTGGCAGTTGCTATCAAGACACTAAAGCCGGGTTACACAGAGAAACAGAGGCAGGACTTTCTGGGTGAGGCCTCCATTATGGGCCAGTTTTCACACCAGAACATCATTCGCCTGGAAGGTGTTGTCACCAAATGTGAGAGTTTCTGTGATTGTTATTTACTTTTCACATCTTTTACTGAATTGCACCAGTTCATAATTTGTTTTGTTTTTTTGTTTGCAGTCAAACATGCCATGATCATAACTGAATATATGGAAAACGGAGCGCTGGACAGATACCTTAGAGTAAGTCAAATGCTTATTATGTTGGGGTGATGACGGTCTGCACTGCTGACTTGCAATACTTGCAAACTGACAACTTTTTTAATGTCTTGTATTTCTGAACCGTTCTATGTTTTATTACTTTTTGAATCTCTTTTATTTGACCACACAACTAAAAGTTTAGCGGTGTTTGTGTTCTCTGGTCAGGACCACGATGGTGAGTTTGCATCCTTCCAGCTGGTAGGTATGCTGCGTGGCATCGCTGCTGGCATGAAGTACCTGTCTGACATGAGCTACGTCCACCGTGACCTGGCCGCCCGCAACATCCTTGTCAACATCACCCTAGAGTGCAAAGTGTCAGATTTTGGCCTTTCTCGAGTTTTGGAGGATGATCCCGAGGGAACGTACACCACAAGTGTGAGTAAATATATAATACCTGCTAGTTTTGTCTCGGTCATGTCAATTCAGCATGATGCCTAAGACGGTGATGGTCAGTTCTTCAATTTGTAAATTAAATTTTTTTTGCCTGAGCAGGGGGGTAAGATTCCGATTCGCTGGACGGCTCCAGAGGCTATAGCATACAGGAAGTTCACCTCAGCCAGTGATGTGTGGAGTTTTGGCATCGTCATGTGGGAAGTCATGGCTTTTGGTGAAAGGCCTTACTGGGATATGAGTAACCATGAGGTGAGTTTCAAGTGTTTCCTTTTCTCTAAGGACTCGTGAGAGATAACCCAGTTTCATCGTAGTTAGTTACCTGTTGACATTATTACAGGTGATGAAGGCTATCAATGAGGCCTTCAGGCTACCAGCACCCATGGACTGCCCCTCAGCAGTTTACCAGCTAATGCTCCAGTGCTGGCTCCAAGATCGCTCCAAGAGGCCACGCTTCGGGGACATCGTCAACCTTCTGGACAAGCTGCTGCGGAGCCCAGACTCCCTGAAGCCCATCGCAGACTTTGATCCACGGTAACTTTTATTTTTATACCAGACCATCGACTTCAAATGATTTCAAATTTTTCCAGGGCTGACGATTCCAAGTTCTTGGACTGGCTCATGAAAATATTTGTAGTACTTCTAATATAAATTTAATTTTTATGCTCACTAATGCCCTTTGCACTCATTTTTGGGTTGGATGTGTCTGGAAATTGACTTATGTAGTACAAGGTGATATTCATAAAATGTCCAGTTACCTCTTGGAAGCAGAACTTTTCTTGACTGTAAAAAACAACAAAAACAGTTTACTGTAAATGAAACAAGATTTTTCTGAATAATGGCTGCATTTGGGGCGGCAGCAGCTCAGTCCACTGGGTCTTGGCCTCGGGGCCAGATGGTGACTGGTTCAAGACCCACATGGGCCAAAAGGTTTGGAGTGTGTACTGTCAATGGAGAGGTGCCAGTTCACCTATTGAGCACTGCCGAGGTGCCCTTGAGCAAGGCATCCCTTTATAAGCTGCTCATGGTGTGCCTCACAAGAGAGCTGTCCACTGCTCTACAGGGATATATAAAGAAGTGATTATATTACTATTATTACATCCGCTTCAAAGTGGTGATGTATTGTAATTGTCAGTGAGAAAAGGAGGTCAAGGTCAAACTTGTTTGTCCGTCCATTCGTTCGTATGTCCACCAAATATCTTCGCAACCGTTGCAGATAGAAAGATGAAACAAAAAGCTCATTACTCGGGCGGCAAAGTGGATGTACACTCTGGAACTGGATAAGATAGAAAGACGAGGGAGAAGGCCAGTGTGAGTAAGACTGTAGATCAATGCTAGTGCTTTGATCAATGACATTAGGTCAGACCACTAGCTTTGATCTTTGACCTATGCAAGTAGGTCAAAGATTGTTGTTGTTGTTGCTGTTGTTCTTTTTATGAATTAAGTCACATTTCTGTGTTTATTTGTCAAATTTTGTGTATTTGCTCCAGACTTGACTGAGAATTCATTTTGACTTCAATGATCTTGTTTTTATGTAAAAATCCTGCATTTAATTTGCATTCCTTTGCATTGAATGAACTTGGTCAAAGCTGTGAGCACTCTATGAAAAGTTCTGATGGGTGTATTTCCAAATTCTAAAATAAATTTTAGTCATGAGTTTTTGTTCCCACATTTATTTAAAGTCTGTCTTCAAACTCAGCCTGGCTGACTGACGTCTAGACTTGTCTTTGCTGACCTGAGGCTTGAGTTGGACATATTTGTAGACTTTCCCTCGGCTTCTTTCAAAAGTCTCAAAAACCCCTTGAGCAGCAGCTCCCCATCGAAGTTAAATTAAGAAAGGGATGTGTGTTTTGGGTAGTTTTTAGCAGGACTTTGAACCAAAATTTTTTGGCAATTGGTAGAACAAAAAAATAGAGTTCCGGTAAATACCAGTTAATGACATTCTATGTACAGTAAATATAAATAGGTAGTTAGCTTTAGGCAAATAATTTTGCCAATTGAAGCAGTTAGTTTATATGCTGTAGATGTGTCCCTACAGTAAACAGAACAACAGCACTGATCCAGTTATGGAACAGAGGATAGAGAATCGGAGGGAGACGGAGAAGCTGCGGCAGCTGATGATGCAGCGAAGTTTGTGTATGTCAGAGCTCACCGGGGACAAACACGGTGTCGTTCTGAATGAAGCATCTCGTGATCGGTCAAGACCAGAAAGAAAGCACCGATAAATGTCCGGAGCGCCAGACAAAACGCTGGCAGTACGGGGACACACTGTACTGAAAATGACTGGCAGCCAATGAGTTTATGTCTAAATCAAATACTTTTTCAGACTGACAGACTTCAGTGTTTAACTGTTATGAATACTGGGAGACTGTCTTTTCCTTGATCGTTGGCGATATGCCTCAACTTCTCTCTGCTCTCATCACGCATTTAGTGAATGACAGGAAGGGAAACATGAGGTCAGATATTCTTTAAAGAACAAATAAAAAAAACGGTATTAACTGGTTTACAATTATTTTCTGTTCCGATTCTGTTCCGGAACATTGAAAAATATAAAGTTTTCGGTTTTGTGTTCATTCCTGGCAAAATACCAAAGTTTCTGGTTTTCGCTCCATGAACCGGTTCAAAGCCCTGGTTTTCAGGAGTGCAGGGAAATCACTTAAAGATGCTCTATAGAGACCATTAAATGACCTGCTGATACCTCACTTTCCAGGCTAAGGAAAGAAATGTGTATACACTCCTTAAAGGCAGTTTCTCAAGCTCAGGTGTCAATGATTATGTGCATGAATGCATATTGATACATATGATGGCATTAAACCAGTAAGAGTGAGAAAGGACAAAAGGCTGTGACGCTCATATCTTGAATGGCCCTCGCCCTGACTGCTCCGACTGGTTTTTATAGCTGACTGGTTTCCTGTCGAGTAATTATAGTCCTCATCTGTCTTTGTTGTGGGAGAGCCTGTTGTTAATTAACATTTGGATCTACTTTTCTTTGCTTGCAGCGTGTCTATCCGCTTGCCCAGCACCAGCGGCTCAGATGGTTCCCCTTTCAGGTCGGTGTCTGAGTGGCTGGAATCCATCAAGATGAGTCAGTACAGTGAAAACTTCACCTGCGCTGGGGTGGTAAACATGGACCAGGTCCTGCAGATGAAGAACGAGTAAGTGGGGCTTCATTTTAAGAATCTGCAAAATTTGTTCTCATGTTGTCATCAGTTAAAACTAACGATGAAGAATTTTGTGAATTTCCCAAAGTCGTTACACATTTATCTTCCTCAAAAACGCTTCTTAACAGCCAACAGAATTGTTTGCGCACAATATAATCTCCAACCTCAGTTATAACTCGAGAAATGTTTGAGATGGAAAAAGTAATGGAGGGAAGGAGGAGCTGGCTCATTTGTGGTGAGGGTGGCTTGCGGTGGTTGCAGTACTTATTCTTCTTGCCTCCGTTTTTTCTCTCATCCTTCCTTTCAATCAAACACGAGCTGCGCTGGGCAGCACTTTTGCAAGAGTCCCTGGAAACCTCCACCTTTTCCTGTTGAGGGCAAAGGTCTTTTGTGGTTTCTCCAACATTAAAGGAGGGAAGGAAAAAGAGAGTACAGTCTGTGGAGCGGGAACAACTAGAGGGGATTAGGGAACTGAAATAGATGGACGAGATTTGAAGCCCCCTAGTCGGCCCATTTGTACTTCTAGAAAGATTGAAGAGGTGTGTTGACAGCGTGTACCCTCTGAACTCATCACAGATTAGTCCAGGGCAATTGGATCTTCTCAGATGTGTAGGAGCACCAAGGGGGGTAATTTAATGTATGTTAGTCACTCCGTTGGAAAAACGTCTCAGTGGCGCACATAAAATAGTTATTTTGGAATGACCAGACAAAAGGAACCCTTGGTATCTCACTTTTGCCTGAGCGAGTGGTCAGGAGTGAAGGCAGACGGTAAAACAGACGACAAATCCCTTTCATGTATTTGTCATGCAGAGTCGTGTGATTTCATGGAACCATGTTTCCATTTCAGGGCATCTGGTAGCACTCTTGGAAAACCAGCAGTTATTTACAACCCACCCTCTGCTCGCCAGACGTATGATTCATGGTCAAAAGGGAGAATCCTCATTAAGCAATTAAAGCTGTAATCAAGGCTTTGACTTCAGACTGCTGTTTAGCAGCGTGTTCCCCTGAAGAGTGCTATCCCCAGCAGTTTCCTTTAATGTCCACCATAAATTAAAGCCTCAAAGCCACAGAGCGCTAACTCTGTACACACCCCACCTCGTTGCACGGGTTCAACAATCAAACTGTTGAACCAGTGAGTGGAGTCAGCTGGCATTTTGTCATCCGATGAGCGAGATGAGAGATTACTACCAGGCTCCAGAGGCAGGAAGGATGTGCGTCGAACGTGTTGGAACAAGTCCAAAGTTTAAATCAGTATGCAGCGCCTCTTATTTTCTGTGTTGTCTCTCTCTTTAACAGGGATATCAAGAACATCGGGGTGAGGCTGCCGGGCCATTTGAAAAGAATTGCCTACAGTATCTTGGGGTTAAAGGACCAGACCAGCACATTGAGTGTGTTTGCAGTGTGATCGTGGCAACAAAAGGAAATAAATTCAGGCACTGAAGCAGGCAGCCCTTTGAACTCTAATTTGAGCTGGAGCAAAACTGCATGGATGGCTTTGGATCGGCATACCACCAGAACTGTACCATCCATTGGGTCCGACTGAATCTGATGGACTTACTGTACATTTTTGATTTCTTATCCTCACAGGAAATGAGCAAATATACCAACATAGATTTACCAAGTAGACTCTGTATATTTAGATATCTATTTTTTATTATTCTTGTCTTCTGTACCATTATAATCCATTGCTCATGCATCAGTTAGTGTGTTTTCTTCAGTTTGCTTTTCTGCTTTGTAGAAATCAACAATCAAGGCAGGTCTGGGAACAACTTTAAAGTTATACCTGAAGCTTGTTGCAGCAACTCTCAAGAACAAGGGAAGCGTAGTAAATGTGAGAGTGCAGGAGCGGTGGAGAACAGCCGGGTTCAGGTTGTCTTTATTTGGTCTGCTCACTGTTTGACCAATGAGGACGGAGCTGACGCGGCTGGAATGAGCTTGAGTTGGCCCAGTGAAGTGTAAGAGATGGTGTTGCCTAGGTGTATGAACACAAATGAACATGGTGTTTCTGGCCTGCTGCCGACTCCGCAGAAATTAAGCTATAATCATATGTGTATGTCGTGTGAGAAAAGAAGGGGTATGTATGAGGTACTCAGTTTGTACAGACTAAGCTCTTTTGGGCGTTCCCATTTAGGTGATTACCAAAAGACATGGATTAAAACCAATACAGCACTTCTTGGTTTGTCTCAGGTTTGCAAGAAAAGGGCTATTACACACAAAATCCAGAACAAAATCAAATTTATGAAATTGTGAGAAATTGTGTGAATTCATGTTAGAATAAGTCAGCGTCTGGGCAAAAGGGGAAGTTTGCTATGATGCACGTCCTCCGATCAAACATTTTTTTTGATGATTCTTGTTATGGTTGAAAAAATTTGAATCTTGAAAACAGTTTGGTTTGCAATTTCAACATCTGATTTAGTTTTATCGAAGGTAAAGAAATGTTTATTCATATTTCTGTCATTTTGAAAAATGTGTTGACAGGATGAAACTGTGTGCTTTGGCAATTTATTGCTCGACTCATTCCAGACATTCAAAGACATTTTAAAGTGCCTTTCTGTGGAACCGCAGTTGGAGTTTGCTTCCGTCTGTTTTAATGAAGCAGCTCTCCAATGTGGTGAAGTGTTTAGTGCACAGTTCCTCCAGTGCTCTTGATTGACTGCAAATCATTGTGTTACTAATGTACGTTTACTTGAATTTTTACTGTATTTTCAAATGACTTTATTCAACAGAGATCTTTCAAATGTGTCCACGATTCTTCTTAAGCAGATGGATCCATCTTTGGAGAAGGGATTCTTGATTGTTATCACATTTGAGTTACTGGTCGCTACTATGCTTAAATACACTTTTTATGATTTCTCTGTTTGCCGTATTACCAACCTGATAATTTCTTTTATTTTTCAAATCTATGTCTCCTCCTTTTGTTGGCTTTCCAAACATTCTTTTTGCTTGTTGTTTAATATTGTATTTAATAGCTTATTTATTTTTTACTTTTTATTTATTTATACTGATGAACACTGAGCTGAAATTATGATTGAAGATTTTCTCTCATTCTTAATAATAAATAAAGCTCTAATGTTTCAGATCTGGGCTATTCTTTGTTTTTTTGGGGGAGTAATAAAGTCTGTGATTAAATCGGCACAGCCTGTTGTATGACTGACGTGGAACAGAGAAACGCTTCATTTATTGTAAATAGTACCAGGATGTTTGTGCTTCCACCTGGATATCCTTCTGTTGCTGCTGGAGAAGATTCCATGACTGGAAGCTGCAATACATGTGAGTGTATAAACACACTACTCAAAGCACACATTTATCAGTCACCACTTTATTACATTTGTATTGTTTAATCAAATCAACCAGATATTATCCTGAGTTAAAAATAAACTCAAAAAGGACAGATTTGTTTGTATTAAATCTTTCATTTCATTATTCTTGGCTACTTGTCTTCCTCTGTGATCTCCTCTGCTCAACAGTCTAACAGGTTGCTTCATAATGTTCTACACATAATGACTTCTGGACAGGTCTGGTCTGCAGCAGGTCAGTCTGGAACCTGAACTGCTTTACCCTGAAGTGTTGATGTGCAGCAGCAGCATGTGTCTTCCTTGTCTTACAGGAAATGATCACGGATGTCCCTAAAAAGAAAACATCTGGATGGCAGCTGATGTTGTTCTTAAACCTGTTTGCACCAGTCAACATAATGGAGTTACCCTTGCCGTCGGCTCAAACACTTCTCCGTATCTACACAAATACTGGCTATCTATTGTTACAGGGTTACAGGGTAATTTTCCGACTTTGAATTTCACTTTAACTACGTGAATGATGCAAAAATTATAATGATCCCTTAAATCTCAGGGATTTCGTCAGGAGTTTTTGTCATTAGGCCCACAACGCTAAACTTTACCAGAAAGAGCACAAATATAAATCCGGTAGAACCTGTTTCATCTTCTAGATCGACAAGTTATTCCTCCAGCATGAAATCAAAGGGCAGAAACTTTTAAAGGAGAGCTTCAGATGTCTGAGTGCAGCATGAAAGTGTGTAAATGCATCATTTAGCTTTTCAGACTTCAGGATCCTGCTGGGGACTAGTATAAACTGTGTGTGTGTGTGTGTGTGTGTGTGCGTGTGTGTGTGTGTGTGTGTGTGTGTGTGTGTGTGTGTGTGTGTGTGTGTGTGTGTATCATCGTATTCACATTTTATATACGTATGTGAATATGATAAAGAATCCAAGTCTAGCCATGCCCCACATTCATGTTGTGCTTCACCTTGATGGATCCACTTTGCCTTATCTCACTCTCTCTGACCTTGCTGTCGCAGTAAAGTCCCTGGCGCCGCAAATTTTGAAAATTATCAGCTTTGGTTGATTGATGCTGGTGACAAAGCCTTAAATGCATTCCTAAGATAAGAGCCACACACAAGAAAGTGGAATGTCAATATTTAGTTATTGAATAAATACGCTGGCCGCCAGAGAAGTAGCAAGAAAACCCCCAGTGCAAGCAGAGCATGGGAACTTGGATCTAACATGAAATCCCTCTTGAGTCTTTGTCCTTGACTTCCAGGCGCTGTGTGTTTTTATCTCTAATAAACTAATGGTGTGTCCTAGAAATAGTCCCAGCTTTGTGAGGTGATTGCAGACTGAGAAAATCTTTTTTTGTATCTCCATCCATCCGTTCCACTCTGTGTCACAGATATGTGTATTTTTTCAATCTTTTCCATCCACAGTGGAAAAAGAGGAGCGGAGCCACACTGTGGAGCTGACTGGACTGTTTGTATTTATGCAAATCCATGTCTGAGTGTGTCCAAACTGGCTGCTGCAGGAGTTTGGTGGATGTCGTCAGCTATAATGTGATTATCCGTGCTCTGCGGGGGTTGAATGTTTGGAAGTTTGTGTCTTGTCATTAGGACTGTAAATGACAGGGATGCATGGAGAGACAGAGAAAGAGCGGGGAGAGAGTGAGTGTTGGTGGTGTGCGTTGGGCTGGAGGGGGGGTGAGCTGGTGATTTGAGCCATACCAGGGCTTTACTTCAGACCACAATAGCATGTGTGGTGATTGTGCTGAAGGCTTGGCGTCCAGGCCCCGGCCTCCCCCCCGTCTGCTGTTGTGTGTGGGGGCCGCGGCTTTCGCTCTCAGAGCTTCTCCCCTCCTTGTGGGCTGTTAGATGTCTTTGTTCCCAGGGTGAAGGTCAATTTGAAAAGAAATAAGAAGGAAAACATTACTATGGCACTGGTCATGTGTGACCTCTCCCTTATACCAACGCCCCTCCATCATTTTTTGTCCTGTGTTCTCCTGGCAGTTTCATGCACAGATTTGAAAACCGACAGCGCTGTGGAATTTACATCCTCGCTAATTTTAGCAATGGGTTCCTGACCAGAAAACACATCCTCCAATTTCTGTCTATATTGGTCTTCCTATGTCTTTCCGCTGCTGTTCCTCTCTCCAGTGCCTTAAGGGATTGTGGAGATTACTTTGCTCCCTAACTCTCCTCCAAGACCCTCAATTTTCCTGTTTTCACTGCATTCTTAACAAATAGAATCTAGATGGCCTCATCCAAGATTACACTCAGAGTGCTGCCAAAACTTCTCTCCAGGTTCGATCACATAAAAACAAGCTAAGCATTTGGAACAAAATGTTTTAACAAGATAATGAGTAGCAAATAATTATTACCAGCACTTGGCAACTCCCAAAGTGCACTGCTGAAATCGGTTTAATTTCAGAGAGGTGAGGAAACCAGAAACACGAGCCGCTGCTGACATATACCTCGTCCCTCTGCAGGCGTCTTTGTATATTTTGAAACAGGGACCTAATTCACTCCATATTCCTGCTAATGGCCTCCTTGATGTCACTCAACATATAAAAATTCTAAGCATCCCGTCCTTTATGAAAGCCTATAAACATCGGGGTTCCAAAGGTGCTTTTTCTGCTGTGGGTTTCCAGGAAGCTGATGGGGAGAAAATAATCAGACTTAACCAGCAGAGACCAATTTCACCTCCTTGATTCCTAGAAAAAGTGGTAAAGTACAAACGCGATTTACTCAAGCAGGAACACAGATAGCTGTTTGAAAAGCCTCTGGTAAAGGTAGAAGAACTGAATCCAGTTCTTCTTTAATACAATATAATGTAATATAATATGATATTATATAATATTGTATAATCAACTCGACAAAAAAATAGAAAACAGGGCTGTTAAAAAGTGAAGTAATTGTAGCAGTAAAGTGAAGTGGTTGGTGTGTGTCCCAGAGGATATTTATTTATGTGCACAGGGACACGTATGTTACTGTGGTGGAAGTTGCCAGACAGGGTTTGATCCTAATGTGAAGTATTAAATCATGCCTAGTAAAAGTATAAACAACACTACAGAAAAACAGGTAAAAAACCTGCATTTAAAATCTGATGAAGTAAAGGTATGGATGAACTATATGTAAAGTGTTGGTAATGCATGAAAAATACAATAACTAATGATGCCTGTCAGTGTTTTAAGGAACTGTCAAGGTATTACATTCTATGAGAACATCAAGTCAGTGGTCATTTTAATCACTTATCCAAAGTCTAGGAGATTTAAAAAAAACCCATAAAATCAAAAAGAACAATGAAACCATTAATATTCAAAATGATTCACTCATATGCAGTTTTTTTTTAAATTTTTAAAATAGCCTTTTTTGAACAAGAAAGGTCTGAAAAAGAGTCAAAGTAACTCAAAACTAAAGCTGTCAGACAAACGTAGAGAAATAGCAAAAACTAAACTTTCCTCTGAGACGAAAGGAGAGGAAGAGAAAGACTCACAAAATGGAGACACTACCTTTAATTGATATCGTTGAATAGATGTATTTATTGCCCTTCGCCACTGCCGGCCTTTACATATAAATGCATTGATGTGACTTTAATCATATTTTGAGCCATGCTTAAGAGCAAACAGGACTTAGAGTGGAGGCAGAGCAGCAGAGGAACGTCTCCTCCAGACAAACACGCGAGCAGCTTCTGTCTCCCCTGACCAACATTTACCCATCTTCACCCACTAATGTTATGCATGTTAATGAGGGCATGAATGGGACTGTGTTCTGACAGGTTACTGATACTAAAGTATTTTACATGTATGCTGTATATGGAAAAAAACAGCTAATCTGACAGAACTACTATTGTAATACAGGAGTTTCTTTCAAGAAGAAAAAGTACTATAAAACATATGAAAGACATAAAGTGTAGCTACGAGGTCCAGATATTTGGGTCGATGGGGAGCAGTTTATGCTCTTATAAATTAGTTCATATTTAAATGTTTCACTAAAGCAGACACATTAAAAACAAGTCTGCAGTGCTTGTGATGTCAACCACAGGTTTCTGAAGGGATGTTTTCCAATCTGGATTTAGCTTTTCTGCACACTGCCATTGTTGTAGGATACTGAGGCCAGGAAATCCACATTTGATTAAAGGTTAGGTCTGGGCAGGGCAGAGCAGTGTAGTGGGTTGAGGAGCAGCTGCTCCGATAGGCTGATCTGCCTGCCGTTCAGGAGAACACATCCCAATAACAATGGAGAGCCAGCCAAGTATGTTGACATGTACCTGTTGTCAGCAGCTCTTGATAAGTACTTCAACACAGGAGCTAAAAACATGCCAGCAAGATCCGAACAGAGGTAACCACAGAAAGCTAGGCTAAACAAAGATAAAGCAGCATAAACAGCTTTGTTCGTGTTTGCAAGCATGAAATAACACAATTTTCTCCTGTATGCAGGTAATCTGTGTTATCATAAACAGGACTGTGGCTTGTGTTGTGCTACAAACAAGCAGGATATTGTTTAATACAATTTTGATCCAAAAATGCCAAACATTCGTGGGTTCCTGACTTTCAGTCAAGAGGATTTCCTGCATTTGTTTGACAGTAAAATAAATATCTAAAACCGACAATATATATAACTTTAACCCCAAAATTTTAGAAAACAAGTTGATTATGATAATTTTCTAACATTTTGCTGATCAAATTATTTTGATGAACTGAAAAGTCAGCGACACATAATAAATATTGAAAAATCACGAGTTGCATCCAAAAATGAAGACAGATGACATTTTTAAATCATTCAGCCACTGTTGAAGTTTTTATACTTACATGTTTTCAGCTGCTGTGAAGGTCGTGTTTACTTTTTAACTACGTGGGTGGTATTGATCCTCATGCACCTTATTTTTTTCAATCAGAAACACAATGCCCAACAGGTAAACTCTTCACAACAACAAAATTTCCATAAGAAGAAAAAACACCGATGCCCGGTCATCATTCTTAATCGTACCCTGCAGGACGTGTCTCTCTTCTTTCTGCAGAACTATTCTCCCTCTCCCTGACTTCATTCTGCCTGTCTGCATATGTTTTGGAGGCCATTAATCGTCTGCTGCACAACATGCACCCCAGCAGATAATTACAGTCATTAAACCAATGAGGGAGCACATGTAGGGAGGCTTCAGTCAAGCCCCCAGGCCCCCCAAACCTTCTTTTTTTATCAGGATGGCCGAGGTGGTCCTCGGAAACTCCAAAAAAGTTGTGAATAAAGAAGGGATTGAATTACTTCAAACCAGCTGGATTAATGCAATTTCCTGTTAGTGTAGCCTTGAGAGACCTTTTCCAACTTCGCTGCAGGATAAGTAATCAGATCCATTAGCCAGCAAAAAAAAATTCACATCTTTTTTTTTTGTGGTACTAAGTAGCCGTTTAGGTTTGTGTCATCAAAATATGTGTTTCCCAAGGCTAAGTGAGCTATTTTGGTCCTTCTGTGTCAAAAAAAATACAGAAAACCAGAAACAGCAGGATCAGGTGGGAAGATTTAATGTACAGACAGTGGCTTTTAACAAACTCCATGAATCATGTGAGTCCAGAGCAAATATTATGGTTTCATTGTGTCTGACATGGTGGGAGTTCTGGCAGAATGAGGACAAAACACACAACATATACAAGTGTGACTACGTAGCTGTTGAGTTATCACCCACATGGGCAGAAAAGCTACAAAAAGCCCCTCACACCCTCAGAAAGTCTCCATGGTTATTCATGTTGGACGACACACTGTCCTTCGTTGTTTCAGGGAGGTGTTTCCCACCAATCCCTCTGTTGGGTTTGGCAGATGTGTGTCAGAACGTAATATAAACGTAAAGGTAACAGCCAGCAAAGAACAAGGCGCTCATACAGGTTGTCCCTGCTTACTTATGAATGACACCTAACAGTGGGATTTAGATGAATAGTGATTCCAGAAATCACAAAGGAAAGAAAAATATGAAGTCCTGCAGGTTTAAGATAAGATCAGGACGAGCACATTACAGTCCAAACAAGCTCCAGCCAGAATCTTTCACCACCGAGACGATTCTCCCAGGGTCAGAAATGAGCCGAGTAAAAAAGGAACCTTCATCCCGGATCTATTCGAGAAGCAATTTGTAAAATGTGGGACTCCAAGTTATTTTTTTTCCAGCTGAACCATGGCTGAGACATTTGATGTCATTGTCATGTCTTTTCATCAAGCACACAGCCAGGACTGTGACAATTATTAATTTAACATGAATACTGGGAGCAAGGAGTAGACGGCTAGCTTGGTTTTCTCCACACTTCATGATTTACAATTCATGCATTAACCACTGCAGCTGCTGGGTAGATCAATGAACTGTCAAGAAGCTAAGTCAGTTGCAACCCTAACGTGAAGATAACCTACCTGTCAAAGCTGATAGTTGCCTCCGCTCTGAGACAACTATCAGCTTTGGAGGGAATGAAAGTATTCATAGAAAATATTGTTCTTTCAAAAGTTGTAATTGAAATGTGTGGAAACAGAATCTGAATAGACCATCAACTACGTGTTGAAAAGAATTCTGGGAAATTGAATTTGTTTAAAACAGAAAAATAAAATATTTTCAAGATATTTTAACATTACAAAAGAGAAATCCATCCATCAATCCATCATCTACCCCTTACCCAGGGCCAGGTCGTTGGGGCAACAGTCTCAGCAGGGATGCCCACACTTCCCTCTCCCCAGACACCTCCTCCAGCTCCTCCAGGGGGAGCCCGAGGCGTTCCCAGGCCAGCCGAGAGACATTGTCCCTCCAGTGTGTCCTGGGTCTTCCTTGAGGTCTCCTCCCGGTAGGACATGCCTCCCCAGGGAGGCGTCCAGGAGGCATCCTGAATAGATGCCCGAGCCACCTCAGCTGGCTCCGCTCGAGGCGGAGGAGCAGCAGCTCTACTCCGAGCTCCTCCCTGGTGACTGAGCTCCTCACCCTATCTCTGAGGGTGAGCCCAGCCACCCTACAGAGAAAACATATTTCAGCTGCTTGTATCCGGGATCTTGTCCTTTCGGTCATGACCCAAAGCTCTTGACCATAGGTGAGAGTAGGAACGTAGATTGACCGGTAAATCGAGAGCTTCATCTTACGACTCAGCTCCTTCTTCACCACGACAGACCTATACAGCAACTGCATCACTGCAGAAGCTGCACCGATCCGTCTGTCAATCTCACGTTCCATCCTTCCCTCACTCGTGAACAAGACCCCAAGATACTTAAACTCCTCCACTTGGGGTAAGGACTCTCCACCGACCTGTAGAGGGCACACCACCCTTTTCCGGTCGAGAACCATGGCCTCGGATTTAGAGGTGCTGATCCTAATCCTACTTGTGTTGCACTCAGCTGCAAACCGTCCCAGTGCACGCTGAAGGTCCAGGTTTGATGAGGCCCAACAGGACAACATCGTCTGCAAAAAGCAGAGATGAAATCCTTTGATCCCCAAACCGGACTCCCTCCGGACCCTGGCTGCGCCTAGAAATTATGTCCATAAAGTTTATGAACAGGACCGGTGATAGAGGGCAGCCCTGCCGGAGTCCAACATGCACCTGGAACAGGTCTGACTTACTGCCAGCAGTGCGAACCAAGCTCTGGCTTCAGTCATACAGGGACCGGACAGCCCTCAGCAAAGCACTCCCCACTAGATACCATGAGGGACAAGATCGAATGCATTCTCCAGATCCACAAAACACATGTAAACTGGTTGGGCAAACTCTCATGAACCCTCGGGCACTCAATGGAGAGTGTAGATCTGATCCAGTGTTCCACGACCGCGACGAAAACCGCATTGTTCCTCCTGAATCCATGGTTCGACTATAGGTCTAATCATCGTCTCCAGCACCCTGGAATAGACTTTCCCCGACAGGCTGAGGAGTGTGATCCCTCTATAAAAGAAAAATAATTCATATAATGTTTATTTACAGGTATTCTCACAAAACATCGTGATGTCCCAATCACTGAAAACACTGAGTTCAGGTTAGTGAAGAACAATTAGGCAAATTTTGATCAAAAATCAAAACATACATACTGTATCAGATGTGAAAAATGATCCAGGACAACTAGAAAAACACCACCATCTGACATTAAATATTACATCAATATTATGATCCAGATCTGGATCCACCTACATGCAGTGGTTTTTGATTTTTTTTATCATTTTGATCATTATTATTAGTTGATTAAATTTTGGGGCCATATCTTAAAATGTGTCGGGTTAAACATGGACAACAATGTGCATCTGTGTCTGCCTCAAAATTTAATCAATTCTTCCAGACAAAAAACAAACCGGTTTAATATATCAGACAAACTACAAGGAGATAAAAAATAAAGTCATTCAACTCTCATTGTCCATTCCATCAATTATAAGAAGTCAGCATGATTCATTGTAAGAGGCCTTGATGCCAGAAATTAGCTCGCTAAAATAAAACAGAGTCTGAATTAAATTCAGTTTTTATTTAGATCTGTGGGTCTATAGATCCATAGATCTACACATCTATAGATCTGTAGGTCCATAGGCGTATATACTGTAGGTCTATAGGCAGCCAAACTTGAATGGGATCAATTGGACTTTGGTTCTTTCATGTTACGATCTAATAATCTATTATTAGCATATGAGGTAATCATTTTGAGTCTAAACCAGAATCCCCTGAACTCTCATGTCTTTGTTTCCCACTCGGTTTTTGGGGATTTCACATTTCAGTGCTCTCTTTCAAGAGCAACTTTTCCTTCAGCTCCTGACAGGCAGCGGAAGACTCTGGTGGGCAGCTGAGTGTGACATGTGGATCTGTCTGAGGCAGGGTAGGTCTATAAAAAGTGTGGTGGTCTGTCAGTTTGACTGAGCAAGAAGTTTAGAATATCACTCCAAGTGCGTTTTCTCTCCATTATAGTTTATTTATATAAAAGAGGGAAATTCCCCCACGGACTCAGTCTTCAACCAGGAGGTCAAATTATGACACGACTAGATTTTTTGAAAATGAAAGAATCAAAGCATTGACACTTGTATTTCATCACAAATTGACCGTGTAAAGTGCATAAAATGATTCATGTATGATGAGCGTATAAACGGCTATATTTGCGGAATCAGTATTGAAACACATCCAGCTCCCACTTCGCCTCAACGGACCACAGAAATGATTGTTGCCGAATGTCTGTGGCTTCCCAGTGAAGAACATCATAGCTTTTTTTTATGTGTACATGGACGTGAAACATTCTTCCTGCTCCCTTTTCCTACCGAGGAAAAACCCACATTCTTTTACAATTCAACATCCATTTAGTTTGATGGAACATCTCAACAAACTGGAGGTTCAGTCACACACATGAATGTTGCTTTTAAGGTACAGTAGTTTAAGAATAGCACAGGGACAAAAGGGGAGTCACAGGACACAGGCCTTTTTAAGAGATTGTAAATAGAGATGTGAAAATCTAACAGCTGAGGGATTGTATTCTTTGTGACAAGCAAAGTGACAGACAGTGACCGACGGTTGGGGGATTAGGAAACATTTTGCCCTGACAGATTTAATTATTGGTGGAACATTTCTTCTCTGAATCCCTGCTGCTTTGTCCATGTGCCTGGTTACGATTAGGAATGCATTTATTTGGAGAGCAAAATACAAAAATACAAAATAGAGCATGTGAAACATTGTGACATGACTCCATGATACACTTCACGAGATACACTAAGACACATCTGCTGCATTTCTCCCTTTATCCACCAGAGGGCAGACTGACCCTGACCAGCTATCTCAGTCCTGACAGGAGGGTCTCAACCTGAGCAACAGGACCAAAAAGAATCTTTTATGAAAACATTCCAAAAATATTCCTGTGGGATTTCGCAATCCTCCGTGGGGTCTTTTAGTTTCCTCTGGGGCTCATCTGGGCTTTCAGGTCAGTAAAAGTATTGATCAATTTCCATCAGTCCATAGAGGCCAGACAATTCAAGTGAATTTGGGGGATGCACCAACAACAGACGAAGATGTGTGTGGACACTGGTATTCAGACCTCCGCTAAGCAGTCACGTCATGGTGTAAAAGCAGAGATAGAGAAAGAGATAAACAACAAATGAAAAAAATCAGAAACATGTTGAGGAGAGGGAACGTGTTATGCTCTTGCGATAAAAACTAATGAACAGGAGGCATCTTTACGTTGTAAAACACTCCACAGGTACAACAACTGTACTGTCTCACAGCACGGGGGGCAGACGGTTCTGTTCAGTTGATAAAGTAGGAGCTCCATGTGCCGACAACTCAGATCTGATTCCATCACATGTTTGGACAAGGAAGGCAAAGTGTTAAAGTTCAGATTTCTTCCCCCAACAGAACCCCCCATGGACCTATATCACAATTTAAACCCAATCTGCTGTGAAAGAATTAGTAAGGCAGGGATGAAGATGAAGGAGTAATGAAGGTGGACCATAGGGTTGGCAGTCTCTTCACTCAGAGAACGGTGGTTACGCTATAACCTATAGCATCTCGAGGCTTTTAAAAGATTATCCAATCAGGTTCGTCAGGCAGGCCCAAGAGGGGTCATTGGAGTCTGTGAGAGAGTTCCACTACTTCCTGATGAGGTTTTTTGAGTTAACTTACTCTTTGAATCAAACCACATGCATTAGCCTGGAGGCACCCGTGTACCCTCAGGATCCCCTCAATGCATTCTGGAACATGGTTACTGTGAAGACATCCAGCTGTTGGCATTTCAAGCTTGGAGATATCAGTAACCTAACCTACAGATGCAGGTTTATCCTGAGAACATGAAGGGAATAGCTCTGGTCTATGTTCTAACTTAACCTAGTGAGTTAGAGAAATGTGAAATGTGATTATCCAAGTGTTTTTTTAATTCATTTATTCTTCTTGTGTTTGAGCTGTTTTGAAATCTAGTCAACATATTTTAATTGTTAATATTTTTTTGTATACAGTTATTGTGTAGGGGTTGGTCGTGGGCCAGATTAACTAAGTTTTAAACCTGATCTGGATTTGTACAGAGTTTACATTCACTATCATGTTTTTCTCCTGTTACCTGGCATGAGTCTTTCCTGACATATTTTACTGATATCAAGGAAGATAATAATTAGCAAAGCAAAATAAAATGCAGAAGCGTGGAAAGCTCATGATGCCCCAACACGATGCATAATTAGATCCAGACCCAGACAATAATCTGGGTCTGCAAGATAGTTGATGGGGGCAATATATATTGGGACACAGTGTGGTGGAGAGAGAGAGACAGAAAGAGAGAGAGAGAAGGGGAGGGGGGGGGGTCATGTCACTAACACCAATATGCAGCTGCGATGCTGCAGAACCAAACTCATTCAAATGGGTTTCACCCTCCTGTGAAAAGTCTGTAGTTATAGCTCCATAGTTTGAACTCCTAAAATATACCTCCATATGCTCACGATAAATGTTATTGTGTGTGTGTGTGTGTGTGTGTGTGTGTGTGTGTGTGTGTGTGTGTGTGTGTGTGTGTGTGTGTGTGTGTGTGTGTGTGTGTGTGCTTTTTAGCAGTGATATAATGTCATCAGATGACGCTTTTTGTCCCCTTTCTTTTCACAATTAGGGGAGAGAAAGGCTTTAAAAATCATGGAACAGTTTGGTTGCCATGGTGACAGGATTTTCCCCACAATGGAGGCAAGGGCAGTGCTGGAGCAAGTGTTACAAAAAGTCCTGGTTCCATTTGGCATACATTCACATGGGCAGCGTGAACAGAGACTACGAGGGCTGTGGACGGAACAGTGTGTGTGATTGTTTCACTAGTCACCACAAGGTCACAACAGATACAACACATGGTGTGTAAATGTGTGGATGTGTGTGTTAATAGTCCGAGTTATATGGACTACTAAACAGATAGCATTCAAGAAGTAAAGACATTATACAACTACAGTAAGTCTATATGAAATGAAATAAACATTGAAATAATAGAAAACCGATGATAAGATGATTGATCTAATTTATAGTTTGATTGCAGCCATACAGTCATAGTGAAAACAAACTTTCTTTCATATGGAAACCAATGTGTCCTCATAGACAGACAAACAGATAGACAGATGGATGGACGGACGGACAGACAGACAGATAGATCCTTACAGACACTGAGATGGAAAAATGTCTGGATTGGGAGGATATCAGAAGAAATAAAGGGGAGGAGATTCAAAATCATCAGCAAAAAGCATTTAAGCTTTCTCTCAGATTCTCTCTCTCTCTCTCTCTCTCTCTCTGCCCCCCTTCTCTCTGTCTCTCTCTCTCTCTCTCTCTCTCTCTGTCTCTCTCTCTCTCTCTCCTCTCCCTGTGTCTGTGTCCCCCCTCCCCACACCTTGTTTGTGTCACTCTCTCACTCTCTCCTCCTTTACAGAGAAGTGAGCCGATGCATCAGCTGTCATCAGCTCTCTCACTTTCCCCCTGCCTCAGCTCCTCACTTCTCTCAGCTCCTCTGGTACGCTTGTCTATTTTTCTCACCTTCCTTCCACCCTTTCCTCCTCTCATTCTCCTCATCTTCAAGCCACCATGGTGAACAGATAACTGTCCTGCCATCCTAAGACCATGGGTACCTGCCTCTGCAAAGGTCATAAAGGTCAGTACCCATTCAGGTGTCTGTGATGTTGAATCAAGTTCCAGGAACTTAGATCATACATTAAACATGTGTGCGGAATTCTAAAAAAGGGCAGCCTGAGGTGTTGACTGCAGAGTTAATAATGTTTTCAGTTTGACAGAAGTGTTTATTTGACAGAAAGGCATCATGGAAACTAGACATTCTGGAATTCTGTCAGGAAAGCACTCGTCTCAAAAACTGATGTGTGTATTTGGTGTGTTCTGTCACAGCAATCCTTGATCTGAACGGATTGTAAAGAGACAAACTTGAGGTAGGAGGCTTAATAGAGGGGTTGTCACCAGAGGCCATTAGTGGTTTATGCACATTGTGATGTGACTTGGTTTACAATTCAGTTGTTTGCTCTCTATCAGTTTTTGGGAGAAAATATGATAGTTTCATCTTAAAACCTGTTCAGATAACGCTCCTCCACACGAAGCAGTTTACGCTAACAAAACAAAATGGTTCAAAAAAAGTAGAAATTTTATATGATTGTAAGCTGTATGATCTTTCTGTGGCCACCATTTTGTCAGTAAATTAACATAATTAACATAATACAGTCTCACAGCATATTTTCTAGCTGTATCTGCAGGAGAAATTCTCCTAATATCCAGGAAGGATCCCTTTCAGCTTTTAATTATGGTGGGATGTTGTAAAGCATGGAGGGAAGTAGGCGTGAGGCTCCACACACAGGAAAGAACAGTGAGACAAGTGTGTGTGTGTGTGTGTGTGTGTGTGTGTGTGTGTGTGTGTGTGTGTGTGTGTGTGTGTGTGTGTGTGTGTGTGTGTGTGTGTGTGTGTGTGTGTGTGTGTGTGTGTGTGAGATCTAGATGGGGATTTAAACCCAGAGGTGTGGAGGTTCGGGCATCATGATGGGTTTTATGACCTGCTAATATTATCTGATGAAGCCAGAGACCAGTTCCAGCCCAGTGCACCAGACTGTGTGTGTGTGTGTGTGTGTGTGTGTGTGTGTGTGTGTGTGTGTGTGTGTGTGTGTGTGTGTGTGTGTGTGTGTGTGTGTGTGTGTCAGGGCTCGAAATTAACTTTTTTTCTTGGTAGCACAGAGGCTCCCAAATGTAGAAGTTAGTAGCACCAACAAAGACTTCAGGAGCACCCCCCCCCCCAAAAAAAAAGCAAGGCAGTGACGGAGCGGTGGAGACGCTCCGTCCACCTCCGTTCCTCCTCTCTCCCCCAGGAGAGCAGCCGCAGCAGCGCTCTCATTGTTTCCTGGAAGGACCGCAGGAGCGCGGTCTCACACAAAAAAAGGCGCACCAGATTTCCCCCCTGGTCGCACCGGTGCTCCCAAATATATTCAATGGTCGCACTGATAAAAATTTGGGCGCATATGCGCCCAAAATGGGCGCAATTTCGAGCCCTGCTGTGTGTACACCCGTCCACTGACCTTTTAAATAATGTTAATTACCCCTCATTCTGCACTGCCCTTCACTTCCTCTTGTCATTCTATGAAACTCATTTCCATCAAGCAAATATGCAGAGTTAAGTGGCTGTAAGGGGATTCACTGCTCTCTCTCTCTCTCTTTACCTCTTATCCATTATATATGAGCCTCCCTTTACCCCTGGCCGTTAGAAACAACTTGGTTTTGACTTTATAAATCAAATCCATGCCATGGAACACAAAAGACACACTGATAGAGCGTTCTGCTGACAAAAGTGTTCATGTGTGTCATTCGCCACAGATCTCCATCATCACAGGACAGCACAACACGACCAGACTGAGGAGGGACAGGCGTCCCCTATCAAGGCAAGTGAAACCCTACCCTTTGCCTTGCAGGTTGACGCCTTTTTCAGTCTGAACTTCTCACAGTTGGACTGAAAAAAAAACAGTTTTGACTGGAACTTTTCTTTGGTACAAATTAGTCCCCGAGGCAACTGCTAATGCAGTGGGTTTTTAAATTACTTTTTTATTTTCTCCACATAATCATCTTTATTCCCGTGGTTAGAATGTGGAGGTGTATAGCTACACAGCGCTGTCCTTCTGCAGATACCTTTAATGAAGAACATAACTCATTAACCATTAGGTTTACATTTCAGAGACAAAAATCTCCCAATCTTGAAAAATGGAACCTAAACTCTTAATCTGTAAGCGATACGTATGATAATGTTTTGCTGTGATGGGGGGTTAACTGACCATTAGCATTTGTTAAAGTCCTCCTGGTGGAATAAGAGTGAAATAAATATAACATTTAAAGTTTCATATGTATATGAAAGGTTTCGTATATATGTGAATAGAAATTCAAAACACATTTGTACTTCATAACAACTGTGCAGCACTAGTAGAGCGAATTCTCAGTTTCCCCACTTTTAAATTCATATTTGGGCTTCAACCTCCCTGTGGCACAACTTCCTTTTCTAAGCAAATGTATAGTGGAGCTCACCTTCAGAGAAGAATGGTATCTCCTTGTGATTCTGAATAATAAGTTATAATTACTCATCTCCCCAGTGAGCACCGTGAGCGGGTAGAGACACATAAAAGTGTCTTACAATTTTCCAGATCACAGTCAAAATCAAATGTATTGTTTCTTGGGTCGTTCCTCTTCAGAACGATCAAACTCTGTTCCTAACTTCTAGACCTATCAAGCACACAGACTAGCAGATGAACAGACTGACGGACAGACAGCTGTTAAAAACATAATCTCATTGGTGGCAGCAGTAACTCTCAGATCATTTTTGTGTACCAGACACAGTAAAAGTGGACGTATTTAGTGGCTTAAACTTGCAAGTGTGTTGTTGGAATAAACATGGTAAATTGGCTAGAGGTGTGAGAAGGTTTACTGACACAACAAGAACACCCCCTGTTAGGAGATTCTAACCCTGTCAGTGTGTCATATTCAGTTGAGAAGTTATTCCTGCAGGAATAACTCTTCTGGATCATCAGGGGGTTCATGAACTCCTGGTCGGCGGTGTTTATAGGTCTATGTTTGAAATGTGTCACGGATTTTACAGCATTTGGCTGAAGCACAAACAAATAGTCTGTTTTTGGAGAGCCTCTGTGACCACCCTGTGTTTGATCTGCACTACACCAGGATTATGATGGAGTGATAGATACCTCCCTGTCACAATCACATACCAATCACTGTCACAGATGATGCTTCAGACTTGAAGGAAAAGGAAAAAGACCGGCCATCAGAGCAATGTGTGCACACTTTATCTTAACTTCCATCTGCAAACCGCCTGAACTTTGCTGTAAACATATTGTGAACTGTCTCCTCAAAGATTGTTACCTAATACACCCTTTGAGAAAATCTTCAGGAACTAAATCGGGGTCAAACTTAGTGCTTGATTAATATGTGCTAAATAAAAATGGAAGTGTTTTAGCTTCCAGATTAATTGTAAGAATTGGCTGCATGGTAATTACTCCATTTCCTCCTTATAATGATTTATTGAAACAAAAATAAGCATGATTGTATGCAGGACGCTCAAAATCTTTTCTATGATTAATTTCTCTTTCACACATAAAATGCTCAATCTGCTTCATCGCCAGGCTCCATCACATCCTCACACACGTGTGAAAATTCCATGTAAGTTTAAAATAACCTACTTAGATCACACTTCATTCGGCCTGAGAGCAGAAAATTCATAAACATTGACTATTATTGTCCCCATTTTTTCTTGAGAGAAAAGAATGAAGTCCTCATAAACAAGAAATGTTTGACAAAAGGAAGTTGTCTGCAAGTGAGCTTGTGTCTGTTTGCATGTATTGCATTTTTTATTCCCACCTTATGGTCGAGTGATTCGTCTGCTGCCCCCCCCCCCCTGTGAGATTAAATACTCTGTCTTTGGCATATGAAACCCATTCAATCCCAATATTAATGTCAAAGCTAAAATTAAGCTCATTTTTTAGCTTTCACTGAAATACAAGATTTTTTTATTTTTTTTACTCTATGTAAATTATTAATGTGTCATATTCTCCCTCTTCTTGTGGATTGCATTGTGCAGAATGGTCAGAATCCCTCCAATGGCACTGTTGCAGATAAAGCCGACGGGTATGACATTGGGGAGCTGGCCACCTCCACTTTAATGGGTGAGATAAACACACAGACATAAGCAGGCCCGGCTCATGTTGTGTTTCATTAAGAATCGAACATATGAGAATGGAATAATCCAGCTGGGAAATTGTATTAGCATCCATGGGGGGTTGGTAATGTAATTTCCCTCCTCCTTCGTATCCTCTGGTCTTCTCGCCGTAACGCCGGTGAACTTAGACAGACAGGAGTTGACAGTCAGGTTGACGTTTCTGTCTCACACTCAATATTAAGCTCTGCCACTGAATTTAGCTTCCTCTTCTCTTCTCTTCTCTTCTCTTCCTGCTGGTGCCTCCCACTCTTTTTCATCCCCTTTCCCCCCATCCTGAGTCTGTCTGCTTCATCTCTTCTTCTTCTCTGTTTCTGTGGGAGGTTAATTATCTCAGTAAATGTGTTATGCCTTGCTGAACTTTTCCCAGTGAACGTTCCTTTATGACCCTGGCAGCGTAATTACCACGGATATAGCAGACAAATACAGACATTCAGGCGGATGGCTGAGAGGCTGACACCTGTTTTGGAAGTTGGACAAAAAAATAAAAATAAAAACAAGGTTTTTTTTCCTTTACTGAGACTGAATCACTTTTCAGTCGTGTCTTATTTGAGAAGTGATTTCTGTAGACAGCTGATAACCTAAATGCTCCAATCGGATCATACTGTGCAACTCAGATATTATTACCCAAATATCATCATATTTGAGAAGAATATAATGAAGGACATTTTTTGGTAGAAACAGAAATATCATGCTGATGTGATTTAACAGTAAATGGCTGAAGCCCTGCTGCCTGCACTGAGGAACTGAAATTCTTATTGGTTTCCAAAACATTAATAGTTTTGGGCTGAACAAACCAGATAATGGTTGTTTTGATATTATTACAGAAAAATAGTGGGGCTGAACATGCAAAGATTGTGAAAGAAGTGAAGCATCTGGGGAGGAAGAGTGTGCTCATTAAAGACTGGGATATGATTCAGGGTCAGAGGGCCAACAAAAATAAAGGCGTCCCTGCTCTGGGTACTCTGATGAAAAGCTGATTTCATCGCAGTCAATCTGGTAACCATGGTATAGCTGGAGAGATGGAAAGGATTTTTTGTTTAATTCATACAACACAGGTGAAGTTATCCTCACCAGACGATGTAGAATAATGAGTTGTTGATCCCCTCTTCTTCTCCCCCGGCGTCATTTTGTGGCTTCAGTTGAAATGCCTGATAACAGATGTTCAGGTTCCCCTCAGAACAACAACAGGGTGTTATCTCAGTTCATGAAACAGCTTCAGCTGTGCTTTCTACATAGTGATAGATTGCAAGTGTTAGCTGAGAGTCCCTCGTGTACTCACTATGAAACAACCATGATGAAAACAACTTTTGCAAAGGTATATTTTTTATCAAGGTGAGGTGAGACATTAAATTACCTCGCCTGGATACCTCTGCTTTAAAACATTAATTCTGAGTAATCTGCTTTTAGACATTGCGAGAATGTTAGCATGCTTACCTTAGCATTTAGCTCAGGGCTTCCTGCGCTGCAGCACAGCCTTATAGAGCTGCTAACACGGATGTCGACCCGCTTTGTCTCATTGCTCTCAACAAAAGAATGAGAATAATCATGGGGCAAATGAAATCACGGGGCAAACATCAAGGGATGAGTACATCAGAGGGACAGCACATGTTAGAGGTTTTGGAGATAAAGTCAGAGAGGCCAGACTGGGATGGTTTGGACATGTCCAGAGGAGAGATAGTGAATATATTGGTAGAAGGATGCTGAGTTTTGAACTACCAGAAAGGAGGCCTAGAGGAAGACCAAAGAGGAGGTTTATGGATGTAGTGAAAGAGGACATGAAGGTAGTTGGTGTGAGAGAAGAGGATGCAGAAGATAGGATTAGATGGAGGCAACTGATTTGCTGTGGCGACCCCTGAAAGGGAAAAGCCCAAAGGAGAAGAAGAAGACAGGAGAAACAACCAATATCTACATCTTTTATGCCGGACCTCACTGTCACTGGAAAATCTCACATTGTTTGGATCTCAATTGTTCCCCGCCGCAGTCACCGCTGTTGCCTTGATTTCCTTTGGGTGTTTTTCAGACCACAGCCCTTTCAAACCAAACCTAATTACTCGCCAACTGGAAAATTAAAGTCAGAATTAAGTTTTCAATTAGGCCACCTTTCAGATGTGATTACAGGTTTTGTTATAGGTTGATTTCCACATTGTTTCTTAAATAACAAGCTTCCCGCTGGTGTTCACACCCCCTCTTTGTTCATCCGCTCTATTTCTTCACAACATACAGAAGGGAGTCGTGCACAGCATCCAAGTCAAATCAGGTGATGGCATCTCATGCCATATATGATCACTTTCAATTAGATCTCTATAAATATTAATGCTACAATAAACATATTTTGAGTAAACATAGTAAACATGGCAGAACACCACAACAAAACAAGAGCCTCCAGGTGTTGCAATCGAAGGAAAATGATATATTCTGATGGTTTTTGGTGTCGGAGTAAAGGCGACCAGCTCAACTCCCTCCTTCTATTGGACTGCTTCAATTTCTCTTCTTCTGCTCTTTGTTGTTTTCATCTCAAAGCCTGTTACTTTTGATCCTTTCCTCATCTTAACATTGCTCCAACTATCATCTTCCTATAACCTATTTTTCGTATTCTTTTGCTTTTGGCATTTCCTTTCACTGTGCCTTTGTAATTCTTTAATTTACCTCCTCTGTTGTATGACTTTGGTTTGCTGTCACTTTCAATTCCACTCTTTATTTCCCTGGACTTTTCTACTTGTTACTTTTGTGATTAAAATAATGGCTTCTTTGTACTTTTGTTCAGTGACTCCACAGGTTATGAATAACATATTTCTCTAGATACACGGGGATATAGCACCTCTATTAGATACTGCTTGATGGGAGTCCGATGATGACATGGATCACATTCATAGATTTGAGGCTGGAGTCAGAGTTTGCATACAAAGTCGATGCAGCGATACAGGCAGTGGGGCCAGCTTAAAGCTAATGTCTGTACAGATGGAATGAATAAACACTCGCTGCACAAACAGCCTGCTGGTCAAATCCAAACATGGTGCTTGGAAAAAATATACTTCCCCTTCTGTTTGCTTGATTACAGTAAATCATCTAAAATATGAAGGACTTAATATGAAGGACTTGTGATTTGCCACAAATATTCAAATGTAATTTTATTAATATCAAGATTCCAGTTAAAGCTAGTTCTTAATGTAGAAAATCCTGAAAGATCAAGCTGGAAAGTGTCCATTAATTAGATGTTTTAGTCTAATTTACACGTATCCCTCTGCAATGATGCCAGTAAAAACAGAAACCCCTTTATTTGTATTTTAATTATCTTAGATGTTTTATTCTTTTCTTTCAATTTTATTTGTATGTATTTTATTTATATTTCATATTTTGCATTACATTTATTATAACTGTTTATTTTGTATTTACACTTTTTATTTCATGTTTTGTTAAAAAATATTTACTGAGCATGCAATTTATTATATTATCATGCGTCTTACAAAACATTTCAGTCAAAACAAGATCAAAATGGCTTTGTGCTGCTTTGTCAGTACATTTTTATTTTTCATTGTTATTTTGCACATCCTGATTTTTATTATGTTTTACTTTGCCACTGAGCCTGAAAGTGATGTCAGTACCAAACAGGAATTATGTTTTCTTTGCTGTGATCTTTTCCTGCTTGCTTCAGAAGATTTCGTCCTCTACTACCACTCTTATTGGGTATCCCATCTGTTCACTTGGTTGACATTTTACCTAATCCCCATAATCAAAACATATCTCTCTATCTCTTCCTCTTATTAAGGACTGGTGGCCACAATAAAGGAGCATATCACCAAGCCCACGGCGATGGCCCAGGGGCGAGTTGCTCACCTGATTGAATGGAAGGGCTGGGGCGGAGGCGGTGAGGCAAGGGGTGGTTGGAGTGGGGCTTGGGATAAAGGAGGTGGAGGCTGGGGGGGGATGGGGGCTGAGCTGCAGGAGGATGAACAATTCTACTCCCAAATGACGGATGAGATCAAGGAAGCTCGTTTTGCTGCAGGTGAGACCTAAAGGATGGACTCAATCCATGAACAACTAGATGTGGTCAGTGGAGAGGAAGTCATGCTCACTTCTGTCTGGGGTGTTGTCTTGGTTAGCTCAAAGCATCTAAAAATCAATAGCATTACATCAACCACAGAGTGTCCATGATCTAGTGTTTCAAGTTGAGATGGAGGGAAAAAAAAAAAAGCAACAAAAAACCAAAAAGCTGTTTATTTCTTTGAAACGGGACATAAAACTAAATTAAGTGCCTGTTGTTTCACAGGGGTGGCGGAGCAGTTCGCCCTGGCTGAGGCAGCCATGGATGTGTGGTCCATGACAGACAGCCTGGAGCAACCCTCCACCTCGCTGCAAGGTGGGCCCCTACAGAAATAGCACTTTGTCTTTGATTGTCTTGAGTGTACAAACGTAACAGATCCATTATGACTGAACAGGAGAAAGCAGAACAAGTCACTGGAGAAGACAGGTAACATTTCTTCTGAAATACTTTCTGATGTGGCATAAATTTTGAACATGAATTTATTTCAGCGACATGACAAGATCCACAATAGTTAATTGTGATCCACAATAGTTAATTGTGACTGTGATGATTAAGATGATGATGACCTATCTAAAATCAGGGATCATACTCCAGTCATCCTCAGTCTGTTTGCATCTGAATGCTGACATTCCACCCTCAGCAGGTCTGACTTGCGGCTCCAGAACTCCAGAAGCTCTAAGTGTCTTTGTAAAGATCAGTTAATGGACCACTTTGAAGTTCTGCATGACGTCTCTTGGCCCTCAGATTAGACAAATTACTATACATTCACATTATAGTAAGAACCAAACCTCAGAGACCACACAGGAGAGATTGGCTTGACTGAGTGATGAACTCATCAATCTGAAGGTTTTATTGTGTTCATGACACTGATGAAGGTTGTCTGGGTCCAATTACACAACAGTGTGGTTCTACCTCCTCAAAGTTATGCTGTGGGCCAGGAGAATGGTACACGACCACCACCTCCAATCTCACCACCATCACCACATTCGTCACCACCACCATTTCCAGTTCCATCACCATCACAATTACTACCACCACCACAATCATCATCATCACCACCACCATAAACAACTTCATTGCTGCCACTACCACCATCATCATCATCACCACCACCATCCAGTGGCGGGCCATGCATTTCATACGTAGGCCTTCAGTGATGTTCTACTTAGTCAAACTTGAATAAATACATCCCATGATATTGTAAGCAGCTCCAATCTCTGCCACCAATGTAGCGTTCAGGACTGAGGGGTATATAACTTCTGTCAAATGGCACAAAATCCATCACTTCTGAAGAGGCTTCAGCCCTACTTCTTTTATTGTCACTCGCACAGAAGAACCCCATGGTCACATCTTTTATAGACATCACGCAACTACAACCATCATAACGTAATGCCACAACTTTGTTCAGGCAATATTCATATTCCTCACAAAAGCAGGGCTCGAAATTGCGACCATTTTGGTCGCATATGCGCCCAAATTTTTATCAGTGCAACATTTAAATATATTTGGGAGCACCGGTGTGAATAGGGAAAAAAATCTGGTGCGCCTTTTTTTCCCCTCTTCTCTCTCGCTCTTTCTCTCTCTCCATAGAGCAGGGGTCACCAAATGGGGGACCGCGGTCCGTGATGGTTCTGTCCGGACCCGTCACCACTCTATGATAAATTCACAAGAGTAGATTTTCTTGGCGCATTTTTACTTGCAGTTCGCTGCTACAGACGGGGGGCGCTGCTCCTCCAGTTAATACAGTAATAGCGCCACTCAGTTCAGCCAATCAGATCGTTTGTCTACCCTGAGCTGTCAGCGTACCAGGAAGTGAGACAGCCCGCTGCCGCTGTGAGTTTACCGCTACAGCGGAGCACAGAAGGAGGGAGACAGCATAGCTCCAAACGAAGGGAGGTCAACAATGAGTGGATGAAATTTATGTTTATTCCTCCGTCAGGCAGTTCAAAACCATTTTACCTCATATGGTCTGAACACATAACATGAAGCGTCACTCTGAAACAAAGCACAGATCTTTTCTGCAGAATTATCCCCTGAAGTCCGAGCTGAGGGCGAAATGACCAACAAAATGCAAATGAATGTTCACTAAAGGCATGGTGGAGTTTAGGGCAACATAAAACATCTTTTGGTGATGGGACAGTTGTGAATAAGTGCTTAGAAAACAGAAAGATGAGATGTGTGGAAAAACTCCCAATGTCAGCATCAAAAGCAACCAGAAAATCAGAAATATTAACAGCTTGATGCAGCTATTCAGAGAGCACTATGCATATACAGTATGTGGACACTGATGAGTTGTAGCTTGTGTGTGTGTCAGGTTCCTTCACAAAGTTAAGGAGCTCTTTGCTGAGTGTAACATCACTATGATACACACACAAGGAGAGAGGACATACATGCAGCAATAAAAGATGCTGATCTCTTGGTCTCTTTCACCAACATTACAGAGACCACCACCTGGTGACCACCACAAGGTGTGGCCACATGCCCCTTTCTCTCATGAAGAAAGTTCTGTTTGCATTTTACCCCTGAAAGAGCCAGTTTTTATTCATGTTTTCTGAACATGTTAATGTTTTTTTTTACTTGAAGTTTAGGCCATCAGTTCTTTAGGCTGGGATGTCTTTAATTTACGAGAAAAAGGATTATTCAGCTCTTTTTGCACTTTATTTCTTAATTCCGAGGTTTGTGTGTTCTTCAATCTAACATAAAGGCTTAAAATTTATTTTCCTGGCTCTACTGTTATTTATGGTGAGGTCAAAGAGCTCGCTGTGCACTCACTTAAACATATCCTGCATTGAAAATTGATAATAAATGATAATGTGGTTATAGTGGCTGGCTATAAGACACAAACTGGACTTGGGTTTGGACTTTTTACCAAGAGGAAATTTTTCTGACCGGACCTCCGTGACTTTTAATTGAATACCCCTGGTGTAGAGGGTCCTCCTGAGGAGAACTTTGTTGCTGGGCCTTCAGTGAAAAGGTGGATGAGGGACTGAGAGCCAGGAGACCCAACTAATGTTACAAACATGTTTACAATAGTGTTGACGGTGAATAAAATACATGCCATGTTACATATATTGTCTGTACACCTTGCTTTTGGGTAGGTGATCCTAAAGTCTTTGCTGGTGCTACTAACTTCTAAATTTGGGAGCACCAGTGCTACCAAGAAAAAAAGTTAATTTCAAGGCATGAAAAGGAAAAATAAGATCAGCAATGTCATCAGCTCGCTGGCCACTAGATACAGTACATCCTCATATTCAACAAAATGCTCCTCGACACCCAATTCCGTTATGTAGACAAATGTGATCTTGGCAGCGATACCCACGTCTGCTGTCTCATCCACCAATAAGCGACGAAGAGATTTTTTTACATCCCGATTCAAAGCGGTGATGAATTGCGATTGTCAGTGTTCGTTTGTTTGTTAGTTCGTTTGTTCATCTGTCCACCAAATATCTTCGCAACTGTTGCAGATGCAAGATGAAACAAAAAGCAAATTACTCAGGCAGCAAAACGGATTAAAAGGAGATGATGACTTTGACCTTGGGAAAACTAGGTCACGGTCAAATTTCAACTTTTGTACACTCAGGAACCAGATAGGATAGAAAGACGAGGGGGAAGGCCAGTGTAAGACCCTAGATCAAAGTTAGTGTTTTGATCTACTTATGCACTAGCTTTTATCTATGGTCTTACTCACACTGGCCTTCTCCATATGCACTAGTATATGCAGTAATCAGATACTACTTTCAGAATTCCCTGGCCTACCCTGAAAGTAGGTCTGGGTAGGTCAAAGTAGTTTATAACCTATTCATTGAGCAGCGAATCAAAAGTTTTTAAAAGCACCGTAGCTTGCAAATGTCCAGTCGTGCTTTGGTGTGTCATTGCTGCCTTGGTTAAACAATTCAAGTTTTACAAATTTCAGTGTGGCCCAAACACCAAATTGATCCTTTACAAACCAAAGGCATTCCCAGGAGAACAATTTTCAGCGTCCCTTGGAGCTTGTCATCCATGGGTTTTGTGCGTAATTAGTTGTCTGGAAATGGCGGAAAAACCTTTTTCAAGTCTGGGACAGGTTAGCTAGTTTAGGGATTTGATGACGAAATCTTTGTTTTTTCCTCCTTCAGCCATTGTGTGATCAAAAAGCAAGTACATTTTCCAAGTGCGTAGTACTACCTTTTCTGAAGTGAGTATCCAATCACAGGACACACACATGTCAGGACAACATGAGGCCAGCAAAAAGGCACTAGAGTCGCCAGCTTGTGATGTAATTGGCTATCGCATATGTGCCTGTTCATTCAGTGCACAGATGCCTGCATGCTGGATTCTGAAGGCCTTGGACAGATTACAACCTGTCAGGTTGAACCTGGCAACATAAGCTAGATGAATTCTGACTAGATAAAACCACTCGAACCTAAAAATAGAATACTGACCCAGTGTTGGCCCATGCCATATTATATCCCAATGTCTATATGTCTATAGATATTTATGGAAAATGCATTAAAACAGTGTTCTCGTTTGCGTGCGTCCTTACATCTCTGACGTACATTTTCTGACAGGGACGCACAATCATCAGACAGTGTACATCCCTGGGACACAAGATTTAAATGCACCTCCATTAAAAAAAATAGTCACAACTTTTTCCATTTCTCTGTTCAAATTTCGAACCCGGAAATTGCCATTATGTTTTGATCTTGTGCGAAAAACTCGTGTCATGAGAAACTCGCGCCATGAGACTCATTCTCATTCTCATTCTGCCTTATTAAAATCAACCAAATGGCAACGCAACGCATGCTCGTTTTACATGCTGCAGTGAGAGTGAGGAGTTAGTTAGACCGTCCAGAGCAAGAATAAGCTGTCGCCTATACTTGGGACTCTCCAAGTATAGGGGAGGATGTTAAAGTGCCTGTATCTGCAGATGTGATTAAGCACTATACAAATAAAGGCCGATTGATTGATTATCACCATGCCTCAAAAAAATATGTAAAAGTTGTAGAAAAAGCAAGTGACAATGAGTGCTTTCTTGCATAAAGGCAATCAAAAGTTAATGAAGAAAAAGAGACGTATGTTATGTATAATATAACGTATGATATTCCTGAAATTTGTGTGGCGAAGGCTCTTTCAGCTTGGTGCAGTGTCCACCAACTATTGAGTGAAAAGCAAAAGTGAGAAAAAAACTGCATTAAATCTGTCTTTATTTCTAAAACTGTTTTTTTTAAATAACTACCAGGCTTTATCATTTTGATAAAACTAATATATTATTTGATTTTTTTTTTTAGTTAAAAAGTTATGTTATTAATAAAAACATTAAAATTAACAGTTTTTGTACTTTTTGTATTGTAAAATTGGCAAAACTCAATTCTTGTGTACGCCTCTACTGTATATTCTGTTGTTACTTTTGGGATGCATAAACTTCATGTAAGGATGCACAAATTTTACTTGAAGTGCATATCAGAGATGCAATACTTTCTTGAGGTAAAATGAACTCTTAAAACATAATTAACTTTTATCATAAATATTATTGTGATTTCTAGTTATGTTGCCCTGATGGCCCACCACTGCCACCATCAACATCACCATCAACATCACCATCACCACCAATGCAATTTCCTCCGGGATCTATCTATCTATCTATCTATCTATCTATCTATCTATCTATCTATCTATCTATCTATCTATCTATCTATCTATCTATCTATCTATCTATCTATCTATCTATCTATCTATCTATCTATCTATCTATCTATCTATCTATCTATCTATCTATCTATCTATCTATCTATCTATCTATCTATCTATCTATCTATCTATCTATCTATCTATCTATCTATCTATCTATCTACCACCATCACCACAAGCAGAGCCATTATCATTGCCACCACCATCAACACCATTATCATCACCACCACCTTCACCACCACCACCACCGTCACCATCAACCGCACCATCACCACTACCACTTAAAATCCTGATAACCCCATCTTTCTGTGGCTCAACTCATTTTCCAGTGTTTTAACAGACGCCTGATTTGACTATTATTCCCCCACAGCAACACAAACCCACTTCTTGTCTCAGATCCTGTTGGACGGTGGAAGCATCAGCATTCCTCAGCACCTGTATCACATTCATGCCCAGGCTTACAATGACAGCATGGCACCTCACCTGGTCCCTCCACCAGTGTTAAATGCCATCTCTCCAACGTCCATCACCCAGCAGGACAGAGACCATCCCTTAGAAGACAGAAGCACAGTGATGCCAGAGGCTGATGTTCGACACGTGGACAGCAGCTCGCTATCAGAGGATGATGTCTTTTACAACTAGGCTTGATGGAATCTCTAAAGTGAAGCTCACAGAGAGGACTTGAGACTCAATCACCAGCAATGACAGACAAATAATATACTGTATTAGTGAGATTTCTTAAGACTTTACTGGACAGGCTTCTGGCCTACAGAGACTCCAGATGGTGTTTTATCCCTGGGTGAAGCATAATCTTTTGTGAATGTACAAAATTACTATGTTATATTTTTTATTATGTAAATTAAAATCCTTTCATATTATATGTAAAACTGAACTGTGAAGAATACAATTCTAGAGTAAATATCTTGTTATAAAGCACCCGTTGTGACCAGTTCTGGTTTTTCGCACACACTTTCTGGTTAATAATTAAGGAATGGCAACATCCAGATAATTAGAGTGCAAATAATATGCAAAATTAAAAGTGGTTGCTCAGGCAAATTTAGATAGAGGTCTGTTGAAAAGAAGTCTCATCTATGATTAGCGCACATTCACAGGTTTGTGTGAACGACAGGTTCAGGGAGTCATGCAGAAAAGAAAAAAGTGAAGAAAAATGCAGGGAAGGTTGGTGTGTGTACCTCATTTATGTCGTCAGTTTGTTTGCAGGAGATGAGAAGAGAATGGAGGTGTTAATATCACCTGTCATGGTGTTCTTGGTTCAAACGAAATGAAGCTGTGGTGCAGCATGACTCTTTCCCCTGTTTTTATCTCTAGAGCAGCTCTGGATGGCGTTTAATTGATTTAGAGAGAGAAAACCACAACAAAATGTATGCAGTACTTTAAGATAAGAAAATTGCATTTTAATTCCCTGGGGTGGCAGCTGTGCACGTTCTATTTTTCTGTGAAGAAAAATATGAGCAGTAGGGATGTAACACACAGGTTGCTGTGCCAGAGACATTTGGCAGTTGTTCCATCTACTGAGTGGAGTTGTGGTTCTAAACAGAACTTCTAATTCTTGTGAAGATGCAATAAAAATGAACCGATCTCGGGACAGAACCAACTCAATTATTCTCCTCTGTATGTGCAAAAATAAATACGCATATATTTCACAAGATGCCCTGAGATAAACTGGCAACTTGTCCAAGGTGTACTGTACATGGACTCTGACCCTAGTCAACTGGGATAGCCTCCAACGTCAACCCATGACCCGTATTGGATAACCCACTGACGACGAGAAGATTATTGATCGTCTTCAGGAAAATGAATGAATATTTCAGCCACAAGATGGCAGTAAAGGGTCTGAAGTTTCAAAAGCAGCATAAATGGTTAAATGGAAGAGGATGTGATGAAGTACAACGTGCTCTGAGAGGAGAATCACCACATGAAATGTTTTTTTTTTATCTTTGAGTGACAATCTCGGCAGCACGGTGGTGCAGTGGGTAGCGCTGTCGCCTCACAGGTAGAAGATTCTCAGTTTGAGTTCTTTCTGTGCAGACTTTGTACAGTATGTCCTTCTCATGTCTGCGTGGGTTCTCTTTGGGTTCTCCGGCATCCTCCTACCTCCAAAAATAAGCACTTCAAGTGAATTGATCATTCCAAATTACCCATAGGTATGAATGGGAGCATGAGTGCACCGGTGTCGTACTCAGGGTGTCCCCCACCTCTGTGGGGGGCTCTAGTAACCAACCCCGTGACCCACAAAAGCAGATGAAGCAGATAAGATGAATGAATGAATGAATGAATGAATGAATGAATGAATGAATGAATGAATGAATGAATGAATGAATGAATGAATGATTCTCATGCTTAAATTATGAAGTCACCACACTCCAAAAGTATCTGGCGGTACTTTTCAGTTTGTAGTTTATACTTTCCAAAAACAAGTACATACAGAATAAAGATAAAGACAAAACACTCCATCCATATCCGTATACATAATGGCTCTTAAATCATAAGGAGACCAGGTAAAATAGTCTTTGGTTAAAAAAAATGCATAGGACCTCCTCCTCTGAAGATACGTAATACTCATTGAAGGCAAAACACCACTTTCCTCAGTTCGAGGTGATTATTCATCTATTACAACATAATTATTAAAATAATATTCAATTTCTTTAATATTGTATTCCATTTCTGCTGCTACCAGCCTTATTTTTGCATTTTACTTTGAAAAGTCCTAAGAGAAATGTTGAGGGGAAATTGCCATTTGGACCACTACCTGCCTTTAACACTACAAGATGTCGGTACGACTCAACTCAAGGATGTTTCAGCTATCTGCAAAACCAAAATGTACTTGTGGAGAAATGTGGTTACATGAGCGCACGAGGCACAAGGTCCAAGCTTTAGTTTCCATCTCCACTCGAAATTATTCTGTGTGGACACACTTTTAATAATGCTGTGTAAAAAAGTGCAGCAAATGAGATAATGTGTAATCTTCCCATTGGACGAAATCCTGAAAGTTACAATACGAGACAAGACAATAAGCTCTGATAAATTTTAATCATGGAAGCCTCCAGCTAATGCCACTTTTGTTTGTGTGCAAACATTGTTATGGTTGGGAAATGAAAAAGTGATATCATTACTTTAGCTGGGATTGTGTTACAGTTAATCAGGCAAGATGGATTCACGTCTGCTTGGATAAAGGTCAAGCGACGTGCGTATTTCCTGTGTGTCACCGCTTAGATTTCTTTGGCCAAGTCTTCGATTATTCTCTTCATCTGGAGGAGAAAAGAAAACAGATAAGAAGAAAAAGGGAAAGAGAAGAAGAGATTGTTTTTAATCCAGTCTGTCCTCATCAGGGAAATTACTGTGTAGCTCATTACAACCCATATTTAAGCGTGTTGTTAAATGTGACCTCCGGTAGCCATCGTAATTATGACAGGAGCTACAGCAGATTCATGTAATATATGTATGTAATATAAAGAAAAAGAAGCTCTCATCTGGAGGAGGTTCCCAGAGTGACGTGTTACTGAATGAGTCTGGATGAGTTGATGTGTGCTTGTTAGCCTCTCCCGCCACTCAAAGACTGTGTGTGTGTGTGTGTGTGTGTGTGTGTGTGTGTGTGTGTGTGTGTGTGTGTGTGTGTGTGTGTGTGTGTGTGTGTGTGTGTGTGTGTGTGTGTGTGTGTGTGTGTGTGTGTGTGTGTGTGTGTGTGTGTGAATGAGTGAATGCTGTTGTGTGTTGTGAAGCGCTTCGATGGTCAGAGTAGAAAGTTTGTAAAAGTTCAGTCCAGTCGGGGAACAGTCATTTGCTGTTTTGAGAAACTTTGTCCATTGCAGTTGTTTACATCTGAAGATGTATCATTTGAATTCAGAACCGGTCATTATGCCTCCTCCATCCTGCATAATTTGAATGAAACCAAACTAAGACACAGTCTCCTTAGCAAAGTTCTTGTGGTTGGGACCCAGAATCAAGCTGCATGTGTTATTTGGTTAGATTACAAGTGTGAGCGCCGGCATGTGCAAACACATGTATTACATTTCATATATATCACCTCTGACCATGTGATGAGTCCAAGCAGCCTCCCCCTGTCCGTTACAAACAGCGTCTGGGTTCCCGTCACACTCAAGATGTTGTGGACCTGAGAAAATGTGGTGAAACACGGTGTGAAGATTCAGCGAGATATGTTCCTTCAGTTCGTCTCTGAGACACAAGTTAAAGTAATCATACCTGATATCTGAGGCAACAATTAAATTATCAGCGATATACCATCCCCATTTCTATTGATAATGCTTAATAACAAATAGTTTCTCTTTACTCGTTGAGCGAATACAGAGAAACATTTGTTTCTGTTAAAAAAAAATTCTGTTCTTATCTTCTAGCATCTCCTGTGGGAATCGTGTAGTGGAGGCTCTTCACCTGCTGAATGCTCCACTATGCTTACAAGCCGGTAGCTAGCTGCTGTTGGATGTGGAGCGGTTTTTGTATGACCGAGTGTTCAAGGTGTCTGCCTGAAAACTGCTGCCTGCTGGCTGAACATAAAGATTGTCGCCAGGAGTGCAATCCCTAAAGCCACTATAATATGCTTCACCTAAGGATTCAACTGCAAAGAAATAACTATTCTAATCTAGGTCACTAGGTGAACAGCAACTACTGGTTAAATATCAAATGCATGTCCATAATTCACTGATGTGACGTTTGCCATGTTTCTATAACATTTCTGCCTCCGCCCTTTACCGATGTAAACAATCTGAGTATCTGAGTATCGCCCAAAACAGTATATTTTCAATGAAGCTATATTATTGGCATTTCCTTAAGGACTCTTACTTCCAGAATGGTGGTGTGAGGAGACAACAGGACAGAGTTTGGGTAAATGGGACAGACCTCATGCATATATTCCTCCAGAGCCTGCACAGCATAAAAAATATTCATATTTACATGCATTTTCTGTCAGATGGATAATTGTTGTGCATCAGTATTCATTTTTTATTTTATAAATATGATTCACATTAGTTTTTATTGCCTGAGATTAACTCGTTTGTATGTATGGCTTCCTGATGTTCCTATAATCCCATAAATGTGTCATTTTTGTTAAATTCTATCATAATCCAATATTTCTCTACCGGTAGATAATGCTTTAGAGTAAATGTGATGTCATACGATGAGCTTCTACATAATCCAGACCTTTGATTCAGTTCTCTTCCTCTTTCCGCAGCTGTTTTGCATTCATTAAAAAATTCTAAATAGTTAGATCAGACAGTTCCCTCCTTTTCCTCGCCTGCAACTACCTGTGACTCTCCCCACCGTTTACCTCGGTCTTACTGCGGCGCAGGAACATCAGCAGATCAGATCGGTGAACAAACCCCAGCAAAATTTCTAAATCTCCGACAGAAGAGAAGAAAATAAATCAGTATTCTGATTTTGTCACTTGCAGGAGTTTCAAGTGGGTGCAGCTTCTCCAGTGGGCTGTGACGGTAAAAATTCATCCATTTGATTGCAGCTGTAATGTTCAGCTGGTTCGTTGAATAGTTTCTCACAATAACCAGCTCCTTATCAGGGTCCTCTCACACTGCAGAATTGCTGCAGCTTTTAAGATGACTACAAAATACAATCGTTTTCCTAATCATTTTAGTGGTTTCTGTAAAGATGATCCAATGTGGTGCCGTAGCTGTTTTTGAAAAGTTATGACACCACATGTATGACTTATATTCCATATATTCCATATGTTAAAATATATTTTTATTCTTTGTAGGATAGAAACATGTGAACATGTGAAGAAGTTTGGAATAAAATAGCTATAAATATCTCTGTCTGCCCACCATGTGAGTCCACCACAGGGATTTGAGTTGTGATACAGGTGTTGACAGCGTGCCGAATCTCCTCTGGTCCAGCTGCTTCCTGTAGCTGGACTGATTTCACTCCCAGAAGTTGTCCAACTGATTTAGAGCCAATCCTGTGAAAGAGATGAGATGTGTGTAAAAACAGGAGCTGTGAAACAGTAGTGTAAATCCCAGCCTATTTAGATAGATAGATAGATAGATAGATAGATAGATAGATAGATAGATAGATAGATAGATAGATAGATAGATAGATAGATAGATAGATAGATAGATAGATAGATAGATAGATAGATAGATAGGTAGGTAGGTAGGTAGGTAGGTAGGTAGGTAGGTAGGTAGGTAGGTAGGTAGGTAGGTAGGTAGGTAGGTAGGTAGGTAGGTAGGTAGGTAGATAGATAGATAGATAGATAGATAGATAGATAGATAGATAGATAGATAGATAGATAGATAGATAGATAGATAGATAGATAGATAGATAGATAGATAGATAGATAGATAGATAGATAGATAGATAGATAGATAGATAGATAGATAGATAGATAGATAGATAGATAGATAGATAGATAGATAGATAGATAGATAGATAGATACTTTATTAATCCCGGAGGAAATTTAGCTTCATAATATAGGGAAACTCTAATTCTGAAGGACATTTATCATTCACCACTCATTCCTTTTGAAACTATTTTTGGGTTGTAAGGATTTGCAAGATGAGTAGTTGTGATTTGATGGTGATAACAAAGGAGGATCGAAGATGATTGTTCCCTGCTACAAACACGAGCAGGCTGCTGCCAAACAATGTCAGGGGCTGATGGACTGCAACTCTAAAATACAATAACAGGGCTGAGCTTCAGGCAGCACTGGATGCGATTTTCTGGTAGTTTACGTTGTCTGGACAGATGACGGGATAATGTTTGTCAGACGAATAGTTTACGTGATCTGTGTCTGGAGGCTGTCGAAGAGGACCTGTGATGAGCCTGACTTCTGCTTCTATCTCAGCTTCTCAGGCTGATGAGGACATTTAATAGAAAAACTCTAAATCGGATCTACAATATATATCTCTAAAGCAATTCTCATAATTGATGCCGAACAATGGTCACACACATTGTCATGGGTCAGTTCTCATGTCTAACTACAATCAGTGATTTCTTGTTTACTTCTAGAGGAATGCTTACTGAGGAAAATTAATGATCACAATGTGTGGCGCACTGGCGTCGTGCCCGGAGTTTCCCCCGCCTAACGCCCTAAGACAGCTGGGATAGGCTCCAGCTCCCCGTGACCCGCTACAGCGGATAAGCGGTTTGGAAGATGAATGAATGAATGAATGTGAATGTTGGTGTTCCCTGTTGTTACCTCATCAGTGATGGTGGTGGTTCAGTGAGTGGTTGTGAAGAGAATCACTGGAGAGTGTTTTCATTATATAACCCTGATTACAAAAAAGTTGTGACTCTTTAAAACTTTAATAAAAAGAAAAATATCCTAATTCTCTAGTCCTTTTTGACACTCAGTTTAATTGAAAACAGTACAAAGAGAATACATCAATACAAGTTGTGTCTGATCAGCATCATCGATTTTAATAAACATGCCCTCCCTCCATCCATTTCCTTTTAGACAGTATGATCACAACTGTCTCATCTACATCTGCTTACCCATGCTGTGGGTCATGGGTTAGTTGGAGCCTATCACTGGCTTTAAGCAAATGAGCAGGTTACACCCCAGATGAGTTGCCAGCTCAACGAAGGGCCAAAGAAAAGACAAACAAACACACATGTTGAAATTCACTCCCAATGTAGCCTTCAGAATAAAACATCTCTTAGATAAACATGAGTTTTCTGACCAATAAAAGTTAAAAAAAAAAAACACTTTGAAAAGGAAGTTGTTTTAAAATGATCCATGTTACTTAGGATGACATCGTCACGTGACCACAGGGACAAAACCTGCTGTGCTCTAGTGAGACGTGGTGTATTTACTCACGACGGGCAGGCCTTCAAGAGAGAGGGAAGGTGTGGGAGTCTCTTGCTGATAGAGAGCGCATCATAGAAAGATGGCCGATGTCCAGAGCGAGCTACGGCGTTGGCCAGCAGAGTAGCGAGGAGGATGGGTACCACATGGCTGAACTGACCAGTTAACTCTACAGCCAGGAGAGCTGGGGACACGGAGTGTGTCATCGATCCCGAGAAGGCAGCTGCACCTAAAACAGTAAAAAACAACAACTTTTAGAACAGTTATAGGGTATTTACACGACTGATACTTCTTTTGATCTCCACTTCATACATAATTCATTTCTTTTTAACAAAAAAAGTCTATGTCCAAAACCCAAGTTCAAATTAATACGATTAACATTTTTATCAGATTCTACAATAATTAGTCCACTAATTAATATTGTTAGTGCAGAAAAAACTTTCTGCAGAAAATTATTAAAAATATCAAGCATTTTGTGTTTAACTGATTTTCTCTTTTTTCTTTGTGTGCAGGAGCATGATGAGGGACAGTTTTTACCACGACTACAGGAGTCTGACAGCCCCTTTTATGGTTGGTAACCGCATTCTGAAGATCTGAAGACATTTCAAAGCGCTTTACAGATGGAAAACCAACAATGCCCTGAAGACCATGATGAATGATGAAGACCAAAAACCCACTCAGGCAACAGAGTCCACTATTATTATGTCAAATATGAATAATAGACAGCTTATGAAAACACTGGTTGGTGTAACACTGTAGACATGCCTCCATACATTACTTCTACACGAATGAGTTATTGATCTTGTTTTTCTACCAGCTAGTGCATAACCCCCAGGATTGATAGACGGCCACTGCCGCCCTGAGGTCCCTCCTGCGGAGGACGCATAAGCTACTCCTTCTCCAAGCAAACGACCCAAAGCCGCTCCTAGAAAATAGAAATTCAATTTTAAGTGTATCTCAAGGTTTTCCCATTATGGTGGTAGACAATGCAAATGAAAATTCTCCTATGTTTGTTCCCTCCACTCACCATAGACAAACATCTGCATGAAGTATCCGGCCGGCAGAGGCAGGGTGCAGACGAGGATGAACATCCACATCTCCAAACCAACAACAGAAGCACAGAAAACTCTCAAAAACATCTGAACAGCTCTACTAGAACGTGTCTCACTGAAGATGAGTCACTGTCAAATATTTCTTTTAACAATCTATTTTGCACAAATAAATATTGAATCATGCTCCTTTATGTGCTGAATTTGCATGTTGTATTTGGAAGACCAACTGTTATAACAACCAATCCTCTTTGAAGAGGTTCTGTAACTTTCATAGACATTCAAGCATTAGACACTTTACAGTGGATCCATGCAGAAATGCTCAGATATGCTGCTTAGAATTACGCTACAATAATCTGCTACAAGATCTTGGAATATAAATGAGAATGATCAATATGTAGCTGATGGTTCCTGATCAGTGCAGTGACTCATCCATTATTTGGTTCTCTGCTGATATTTCTAATTCCTTCAACCTGCAGTATTATTATGCGTGAGCATGAGATGATTCAGTCAAATCTTAAAATGTCTGCAGCTCAGGAATGTGACCAGTGTGGGTTAATTGTGGGCCACGGTGACCTCAGAAAACAAGCAGAGGTGGTGAATCAGCTCTGAACCTTGTTAATGATGTTTATTAGTGCTGACTGACTCCTTAATTTGTGTTTTTATTGTTTGTACCTTCATGAGCAGAAAGACAACCAAAGTAAGGACAGGACTCCCAGATGAACTCCATTCCATTAGTGGCTGAACAGAGGCATTGTGGGATGGAGCGGTCCACTGGCTGCCATCCAATAGGGAGGTGAGAAGCTGCTTCATAGTGAGCTGTGAAAGAGAATTTGTGATTATCACTGCAGACCGATTTACGTCAGTCGTTTTGCTTCTCATCTCGTCGTTCTTTAAATCGTGGCACGATGTGTTGTTTTTTAACTTTTAGCGTTCTCTTTATCAGACCGGTTCCTTTCAGCTGATTTCTTGATTCAAGGTCTGGCAGTAATCAGACTGGGTGTGACTCGTGAAAGTATGGCTAATCACAGTTAATTCATGATTTAACAAGGGGGGGGGGGGTACTTTTTCCTATAGGGCCAGGTAGGTTCAAAAATATTTTTTCCGTTAATATATGACACCACCATTTAGAAACTGTACTTAATTTTGTACTTAATGTAGTTTCAATTGTGTAATAATAACATTTGTTTAATGATTTGACACTTGAAGTTCAACAAATAATCACAATCCTGCTTGCAGCAGAGTAAACATACATCACCAGTTCCAGATCAACATAATCGTCATCCTCACATTCATCAACCACACTGTTTGAATAGTAAACACACTCACTGCTGGTTTTTAAATGAGGTGTGCTGAAGCATAGTGCTTTTAATGTAGCATAAAGCAAAGGCTTACCAATGTGTCACTGATGAAGTAAGTGTGTGTGTGTGTGTGTGTGTGTGTGTGTGTGTGTGTGTGTGTGTGTGTGTGTGTGTGTGTGTGTGTGTGTGTGTGTGTGTGTGTGCAGTGTGTTCCTTCTACTTGAAGGGTTCATTAGTCACATAGGAGATCCACAATGTCCAAATACACACTGCTTGTGATGAGTGATGTTCCCAATGCATTTGCCCATGAACAGACTCTAATCCTGTGCAACAAATCAGTCTGTTTTACCACCCTGCAAAATCTGCATAAAGCAACATGTCAGGTACAGACACCTGTGTCATGCTGTCTTCTCTAAACATACTATAACTGATGAAGAGACTTGACACAACTCCTCATCACCCTGTACCTCACTTTAACCTAGATTACGTACCTTTCAAGCATCTGACTTGAAGTTGAGCTGGGAATACAGATAATTTCAATAGAACAGTAAGAATGTTCATCCAAGCATGTGTTGCTGTTATTAGGTTACAACCTAACAAAGTTAATGGTGTGAGTTATAGAAAGTAGAGTTCAGAAACAGAGGAGCGCTGCAGACTGAAGGAGTTCTCTTGCTTACCTCAATGGTTTTCCAGTTGAACCTGTTACTCATTGTGTTATAAATTTAAGACAATCAGTTACTTGATTAATTTCTATATTGTCATTATTTTAGATCATATAATGATGACATAACTGTCATTAATATTGTTGTTGTTGTTGTACTGTGACGTCAAATTTATTTCCATTTTTTGACAATAACACCATCTTGTTACACACCTGTCACACCTTACAACATTACACACACACAAAAACACACACACGCGCAAACACACACTCAAACACTCACACACACACAAAACAAGAGAAGAAATATTGTCTTCAACTACAAGGTTATTTATAATTCATTACGTAACATAAATGGATTACTGTGTGGCGCTTTGGCTCGGCGACGTGTTTTCAACAGTTTTCAGACGGTAAAGCTCAAAGGGCAGATTGCTGTGTTTGTCTTTCTGTGACATTTATTCAATAAGAACAATAAAGGGCAGCTCAAGCCTTATCATTTAAAGGTGTAATATGAGGACTAAAGTAACATTAAGCCTGAACTTCACAGCTGAATCACAACTAAATATATTTTTAATGACGATCAGTTCAAAAACAGGAAACAGCGTGACTGAGACTTCACATTCTGCTTGGTCCTACCTTAGAGGCCATGTGTTGACCAGCAGACTCGGGAAACGTCAGACATGCCAGGATGAAGGCCACCATGCCAGAGTATAGACTCTTCCTACGCAGAGGTACTCATGTAAATAAAATATTTCAATGTTATCTTAGTACTAATTTCTTTTCTAATTTATACTTAGCCATTTATTAAGTAATAATCGTCTCTGCACTCTGTATGACCTCATCCATCTGTACTTGAACATCCTTTCAATGAGAAGTCAAATATTTATAAAACAAGATCTAGTTTGAATACCATTTACATGTGGCCTGAATGAGCCTGTCTTGGCTTAATTCATATTTTATACTATAAATACTACATTTTTATTTTATTCTGTAGTTGGAGGGTGGTGTGCTAATAGATTAGCCTCATAAACACATCAGTCTGTTTCAATTGAACCTTTGCTATATCTACAACATCTGATGACTGCAGATGATTATCATCTGTATTACATGTAGAAATGATCTCTCACTCTGCTGTCAGCATTTTAATGAAGACTGAGTTTGTTTTGGTGAAGCACAAGATCCATCGATGGCAGAAGAGAAAGAAGCAGCTCACAGCTCCACTCAGCAGCCTGTTTCCAGACAGAAAGATGACTCCAGTATTGATAGACAAGGCATATTTTAAGAGATAATAAAAGACTATCGGAACTCATTAGCGCAGATTGACAGAGACGAAGAAGAAGCCAGGAAATGACTGGTATGAGAAAAGGTTCCTCTGTATGTTGATTAGAATAAGAGGCATATGCCGAAAAACTCCTTGTCAGAGCTCATATCACAATCATTACTGAAATGTGCAGCAAAGTGATCTGTCAAGACTAAAACAGACAACTTGTCAGACTGTGGAGACACTGTAAAAAACAAACTTACCCCAGCAAAGCAAACAGCAGAATCTCTAGTGGGCGGAAAGGTAAAGTAGTGGGGAAATTAGTTGTGAACAGGGCCTGAAGAGTCTCTGTGGACACACATAAATTGGAGTCATCCCTCCAGTTCCTCTCACAGCTGTTTTCCAAATCCAATCTTTTCAAACCTTATGGCATTGGGGCTTTATTGAAATTCACAGTTTGAATGGGTTTTTTTGCCACTGTCATGTTATGTAGTTAGAAAGCTTTTAGTAAACACTGACTTTTAAAATAAAAAGTTATTGTGTCAACACTTCCATTGTTGTCATGGGAAAACAAACAGGAGACAGAGTTTTTTTTGAAATTATTATTATTCTATCATAAAATGCTTTAAATTCTCTATACAATCAGTACGGTGTCCAATACATGGGAGATAAAATTAAACAGTGTTAAATAGTAATGCCTTGGAAAACCACCATCTAGCCCAGAACACAGAGTTGAACTTGCAACTGTTGAAATTAAAAAAAAAAAATATATATACAGTAGAAATGTTCACAAATGTTCTTAAATTATTAAAAGGCTCCACTGCTGTACTCGGTTGTCCTGTGTAGATGGGTTTTTAAATGTGATGGACAGAAATTATTTACCATTATAAATATGCTTTTAATGTAGCCGCAAGAGGGCACAAGCCAGTGTCTTATTGTGCCGGTCCCAAGCCCGGATAAATACAGACGGTTGTGTCAGGAAGGGCATCCAACGTAAAACTTTTGCCAAATCAAACATGTGAATCAAATCTATGGCTTCCATTCCGGATCGGTCTAGGCCCGGGTTTAACAATGTCCACCATCGGTGCTGTTCACCTAAAGGGTACCGGTGGAAATTGGACGACTGTTGGTCGAAGAAGGAGAGGAGGAAAGTGTGTTTGTAGGAAGAGAGAGAAGAGGAACACCAAGAGTATAGGACTGAGAGTAGGGACGTTGAATGTTGGAACTATGACAGGAAAAGGTAGAGAGTTGGTTGACATGATGCAGAGGAGGAAGGTAGACATCCTGTGTGTCCAGGAGACCAGGTGGAAAGGTAGCAAGGCTAGAAGTTTAGGACCGGGGTTCAAGTTGTTCTATCATGGTATAGATGGGAAGAGAAATGGAGTAGGAGTTATCTTGAAGGAGGAGTTTGTTAGGAATGACCTGGACGTAAAAAGAGTGTCAGATAGAGTGATGAGTCTGAAGTTAGAAGTAGAAGGTGTGATGTTCAATGTTGTTAGTGGGTATGCTCCACAGGTAGGATGTGAGCTGGAGGAGAAGGAGAAATTCTGCTTGGACTTTGATGAAGTGATGCAGAGCATACCTAGAAGTGAGAGAGTTGTCATTGGTGCAGACTTCAATGGACATGTTGGTGCAGGAAACAGAGGTGATGAGGAGCTGATGGGCAGGTTTGGTATCCAGGAGAGGAACGCAGAAGGACAGATGGTAGTTGACTTTGCAAAAAGGATGGAAATTACTATAGTAAATACTTTCTTTCAGAAGAGGCAGGAACATAGGGTGACCTATAAGAGTGGAGGTAGGAGCACACAGGTAGACTACATCTTGTGTAGATGGTGTAATCTGAAGGAGATCAGTGACTGCAAAGTAGGAGAGAGTGTAGCCAAACCGCATAGGAACATGGTGTGTACTGTAGGATGACTCTGGTGGTGAGGAAGATGAACAGGGAAAAGGCGGAGCAGAAGACGAAATGGTCGAAGCTGAAAAAGGAAGAGTGTTTAAAGAATTTTAGGAAGGAGTTAAGACAGGCTCTGGGTGGTCAGGAGGTGCTTCCAGATGACTGGACAACTACAGCTAATGTGATCAGGGAGACAGGTAGGAGAGTATTTGGTGTGTCATTTGGAAGGAAAGTAGATAAGGAGACTTGGTGGTGGAATGAGGAGGTACAGGAGTGTATACAGAGAAAGAGGTTAGCTAAGAAGAAGTGGGACACTGAGAGGACTGAGGAGAGTAGACAGGAGTACAGGAAGATGCAGAGTAAGGTGAAGGTAGAGGTAGCAAAGTCCAAACAAGAAGCTTATGATGACTTGTATGTGTCACGGTTGGGCGTGGCAGTGCTGGTGTGTGGCAGGGAGGTGGGCCAGGCTTGTGGGTGGAGCCACGGCTCCACACCTGATACTCATCCACACACCACTAACTGAGTTTCAGACCTGAACATCGTTGATGTTGTCATGATGAGGCTTTTTAAGCCAGATGGGATGAAAGCCTTTTCCTGGTTTGTTTTCTCTAGTTTGGTTCCTGTAAGTTTTCCTGATTTTGTGATTCTTGTTTGTCTGGGGAATTCTTGATTTTCTTATTAAATCATGGAGAAAAGATTCGCTTTTGGTGTCCTGCATTTGGATCCACACCCCTCTCGTCGTGACAGTATGCTAAGTTGGACAGTAAGGAAGGAGAGACTGATGTATACAGGTTGACAAGACAGAGAGACAGAGATGGGAAGGATGTGCAGCGGGTTAGGGTGATTAAAGATAGGGATGGAAGTCTACTGACAGGTGGAAGATGGAAAGAGTACTTTGAATAGCTGATGAATGAGGAAAATGAGAGAGAACAAAGGCTAGAAGAGGTGACTGTTGTGGACCAGGAAGTACCAAAGATTAGTCAGGATGAAGTGAGGAGGGCATTGAAGAGGATGAAGAGTGGAAAGGTAGTCGGTCCTGATGATATACCTGTGGAGGTATGGAAGTGTCTAGGAGAGGTGGCAGTAGAGTTTCTGACTGGGTTGTTCAACAGGATCTTATATAGTGAGAAGATGCCTGAGGAATGGAGGAGAAGTTTGCTGGTGCCCATTTTTAAGAACAAGGGAGATGTGCAGAGTTGCGGCAAATACAGAGGAATAAAGCTGATGACCCATACGATGAAGTTATGGGAAGGAGTAGTTGAAGCTAGACTAAGGGCAGAAGTGAACATTTGTGAGCGGCAGTATGGTTTCATGCCAAAAAAGAGTACTACAGATGCAGTATTTGCTTTGAGGATGTTGATAGAGAAGTACAGAGAAGGCCAGACGGAGCTGCATTGTGTTTTTGTAGATCTGGAGAAAGCTTATGACAGGGTGCCCAGAGAGGAACTGTGGTATTGTATGAGGAAGTATGAGACCAGCGATGTTGTTTGGTCTAGAGACAGTGTCACTGAGGAAAAGACAGGAGACAGAGCTGGAGGTAGCAGAGATGAAGATGCTGAGGTTCTCTCTGGGAGTGACCAGGATGGATAGGATCAGGAATGCGTACATCAGAGGGACAGCACATGTTAGAGGTTTTGGAGATAAAGCCAGAGAGGCCAGACTGAGATGGTTTGGACATGTCCAGAGGAGAGATAGTGAATATATTGGTAGAATGATGCTGAGTTTTGAACTGCCAGGCAGGAGGCCTAGAGGAAGACCAAAGAGGAGGTTTATGGATGTAGTGAAAGAGGACATGAAGGTATTTGGTGTGAGAGAAGAGGATGCAGAAGACAGGGTTAGATGGAGGCAACTGATTCGCTGTGGCGACCCCCAAAGGGAAAAGCTGAAAGAAGAAGAAGATTATAAAAAAGCTGAAAGAAGAAGAAGATTATAAATATGCGTTAATAAAAATTGTATTCAAAACACCTCATTTAATATGATTGGTGATCATATGCCAATTAAAACCACCAAATGCACCATGTGTAGCCAAAAGAATGTTGACAGCCCTGACATGACCCTCCTTCTTGTTAACCATTGGGAAGCGAGTACTCATCGATGTTTTACCTCCATCTCCGCTGAGCACAGAGAACAAGCGGAACATCAGGGCCCCGCAGGCAGCTGAGAAGAAGCATGGGCAGTAATGCCTCAGGGCAAAGTGGGAACACATCACCTCCACACTGAACAAAACACCTGAAGGCCAGGTGGGGGACACAAACAGCAGGAAAACACAAACAGGACTATGAGAAAATAGAGAAAACAATTCTCAGCTACAACGCAAACAAGACACATTCTGTCTGCTCATGTAGCAAAAGGGAAAATGTCAACATTCATTCATTCATCTTCCTATCCGCTTCATCTTCTTGTGCGAGTCACGGGGAGCTGGAGCCTATCCCAGCTGGCATAGGTCTTGAGGCAGGGCAAACTCCGTGCCAGTGCACCGCGGGAAAATGTCAACATACTTCATGTAAGTATGACCGTTCACAAATTGTCACATTTATGTCGTTTATTGTTATAAATGTTGGTTTTTGAATGTGCCGGAACCATAAACCATGCTAATCCTCAATCAACATAACAGGAGCAGATGAAAAATAATGGATTGAAGAAGTACGGTCAGTATGAGAGGAGATAGAGAGTCTGCAAATGATGATGAAGGATACTGGAGTCCTGATGCTGAAGCTTCACTCACCACTGATGGGGGCTCCGAAGCAGCTGGCTACCCCCACTGCAGCAGCTACAACCTGCATCTCCCCACCGACTCTGTCCTACACAAGGGTAAGTAGAGGCACCATCATCATTTACTTTCATGACGGGCCATTCACTGGTAGAATATAATCACACACACACACACACACACACACACACACACACACACACACACACACACACACACACACACACACACACACACACACACACACACACACACACACACACACACACACACACACACACAAACACACCTATACACACACACACACACACACACACACACACACACACACACACACACACACACACAACACACATACACACACACACACACACACACACACGCACACATACACAGATACACATGCATACATGTTTTTTATTTATTCATTAACATTACATTCATACGCTTTGAGGCCATATCTTCAAAATAGTGATTGATGTTGAGATAACTCTTCCAACTCTTAAGAGAAATTAACTGTTTAAAATTATTTAAATTGTCACGTCTCTGGACTATTACTATCCTGTTTGTTTTCCTGTCACTAACAAATCATGCTATTTCAGATTCGGTCCCACTTGCAATCAGTTCATTCCCAGCATTGGCCTTCCCTTCGCTCACCTGCAGCCAGTCCCCTAACCAGCCACCACTCTTCACATACCAGCTCAGCCCTCAATACGCTGCCACATTGTTTAGTGTTCACCCTGACTCTCCAGCCTTTGATACCTGCCGGTTATTCTCCCTGAACCTCTCTCTCACAGTTTTAGCCCAATGAATCCTGACATTGTCATCTTGGAAAATGCCCATGCCTTTGGAGCAGAAATAATCCATTGATGGAATAGCCTGGTGATTCAGTATATTCAGGTAATCAGCTAATCTCATTCTTTGAACACACACTGTTGCTGAACCTAGACCTGACCTGAACGGGCATATTCCAAGATGACAATGTCAGGATTCATTGAGCTAAAATTGTGAGGGAGAGGTTCAGGGAGCATGAAACATCATTTTCATACATGGATTGGCCACCACAGAGTCCAGACCTTAAACTCGCTGAGATTCATTTGAAAGAGGAATCTCAATGAGTGCTGGAGATGGCTTTTACATAGCAATCAGACCCCATCATCATAAATGCAAGATCTTGATGAAAAATATGGAAAAATAGCACATCACTGGATGGAAATAACACTTGTGATATTGCATTAACTCATCAAAACAATATCCCAGTTAATACATGCTGTAATTAAAGCTAAATGCAGCCCAACAAAATATGAGAGGGTGTGACTTTTTTGGATGGCGACTTTTTATTTGGCCCGGCAGTGTATTGAGTCTAGCTAGAGTGGTTCAGCTTGAGAATATTTAATGTTACCGAAAACGAGTGTGAAATGACTCGACACAAGACTATGAATTAAGTTTGTGTTGTACCTTATCATCATCAACGTTTACAAGACGGCACAAGTTCCTCAGATATGCTCCAATCATGGTGGAAAGATGAACAAATGGACCCTTTGGCAAATAGAGAACAATTTTTATCATTCATATTGAAGCAGAAGACTCTGTTTGCAGCTGCACATTATAAATGTAAATATATTACTGAGATGTCTCACCACTTTGCCCAGGAAAACGGTGCTGCCTGCTGCCAGTGTGCAGATAACCCCCAGGAACTTGGTAAACATGTTGGTGAGAGACAAGTAAAGAGGCATTTCAATACCTGCCAGCATGGTTCTCACCTCCGGTATCCCAGAGCCTGAGGAGAAATTGAAAAACTCATAAAGAATTTCAAAAGAAAAAATAAATGTGGCTGTGTTGAATCAATCAATAGTTTTACGATGTATTCCAAGTGAATACATTTAAATTATTTCAGAACAATAGAAGATAAGAAGAAGGCAAGTCACCCCGCATGACAGCCCCTGCCATTAGTGTGTGTTCAGATGAATTAAATGTAATGTAAATGTCTCTTTACCATCGTTATGTTATCACACCCTATCAGGCTCTACCTTCAACAGTTGTGTACACAGAGATCCCTCCGTCCATGACGTCAGGATGTATTAACAGATAAGATCATGGTTGACTTTTCATGCTGTATGTCTCCTTTTACCACTCAACAGATAATATCACACTTGACTTTTTTTCAGTGCCATTTACTTTTAATAGGAAAGAGCAATGTTTCTGAAAGACACCAGTTACAAATCAAGACTAAATCAGATCTCTGATCTTCATCTCATCTTTATCAAACGTGCTGGAAACCTACTTGATGACTGCTTCCTTCAATTTACAAGGAAATGACAACGTAGCCTTGCAGTCGCATGAAAATCTTATCATCCTTGTCCAGCTTTTAGCCTATAGCTGTGTGCCATACATATTAATGTCAGGAATGTTGTTTCTTTGCTCCGCAATAAGCTGGCATCTCTTCTAGGATGTATCCCACCTCTCGTTTGTGGCTGGCAGGGATAGGCTCCAGCAGACCCGTGACCCAAAACTTTGAAAAGAAGCTGTAGACAAGATTATGACGATCTGGTCTACGAGAAAATGGATTAATGGATGTTTCTCTAATAAAGGGTCTCTTCACCACCTCAATTCCAGCTGGCACCCATCAGTTTGTGATTGACTGGTGATAAATGAGATAATCTACCCAACCACAAAATCATCTTAGCAGCAACCTGGTTATAATAGGCATAGTAGGGTAACTCATCAGTACGGCAGAGGAGTTATGCAAACCTGACTGTTGCATATTCTCAGGAAGATTATTTTTAAGTTCCTTCTAGTCATATTTCTTCATACAGGTCTGGGTTCTGTAGCTCAAATTTATAGTCACAGCAAAACAGCTCAGAAAAACAGGAAAAATTGGCTGACTGGTTAAAAGACTGCACAGTTTATACTATAAACTTAAAATTCAGACAAAAATGATTATGTATGTAATGTAAAACATGTTGAAAATGAAAATGAGGCAATAAAGGCACCTCTCAAGTTACTATTACAATCTTGGTAGTTACACATTCCTCAGCTATAAAACATTAATTTGAACTTTGACTCATCTTTGTCTTCAATCTTCTTTCATCATCACATTAAATGATAGCTCTTGGGTAAAATATTGGTTATTATGATGATTTCAATTGGGGTTCAGTCAGAAAAAGGAAGTAACATTCATTAAAAAGATATTAATTTTCCTTAAACTTAACTAACGATAAATAAACAACAATACTAAATAACTGTTATTGGGCAGACCTGTGGAGAAGGGACAGATGTTGTGGGAGAAGGATGCTGCAACTGCACAGAGGCATGCTGGGTAAAGAGTCCAGCAGAAGAACTGAAGCAGACTGTTGCCCTCCAGCTTCATATAAAGCCACTGGTGAGCTGGAAAAGGAACGACAACCATCGGTGATCTGTCTTCTGTTTCCGTGTGTGTGTGTGTGTGTGTGTGTGCGTGCGCGAACGCCCGCGTATGTATGCGTGCGCGTACCTCTTTGCAGCTTTGTCACGTTGAGGTCTACCAGGAAGCTGAGGATAGCCGTCAACATTCCCAGAGCAGCGTAGCCGTACCACTCCATGCCACCCACTGCCTCCATACCGGACCTCAGCTTCAACAGCCACACTACAGACAGAACAGACAGGCTCACCTCTGAAACAAACACAGAGGCAACAGAACACGAAGCCATTTTCACAAGTTATACATTATTTTCTATTCTAATAGTCTTCATTTAGGGATGAATACCTGCAAAAAACAACAGACACAAAAATCCACCCATAGTGTCCCAAATAGAAGAACAATATGGAATTCTATCGAACAAACAAAGTAAACATTAATCAGTGTTTCTGGAGAGGAATCCGTTGAGAAGGGCCAGAGGCAGAGGTTGGATACCAGGATTTCTGAGCCTCTGGCAGACATGATGTCCAGTTGAGCACATGTGAAGCACAACAGAGTTCCATCCCATTGAGCCCTATCCAGCATCAAAATCAAAGCCCAGGAACCATAATTTAAGGTAACTCGCTATTTAAAGAACAAATATTTGAATACAATAAATGGATCCATTTAATTTTCAAATCTGATACCATCAAATATGCCTGACTGTAGTCTTCAATAGCCTCAAAGGAATCCCAGAGGAATCAAAGAATAAAATTATAACAATACCATATCTCCAGAAAGAGATCAGGATAGATATCAAAATACATTGAGCTCTGTTCCAGCCAAAGACAACTGTGGAAATAAAAATATCATCATTCTCTTTTTAATTGCTGTTTACCTCAGATGCTTACATTGTAGCTGGTTCCAGTATTAACTGTTGTTATTACAAGTAAACAAAATTTGTTTTCTAGCTTCACAGGAGGCAGAGGTTTTGTAAAGCCCCAGGCGTGGTCTGTCAGGATTATGTGTCAGAAAAGAACAAGAAGCGCTGTGTTCAGATTAAATGTAATAAAATACAGGAAAACTTTAATAGAATATAATCAAACACCATCTCCCAGTTACCTTAAATGGAGTAAATATATCCCAGTACCATTATTATTAAATCCTTCGTTCTTAGAAAGATTCTTCTGGTGTCTTGAACTCAACAATAATCCATAACTTCTTCGTGTCATATGAACGACTGGTTTCAATGTATTGATTAGGGATGAGCGAGTACACCACTGTCTGTATCTATATCTGTATCTGTTCAACCATCTAAATGATCTGGGCGGGACTTAAATCGGAAGTGGGTGTGGTTTGACAGGAAATGGGTGGAGCTTAAATCTGTATATTGTTTTAAGTCTGAAATTGATATGGATTGATCAGAAGTTGCTAAATTTATTGCTTATTTTAAAAATATTTACAGAGCAAGTTTTTTATGAACTCAGAACATGAATATTCTTAAGTGCAGTAATGGATATTTACAGAACAGCCTCAGGATTTACATTCAATGCTTTTGATCACAATAGTAAAGAAATTATTTACAAAACAAGTTTTTTATGAAGTCAGAACATGAAGTGCATTAATGAATACCACGTATGCAATAGGAAGTTATGAACTACAAAGTATGCATGAACAATTTTTAAAAAATATTTAGAGCGAGAGAGACAAAGAGGGAGATAGAGAGACAGAGCATGTGTGTGTGTGTGTGTGTGTGTGTGTGTGTGTGTGTGTGTGTGCGTGCGTGCATGCATGCGTGTTGCCAGCCGTTACCCCTAAATTAAACGCTCGCAACTGCGCCAGTTTTCAGGATTAAAATCAAGGCAGATAATCCTGAGATCACCCAAAAAGTACAGAAAAACCTGCTTCCATTTCCAACCTCCTGTCTTTGTGGAGCTGGATTTTCTGCAGTGACCGTAAAGAAAACCAAACTGAGGAGTAGACTGGACATCCGAAACACACTTCAGGTGTGATTGTCTCCCGTTACCCCTAGATCAGCGGTCCACATCCACTAATTCTCATTATTGTAATTATTATTATTTGATTGACTTGTTCACCCTTTTATTGGAAATGATCAGTATTTCTCCTACATTGAATGCACTGTTTTTAAGTCGCTACATTTCAAAATAAACCTCATCAGTGCAGTCACATAGATTGAGTTTTTAATATATATTATTTCAATTATTTCATTTACAGAGATGTTGATTATCAATTTATGAATACAGGTTGTTTATTGTCTGTTGATATCTGCATTTTACTTAAAACCACTGCAGATGATTTATTATTAGACTACTGCCGTCCTGGCATCATTAATGATTATCGAGCAAACGAACGACCGGTCCGCAAAAATATTGTCTTAGATGAAACTGGTCCGTGGCGCAAAAAAAGTTGGGGACCACTGGTTATGAGGATTTTCCTTCAGCATGAGCACAAGTTTTACTCGTATCCTGCTCATACTCTTCAAAAATGCTTTATCCGTACTGGATACTCGTCTGAAACGAGTACCTGGCTCAACCCTTGTATTGATCAGTATGAACCGCATTCTGATGATTTCTCCCTTCTGTCTGACCTTTGACGTTTGCACGAGTCTGTTGGCATGGTTTGATTGGATCAATCAGCGGACTGGTATTGTGGGATGTCTCTGATTGATTTTCCTCATCAAGGTCGCTGTTCTGTCTGATGGTGTCACTCCCAGGAGCCTCGTCCAGTCTCCTCATTTCGTCTTTGAGAGTTTTGTGATTAAAACAGTCAAAATCAGAGACAAAAATGACAATGAGATTACTAAAGTCTTATTGCTATAGCTTATATAATACAATCAGAAGCAGGTATACTCACCCAGTAGCTGCTACGCATACAGTGATGTGTATGTGTGTGGTGCGTGTGCCTGTCTTTCAGTGACATGATTGACCTCTGCTAAGGGTTTTAGTGTAGAAGTAATGGTCCAGTCATGCTTGAATGGGTAGCTAATATTAACTCTATGGGGGAACATTGAAGTGCCCTTCATGTCTTGATTGCAGAAATGTTGTGTGAGAGATTTCATGCAACTCAGATTTTTAATTGGATTTCTGGCAATTGCAACCGAAAGCAGAAAATAATTCATCTTCTAATAACTGTTCCGATTTAGCCTAATCCAATCAATGTAAACATGACCTATAACAACTGGTAATACATTTGCTTGACAAATATATTATCAAGACAAGGCATTCCATCAGAATGTAATTTCTATGTTCCAGAAGATACTTAATAATATTCGGATATTTGCCTACAGTTTGCAATAATCTTAAAGTATGTACTTTGAATGTACTTCTTCTTCAAAATTAAAAAAAAAGATAGGAGAGGATGAGTAATTTTAATTAAAACAGACGAGAAACAGCATTCTGTGACAATTCTGTGACATGCCAGCATTTGACTAGAGAGAGAAAATATATGTGCCTGTTGGCTTGTCTTGTTCCTGTTGCAAATACTGGTGACACCATTAGTATTTACTTTTACTTTCCTCCACTCTTGATATACCAGGATCACCTAGGAACAAAACTACAGATTTGTGAAATAAACTTAAATTGTTTTCTAAAGTTCCTCCTTTTAGCCTTTAATAAGCATATATGTTTTTATAAAGAAGTAAATCTCAATACTGTGTAGGAAAATTGTTGCCATCGGGACAGCACACCAACTCATCCTGAAGTGAGACAGGAAGCTATTTTACCCTCATAAACAATCATCACTGTCTG